>NC_064616.1:885931518-886556518 GCF_023898315.1 Schistocerca nitens | reverse complement strand
ATGTGCAGAAAGGAGCTCATTGGGAAGGCATAGCTCCAACAGATTACATACACAATGTGATGAAAAATATCCGGACACCCCCAAAAACATACGCTTTTCATATTAGGTGAATTGTGCTGCCACCTACTGCCAGGTACTGCATATCAGCGACCTCAGTAGCCGTTAGACATTGTGAGAGAGCAGAATGGGGCGCTCCGCTCCGCAGAACTAACGGACTTCGAACGTGGTTCGGTGACTGGGTGTGACTTGTGTCATACGTCTGTAGGCGTTATTTCCACACTCCTAAACATCTCTGGGCCCACTGTT
Organism: Schistocerca nitens; assembly: GCF_023898315.1. Classification (NCBI taxonomy): domain Eukaryota; kingdom Metazoa; phylum Arthropoda; class Insecta; order Orthoptera; family Acrididae; genus Schistocerca; species Schistocerca nitens. The sequence goes on along the minus strand of NC_064616.1, from coordinate 886,556,212 downwards.
TCCGATGTGATAGTGAAGTGGCAACGTGAAGGGACACATACAGCACAGAAGCGTACAGGTCGACATCGTCTGTTGACTGACAGAGACCACCGACTGTTGAAGAGGGTCTAACGTGTATTAGGCAGACATCTATCAAGACCATTACACAGGAATTCCACTGCAAATACTATGAGAGTTAGGCCGGAGGTGCGAAAACTTGGATTTCATGGTCAAGCGGCTGCTCATAACCCACACATCACGCCGGTAAATGCCAAACGAGGCCTCGCTTGGTGTAAGGAGCATAAACATTGGACGATTGAACAGTGGAAAAACTTTGTGTGGAGTGACGAATCACGGTACACAGTGCGGCGGTCCGATGGCAGAGAGTGAGTATGGCGAAAGCCCGGTGAACGTCATCTGCCAGTGTGTGTAGTGCCAACAGTAAAATTTGGAGGCGTTGGTGTTATGCTGTGGTTGTGTTGTTCATGGGACTTGCACCCCTTGTTCTTTTGCTTGGCACTATCATAGCACAGGCCTACATTGATGTTTTAAGCACCTTCTTGCTTCACCAATTCGGTGATGGCTATTGCATCTTTCAACACGATCGATCACCTCTTCATAATGAACGGCCTGTGGCGGAGTGGTTACATGACAATAACATCCCTGTAATGGACTGGCTTGCACAGAGTCCTAACCTGAATCCTATAGAACACCTTTGGGATGTTTTGGGACGCCGACTTCGTGCCAGGCCTCGCCGACTGACGTTGATACCTCTCCTCAGTGCAGCACTGTGTGAAGAATGGGCTGCCATTCCCCAAGAAACCTTCCAGCACCTGATTGAACATGCCTGCGAGAGAGGAAGTTATCATAAAGGCTAAGGGTGAGTTAACACCATACTGAATTCCAGCATTATCGATGGAGGACGCCACGTATTTGTAAGTCATTTTCCGACAGGTGTCCGGATACTTTTGATCACATAGTGTATCTGATAGGATGTTTGTTGAAAAGAACATTTATATTTCAAGTGGGTTGTCGTACCTGTTCCATAACTTTCATTTTCTTTTTAGGTCCTCACGAATTACCCAAAACTGAGAGTTAGGGATGCAATGCCATCAGATCGTGACATATCATCATCCGATGATTCTGATGAAGACTACAACGTCGAAGAAGGACACATACTTTCCGATTACACTACCCACTCTGTATCAGATTGTTATAAAGAAACACTCAACGCAACGGTGACCAAAATTGAGAAGGAATCACCTGTTAAGAAATCAAGAAGAATGCAAAACAGTCAACTACTCGTTACAAAAATACTGGTCTGAAAAAGGTACATAACTCAAGTAGCGAGAATGGTTCAAGGAAGAAGAGTTCCTGAGCAGCTTCCTAGTCGTTAGTCACAATTTCGTCCTCTGGAGACACCTTCCAATACGTCTTCGTGCCATCCAAACGCGAGCTAGTGCCAAAGACGGGATTGGCCTGTCTCGTATGAGTTTCATGTTCTTCCCTGCAGATGTTTTGTAGTAGGAATGGCTCGTTGAAAGAAACAGAGAATAGAAAACGTATTGAGGTTACGAATATCTTTGAACGGTGCCCGAAACAAAAGGAAGAGGAATTTCACACCTCCTTCAGCAGTCCCCAAGGCGGGTCAGAGAGCCACATCCCAATACAGCTCTCTCAGGCTAAAAAAAAGGGCCGCATTTGCAGAGACTGCAGCAATAAGCTGAGAAGAATGACGAAACTCAACTGCGTAACGTGTGATGCACCTGTGTGCGGGGAACATCACAAGACTGTGTGCAATATGTGCCATCAGCAACACTCATGAAGACTAAGAAATTCACATTGTCGGCTGAGCCCGCATCTCGTGGTCGTGCGGTAGCGTTCTCGCTTCCCACGCCCGGGTTCCCGGGTTCGATTCCCGGCGGGGTCAGGGATTTTCTCTGCCTCGTGATGGTTGGGTGTTGTGTGCTGTCCTTAGGTTAGTTAGGTTTAAGTAGTTCTAAGTTCTAGGGGACTGATGACCATAGATGTTAAGTCCCATAGTGTTCAGAGCCATTTGAACAATTGTCGGTTGAGTTACGCGTTTCCCAGAGGATTTTCTTTTGAAGCCGATTTTGTAAGTTCCTCAATGCAACATTTGTAGTAAAGAGGCCATTTGCGATATATAGCCACATTCTTTAATCAAGGGAAGCTTTGGTTTATTTTTTATCTTTTCTCGGATGTTGCATTCGTTTTTACGTCAGCTCTTCTGATTATTTCGTTGGGTATATGTACTTTCTATGTTTGTTTCCACATTTTTGTCAAGTTACTTTTGATTCATTAGATAAACTGATCAAGTATTTTTCTTCTTCTGTTGTTTGTGTAACTACTGTTTGTATTCATTACTCTTGGCACGCGATTATTGGCACTCAGATTATTGTGCAAGAGTTTTCTTTTGGATACGTATTCCATCGTGTCGAGCTGGATGAAAAATATATACCAACGGTGCCTGTTTTTGTGATTTATTGCAATGGAAAGACCGTGTAAACCTTGAAATGTATTTTTCTTCAACTTTCCTTCAATAAAGGGTTTAAAGTTCTACCGTTGCGTCCCTTTTAACCATTTTACAGGCCAAACGTAGGTGTGGTAGTCGAATCGACGATGGTATAGGTATGGAAGGGTTTGAAATCGGTATAGTATTTTCGGGTTATGCACAGACATCTGACAGAATGTGTGTGTCCTCCACACTGTTTTAGGTGGTCTGCTTTACATGCACACAAGTTCCTGTATACATCAACATACATGTAAAGCATCACATCTTACAACTGTGACTGCAGCAAGGAAATAAGATCATTGGGAAGGCACACTACTGAAAGATTAAGTGTGAAATTCAGACAGAAGCTTCGTGGCTTCCACACTACTTTAGGCGGTGGAGTCTGTTTTCATGCTAGTTCATATACACGGTGGTCCACTGATCGTGACCCGTCCAAATATCTCACGAAATAAGCGTCAAACGAAAAAACTACAAAGAACGAAACTTGTCTAGCTTGAAGGGGAAAACCAGATGGCGCTATGGTTGGCCCGCTAGATGGCGCTGCCATAGGTCAAACGGATATCAACTGCGTTTTTTTAAATAGGAACTCCCATTTTTATTGCATATTCGTGTAGCACGTAAAGAAAAATGAATGTTTTAGTTAGATCACTTTTTCGCTTTGTGATAGATGGCGCTGTAATAGTCACAAACATATGGCTCACAATTTTAGACGAACAGTTGGTAATAGGTAGGTTTTTTAAATTAAAATACAGAACGTAGGTACGTTTGAACATATTATTTCGGTTGTTCCAATGTGATACCTGTACCTTTGTGAAGTTATCATTTCTGAAAACGCATGCTGTTACAGAGTGATTACCTGTAAATACCACATTAATGAAATAAATGCTCAGAATGATATCCGTCAACCTCAATGCATTTGGCAATACGCGTAACGCCATTCCTCTCAACAGCGAGTAGTTCGCCTTCCGTAATGTTCGCACATGCATTGACAATGCGCTGACGCATGTTGTCAGGCGTTGTCGGTGGATCACGGTAGCAAATATCCTTCAACTTCCCACACAGAAAGAAATCCGGAGACGTCAGATCCGGTGAACGTGCGGGACATGGTATGGTGCTTCGACGACCAATACATCTGTCATACCCGGGTTCCCGGGTTCGATTCCCGGCAGGGTCAGGGATTTTCTCTGCCTCGTGATGACTGGCTGTTGTGTTGAAATGGTACAGTACCGCACGACATTGAAAATAGGTGAAACATACTTCATTATTTTTGTCAGAACAACACATTTTTTTTGTAAAATAACTCAATTTCAATTAATACAGCGAAGCCGGATACCAGTGTGGGAAAGAATGACAATTTATTTATTTAATTGATCACATGTGCACTCCCACAAAATAAATCCCTACATCCAGTTTGGTGAGATCTGTGAAATGAATGAATGTATGGTCGTCTGCTAACCGCAGATAGTGAATGTGGATATATGATCATCTTTGAGTCGATCCTTTGGCCACCTTTGGTGGGTCCAAAGAGATGAAATTTACCTGAGCTTTGAGCGCCTGAATTGTGGCTGACCAATAAGGTAGCAAGGTGCTTCTCCCACTTCGACAGAGGTGCGAGAGAACCTGAATACGGCCATGTTTCAGCACTCTGCCGCTGGATCTTGTGCTGTTAAGACCTGTTTTAGTTGTGCTCCGTAATGACGAAAGAGTGGAGACATGGTATGCATGTGGAATATTTAAGAGTAGTTTGAAATAATAATTTCTCTATCTCAGGAACTTTTATGGGGAGAATTAAATGTCAGGCAGGTAATATTAATGGGATTGTAGTAATCTTCGGAAGTGACCAACGGTCACAATGAAACCACGTGTAGCTATAAGTTGAAATACTTCCGTGTGCTTAAGTTAAGATGAATTACTAGCGTGAGTACAATAAGTTGAAATATTTAAGAAATAGCGTGTGTACCATAAGCTGAAATATTTAAGAAATGGCGTGTGCAGGACTTGAAATTAGAGACGAGTACTTCCACGTGGTGAGTACTGTGTGAGTCTCAATCTGTGTATGAGACAAAGGATAAAGAGAAGTACTCGTCCATGGTATCAGTTGAGGACTCGCGTGTGTGATGATTATGTTCTTAATGATAAACTGCGTGATATGATTCCGTGTGACGCTAGATTTAAACTCTGAGAGAGAATCAAGGTGAGTCGGCCGTCTATCCAGCAACGCCACTTGGCTTGCATTGCACAGGAAGACGTGCATATATCTCCAGAGTTCACAGTAGGAAAGTAGAATTACAAAGTGGGGCAGTGTCGTGTGAAACTGGGATAAATATTAATTGAAGTGGGAAAGCTGAAAGTGATAATGTTGTAACCATTCTCTGTGTAGTATTTCTTATTGCAGCGTGATGTGTGTCATGTAATTTGGGTATGTGTGGTTTGCATGGGAGAGTAGCAAGGTAGTTTCAAAAGATTTGTGGGTTATGCTTGTTCCTTCTGTATCACTCGATCTGGAGGAAAGTTTCGTGATGATGATTGTGAGAGTCGAAGCGTGAGATATAATAAAAGATCCACCATCCTATCCAGAAAATGCACTGTAGAGTTAAATAGTTACGAGACCATGATATAGAGATTCACCATTGTAAAGCCATGCCCACTGGGCGGAATTTCTCATGTGTTATTGTTGTAGGTTATAGAATTTGTGTGTTTAGGTTAGAGAATTTATCGGAATAAATAAGATAGTGAAAAGAAATAGATTGTTGGACTTTTCCTTCGAATTGTATGTTGTCATGATGTCCCAAATTTATAATGTGTGCGCCATTCATATTCAGTGCGGTGGCCACGTGTTGACAAAAGCCGTTAAATAAAAGACAAAAAGAAAATGTGGTATTGCCAGTGCGTAGTGTACAGTCAGATTTCTGTAAATTACTGATAGTCAGATGCGTGTTTCCGTTGCGTATTAATCATACAGGAGGATAATTTGTAACTGAATTGTGAGTATGAGAGTTAATGTTACTCGATAAATTAAGAATGAATCCACTCGCTTGGCAGACCACTCATCTTGCAGGCCTGACTGCTTGATGCCACAGTATGAGCAAGGCATGTGGGTGCCTCTCATAATTTCGACCCTGCCAGGATATTTTTCTGCCAGGATATTTTTTTTCCAGGATATTTTGCTGTTAGGGTTTGCTGTTAAATTTTTTTTTATTTTGATGGAATATATTGTGATAGCGCTAAGAAGTAAAATTTTTTTTTGTTTGCAATTTCTTTCTGGATTGGTGAGGATCTTTTATTTTTTGTGTAATTAATTGCTATATCGCCCAAGGCTGGAAGATCGTTGTATAATTTTTTTGCGTAATGTCCGTGGTAACTAGGTCGGAGTCGAAAAGTGTAGTCATCATGGAGAATAGCGATTCTGGCGTGAACGTAGCAGTGCAGCAGGAAGTAGCTGTTGACCATGGGTTAATGAGCGAGAAAGACAAACACTCCGAAGGGGCTGAATTGTTCAGTGGACCGCTGCTGGGTGATCCTTTATGCGGCGGGCTTTGTCCACAAATGCGGGCTTTTCCTGACGACGCGGGCGAGCCAGGAGTAGGTCAGGTATGCAGTGAAAGTGCAGCTACCCTTAGCGAAGCTACGGTTTCTCAGGCGAACGAGGTGAGCGCGTCGAAAGTAGCAAATGACAATGTGATACTGCAGTTTTTACAGAGGATGGATAGAGAGAATAAGGAGAGAGATAGGGAGAATAAGGAAAGATTTGAAGCAACTAAGGAAAGATTGGAAGCGATGGATAGAGATAATAAGGAGAGAGATAGGGAGACTAAGGAGAGAGATAGGGAGATTAAGGAAATATTGGAAGCCATGGATAAAGGTAAGAAGGAAAGATGGGAAGCGATGTATAAAGATAGTAAGGAAAGTATGGAGACATTGGATAAGGGAAGTAAAGAGGCAATGAGCAAGCTACACACAGTTATCGATGAGCGTCTGCCCGCAGTTAATAATCGGTTAGATGAGGGGGAGAAGAATCTGGGTGCGTTGATGCAAGTATGTGACGCCGTGAAAGAAAAGGCTAATAATTTGGAGGTACAAGTATTTGCAATAGAGAGTGACACTACTGAACGTAGGGACGTGTTGCCGGATGACCGAATCAAAGAGGTAGTGGTCAGAATGAATACGATTAGTGCAGAGGCAGAAAAGATCAGTACAAGAGGCGAGACAGGTTCTGACAGTACGCAGCGAGAGGTTTATGCCGACCAGGAGGAGATACAATCACCATTACAATTAGAAATAAGTAGGAAACATAGTGAAGAACTAGCACAGTTGCAGTTAGCGTGCAGTAGCGAAGGTGACACACCACCAGGTAGATTGCAGAGGGAGAGTGAGATAAACTCAAAAAGCGAAAATAGGCAGAAAGAGGAAGACGAATTCAGAGAGTCAGAAGAACGGTTGTGTCGGATAAAACAGGTGACAAACCCAACTGGGTATAGTCCAAGGCTGTCTCAATTTCAAGATTCATTACCTTCATCGTTGGGACTGCTCCTCAGAACGAAGTTGGTGTATAACCATTTGAGGGACGAGGGTAGAGCGAAAATGCAGGAAGACATTAAAGACTGTAGTAGCTATTTAAATGAATTCTGGTCGAAAAGTAAGCAGGACCAGCTTAAGCAAAGCATATTGATGATGCCAAATCGTAACGAAGGTGGTATAAGGGATTCAGTGTCGTGCTCTCAGAAAATGTTCAGACGAAGCAGGTATTTGGATGTGACATACGAACCTGGGGAGTTCATTAGGGTCTGTATAACGAAGTTGCCAGTGAAATTGCGCAGAGGTATAGTGATGGCAGGCAGAGGCTTAGACGATTCTGCGTCATTTCAGCACTTGTTACAGGAACTGGGTAATGAGAGCAACATTGTGAACGGCGACATGACTCATAGGTCAGACAGAGTTGAGGATAGGAACGGCAGAAACTATGAGAATGAGAGGAGAGCATGGAATCCAGGCATTTCATTCTTGTCATAATGGATTGAAGGATACGAGAAACTAATCCAACATATCAGCCCTTAGCATCTTACCTTAAAACACATGCAGCTGGCACTGAAAATTGTCTATGTAGCAGACAAACTCTACTAATATGTAGGAATGCAAATACCATACTTCTGATCAGAGAATAAAACACCAGTAATGGCATCTGTTAGGCTGGTCTCTCAGAGCTAAATTTGCAAATTTTGCTAAAAATGTTACGTAATAATGCCAATGAATCCGGTTTAATTAGTGTGATTTGACTATTGCAGGTACTTAACACGTAATGTAAAAAAGTAAACGTTGTGATCTGTATGGAATAGGGTACGTTAATACTGCTGTTACAGGTAACATCTGTAATGTGATCGAAGTTTTTTTAAATTAGATGCCATCTGATGTCATTGTCGTGGTGACAGTTATAATGAAGTGCTGTGTATGGTTGTTCGGAATCTGGTGTTAGTGAAAGAGGCCACTAGCACCTAAGTTTCTAACACTTGGGCTGCCCATTTCTCCCAGCTTGTATATTCTCTGCGCACATTTAATTTTCATGTAAGCTCAGATTCCTAACTAGCAAATTCTTTACTGTGTATAGTGGACCATTCAGAGTGAGGCGGATTGTCCATGAAAATGCTGCACTGATTGAGACGATCAAGGGAAAACAATCGTGTGGGCTTCATCACATTTCTAACATCAAATTATGGAAAAGTTAAGGATAGATCGAAAGTAGGCAATTTATGGTAGATAGTCAGTGTATTTATTTGTGGTGTGTAACGTTGTGCAGGGGCAAATCGAACATAAGAATTTTCAGGCGGGATGTCAGGAAGTATGACGGAATAGACTGGTCGAATGAGTCATGAACAGGAGTCGACAGAGTGGTGTATGTACGTATTTTTTGTCATATGAATAAGGATCAAGCAAAAACGACGTGATGATTAATGAGTGGATAAAGATGGTAGATAGAGAAGCGACGTGATAAATAGTAGCGGATAAAGGGGATATTTAGGGAGAGAAGCGACGTGAAGCAGTGTGATTAATAAAGAGAGATTCGACGTGATGAAACAGTGGTAAATAAAGGTGAGTAGAATTAATAATGTGGAGATGTCTTAGATGTATGTTACAGAGAGGCCTGTGTATGCTGCAATAGTGATTGATGCCAATGGCGAAGGAAGACCAGGAAATGATGGAGTAATGGACGGACGGAGAGCCGAAATACGAATGAAGAGATGAGGACAACTGCACAATGTGAAAGGACATAAAGGGAGTATGAGACCCAGATGGTGAACGTTGTGGAATACTGACGTAAGATGTAATAGAAGTGTAGATCTAATTCTTAGCATAACATTTGCGATTTGGCAAAAATAATATTTTTTGTTGTTGTTGAAGCCTGGTACCAGTATAACTAATCAAAACGGTACCAATAATGTGTACAGTTATTATGCAGGATGAATAATTTGTGTATTTTTTGTTCTTAGATGAAATGTCGCAATTCTAATTTGACATTTAGGAGGATGAATAATCAGTAAAGTGAATGCAGAGGTAAGCCGATAGAGAGAGGTGTCAGAGTGAAAGGACGAACTCGGAGACTGGAATACTATCTCCGAAACAGCTTCATGTGTTATGTGGTTGAGTATAAGGGAGCAAAGGTATGGTATGTTGTCGTGAGTGTGGTGGTGTTATGAGTATAAGGGAGCAGAGGTATGGTATGTTGTCGTGAGTGTGATGGTGTTATGAGTATAAGGGAGCAAAGGTATGGTATGTTGTCGTGAGTGTGGTGGTGTTAAGGTTAGCTGACTTCTAGACCTATTCTGTTAGTGTATTAATGGATTGAATGAGAAGGAAAATGTGATGTCTGGTGAGTGAGAGTCGTAGAGTAGTGTGATCAATGCGCACACTCCTGTAAAGGGGATGCTACCGATCTGTAACTAAAACATTATTATGTATTGTTTGATTGGGATGAACCTCGATGGCAGGTCAGGATCTGACATCATGTGGATGGTTCATACATGTCCTAGAAATATATATAATAAAAAGGTAAAATATATAGAAAGATACTAATTTCAGTCTGTCACAAGCACAAAGGTGCATTGTATGTTGTAGATTTAGAGTCACCAGTTTCTAAAATGTTTATTGTGTTAGGATGTTAAAGTAGTTCAATATTTAATAACATGTGGTAGGTAATAGTGAGCTGTGTAGATTATTTTCTCATTTTTTGTTAGAACACTTTCAAGGGGTTTTAATTTCAGCCTGTCACAAGCACAAAGGTTCATTGTATATTGTAGCTTTAGAATAAACAGTTTCTAATATTTTCACTGTGATAGGATGTTAGAGTAGTTTACTATTTTATATTGTAATTATGAGTTGTATAGATTGTTTCTTATTCCTTTTGTTTTTTATTTTACACTTTCATATTTTGTATGAGGGACGACAGGTACAATCAATAGCACAAGTGTGGGCTGTATATAGAAAAGAGATAAATGTTGATAATGTATGTGTAGAAAACTAGGGTGTATAATTTTATGTTTCTTAGAACAAAGATTCTTTTATTACCAATGTATCTAATAGATCATACATGCAATCAATGAGTATTTAAATACTGTAAGAATATCCTTTTGTCTGTAATGTTGCGAGATGCACGGAAGGGTCTGACTGATTGGGTGTCGTAACGCCCATACCGCTAGCGGGCCGAGCTGACGTCGCCATGGCGACGGGCGACAGAGCCGCGGCACTCCCCACTCCACTGCCGGTCGGAGTACACTCCACGCGCCCGCTACAGCAGGTCAACGGCCTGGGGCGACACGCGCGTACCACTGGCCATTCATAAGTTCCGCCACCCTTACGACTGGGGAAAGTATCCCGCGGAGGCAACAGCGGGTGGTTTCTTCTGCTCAACGGCGCGCGCAGCTGCGCCACGGCAGAATGGACGACGCGCGGCAGAGCCCGACGGGCATTTTTTACCAGCAACTATTAACTAGTACTGGACTGTGGAACCGTGAAACAAGATGACTGCTCGTTACGTCTCCATAAGGTGGAAAGTGAAGGACTGGTGTTCCCACGTTGTGAGTGGTGGAAAAGATTTTGTCTTTAGCAGACAGGACGATCGTTTTGTTTTGTCTTGACCACTGAACGGTGGGATCCATAAACTTTTGGCAGTGACTTGTTAAGTGTGCTTTGTGAATTGCATGTGGGACGCTTGGTATTCTTGAAGAGGACAGTTGTCGTTTGGTGACTAATTATTGTATGAACGCAAGAAACTAGAGTGGGACATTGACATTTGCGTCTGTAGTAGGAGACATTTCTTGAATTGGTGCGGGAATAAGTGCTGTTTGTTGGACCTTACGACTTTTAATTACACCATGAACTGAAAGGACAGAACCGTGGGTAATAGTAGTTGTAGGGCCATTTCTGGACGACCAGATTCGTGTGGATGGTACGCTGAGTGTGACTATGACATTTGTGTTTAATGTGAGATACAGTTTACTGTTCAGTGCATGTTCAAAATGCTGATTTGAGTGGCTTAAAGACTTTCGTCCGGATAACCATGGGAGAGCTTTGACACCGAGACAGTGTTTCTAGGCAACCTGTCAGCAATTTTTTGACCCCAAGAAAATCACAGAATGAAATGTTTCCGTGTGACTCGCAAGATAGGGAATAATGTATTTGTAATTGTGTAAATTTTTTTTATATGTTTCATTCCTGAAGGGACAGCAAGTGTAATTCTATTTTCATTAACATTTGTGTTTAGAATAGTTAGTGTTTGTTTTTTGTTTGTTCTGGGTTATCAAGTTCACGTAGCATGTTTATTAGAATATTTGGTACAATGATGCTTTAATTATTAGCCAGTGGCGTAATACTAACATAGCGGCTCTTGTTGCATAGGTCAGTAAGGTTGTCACAGGGGACAAGAGTTTGCATTGCACAACAAATATCGGAATTAACTGATGTAGTTTGATGTCGTGGACAGTAATGATCTTGTTGGTGTATTGACTGAAGCCACTTATTTTCATTATCGCAGTGGTGATATTTCACATTAAAGTGTAACGAAGGCTAGTCGAAATGCAAGTTCTTGTCGTCCAAATGTGTAACAACAAAGAAATGAGCAGTAGAGTAAGATACGAGAGCTACTGGTGGATTCAAGCACTTATTGCTAACTATTTATTGCGTGTATTGATATGGAGCCTGACTTCTACGTGCAACTAGTATACGAAATTTTTTTCTTTTGTTGATTTTGCTTTGTATTTAGACATTGCCGTGTAAAGATTATTACAACGCAATTTATGAATGTCAGATAACTTGTTCTGTGTTTCGACGGTGAGATATTTAAAATTTCACGAGTACAATTAGTATTTTCTTTTATTTGTCATAGAATTAGTGAAGTTTGGATTACTCATAAAAATAATGGAGATCCCGGTAACTAAGCAATTTTTTATCTCACCATTATTTTTTATTTGTATGATGTAATGTTTTATTTGTCATGTGGATTGTTGTAAATTTGTATGTGTACGTTACTCCGCATTCTGGAGAGTACAATAATGCAACAACTGTGTCAATAATTTGGTAAAGTAACAACATTTGGTCGTCTATTTGAGGTCACCAGGGGCTAAGGTCTCCTCCTGGTTATTATGATGACTTACTAAGTTCGTTCTAATACAGCTTTCTTAAAAAAATGTTCGGGACTACCCTCGCATTGCAAGGATAATACCGTGCCATTTTTTTCTGCATGGGTAGCCGGTGGTGAAAGGGTACAGTACCGCACGACATTGAAAATAGGTACAACATACTTCATTATTTTTGTCAGAACAACACATTTTTTTTGTAAAATAACTCAATTTCAATTAATACAGCGAAGCCGGATACCAGTGTGGGAAAGAATGACAATTTATTTATTTAATTGATCACATGTGCACTCCCACACAATAAATCCCTACATCCAGTTTGGTGAGATCTGTGAAATGAATGAATGTATGGTCGTCTGCTAACCGCAGATAGTGAATGTGGATATATGATCATCTTTGAGTCGATCCTTTGGCCACCTTTGGTGGGTCCAAAGAGATGAAATTTACCTGAGCTTTGAGCGCCTGAAGTGTGGCTGACCAATAAGGTAGCAAGGTGCTTCTCCCACTTCGACAGAGGTGCGAGAGAACCTGAATACGGCCATGTTTCAGCACTCTGCCGCTGGATCTTGTGCTGTTAAGACCTGTTTTAGTTGTGCTCCGTAATGACGAAAGAGTGGAGACATGGTATGCATGTGGAATATTTAAGAGTAGTTTGAAATAATAATTTCTTTATCTCAGGAACTTTTATGGGGAGAATTAAATGTCAGGCAGGTAATATTAATGGGATTGTAGTAATCTTCGGAAGTGACCAACGGTCACAATGAAACCACGTGTAGCTATAAGTTGAAATACTTCCGTGTGCTTAAGTTAAGCTGAATTACTAGCATGTGTACAATAAGTTGAAATATTTAAGAAATAGCGTGTGTACCATAAGCTGAAATATTTAAGAAATGGCGTGTGCAGGACTTGAAATTAGAGACGAGTACTTCCACGTGGTGAGTACTGTGTGAGTCTCAATCTGTGTATGAGACAAAGGATAAAGAGAAGTACTCGTCCATGGTATCAGTTGAGGACTCGAGTGTGTGATGATTATGTTATTAATGTTAAACTGCGTGATATGATTCCGTGTGACGCTAGATTTAAACTCTGAGAGAGAATCAAGGTGAGTCGGCCGTCTATCCAGCAACGCCACTTGGGTTGCATTGCACAGGAAGACGTGCATATATCTCCAGAGTTCACAGTAGGAAAGTAGAATTACAAAGTGGGGCAGTGTCGTGTGTAACTGGGATAAATATTAATTGAAGTGGGAAAGCTGAAAGTGATAATGTTGTAACCATTCTCTGTGTAGTATTTCTTATTGCAGTGTGATGTGTGTCATGTAATTTGGGTATGTGTGGTTTGCATGAGAGAGTAGCAAGGTAGTTTCAAAAGATTTGTGGGTTATGCTTGTTCCTTCTGTATCGCTCGATCTGGAGGAAAGTTTCGTGATGATGATTGTGAGAGTCGAAGCGTGAGATATAATAAAAGATCCACCATCCTATCCAGAAAATGCACTGTAGAGTTAAATAATTACGAGACCATAATATAGAGATTCACCATTGTAAAGCCATGCCCACTGGGCGGAATTTCTCATGTGTTACTGTTGTAGGTTATAGAATTTGTGTGTTTTGGTTAGAGAATTTATCGGAATAAATAAGATAGTGAAAAGAAATAGATTGTTGGACTTTTCCTTCGAATTGTATGTTGTCATGATGTCCCGAATTTATAATGTGTGCGCCATTCATATTCAGTGCGGTGGCCACGTGTTGACAAAAGCCGTTAAATAAAAGACAAAAAGAAAATGTGGTATTGCCAGTGCGTAGTGTACAGTCAGATTTCTGAAAATTGCTGATAGTCAGATGCGTGTTTCCGTTGCGTATTAATCATACAGGAGGATAATTTGTAACTAAATTGTGAGTACGAGAGTTCATGTTACTCGATAAATTAAGAATGAATCCACTCGCTTGGCAGACCACTCATCTTGCAGGCCAGACTGCTTGATGCCACAGTATGAGCAAGGCATGTGGGTGCCTCTCAGGGTGATGTCCTTAGGTTAGTTAGGTTTAATTAGTTCTAAGTTCTAGGGGACTGATCACGATAGATGTTAAGTCCCATAGGGCTCAGAGCCATTTGAACCATTTTGAACCTGTCATGAAATATGCTATTCAATACCACTTCAACCGCACGCGAGCTATGTGCCGGACATCCATCATGTTGGAAGTACATCGTCATTCTGTCATGCAGTGAAACATCTTGTAGTAACTTCGGTAGAACATTACGTAGGAAATCAGCATACACTGCACCATTTAGATTGCCATCGATAAAATGGGGGCCAATTATCCTTCCTCCCATAATGCCACACCATACATTAACCCGCCAAGGCCGCTGATGTTCCACTTGTCGCAGCCATCGTGGATTTTCCGTTGCCCAATAGTGCATATTATACCGGTTAACGTTCCCGCTGTTGGTGAATGACGCTTCGTCGCTAAATAGAAGAGTGCAAAAAATCTGTCATTGTCCCGTAATTTCTCTTGTGCCCAGTGGCAGAACTGTACACGACGTTCAAAGTCGTCGCCATGTAATTCCTGGTGCATAGAAAATATGGTATGGGTTCAATCGATGTTAATGTAGCATTCTCAACACCGACGTTTTTGAGATTCCCGATTCTCGCGCAATTTGTCTGCTCCTGATGTGCAGATTAGGCGCGAAGCAGCTAAAACATCTACTTGGGCACCATCATTTCTTGCAGGTTGTGGTTGACGTTTCACATCCGCCTGAACACTTCCTGTTTCCTTAAATAACGTAACTATCCGGCGAACAGTCCGGACACTTGGATGATGTCGTCCAGGATACCGAGAAGCATACATACCACGCACCCGTTGGGCATTTTGACCACAATAGCCATACATCAACACGATATCGACCTTTTCTGCAATTGGTAAACGGTCCATTTTAATACGGGTAATGTATCACGAAGTAAATACCGTCCGCACTGGCGGAATATTACGTGATACCACGTACTTATACGTTTGTGACTATTACAGCGCCGGCCGCTGGTGGCCGAGCGGTTCTGGCGCTACAGTCTGGAACCGCGCGACCGCTACGGTCGCAGGTTCGAATCCTGCCTCGGGCATGGATGTGTGTGTTGTCCTTAGGTTAGTTAGGTTTAAGTAGTTCTAAGTTCTAGGGGACTTATGACCTCAGCAGTTGAGTCCCATAGTGCTCAGAGCCATTTGAACTATTACAGCGCCATCTATCACAAATCGGAAAAAAGTGGTCCAACTAAAACATTCATATTTCCTTACACACTACACGAATATGTAATAAAAATGGGGTTCGTATTAAAAAAAAAAACGCAGTTGATATCTGTTTGACCTATGGCAGCGCCATCTAGCGGGCCAACGATAGCGCCATCTGGTTTCCCCCTTCAAGCTAGACGAGTTTCGTTCTTTGTAGTTTTTTCGTTTGATTCGTATTTCGTGAGATATTTGGCCCGTTCACTATCAATGGACCACCCTGTATACGTCAGGGTACATGTAAACCACCACACTTAAACAACAGTGACTGCAGCAGGTACAATGATCGATAATTCGAACATTTGTAGGGTATGAACCAAGTGTTACCCATGTATATTTCAAGAAACATATCCACTAAGGATTTTATCAGGAGAGCAAACCACTGAAAGTTTAAGTACAGAAATCAGACACAATATCAATGGCCTAAACACAGTTTCATGCTGTGTGCTTTAAATGTAAGCTAGTATGTACATATATCGGCTTACATGTAAAGCATCATGTCTTACAACAGCGACAGAATCGGTTAGAATAATCGAGACATCAAACACTTGTGAGATACCTACCATGCGTTACAAATGCATGTTTCCAGAATATGTTCACCAAGGTGGTCGATGGGACAGCATACCACCCAAAGATTAAGTATGGACATTCCACACTGCTTTACACTATGTATTTTACTTTTACGCTAATTCATGTATATATCAGCATACCGGTAAAGCATCTCCTTTTATAATAATGAATGCAACATGGGGAATAATCGATTCATCAAACACACCATGTGTTATCCATGTATACTTAGAGACACATATCCAGTAGTAGCTCGTCGGGAAGGCATATCCCTGTGTGATAACTACACAGAATCTCAAAGGCCTCCTCACTTCTTTAGGTGTTGTATTTTAAATGCATGCAATTTTATGTATGCATCAGCATACGTGTAAAGCATCGCTGCTAACAAACGCAACAACAACAGGGACAATAATCAAGACACTGCACACCTATGAAATATATACCACCTGTTATCTATGTATGTTTGCAGAACAAATCCAGTAAGTACTTCAGTGGGACCACAAGATTAAGTACATTGATCAGACAGAATCTCAGTGCTATCCATAATTATTTTGGTCGTGTACATTTCATGCACGCCACTTCCTATATTTATCAGCATACACATAAAGCATCGCCACATACAACAGTGACAGAAACAGCTACAATGATCGACACAAAGAACACTTGTGAGGTACATACCAAGTGTTATCCATGCCTATTTCAGGAAAAGTGTCCACAAAAGGTTTCACAGGAACAGCATACCACCGTAAACTTAAGTAAGGACTTCAGACAGAATTTCACTTGTCTCCACACTGCTTTGGGTGGTGTACTTTACAAGCACACTAGTTCTAGTGTATATCACCACTTACAAGTGTCAGGAACAGACAAATAAGGCGTTGATCGGAGAGGCATACAACCGAAAGATGATATACAGACATCGAAAAGATTCTCTATAGCCTTCACACTGCTTTAAGTGGTGTACCTTACATGCACACTGGTTCATTACATCAAAGTACAGTTGGTGACAGAATTCGCGAGACCCCTCGCTTATTCGTTATGCTCAACTGCAAATTTTTGCTGTCCGGTTCAGAGCATAACGGGCTGGAGGCAAACGCTACCAATATTGTCAATTACATCTAGATCTATTGTATTTTTCATGAAACAAAAGATGAGAGGAAAATAGTTATTTTCGATCGTCACAGCCAGCAGTAAAAATTCGTACGCTTTTTTCTGCGACATGAGGTTGGTATTTCAGACTGGTTTTAAAAACTGCATTGCGTTTTTTCCCAAAATGTTTTAAACTATTTAACGTCAATACATTCTTTTCTCCATCCCTTTGATCATAGCTTCAGTGAACTAAGGCAGCAATAAGAATTAAGATTGGGACTTAATACTAACATACGATAATTTCAAATGAAATAAATGATGTTTGTTAAAAGATAAGCTTATTTATTGAACCTCAAATCACTGGTCTGCAAGTGATGGTTCGAGTACTGTCTTTTTCACATTTTCTTGCATTTTGGCATATTTCTCATATTTTTCCTCGTCGCAAAAACAAACGCATATAAAATTTTAATAATAATAAGTTTCGCAAACATTATGACTAAATTACTGTTGGAATTCAGTCTTGTTCCAAAACCCTGAAAAATCTGGATAGTAAGAAAAAATGTGGGAAACGAAGAATTGGGACACACCAAAGGAATTTCTCGAGGCCATTGTATCGAAACACGTAATCATGTTTTTTTTTCCGTATTTTTCAATAATGACACAAAAGCTACATTTTGAGTATAAGCAGCATTAAGAATTTTAAATAGCCGAGACATCCGCCTCTGTCATGGTCTAATATAATCCGATTTCACTACAATCGGCAGTGGGAGGACATCAAGTTTGACTAGAATTCCAAGTAACGGCTGGCCCGGCGTTCCTCTCTTGGCACTGACAAAGACGAAGGACGTCGTTTGGTATGAGTGAAAATTATTGTCGGTGGTGAACATCGAACACTAGACCATTTGTACCGTAATAAGTAAAAATTCGAGCCTTTAGATTCGAATTTTGAAGTTTGTTCTTCGTAGCAGCAGTCGTACTGTGTCAAAATAAGGGGAAAAACCGGGCAAGTGCGAGTAAGAATTGTGCTCTGACGGTTAAGTAAAGGCTTGATTATATATACTGATAATAATGTGTAATAATTTCTTGTGGCTCAATGTCTTGGTATTCCTATGATACCCTATTACCCAACTGGGGAAGAGGATCCATAGTATACGAACCACGCGTCGTTTCTGGCAACTCTTCACATCACTGAGAGGTGAAAGCTTGGCTAAAGCAGGGACTAAAAATTTCCGTGGGTCGATAAAGACTAATTCCAGTGACCTCTCAAATTCCAGACACGCCCTTTGCCGCTAGATATCCAGGACCGACATCCTCCGAGGATGAGAATCTGTAGGTTTTGAAAGATGAATATGAGAGTGTAAATATATATGTGACGTATTTGGTCGTATCCTTCGGTTGCATTGCCTTAGAAGATTAAATTATTTACCTTGCCAATGGACCGTAGACCTTAGTATTTTACATAAACTTTAATTTGATACTTCTGTCTGTTCCTAAGAGAAAGGGATTTTAACAGACGAAAAGATAGAGAGACTGACAATAAATGTAAAACATATTTTTCATGTGGTATAATTACAGATTAACAGGTTTCGGACTTTTCCTGTTATTTGTACTGTGAAAACTTACTCCTCATCAAATTTCCATGGTTGCAGGCCACTTGGCAGCATCCAACAGGTCTTGAATGAATTTACGAGTATGGAAAATATGTGACATAAATGGCCCCTTATTTTGACTGCATTGGCTTTGATGTGTACGTAGTTCCGCGTAGTCAGCGCGTGCCGGCCGCGGTGGCCGAACGGTTCTGGCGCTGCAGTCCGGAACCGCGGGACTGCTACGGTCGCAAGTTCGAATCCTGCCTCGGGCATGGGTGTGTGTGATGTCCTTAGGTTAGTTAGGTTTAAGTAGTTCTAAGTTCTAAGGGACTTATGACCTAAGATGTTGAGTCCCATAGTGCTCAGAGCCAGAGTCAGCGCGTACACAACTTTCCCAATAGAGCGCGCCCCGCTAAGCACAACAGCGCAGGCGCAGCGCTCGTCCGTCTCCGTACTACGAGATGGCGCTGTCTTAGAGACGGACCATATTCTGCTTCCGCCGATCCGCGTATTAATATCTCTCGCAGCCAATAAGAATGTAGAACCGTTTCTCCTCGCAGATCACACTCGCGCAATGATACCTGAACGCGCGAGGTATTATAACGAGTGTACAGACCTCCGATTAGTCAGTCTGCATTTGTCTGCATTAGTCTGTAGTCAAGTTTCAATCTGCGCCTAGTAAGATTATCATATTCCTGTACATAGCCATGAAGATAAATGACTAGACACTTTGTCAAGTATCAGAGATATGTGAGAATAAGATTAACGTACCAAGACCAAAGGAACTTCAGACTGTCAATTGTAAACAGCATCCACAATCATGTTACGTAATATCTATGCCTTTTTATTATTTTAATAAATGTGTGTGAAAATTAATCAAGTTCTGTTTAAAGTTGGTCACCGTCAATTTGCTGCTCTAAGCGTGCAAGTGGTATTTCTATCGTCTGGCCTAACGGCAGAAAATAAACACGCCACGATAAGACCACGAGACATATTGCTGACACTCGCCTACTTCGTTAGAGCGACAAGTCAACTAATCTGATGGTGTGTGTACCGAAAGTCTTACAGTACGCACACCACAGGCTTAGAAGCTTAAATTTCTCATGCCGCCAAGGGACCTTAGACCTCATGATGTCAAATAAATCTTAACATGTTACCTATACCTGTTGCTGAACAAAACGTGTCTTAAGAATCAGACAGGCAGGCAGGCAGGCAGGCAGGCAGGTAGACGGACAACAAAGTGATCCTATAAAGCATCCGTTTTCACTGAGTGACGTGCGAAACACTAAAAATTAAAAAAAATGAGAGGGTTAAGCCGACACTAATTCTGCTACGAGCACAGATGAAGCAGGAGAGCACTATTCTGCGGTAAGGCACAGTTAGTAGCTAGAAATGTAGACTGCGGCCTCCTGTCTGTGATGAAAGGGTGTGTGGTTCGCAGATGGCGTCTGCCACTTCCTCATAAATACTATGTTCTTGCAGAAAATCGAAAATCGGTAATGCTTTTGCTGACCAAATGCCCCTGCATATCCGCATCGTGTGACGCCTGTGGGATGAGGATGACACGGCGGCCGGTCGGTACCGTTGGGCCTTCCAAGGCCTGTTCGGACAGAGTTCAGTTTTTCTTCTTACAGGAGTAGGGTAGTAAGATTTCTCACCCATTCGATCTATTTTTAAAAATAAATCAAGTTTACGACGTAGACTAAAAATAGACAGAAGGGTAAAATGTCATTTACAGCCAATCTCGAGTAAATCACATTCAAAAATTATCGATGCTTTTCGTAATACATAATACTTTTGGATTATCTTTGGGGATTGGTGGCGCAGGTGTAAACACGATGATGCGTAAAACGAGGTCCTAGGATCGAAACAGTCTCCCAGCTGGTTGATTTTTTAATGTGTACCCTCGTATCTCATATAATATCTAAAAATCTGAAATCTCCCCTCAATCATTTCATAACATGACTCACACAGTCACTGTGAGAACTGTTGGACGAGTAACCAAAACATACTTTTCAGCCGCTGCATAAGCTTGTGTTCTTACTTCACTCCCCACTGCCAATGGAAAATGTGATTGTGCACAGATGTTCTGAGCAGATCGTCACTGCTACCGAAAAAAAGTAACATAGATACTATGAATCATAATGTGATTGTGTTCCATGGACACATCATATTTCTACGTAAAGAATGTTCTTTAACAGAATCTACAGGGCACATTCATTAATATCAAACACAATAGTAGATATAATTTATTATGTCAGAGAAGTGCATATTGAAAGTGCAGGCTAATGTGACCTCACAACGTCGACATCGCATGCACAGGTAGAATGCTTACCACCGAGCCTCTACAGTTCCAGAACGAAAAGCACTTATTCGAATTGGACGTCACAGACATGAATTTTACAGAAGCTGACGGAAAGTTCGCATCCCTCTGCACCCCTCCTTATTAATGAAAATTCAATGGGTGAAAAGCTCATCGTGCAGGGTCCTCTGACTGAGAGGTGTTGGGAATGTGAAATCCAGGGTCCTCTTACTTCCGCAG
Organism: Schistocerca nitens; assembly: GCF_023898315.1. Taxonomy (NCBI): domain Eukaryota; kingdom Metazoa; phylum Arthropoda; class Insecta; order Orthoptera; family Acrididae; genus Schistocerca; species Schistocerca nitens. Next base: position 886,535,018 of record NC_064616.1, on the reverse strand, counting down.
CCTTAACCAAATAACTGTGGAAAAACTATGAATGGAGATATCTCTCGCTTTAAATTCGTATTATGCTGTTCCTACGAACGTTGAAACGACGAAACAGGTACGAATCAAAATTTTTAACATGGACTTGTTTCTCACAGTATTCTGTCGGGTTGATGACAATCTATCTATAGTCGAAAGGCACATGAGTTAACAGCAGAAGAACGTTGCGCACAACTTAGGACAAAAAGTATATACCTATACAGGCGAACTGGGTTTCTAAATACCCACAAAAAGATATTACTTAGTATGACGAGGAGTCCATTCTACACTACTGACCATTAAAATTGCTACACCAAGAAGAAATGCAGATGATAAGCGGGTATTCATTGGACACATATATTATACTAGAACTGACATGTGATTATATTTTCACGCAATTTCGGAGCATAGATCCTGAGAAATCAGTACCCAGAACAACGATCTCTGGCCGTAATAACGGCCATGATACGCCTGGGGATTGAGTCAAACAGAGCTTGGATGGCGTGTACAGGTAAAGCTGCCCATGCAGCTTCAACACGATACCACAGTTCATCAAGAGTAGTGACTGGGGTACTGTGACGAGCGAGTTGCTCGGCCACCATTGACCAGACGTTTTCAATTGGTGAGAGATTTGAGAATGTGCTGGCCAGGGCAGCAGTCGAACATTTTCTGTATCCAGAAAGGCCCGTACAGGACCTGCAACACGCGGTCGTGCATTATCCTGCTGAAATGCAGGGTTTCACGGGGATCGAATGAAGGGTAGAGCTACGGGTCGTAACACATATGAAATGTAGCGTCCACTGTTCAGAGTGCCGTCAATACGAACAAGAGGTGACCGAGACGAATAACCAATGGCACCCCATACCATCCAGCTGGGTTATACGCCAGTATGGCGATGACGAATACATGCTTCCAATGTGCGCTCACCGCGATGTCGCCAAAACACGGATGCGACCATCATGATGCTGTAAACGGACCCTGGATTTATCCGAAAAAAATGTTGTTTTACCATTCGTGCACCCAGGTTCGTCGTTGAGTACACCATCGCAGGCGCTCCTGTCTGTGATGCAGTGTCAAGGGTAACCGCAGCCATGGTCTCCGAGCTGATGGTCAATGCTTCTGCAAACGTCGTCGAACTGTTCGTGCAGATGGTTGTTGTCTTGCAAACGTCCCCATCTGTTGACTCAGGAATCGAGACGTGGCTGCACGATCCGTTACAGCCATGAGTATAAGATGCCTGTCATCTCGACTGCTAGTGATACGAGGCCATTAGGATCTAGCACGGCGTTCCGTCTTACCCCACTGAACCCACCGATTCCATATTCTGCTAATAGTCATTGGATCTCGACCAACGCGAGCAGCAATGTCGCGATACGATAAACCGCAATCGCGATAGGCTACAATTCGACCTTTATCAAAGTCGGAAACGTGATGGTACGCATTTCTCCTCCTTACACGAGGCATCAAAACAACGTTTCACCAGGCAACGCCGGTCAACTGCTGTTTGTGTGTGAGAAATCGGTTGGAAACTTTCCTCATGTCAGCACGTTGTAGGTGTCGCCACCGGCGCCAACCTTGTGTGAATGCTCTGAAAAGCTAATCATTTGCATATCACAGCATCTTCTTCCTGATGGTTAAATTTCGCGTCTGTAGCACGTGATCTTCGTGGTGTAGCAATTTTAATGGCCAGTAGTGTACTATAACTGAGTATTACACTTTCCCTAACTGCAATGTCATCGAGAAATCTATTTGTTCAAAAAAAAATCTGTTAAGTTCACAAGAACATTTTTATACACTGAAGCGCCAATGTAATTGGTAGAGGTAAAGGTGGATAAATGGGCCCCCACTCTGTTTTTTTTTATATAACACCTTTTATTTTTAGTATAATCACCTGAAATTAACATAAAACATTTCTCTAGTATGTCCTGCAATAGTTACGACATGTTTTGGTCCAACTTTTTAATATTTAAAAAAATTTAATTTTTTTCCTGATACTCTGCATTTTGTTGCGTCAAGAATTTGTGCTGGTAATATGGGCCCCTAGGTAGTTTGAAATAGAAAGAAACAAAAATTTGAAAAATATAATTTTATTTAATTTTTCTGTATAATGAAAGAAGTATTCACTCTGAACATTGTTAATTAGTCTGCTAGTGGAATGATTTTGACTGCCTGCGCCTATCCTATGTACAATAGTCACACACTTAAGGTTCTTTTTCGCATCCAGCACATTCGTTTTGAGCCCACAACTCACAGGCTATACACTGGACCGAAAGTTCACCTTTTGTGTACTTTGAAAAAATCCCTTCACAAAATAGACATACAGCGTCGTCAACATCAGGGACAGAAACACCAACTTTTTATTTCTTGTGCAAAGCTGGTAGGCCATGCGCCTGACGTCATTTCTGGTAAGGCCGTAGAATTTGGATTCCATAATGAGAAGATATTTAACCAGTTCGTCCTCAAGTCCCTGTGGTAAAACCGGTGGAAAACCTTTGGAGCGCAGAACGAGGGACAGAGTACACTTTACCGGTTTTTTCAACCCCATTTTTTTCTCTTTAATAGCTACAATAGCATTTGCCATATTTTCTTTGTCCCACGATTGCCGTTTCGATTTTTTTGGGGGTACAAGATGTGTTCGAGGCATCTGAAACATAAAGAGTAGCAATATCTGATTGATTTTACGGGGCCCATAATACCAGCAGCAAAAGGGGCCCATATATCCACCCTCGCCATCTTGGGAAAAACGATCTTGCCTCCGGTTAGTTTGGTTCGCAACCGACGTTAATTAACGTAAAACGGTATCCCAACAGCAAGCCAAATACGTACCTTACCTTAGTTATACTAATAATATGTTAGAAATTTGAGTTTTATTCAAGTAAACACTAACCTTTCAAACTTTTGATGACAGCGAAAAAATTCACAGCACAACTACTCACAAACCATGACAGCTACTACGTCTGCGCACGGTACAGTGAAGTTTGGCAACTAGTTTTAGTAGTTCATGTGCTCTCCGCTAGAATTCGTGGCCTGTGCTTCCAAATATGTAGGGGGCCCATAATACCAGCAGGGGCCCATTTTTCCACGCCGTGCTAGATCCTAATGGCCTCGTATCACTAGCAGTCGAGATGACAGGCATCATCCAGAAGCAAGTTTAGTCGAAAGAACATTCAGAGAATTGAATAAGTTCCTTAGAATTTACATTGGAAACCGGCACACAAAATGGCATGAATTGATATCTAAATTTGTCGAAATACACAATTTAACACCCCATTCAAGTACAGGATAACCACCGGTAGATATATTGAAAGGGGTTGATGAGACACAGAATGAATGGCTCACGCCTCTCCCGAGACTACCAACCAGGGCAGAAACAAGGGAGGAAAAGATAAAAAAGGTATGGGACAACTTAACCAGTTGTGCCGCCAAGAGGAAAAAGATGTACGACCGAGGTGTAACCAACAAACAGAAATACAATGTAGGGGACATGGTGCTTATTCGTAACCACCCCAAATCCTCAGCGACCCTAAAGCAAAATAGTAAGTTGCAATTGATATATTCAGGGTCCTTTGAAGTAATAAAGGTGCCACACGAATGTAGCTATTTGTTAGCACACGCCCAGACGGGGAAAATAAAAGGGTTGTACCCACGTAAAGATGTGAAATTATTTATTCAATGACCTGTCAGATGTAAATAGTAGCAGTAAGAAGATTTCAATTGTGATTTAGAGTATAAGTATGTTAGCTTTACGAAAGAATTTGTGTGTATTTAAAATTTTTAGAAAGCAAAACATTTAAAAGATAAGCATAGCATGAAAGTAGAATCAGTAAACTGGGCAATAGCATGCAAACTGAAGATTTTGTTTACAGACAATTAGTGTCAGTAAAATACTATATGCTCATCAAGCAATGAGCAACTTTTTTTGTTGACAAAGTAATGAATAATTTCTTGAATCATTTTTCATTTGTAGTGAGTATGTACTGTACAATTAATTATGAGTTTTCATATAGTAATGTAATTGGTGTAATTGTGTTAGAATTAAGGAACCCTGAGAGAGTCTCTACTGGACAAAAAATGACTTTGTAGTACAAAATAATTATGTGGAGTAATGTTACTGCCAATAGTGATCTGACAACGACACTGGAGCAGAATTCAATCAAAAACACACCCGTTCCGAGTAACCTACACTTGGTTAAGTATCGATGCTTCAAGGACGTGTACTTGGTACTAAATGAAGTATTTATTGAGCAATATGCCCAAGTCCAGCTGTCATGCACATGGTAAAATCTGTTTGCTAGATGGGTGATAACCTGGCAAGCTACACCGTAAAAGGAAAAGAAAACTATGTACCAAAAATCAAACACCTTTAAATAATACAAAAAAGCCATATATTCCTAGTAAAAATACTAAAAGTGTGTAATGAACAGCCGGCCGGTGTGGCCCAGCGGTTCTAGGCGCTTCAGTCTGGAACCGCACACCGCTACGGTCGCAGGTTCGATTCCTGCCTCGGGCATGGATGCGTGTGATGTCCTTAGGTTAGTTACGTTTAAGTAGTTCTAAGTTCTAGGGGACTGATGACCTCAGATGTTAAGTCCCATAGTGCTCAGAGCCATTTGACTGGGGTACTGTGACGAGCCAGTTGCTCGGCCACCATTGACCAGATGTTTTCAATTGGTGAGAGATCTGGAGAATGTGCTGGCTGTATCCAGAAAGGCCCGTACAGGACCTGGAACACGCGGTCGTGCATTATCCTACTGAAATGTAGGGTTTCGCACATCTGAAATGTAACGTCCACTGTTCAAACTGCCGGCAATACGAACAAGAGGTGACCGAGATGTGTAACCAATGGCACCCCATACCATTAGGCCGGGTGACGAATACACGCTTCCAATGTGCGTTCACCACGATGTCGCCAAACACGGATGTGACCATCATGATGCTGTAAACGGACCCTGGATTTATCCGAAAAAAATGTTGTTTTACCATTCGTGCACCCAGGTTCGTCGTTGAGTACACCATCGCAGGCGCTCCTGTCTGTGATGCAGTGTCAAGGGTAACCGCAGCCATGGTCTCCGAGCTGATGGTCAATGCTTCTGCAAACGTCGTCGAACTGTTCGTGCAGATGGTTGTTGTCTTGCAAACGTCCCCATCTGTTGACTCAGGAATCGAGACGTGGCTGCACGATCCGTTACAGCCATGAGTATAAGATGCCTGTCATCTCGACTGCTAGTGATACGAGGCCATTAGGATCTAGCACGGCGTTCCGTCTTACCCCACTGAACCCACCGATTCCATATTCTGCTAATAGTCATTGGATCTCGACCAACGCGAGCAGCAATGTCGCGATACGATAAACCGCAATCGCGATAGGCTACAATTCGACCTTTATCAAAGTCGGAAACGTGATGGTACGCATTTCTCCTCCTTACACGAGGCATCAAAACAACGTTTCACCAGGCAACGCCGGTCAACTGCTGTTTGTGTGTGAGAAATCGGTTGGAAACTTTCCTCATGTCAGCACGTTGTAGGTGTCGCCACCGGCGCCAACCTTGTGTGAATGCTCTGAAAAGCTAATCATTTGCATATCACAGCATCTTCTTCCTGATGGTTAAATTTCGCGTCTGTAGCACGTGATCTTCGTGGTGTAGCAATTTTAATGGCCAGTAGTGTACTATAACTGAGTATTACACTTTCCCTAACTGCAATGTCATCGAGAAATCTATTTGTTCAAAAAAAAATCTGTTAAGTTCACAAGAACATTTTTATACACTGAAGCGCCAATGTAATTGGTAGAGGTAAAGGTGGATAAATGGGCCCCCACTCTGTTTTTTTTATATAACACCTTTTATTTTTAGTATAATCACCTGAAATTAACATAAAACATTTCTCTAGTATGTCCTGCAATAGTTACGACATGTTTTGGTCCAACTTTTTAATATTTAAAAAAATTTAATTTTTTTCCTGATACTCTGCATTTTGTTGCGTCAAGAATTTGTGCTGGTAATATGGGCCCCTAGGTAGTTTGAAATAGAAAGAAACAAAAATTTGAAAAATATAATTTTATTTAATTTTTCTGTATAATGAAAGAAGTATTCACTCTGAACATTGTTAATTAGTCTGCTAGTGGAATGATTTTGACTGCCTGCGCCTATCCTATGTACAATAGTCACACACTTAAGGTTCTTTTTCGCATCCAGCACATTCGTTTTGAGCCCACAACTCACAGGCTATACACTGGACCGAAAGTTCACCTTTTGTGTACTTTGAAAAAATCCCTTCACAAAATAGACATACAGCGTCGTCAACATCAGGGACAGAAACACCAACTTTTTATTTCTTGTGCAAAGCTGGTAGGCCATGCGCCTGACGTCATTTCTGGTAAGGCCGTAGAATTTGGATTCCATAATGAGAAGATATTTAACCAGTTCGTCCTCAAGTCCCTGTGGTAAAACCGGTGGAAAACCTTTGGAGCGCAGAACGAGGGACAGAGTACACTTTACCGGTTTTTTCAACCCCATTTTTTTCTCTTTAATAGCTACAATAGCATTTGCCATATTTTCTTTGTCCCACGATTGCCGTTTCGATTTTTTTGGGGGTACAAGATGTGTTCGAGGCATCTGAAACATAAAGAGTAGCAATATCTGATTGATTTTACGGGGCCCATAATACCAGCAGCAAAAGGGGCCCATATATCCACCCTCGCCATCTTGGGAAAAACGATCTTGCCTCCGGTTAGTTTGGTTCGCAACCGACGTTAATTAACGTAAAACGGTATCCCAACAGCAAGCCAAATACGTACCTTACCTTAGTTATACTAATAATATGTTAGAAATTTGAGTTTTATTCAAGTAAACACTAACCTTTCAAACTTTTGATGACAGCGAAAAAATTCACAGCACAACTACTCACAAACCATGACAGCTACTACGTCTGCGCACGGTACAGTGAAGTTTGGCAACTAGTTTTAGTAGTTCATGTGCTCTCCGCTAGAATTCGTGGCCTGTGCTTCCAAATATGTAGGGGGCCCATAATACCAGCAGGGGCCCATTTTTCCACCTTTGCCTCTATAGGCACGCATATTCAGATACAAAATATGTAAACAGGCAGAACATGGCGCTGCGGTCGGCAGCGCCTCGAAACATCTCCTGGCAAAACACATTTGTGGTAAAAAAAGAAAAAAAAATAATTGAACTGGATAATTGTAATTTTATTTCTGCATGGACAATGATTGTGTGAACTTCATGTAACAAAGAGAAACCATTATGTGTCATGTTTTATACTTGTATAGAATTATGTACCGATGTCTTGTTAAAGATAATATCTGTGTCGGCGAGTACTGAAACCGCCACAGACGATACTTATTAAATATCGAAAAAGATGAGAATATGTCACAACAAGTATAAATAGTAGTGACCGAGCATTAATTTCTCTGTCGTCTTCTTGGAGTTATGTCAGCAGGAAGAGCCTGTGACGCTATATTGTATTCTTGTGTAGCATTCTTTTGTCAAGATTGAGAGAAGGACGCCATTAGGTGTTGATTTGTAAAGGTGTGTAAGATTTTAATCTGTCTAAATATTTTGAATAGAGTTACTTAGTGAAAACTTGAATGATGATTTGTAATAAGCTTGCTTGGTATTTTATCCCATCCTTTTAAGACATTTTCAGCTATTTAAATATTATTCGTGGCGCAGAGCAGCGCTACGAACGAACGAGCCGGTACCGCGGCGCATTCAAACCGCATTAAATGAAACCAATCATACCGCAAAGAGGCGGACAGACAATAGTGAACTAAGTGTATTTCTTTCAGCTTTCGGATTTGCAGGGCAGAGCAGCAGATTGTATGATGTGTTTTACAGGTGGACGCGGGCTGCGGATGATATATTATTAACAGTGCAAAAAGATAATTTACCTTCATAACATAAAAGAAATCTTGCTGTGCGTAGCTCTGGTCTGACAAACATTATAGTAAAAACATCCTTTTCTCTGATAATAGTCTCGTGTTCCCGTGTTAGTCGTGGTGCTTATTGGTGTTTTACTGTTAACAAAAATCCACTGCAAAATTTTGATGTTGAACAAACATTGCGTACTGTAACATCAGTACTGATAACGAAATAATTTTCAGTAACCTTTTCAATAACTGTAAAGTAAGGAAGATATGTTGAACTTTATAGCGAGTTACAGCATCAAAACAATGTTCCTTTAATAGAAAGCCAGATCCAGAATAATAAGCACGTAATATATTTTGCTTTGTCGAAAATGAATGATCCAGAGAAAGTCACAGCACAGCACGCCTAAAAAGTATTTCAGTGCTCTTTTCGTAGCAACATATTTTATCTCATATATTAGTTGTTACGCGAGCAATAACAAAGCAGAGAGAGAAAACTGTCGCCCTAAAGCGTGAGGCAGAATTTGCAGTGGCCACGAAAAGAATTACTGTTTTATGTGTTTTCTTTCATTGTCTACTGTTATATATATGTATGTATTTAGTGATAATTGTATGTATGTGTCTCATGATTAATGCCATGTATTAATGAATGTACAAAAATTCTTTCAGGAAAAAAACGCACCACTGCAAGCGAGTCTGATGAAAAGATCCTGATACTACTAAGAAACTGTAAGAGCTACATAATCCGGGGGCAGCCGAACCCCGAAATCAGATAAACTAAAGGTAAGACTACAATTTAGTTGTCCTGTTGGTAGAAGCTTAACTCCAGTGAATTGATATCATAACGCTAGTGGTGTGCGTAGTTTGAAGTTATTATTTACGACAGGGAAAAATTGAGTGTAGATAGTAATTTTTAGTGTGCAGTGTATTGTAGATAAATTACCATATTTTGTGTGCAAGTGGCAAAACTGACAGATCCTATGTTGGAGTAGGTAATTTATGAATATCAATGATGTTGCAGTCAATATAATCATTAAAGGCCTGCAAGATGAGTGGTCTGCCAAGCGAGTGGATTCATTCTTATTTATCGAGTAACATTAACTCTCGTACTCACAATTAAGTTACAAATTATCCTCCTATATGAATAATACGCAACGGAAACGCACATCTGACTATCAGCAATTTACAGAACTCTGACTGTTCACTACGCACTGGCAGTACCACATTTTCTTTTTTTTTTTATTTAACGCCTTTTATCAACACGTGGCCATCGTACTGAATATGAGTGGCACACACATTATAAATTCTGGATATCATGACAAGATACAATTCGAAGGAAAAGGCCACCAATCTTTTTCTTTTCACTATCTTATTTATTCCGATAAATTCTATAACCTAAACACACAAATTCTATAACCTACAACAATAACACATGAGAAATTCCGCCCAGTGGGCATGGCTTTACATTGGTGATTCTCTACCTTATGGTCTCGTAATTATCTAACGCTACAGTGCACTTTCTGGACAGGATGGTGGATCTTTTATTATATCTCACACTTCGACTCTCACAATCATCATCACGAAACTTTCCTCCAGACCGAGCGGTACAAAAGGAACACGTATATCCCACTACCTCTGAAGCAACCTTGCTACTCTGCCATGCAAACCACACATACTTAAATTACATGACATACACCACACTGCAACATGAAATACAAGACAGGGAATGGTCACAACATTATCACTTTCAGCTTTCCCACTTCAATTAATATTTATCCCAGTTTCACACGACACTGCCCCACTTCGTAATACTACTTTCCTACTATGAACTCTGGAGATATATGCACGTCTTCCTGTGCAATGCAAGCCAAGTGGCGTTGCTGGATAGACGGCTGACTCACCTTCTTTCTCTCTCAGAGTGTTATAGTTTGAATCAAGCGTCACACGGAAACATATCTCGCAAAGTAATATTAAGAACATATTCATCACACACATGAGTCCTCAACTGATACCATGGACGAGTACTTCTCTTTATCCTTTGTCTCATACACAGATTGAGACTCACACAGTACTCACCACGTGGAAGTACTCGCCTCTAATTTCAAGTCCTGCACATGCTATTTCTTAAATATTTCAACTTATTGTACATACGCTAGTAATTCAGCTTAACTTAAGCACACGGAAGTATTTCAACTTATTGCTGCACGTGGTTTCATTGTGACCGTTGGTCACTTCCGAAGATTACTACGATCCCATTAATATTACCTGCCTGACATTTAATTCTCCCCACAAAAGTTCCTAAAATAGAGAAATTATTATTTCAAACTACTCTTAAATATTCCACATGCATACCATGTCTCCACTCTTTTGTCTTTATGGAGCACAACTAAGACAGGTCCTAACAGCACAAAATCCAGCGGTATAGTGATGAAACATGGGCGTTCTTCAGGTCATCTCGCACCTCTGTCGAGGTGGGGGAAGACCATGCTACCGTATTGGTCAGCCACATTTCAGGCGCTCAAAGCTCAGGTAAATTTCATCTCTTTGGTCCCACCAAAGGTGGCCAAAGGATCGTCTCAAAGATGATCATTTATTCACATTCACTATCTGCGGTTAGCAGACGACCATACATTCATTCATTTCACAGTTCTCACCAAACTGGGTGTGGGGATTTATTTTGTGGGAGAGCACATGTGATAAATTAAATAAATAAATTAACATTCTTTCCCACACTGGTATCCGGCTTCGCTGTATTAATTGAAATTGAGTTATTTTACAAAAAAATGTGTTGTTCTGACAAGAATAATGAAGTATGTTGTACCTATTTTCAATGTCGGGCGGTACTGTACCCTTTCACTAGGAGTAGATTTTTTCCGTGAGAGGGACGCAGTGATCGACCTCTCCTCGGGAAAACTAAGCATAGTTAATAAAGGTAGGAGGATTGAGTTGTCTATGATGAAATCGAAGGAGGTACTTGTGCCATGTTGCAACCGAATTAATATCAAATGTAGGAACCCCTGTGTACCACACCTAGATGATTATTCACATGTGACAGATCTTTATTATCCTAGTATGGAAGATAGAAATTTTGAAACAAATGTTGAGGCATTTCAAACCAAAGTACAGGAATCTGAATGTTTAAGCAACGTCCAAAAGCAACAGTTAACGCAGCTGCTCTCGGAATATATCATGGTATTTACCGACCGACCAGGAATAATCAAGGGGTACCACTATCACATAGAGGTGATGCCCCACAAAACGTACTGTCGCGCATCTTACTCCATCCCTTGGTCGAGGAGGGAAGAAGTGGCTAAAGAGATTGGTAAGCTGTTAGAGTGGGATATCATTGAGCCCTCTCTCTCCCCATACAGTAGTTCTCTTGTAGCAACGGCGAAAGCCAACGGAAAAATCCGGCTAGTACTAGATGCACGGGACATTAATGAAATTATTATACCTGTCAGAACTCGTCCATAAAATTTAGATGAGCAGATACAAAAATTCCACGGAGTGCAGTACTTGACCTCAGTCGATCTTAAAAGTTCGTACTGGCAAATCCCACTTACGCCAGAATCAAGGAAGTACACAGCCTTCATATTCGGAGGGCGAAGTTATAAATTCAAGGTACTTCCCTTCGGGTTGAATGTAAGTGCTGGAGTATTTATTACTGCTCTAGACACGGTACTGGGTCCAGACTTGTTAGAAAAAATCACAGTATATGTTGATGACCCGGTAATCGCTACTGCTACTTGGGACGAACATATGGAATTGCTGCATAGAGTATTAGAGAAATTTAAACAGGCAGGCGTGACAGAAAATTTAGAAAAGTCAAAATTTGGACGCAATAAAATTATATTTCTGGGACACTTTATCACGCCGCTTGGTATCAGCCCAGACAACAAAAAAATAGAGGCGATCCGAGAATTTCCGAGCCCATGAACTAAGAGACAATTAAAAGCGTTCATTGGACTTACGTCTTTTTTCAGGTTTGTGCCTAATCAGTTGTTAAATGACGAGTCATTGTTAAATCTACTGCGAAAAAATGTGCAGTGTGTTTGGACTGACAAGTGTCAGCAAGCTTTTGAAGCAATTAAAACCGCCCTGTTGGATGCAAATATTTTGCAGCACCGGAACCCATCAAAAAAATTTTGTCTTGCGACGGACTCGTGTTCCTATGGCTTGGGAGCGTGCCTGTTCCAGTGGGAGGAAGGCAACGACCCGGCAACAACAAAGATTATCGGCGTTGCCAGCAGGACTCTAACTAGCTGCGAGAGAGCCTACTCGTCAACCGAACTGGAAGTGCTCGCCGTAGTCTGGGCTGTGAAAAAGTTTAATTACTATTTGTATGGGAAAGAGATTAAGGCGTTAAGTTTTTTGATGTCATGCAAGCTGTTCCATGCCCGACTAAGGAGATGGATGCTTCCCTTACAAGAATACCGAATAAAAATTATGCATATAAAAGGCCAAGATAACATAGTAGCGGATGCTTTGTCGCGACTGCCGGTGGGATTACCGGAGTTAGCAGAAATGCTAGAACAATCCGCCGAGTATAAAGTGCTTTTAGTTCGAGACAATGCGTACAGGAAGGATTTTCTATATATGTGTAAAAATATGTCTGAACTACAGAGATCAGATCCGATGAGGGCAAAAATCATTAGTAATATTGAAAATGGTGCCAACAATAGAGATGAGCAAGGTTTTAAAATTGTGGAAACCTTTTGTACCATAAACGTAGCACAAAAGAAGACTGCTGGGCAGTATGCATACCCAACTAGTCCGTCAAATTCGTAATATGGCACACGCACTTGGCATGAGGCCATGCAGGGATTGGGAAGCGCGCAGAACTCAATGCGAGATACTGCTACTTTCCCCGAATGAAACACCAAATTCAAGTAACAGTTAGGACTAGCGCTATATGGCAGAAAGCAAAACACTATAATAGGTCCACAAAATTTGAACTTCATCCCATAGTTCCACTCCGGCCGCTTCAACTAGTATCTTTGGACATAGCAGGTCACTATCCCATTGCCAGGGGAGGTATGAAATATATACTGGCAGTGTACGATATTTCTTCCAAATACTTGACAATTTATTGTATAAAATCAGCTACTGCCAAAAGCCTAGTCAGACGGATCAATCAAGAATACTTGCATCAAATGGGGAAACCTGAAGCCGTAACATCTGACAATGCCACTTATTTCACGGGTCACACTTGGGAAAATTATCTACAGGAACAAGGTATACAGCATATTCTGGTATCCCGGTTTCATCCAGAAGCAAGTTTAGTCGAAAGAACATTCAGAGAATTGAATAAGTTCCTTAGAATTTACATTGGAAACCGGCACACAAAATGGCATGAATTGATATCTAAATTTGTCGAAATACACAATTTAACACCCCATTCAAGTACAGGATAACCACCGGTAGATATATTGAAAGGGGTTGATGAGACACAGAATGAATGGCTCACGCCTCTCCCGAGACTACCAACCAGGGCAGAAACTAGGGAGGAAAAGATAAAAAAGGTATGGGACAACTTAACCAGTTGTGCCGCCAAGAGGAAAAAGATGTACGACCGAGGTGTAACCAACAAACAGAAATACAATGTAGGGGACATGGTGCTTATTCGTAACCACCCCAAATCCTCAGCGACCCTAAGGCAAAATAGTAAGTTGCAATTGATATATTCAGGGTCCTTTGAAGTAATAAAGGTGCCACACGAATGTAGCTATTTGTTAGCACACGCCCAGACGGGGAAAATAAAAGGGTTGTACCCACGTAAAGATGTGAAATTATTTATTCAATGACCTGTCAGATGTAAATAGTAGCAGTAAGAAGATTTCAATTGTGATTTAGAGTATAAGTATGTTAGCTTTACGAAAGAATTTGTGTGTATTTAAAATTTTTAGAAAGCAAAACATTTAAAAGATAAGCATAGCATGAAAGTAGAATCAGTAAACTGGGCAATAGCATGCAAACTGAAGATTTTGTTTACAGACAATTAGTGTCAGTAAAATACTATATGCTCATCAAGCAATGAGCAACTTTTTTTGTTGACAAAGTAATGAATAATTTCTTGAATCATTTTTCATTTGTAGTGAGTATGTACTGTACAATTAATTATGAGTTTTCATATAGTAATGTAATTGGTGTAATTGTGTTAGAATTAAGGAACCCTGAGAGAGTCTCTACTGGACAAAAAATGACTTTGTAGTACAAAATAATTATGTGGAGTAATGTTACTGCCAATAGTGATCTGACAACGACACTGGAGCAGAATTCAATCAAAAACACACCCGTTCCGAGTAACCTACACTTGGTTAAGTATCGATGCTTCAAGGACGTGTACTTGGTACTAAATGAAGTATTTATTGAGCAATATGCCCAAGTCCAGCTGTCATGCACATGGTAAAATCTGTTTGCTAGATGGGTGATAACCTGGCAAGCTACACCGTAAAAGGAAAAGAAAACTATGTACCAAAAATCAAACACCTTTAAATAATACAAAAAAGCCATATATTCCTAGTAAAAATACTAAAAGTGTGTAATGAACAGCCGGCCGGTGTGGCCCAGCGGTTCTAGGCGCTTCAGTCTGGAACCGCACGACCGCTACGGTCGCAGGTTCGATTCCTGCCTCGGGCATGGATGCGTGTGATGTCCTTAGGTTAGTTACGTTTAAGTAGTTCTAAGTTCTAGGGGACTGATGACCTCAGATGTTAAGTCCCATAGTGCTCAGTGCCATTTGACTGGGGTACTGTGACGAGCCAGTTGCTCGGCCACCATTGACCAGATGTTTTCAATTGGTGAGAGATCTGGAGAATGTGCTGGCTGTATCCAGAAAGGCCCGTACAGGACCTGCAACACGCGGTCGTGCATTATCCTACTGAAATGTAGGGTTTCGCACATCTGAAATGTAACGTCCACTGTTCAAACTGCCGGCAATACGAACAAGAGGTGACCGAGATGTGTAACCAATGGCACCCCATACCATTAGGCCGGGTGACGAATACACGCTTCCAATGTGCGTTCACCACGATGTCGCCAAACACGGATGTGACCATCATGATGCTGTAAACGGACCCTGGATTTATCCGAAAAAAATGTTGTTTTACCATTCGTGCACCCAGGTTCGTCGTTGAGTACACCATCGCAGGCGCTCCTGTCTGTGATGCAGCCTCAAGGGTAACCGCAGCCATGATCTCCGAACTGTAGTCCATGCTGCTGCAAACGTCGTCGAACTGTTCGTGCAGATGGTTGTTGTCTTGCAAACGTCCTCATCTGTTGACTCAGGGATCGAGACGTGGCTGCACGTTCCGTTAGAGCCATGTGGATAAGATGCCTGTCATCTCAACTGCTAGTGATACGAGGCCGTTGGGATCCAGCATCGCGTTCCGTATTACCTCCTGGACCCACCGATTCCATATTCTGCTAACAGTCATTGGATCTCGACCAACGCGAGCAGCAAAGTCGCGATACGATAAACCGCAATCGCGATAGGCTACAATTCGACCCTTATCAAAGTCGGAAACGTGATGGTACGCATTTCGCCTCCTTACACGAGACATTACAACAACGTTTCACCAGGCAACGCCGGTCAACTGCTGTTTGTGTATGAGAAATCGGTTGGAAACTTTCCTCATGTCAGCACGTTGTAGGTGTCACCACCTGCGTCAACCTTGTGCCAATGCTCTGAAAAGCTAATCATTTGCGTATCACAGGATCTTCTTCCTGTCGGTTAAATTTCGCGTCTGTAGCACGTGATCTTCGTGGTGTAGCAATTTTAATGGCCAGTGGTGTATTAGTTGTTACGCGAGCAATAACAAAGCAGAAACAGTGAAAGCCTACATACCTACATATGATAACGAGAGTCTGGCGCAGTTGTTAGATCGGTTACTGCTGCTACATTGACAGATTATCAAGATTTAAGTGAGTCTGAAGGTGGTATTATAGTCGGCGCACGAGCGATGGGACACAGTACCTCCGAGGTAGCGATGAAGTGGGGATTTTCCCGTACGACCATTTCATGAGAGTACCGTGAATATCAGAAATCCTGTAAAACATCAAATCTCCGACATCACTGAGTCCGGAAAAAACCCTGGAAGAACGGGACCAACAACGACTGAAGAGAATCGTTCAACGTGACAGATGTGCTACTCTCCCGCAAATTGCTGCAGATTTCAATGCTGGGCCATCAACAATCGTCAGCGAGCGAACCATTCAACAAAACATAATCTATATGGGCTTTCGGCGCCGAAGGTCCACTCGTGTACCCTTGATGACTGCACGATACAAAGCTTTACGTGTCACCTGGGCCCGTCAATACCGACACTGGACTGTTGATGACTGGAAACATGGTGCCTGGTCGGACGAGTCTCGTTTCAAATTGCATCGAGCGGACAGGCGAGTACGGGTATGGAGACAACCTCATGAATCCATGGACCAAGCATGTCAGCAGCGGACTTTTCAAGCTGGTGGAGGCTCTGTAATGGTGTGGGGCGTGTGCAGGTGGATTGATTTGGGACCCCTGATACGTCTAAATACGACTCTGACAGGTGACACGGACGTAAGCATTCTGTCTGATCACCTGCCTGCATTCATGTCAATTGTACATTCCGACGGACGTAAGCAATTCCAGCAGGACAATGCGACACCCCACACGTCCAGAATTGCTACAGAGTGGCTCCAGAAACACTTCTGAATTTAAACTCTTCCACTGGCCACGAAACTCCCCAGACATGAACGTTATTGAGAATACCTGGGATGCCTTGCAACGTGCTGTTCAGAAGAAATCTCCACCTCCTCGTATTCGTACAGATTAATGGACAGTCCTGCAGGATTCATGGTGCCAATTTTCTCCAGCACTACTTCAGACATTAGTCGAGACCATGCCACGTCGTGTTCCGGCACTTCTACGTGCTCAAGGGGGCACTACACGATATTAGGCAGGTGTACCAGTTTCTTTGGCTCTTCAGTATGTTATGACACCGTGAGTTATCATTTTGCAATTTTACACTAACATATTACCAGTACAGCTAACGAGAAGCATTTCTAAAATCGTTGAGGTATACTAAAGAACATTCCATGAATTTTAGGTGCTGGAGGTTGTCGTGTAAGAACGAAATCTTGTTTATCGCAGCTTGCCGTGTTGCATGTTGGAGTTTGTCCTTAAAGCCCGCGTAGTACGTTTAAGTGTCAAAAGTGGCCAACAACGCACGGTGTCTGGGTGTGTGACAAGCCGCAGCTTCCGGCAATACCCTCGGATGTCCTGTGTGCGAGCGGTGATCTTGCCGTGCAAGATGGCTACTATAGCCGACCAGCTTTTTCTATAAAACGGCGCCCATAAATCGTAATATATTTTAGTTAAAGAGTAAGGCAACAAAATTAGCCTTAGTTAGGAAAGTAAGTCGATAAAAGAGTTCTGAGCATGAAATTTAAAAAGGGGGTTCAAATGGTTCAAATGACTCTGAGCACTATGGGACTTAACATCAATGGTCATCAGTCCCCTAGAACTTAGAACTACTTAAACCTAACTAACCTAAGGACATCACACAACACCCAGTCATCACGAGGCAGAGAAAATCCCTGACCCTTAAAAAGGGGGGAATGTTGGCAGGTTGCTTTGGGGGAGTGTACCAAACAGCGAAGTCATCAGTTGCATCGGGTGATGGAAGGATTGGGAAGGAATTCGGCCGTGCTCTTTGGAAGGAATCGTCGCTGGATTTGCTTGAAGCGATTTAGGGAAATCACGGAAAACCGAAATCAGAAAGGCCGGACGCGCGTTTAAACCGTCGTTCTTCCGAGTGCGAGTCCACTGCGCTACCACTGCGCCACCTCGCTCGGTGGGAGGAATGTTCAGGGAAAGTTTCACAATGATTTATAACATCAGCGGCGAAGGTCGCCATACAAATTACTGGAATATACGGGATGAGCAGAGATACATTCGAGTGTCTTATCAATAAATTATAGACGAGTGTTTGTTATCTGACTAAAAACTTTCAATAGCCGATAAGTGCGGAAGAATAGGTAACCAATGATAAACAATTAGTAATATGTCATAGTAGGTATTTGTGGTGTAACGGTATCATCTGAAATTAGTAATTGCGCTCGGCAATGGTCCTGGGTACGATCCCCGGTCGTCGTTGTACACTACAGCCAATTAAAATTGCTACACCACGAAGATGATGTGCTACAGAAAGGAAATTTAACCAACAGGAAGAAGATGCTGTGATATGCAAGTGATTAGCTTTTCAGAGCATTCACACAAGGTTGGCGTCGGTGGCGACACCTACAACGTGCTGACATGAGGAAAGTTACCAACCGATTTCTCATACACAAACAGCAGTTGACCGGCGTTGGCTGGTGAAACGTTGTTGTGATGCCTCGTGTAAGGAGGAGAAATGCGTACCATCACGTTTCACACTTTGATAAAGGTCGAATTGTAGCCTATCGCGATTGCGGTTTATCGTATCGTGACATTGCTGCTCGCGTTGGTCGAGATCCAATGACTGTTAGTAGAATATGGAATCGGTGGGTTTTGGAGGGTAATACGGAACGCCGTGCTGGATCCAAACGGCCTCGTATCAGTAGCAGTCTAGATGACAGGCATCTTATCCGCATGGCTGTAACGGATGGTGCAGCCACGTCTCGACGACGTTTGCAGCAGCCTGGTGTATCAGCTATGAGACCATGGCTGCCGTTACCCTTGACGCTGCATCACAGACAGGAGCGCCTGCGATGATGCACTCAACGACGGACCTGGGTGCACGAATGAGAAAACGGTTTTTTTTTTTCAGATGAATCTAGGTTCTGTTTACAGCATCAAGATGGTCGCATCCGTGTTTGGCGACATCACGGTGAACGCACATTGGAAGCGTGTATTCGTCATCGCCATACTGGCGTATGACCCAGCGTCATGGAATGCGGTGCCATTGGTTACACGTCTCGGTCACCTCTTGTTCGCATTGACGGCACTTTGAACAGTGGACGTTACATTTCAGATGTGTTACGACCCGTGGCTCTACCCTTCATTCGATCCCTGCGAAACCCTACATTTCAGCAGGATAACGCACGACCGCGTGTTGCAGGTCCTGTACGGGCCTTTTTGGATACAGAAAATGTTCGACTGCTGCCCTGACAACCACATTCTCCAGATCTCACACCAATTGAAAACGTCTGGTCAATGGTGGCCGAGCAACTGGCTCGTCACAATAATCCAGTCACTACTCTTGATGAACTGTATTATCGTGTTGAAGCTGCATGGGCAGCTTTACCTGTACACGCCATCCAAGCTCTGTTTGACTCAATGCCCAGGCGTATCAAGGCCGTTATTACGGCCAGAGGTCGTTGTTCTGGGTACTGATTTCTCAGGATCTATGCTCCGAAATTGCGTGAAAATGTAATCACATGTCAGTTCTAGTGTAATATATGTGTCCAATGAATACCCGCTTATCATCTGTATTTCTTCTTGGTGTAGCAATTTTAATGGCCAGTAGTTTAGTTTAACTGACTGAAATATAATCCTATCACCTGCTACGTTTGGTATGTTTTATCGACAATCTGAAAGTACATTTAGAAGGACTTGCGGAAATACTTGAAGTGTAGACACACCAATGAAATTTCTAATAAAACACAAGATAATAAATTTGATTCAGTTATTGTAAATAGTCGATCTGTGTTTACAACATTCACATACAATATGTACTGTTCTGGACGTATTATGGCATTATGTTTCTATGGAGAAGGTATTGACATTTGCTAAACTCATAGAAATTTGTGAAATTATTTGCTTATAATTACGAAATAAAACATTTTAGAGAAACATGTGCAGCAAATGAGGTGCATGAAATGTATCAAAGTATTCGTTGCGGATTTATAGTTGACTCTTCTAAGTTAGAAAGGTAGTATTTTTGGTGATTTGTTTGCATGTGGTGAATGAGCTTTTATTTTTCGGCGGAATTAGGGGAATTTGTGCTTTTTGATTCCTTTTGCTATTTACTATTTCATTGATGTGGGCACTGATAAACACTGAACACAACAACACTGCACTCAACGTTGATTCAACGAAGCACTCGACGGTTTTGCTGGGGCGGCTGTTGGGCGTGGCCGGGGCTGCAGCGGTGGCCGTGGGCGGGGAGGGCGTGGCCGCGGTCCGCCGCCCTTCCTCAGCTGGGCTCCGTTCACGGGGGTCGGGCAAGCGGTGACGTCAGGAGGGTGGCATAACTCGATAGAAGACTACTTAGAGGGCCATTTTCAGGAAGTTCGAGAATTGTCTTTTTTACTTTTTATCTCTTATGGCGTCATTGTTTTCCTCCCATAAGTATGAAAGGTATTCCATAACGTCTTTGTGGTTATGATCTGTTCCTTCATGGACGATTTGGCCTAAAATCCAGGTGGTGGTTTGTCTCTTTGATGTGGGAATGGTTTTATGTCCGTGACGTCAATAGTTCGATGTTTATTCTTTCTGTTATGTGCTTCTGTTTATGAGTACCAGCATAGTTTTGCGAGTCTCCCATATTTGTTTCGTTTCTCCACATTGGAAACAATGTTCGAAGGTGTCGTTTGCATTATAAGTCTGGCATTTTACTGATAGTCTTAGGTCGACTGCTAATAACCTTTCATTTGTGGGTAGTGTTGTTGGTTGCCTTGTACCATGTTGATTTGACTTTCGTACTGAGTGCGCCTTCGTATACGTTGAGACACACCTGCTTCCTATTGTAATCGGGTTTCTTTGATTCCATTTAGTTCCGTTGTGCCTCTCCTCTAAATTCCGCTTAGAGGTTATTGGTCGTCCTCGTTCTTGGGTCCTCTCCTGTGTCTAAGACGTACCCTTTTTGTACAAAGTGTTCTCTCAGGTATTTGAGTTTGTAATGTATACCCACTACGTTTACTGGTGCGCATTTCTCAGGGCGACTGTCAGTCTGTTTTGGGCTGCTCTCTGTTATGGGGTTCAGACGGTGTATTAGCAGTGCGGCCCATTTTCTAAGGACGTTGGTGAGGCCTACTCCTCCTTTGTGGATGCTTAGCATGCACGTGGAGCGCTGCACTTTCAATATTTCACGACGCCAGATGGGGTAATGTATTGCTCCTTCAATGGCTACTGCTATTTCCTTTGGTGGGTAGGACACCTGTGCGAGGCACCATACTAGACAGAGTTGATCGTTGGTAAGCCTCGCCTTCTGAAATAGGTCTAGCTCTCTGTTGCCAGCCGGCCGCTGTAGCCGAGCAGCTCTAGCCGCTTCAGTCAGGAACCGCGGTGCTGCTATAGTCGCAAATTCGAATTCTGCCTCGGGCATGGATGTCTGTGATGTCTTTAGGTTAGTTAGGTTTAAGTAGTCTAAGTCTAGTGGACTGATGACCTCAGATGTTAAGTCCGATAGTGCTTAGAGCCATTTGAACCATTTCTCCGTTGCCATTCGTTCTGGCGAGACCTCTGCGCTATCATTTTCATCGGACACGAGTACAGTTTCAGCTCTACGCACTTGTGCGTTTCGACAACGTTGTATCAAATGCTTCTTTCGTGTAGCTGTTTACTGCCAGTCGGTAATAGAGCAGCTATGTTGGTGTTTATTTTGGTTCCTGCTGCTTGTGCCAATGTTTGAAGTACTTCGTTTATTCTGTTGAGTTTCTCTTCGTCTCTCACGAAGAAATCAACGCCGCCAGGATAATCTTAGCACTTGATTGTAGTGCCAAGTAACGCGAGCCCTACCACGCTGACGTCCATTTTTCTCAGCAGAGGGTGCAGTACAATAGCGTACTACCTCAACGAGAGGGGACATCCTTGTGCAACCGATCTCTTTATTTTTATGGGTTCGTATTTCGGCCATTTACTGACGCCTGGGATATGGCACCACTTGGGATGTTTTTAACTATTCTGATAAAGGATTCGCCGAGTCCGAATTTTTCCATAGTTTTATGAAAGTCTATCAACACAATCACTGTTTCTGATTTATTCACAGCTGTAATGCCGATGACTTCCCTGTATTCGGCTATAGCATCGAATATTGTCCTCCTCGGTACGGGTCATGTCTGGTGAATGCTTATAATTTTTTCCATGACCGTTTTTACATAGTTTGTCCGCCACGCATCGCGCTGCTATTTTGTAATCTACGTTTCGCAGTGAGATGGGGCGGCACCTTTTTCTTCGGGATCAGTATTACGTTTCCCATCGTGAACACTTATGGCAGTTGTTCTCAGATGACGGTTCAAATGGCTGTAAGCACTATGATGACTGAGGTCATCAGTCCCATAGTCTTAGAACTATACTACTGGCCATTAAAATTGCTACACCACGAAGATCACGTGCTACAGACGTGAAATTTAACCGACAGCAAGAAGATGCTGTGATATGCAAATGATTAGCTTTTCGGAGCATTCACACAAGGTTGGCGCCGGTGGCGACACCTGCAACGTGCTGACATGAGGAAAGTTTCCAACCGATTTTCATACACAAACAGCAGCTGACCGGCGTTGCCAGGTGAAACGTTGTTGTGATGCCTCGTGCAAGGAGGAGAAATGCGTATCATCACGTTTTTGACTTTGAAAAAGGTCGGATTGTAGCCTATCGCGCGTTGGTCGAGATCGAATGACTGTTAGCAGAATATGGAATCGGTGGGTTCAGGAAGGTAATACGGAACGCCGTGCTGGATCCCAGCGGCCTCGTATCGCTAGCAGTCGAGATGACAGGCATCTTATCCTAAAAAAATGGTTCAAATGGCTCTGAGCACTATGGGACTCAACTGCTGTGGTTATCAGTCCCCTAGAACTTAGAACTACTTAAACCTAACTAACCTAAGGACATCACACACATCCATGCCCGAGGCAGGATTCGAACCTGCGACCGTAGCAGTCCCACGGTTCCGGACTGCGCGCCTAGAACCGCGAGACCACCGCGGCCGGCGCATCTTATCCGCATGGCTGTAACGGATCGTGCAGCCACGCCTCGATCCCTGAGTCAACAGATGGGGACGTTTACAAGACAACAACCATCTGCACGAACAGTTCGACGTCGTTTGCAGCAGCATGGACTATCAGCTCTCAGACCATGGCTGCGGTTACCCTTGACGCTGCATCACAGACAGCAGCGCCTGCGATGGTGTACTCAACGACGAACCTGGGTGCACGAATGGCAAAACGTCATTTTTTCGGATGAATCCAGGTTCTGTTTACAGCATCATGATGGTCGCATCCGTGTTTGGCGACATCGCGGTGAACGCAGATTGGAAGCGTGTATTCGTCATCGCCATACTGGCGTACCACCCAGCGTGATGCTATGGGGTGCCATTCATTACATGTCTCAGTCACACCTTGTTCGCATTGACGGCACTTTGAACAATGGACGTTACATTTCAGATGTGGCTCTACCCATCGTTCGATCCCTACGAAACCCTGCATTTCAGCAGGATAATGTACGACCGCATGTTGCAGGTCCTGTACGGGCCTTTCTGGATACAGCTAGATGACGGCTAGCACATTCTCCAGATCTCTCACCAATTGAAAGCGTCTGGTCAATGGTGGCCGAGCAACTGGCTCGTCGCAATATGCCAGTCACTACTCTTGATGAACTGTGGTATCGTGTTGAAGTTGCATGGGCAGCTGTACCTGTACAAGCCATCGCTCTGTTTGACTCAATGCCCAGGCGTATCAAGGCCGTTATTGCAGCCAGAGGTGGTTGTTCTGGGTACTGATTTCTCAGGATCTATGCATCCAAATTGCGTGAAAATGTAATCAGAAGTCAGTTCTAGTATAATATATTTGTCGAATGAATACCCGTTTATCATCTGCATTTCTTCTTGGTGTAGCAATTTTAATGTCCAGTAGTGTACATAAACCTTACTAACCTAATTACATCACACACATCCATGCCCAAGGCAGGATTCGAATCTGCGACCGAAGCAGAAGCGCGGTTCCGGACTGAAGCGCCTAGAACCGCTCTTGCACAGTGGCCGGCCAGTTTTCCTCCTTGTATTATCTCGTTGACGTCTTAGGTGACCGTGTCGCCGATTATGTCCCCGTATGTGATGTAGCATTCAGGTGGAATTCCGTCCATCCCTGGGGCTTTTCCAACCGCACTGGACATGAAAAATGCTGTGTACGTCGTCTTTTCCCGTGTTTTCCTCTAGATTTGTCATGTCTGTGGCTGTCAGAGCGTTCGGCAAGTTGGGGAGGAGGGCGTCCGATGCTGCATCGCTCGTTTCTTCTCGCTGGAAGAGTCGGCTGAAGTAATCGTGTGCTTACTTCAGGATCTCTGCTGGCGCTGCTGTGGTGGTTTTGCCTTCTTTCTGAAGTTGTTTTATCTCTTTTTGTCGTGTCCTTCTGATTATTTTGTGTATATGTTATTTAATTTATTGATGAGATAGTGTAACGTATCTCTGATCATCCCCGTATATTAGAACAATATGTGTTATAGCGTTCATAGCTGAAATAAATAATTGTGAAACTCTCCATGAACATACCTCCCTTTGTAAATTTCAAGGCTAATTTTGTTGCTTTGCTCTTGAGTTGCAGTATTTTGCGATTTACGGGCGCCGATTTATAGAAACAGCTGTTCGGATATCCATCTTGTAGTGGGAGATATTTTTAAATATAATTTATTGGCCTTTGGCATTAGCCATAAAAATGAGTAACTACAGATTTGGTATACAATATCATACATACAGAGTACACATTAGGAATTACATTAATTACAGGTAAACTTCATGGTACAGTCTGTACACATTCAGTAGTCGTAGATATTTGCTCGCACGCAACAAGCGTATTGCTCGATGCTGCGGCTTGTCGCACACCCAGATATCGCGTGTGTTGGTCGCTTTTGACGCATACATGGGCCTCGGCTGTATGCCGATCTCTCTCTGGCAGGAAACGCTGACTCAACGGCGCGACATGCGATGCGACTGAGTAGAGAAAAGTATCGCCTTTCCTCGGCTGCTTTTTGACGTTTGTGGATACTGCTCTTCTTATACTGACAGTCTGCTTCATGAGGACTGGTTGTCCTGATAACGGTCTACCAACGGAAAAATTAAGACCCCTACCTTGGTAGCGAATTGTAATGCTTTAAGAAAGGTGAAATGTGCACTAAAATTGAATGCTGTTGAAAGTGTAAATCAAGAAACTCGAAAGTAGCATCAAGCCACAGTCATGTCTTAATCGTGGTTCAAAATGGTTCAAATGGCTCTGAGCACTATGGGACTTAACATCTGAACATCTGAGGTCATCAGTCCCCTAGAACTTAGAACTACTTAAACCTAACTAACCTAAGGACATCACACACATCCATGCCCGAGGCAGAATTCGAACCTGCGATCGTAGCGGTCGCACGGTTCCAGACTGTAGCGCCTAGAACCGCTCGGCCACACAGGCCGGCTCTTAATCGTGAACCATGACGAAATCATGTCTTAAGTGTGACATGTCGGTTACATTTTACTTGAACATCGCCGCTTTTGCTGCTCTTATTGTTTTTTATTTATTGTCTTTAGCTGCAGACAAACAATTTGAGTACGCAGAAGCTTGTACTGAAACAAAGTGTGGTATTGTATGCACACAAATTACAATATGCTTCGAACTACTTGTCAAGGTGTCGCAGTATCTGCCAGACGTGAATACAGCAGACGAATTCAAACAGTAGCTGAATGTAAGCTTATAAAAGTTCCATGATAACAAGATCTGAATTAATGGCGATTACAGCTTATACCGTCATTAGACGGGAAATGTTACGCTTATATGTCAGTGAAAAGGGCGTCGCAGCCAGTTTCGAAAAAAAAAAAACTTTAAAAATTCAGAACTTTCCCTATGACACGAGTACACTTTTCGACATGAAACCTGGCTGTCGGCCGGCCGCCGCAGAAGTCTAAGCGCGCGCCGAACGCAAGGTTGGACAACACACCGGCTGCACTGATAATTCTCTATGTCCGGCTACCTGCACAATCTGGCAACACTGTAGTAGGCTGCGGTATTTCATGGAGGAAGTCTTGTCTTTAGTTCGACGATGATGACGATGATATTTGGTTTGTGGGGCGCTCAACTGCTCGGTTATCAGCGCCCGTACAAATTCCCAACCTTTGCTCAGCCCAACCTCGCCACTTTCATAAATGATGATGAAATTATGACGACAACACAAACACCCAGTCATGTCGAGGCAGGTGATCTTCAGTTCGAGTCGGTTGTGTTGTCGCCACCCGTGATAAAACGTGTGACATGCGAATTCAGGTCGCTCACTCACTCAGCTCAGCAGACAAAATGCATTTCTAAGCCTGTTAACTTGCAGCTGGGCGTGTACGTACAAACGAGAATTGCATCTTCTACTGGAATCTGCTATTATCAAGTCTTACTGATTAAGCCGGTCGCGGTGGTCTTGCGGTTCTAGGCGCTGCAGTCCGGAACCGTGGGACTGCTACGGTCGCAGGTTCGAATCCTGCCTCGGGCATGGATGTGTGTGATGTCCTTAGGTTAGTTAGGTTTAAGTAGTTCTAAGTTCTAGGGGACTGATGACCTAAGATGTTAAATCCCATAGTGCTCAGAGCCATTTGAACCATTTCTTACTGATTAACAGTACTACAACAGAATTTAATTTAAGATCAATACTCGATATAAACGGCATAACGGCTTGTTTATAGCATTTAGTCTCTTCTGCTTAAGAGTCCTCATTTCATACAAGAAGAGGTGCCTTATGCAACTAATAATCATTTTGGCACGATTTTAATTTTATTGTACCCTAGTACAGCCGTAACGAATTATAAGTAGGCCTATGGACTTCCGATCATTGTAGGACTCGTAAGACTCCATAATAGCGGATTCTAGTAAAAGACGCAATTCTCGTTTGTACGTACACACCTAGTTACGAGTTAACAGGTGTAAAAAAGTATTATCTCTGCTGAGTTGAGCGAGCGAGCTCAGGTCTACCTTCGTGACGTACGCTCCGCGGTCTGTCTTTCTCGTAGGCCTCGTCGAAAACACTATGTGGTTACATTTTTTGTTTAGCGCCTTGTCTGAAGGCTGATATCACGAGTGTAATGATAACTCAGCTACAATGTAGTTCATTTTATGACATACCAGTAATAACAGTTCCACCCAGTAATGTTTTTGCAGAATTTCTGGCAGACTGTACCCTCTGAACATCACAGCTAACCGGGCCCCATTTATTGTCTCCCGGCAGCCATTGCAGCAGCGGAACTTCCCTCCCTCGGTCTTGGTGATAGCGACCACTACCACTCATCGCTTTGGATAGCATTAAATGCTTTACTGTTGTTGAGTAATGTTTCACAAAAAAATCTACTATTTGAATTTAACACTTAATAGCAACGAGGGCAGACGACACATTTTAATATGATGATTTTTCTACTGCACTAACATGCAAGACATGAGTATGGCACGAAACTAATTTTATAGTTTCTGATTCAATTAAAATGCCTCACTACGTCATTTGATGTTATTGGTTCAAATGCCTCTGAGCACTATGGGACTTAACTTCTGAGGTCATCAGTCCCCTAGAACTTAGAACTACTTAAACCTAACTAACCTAAGGACATCACACAACACCCAGTGATCACGAGGCTGAGAAAATCCTTGACCCCGCCGGGAATCGAACCCGGGAACCCGGGCGCGGGAAGCGAGAACGCTACTGCACGACCACGAGCTGCGAACCCCCGAGGTAGGGTTCGAACCTGCGACCGTAGCAGTCGCTCTGTTCCGGACTGAAGCGCCTAGAACCGCTCTGCCACCGCGGCAGTCTAGGGTTCTAATTTTCTGCATAATATCCTACTGAGACATATTATATATTGCCGGTCAAATATTAAAGGAAATTCAAATAAAACTTGAGTCTCATTTCACGTAGGTACACCATTCATACAATTATGGTGGTTACTTCAATCTACCATCGATGTGTTGACGAAAATACAGGTTTAAAGTGGAAGGTAGGCATAAAACTTCGTCCGAATAAAATATGAAGCCGCACACTGTGCCTGGTAACCACACAAAGACGCAGGAAATTAAGAAAGTAAACTAGAATCCTCACAGATGACAGAAAATAAAGTCACTCCTGTTTGAAGCTCGTAAATATAACTCGAAAAAAAAGGTGTACTCGCCTTCTGCAGCAATAATGGAAGGCGCTCTCTCTCACTGACGGGCCAAGTCATACTGACCCAGTCCAAGTAAAACAAACAAACATAAGACCGTATGATACGAGGGTCAATCCAAGTGTCGATACAGGTGGGGATAGTTTACACCACACTGTTATTAAAACGAGAGACTGTGGCTAGTAAGCAGTCAGGCACGCAAGAAATGAAGAAAATTAACTAGTATCCTCACAGATAGCTGAAAATAAGTCGCTTCTATTCGAAGTTCATATACATAATTCACAAACAAAGGATATACTCGCCTTATCTGCAGAAACAGCGGAAGGCGCTCTCTCTCACGGACAGTCCAGCCGACACTGATCTAAGTAAAACAAACAATCAGACAAAAACCCATATGATACGAGGGTCGATAAAAGCGCCGATACGCACGATGATACATTACACTACGCTGCTATTAAAGCGAACTGCCTGGTAAGGCACACTAGCAGTGCGCTTTGGAAAACTGTTCATTTGCTATCTGTCTCCAGGTGCGAACTATTTCGAAACAACAATACAGAGTGGATAACTTGGTTCTGACGTGGCTGCTCCCTATTGCAACCACACCACGGTGAGTATTATAAATCGGTACTGCACAAATTGCTCAAAGAAGCCAGTGGAACGCAACAGTCTTGTAAGTAGATGTTTTTTCTGCTAGTTACTCACAAAATGGTGTAAGAGGAGACCTGCATATCTTTCATCAAAAAAGGTGCAGATTATCCTTAACGATATAAAAAGGTGCAAGGTATGTTCCGGCAATGTCCAGGAACCTACACTTGGTCTGTGAAACGTGTGATCCTGTGTCAGTGGACTAAGTGTGGGCAGACAGAATTTCAATGGCCTCTACACTGCTTTAGGAATGTACTTTACATCCATATCTGTCCACATTTATATCAACCTACATGTACAACAACGTTCATTGTATACATGGAAGAAGCCTGGAGATACTAAAAGGTTGCGAGGTGCCGGGGCTAGCAGTGTATTTATCACTAATTTCTACTAGAATCCACATATGTAAATCATGCTCTAAGCCCCCCCTATTCTAACTCCGACTTTTGCTGTTGCACAAGGATAAAAAAATACGCGAACTGACTCTAATCAACCCTGCCAGTGGAGTAGAAGAGAGTTTGGCACCTGCAATAATTTAATTTGATAAATAAGTTAAATAAACAAAGGTTTCATTAGCATAGTGAGGAATGATAGGGTTGCTCTATCGATTAACAGAATGAAAGTTCTGTCCAAAATAACAATATGATTTATTAAGACTAAACACAGAATAGTAAAAGAAACACAGTAAATATTTATAATACATCAAATTGGCTCACATTGGAGATTCATACAAACACTGTAAAGGTGAAGTTGTCCCTAAACTAGATCGTGAGGTTTAAGACGAAGTGGTATGTGGAGCCAATTCCTTGCCACTCAAATCTCAAGAGAGACACACAGCTAACCCAACAGTAATTGCTGCTACTCAAGACAGAACAAAGAAAAAGGCGAACAGGCGCGCTCTGCTGAGCTCTGATTATCACCTAGGAAAATCCCTGTCTGCCGGTGCTGCGGACATACATTACCGTCTTCTTGACTGCCAGGTCACGATCTGGCGTACCGGAGCCGTTGGCTGGTTGCTTCGACGTCCTCGACCGAAAGGCGACTGCCGACTCCCCAGAGCACCCGTACAGGCCGAACACACAACATTCCCGCCCCCACGACAGTGGCCGTGGTTACGTTCAATCAGCAACTCGAAAACCGGCGGAAATTCCACTCCATTGCCGGAGCACTACCATTCCACCAATGGAGATTCTTGGCGCCAATTTCTGTGCTGATTTTGCTACGTCACGGAGCTATGCCCTGAGCAAGCCAATCACAGTTACTATTTTGCAGAAAGCGCGGGAATTTTCCCGCCACAGCTGCCTGGGTACACAAGTCATTCCCACGCCTCGCTGGTAGCCCGCCAGAAAGTGTTTTCGCTAAGTTTCTCCGAAGTAACGGAACCTCTAGCCCAGCCGCTACTTCACACCCCAGCGGGCGTGTCTCTTGACAATGTCGGCGTCTGCAAAGCATTCACTCGACTGCCTCACACACGTCGGCTTAACCCGCCTGTCACCGGACCACGCGGGTGACGAGAGACGCTGCGTGGGAAGTCCGCGTGTGAAGGAATAGCAACTTCCCACCGCATGCAATTAGAGAGGAGAATCGTAAGATAGAAATATGAGAGGGGGCTCATGCCACCTCTCAAGGTATCAGATGGATTATATAATAATAAGACAGTGATTTAGGAACCAGGTTTTAAATTGTAAGACATTTCCAGGGGCATATGTGGATTCTGACCACAATCTATTGGTTATGAAGTGTAGATTAAAACTGAAGAAATTGCAAAAAGGTGGGAATTTAAGGAGATGGGATCTGGATAAACTGACTAAACCAGAGTTTGTACAGAGTTTCAGGGAGAGCATAATGGAACAATTGACAGGAATGGGGGAAAGAAATACAGTAGAAGAAGAATGGGTAGCTCTGAGGGATGAAGTAGTGAAGGCAGCAGAGGATCAAGTAGGGAAAAAGACGAGCGCTAGTAAAAATCCTTGGTAACAGAAGATATATTGAATTTAATTGATGAAAGGTGAAAATATAAAAAATGCAGTAAATGAAGCAGGCAAAAAGGAATACAAACTTCTCAAAAATGAGATCGACAGGAAGTGCAAAAGGGCTAAGCAGGCATGGCTAGAGGACAAATGTAAGGGTGTAGAGGCTTATCTGACTATGGGTAAGATAGATACTGCCTACAGGAAAATTAAGGAGACCTTTGGAGAAAAGAGAACCACTTGTATGAATATCAAGAGCTCAGATGGAAACCCAGTTCTAAGGAAAGAAGGGAAAGCAGAAAGGTGGAAGGAGTATATAGAGGGTCTATACAAGGGCGATGTACTTGTGGACAATATTATGGAAATGGAAGAGGATGTAGTTGAAGATGAAATGGGAGATACGATACCGCGCCAAGAGTTTGACAGAGCACTGAAAGACCTGAGTCGAAACAAGGCCCCGGGAGTAGACAACATTCCATTAGAGCTACTGACGGCCTTGGGAGAGCCAGTCCTGACAAAACTCTACCATCTGGTGAGCAAGATGTACGTGACAGGCGAAATACCCTCAGACTTCAAGAAGAATATAATAATTCCAATCCCAAAGAAAGCAGGTGTTGACACATGTGAAAATTACCGAACTATCAGTTTAATAAGTCATAGCTGCAAAATACTAACGCGAACTCTTTACAGACGAATGGAAAAACTGGCAGAAGCCGACCTCGGGAAATATGAGTTTGGATTCCGAATAAATATTGGAACACGTGAGGCAGTGCTGACCTTACGACTTATCTTAGAAGAAAGATTAAGGAAAAGCAAACCTACGTTTCTAGCATTTGTAGACTTAGAGAAAGCTTTTGACAACGTTAACTGGAATACTCTCTTTCAAATTCTAAAGGTGGCGGGGGTAAAATACAGGGAGCGAAAGGCTATTTACAATTTGTACAGAAACCAGATGGCAGTTATAAGAGTCGAGGGGCATTAAAGGGAAGCAGTGGTTGAGAAGGGAGTGAGACAGGGTTGTAGCCTCTCCCCGATGTTATTCAATCTGTATATTGAGCAAGCAGTAAAGGAAACAAAAGAAAAATTCAGAGTAGGTATTAAAATCCAGGGAGAAGAAATAAAAACTTTAAGGTTCGCCGATGACATTGTAATTCTGTCAGAGACAGCAAAGGACTTGGAAGAACAGTTGAACGGAATGGACAGTGTCTTGAAAGGAGGATATAAGATGAACATCAACAAAAGCAAAACGAGGATAAAGGAATGTAGTCGAATTAAGTCGGATGATGCTGAGGGAATTAGATTGGGAAATGAGACACTTAAAGTAGTAAAGGTGTTTTGCTATTTGGGGAGCAAAATAACTGATGATGTTCGAAGTAGAGAGGATATAAAATGTATACTGGCAGTGGCAAGGAAAGCGTTTCTGAAGAAGAAAAATTTGTTAACATCGAGTATAGATTTAAGTGTCAGAAAGTCGTTTCTGAAAGTATTTGTATGGAGTGTAGCCATGTATGGAAGTGAAACATGGACGATCAATAGTTTGGACAAGAAGAGAATAGAAGCTTTCTAAATGTGGTGTTACAGAAGAATGTTGAAGATTAGGTGGGTAGATCACGTAACTAATGAGGAGGTATTGAATAGGATTGGGGAGAAGAGAAGTTTGTGGCACAACTTGACTAAAAGAAGGGATAGGTTGGTAGGACTTGTTCTGAGGCATCAAGGGATCACAAATTTAGCATTGGAGGGCAGTGTGGAGGGTAAAAATCGTAGAGGGAGACCAAGAGATGAATACACTAAGCAGATTCAGAAGGATGTAGGTTGCCGTAGGTACTGGGAGATGAAGAAGCTTGCACAGGATAGAGTAGCATGGAGAGCTGCATCAAACCAGTCTCAGAACTGAAGACCACAACAACAACAACATGTACAACATCAACGCTTATAACAGCGATGCCAACAGAGATAATTATCGGGAGACCAAATACTTCTGAGGTACATGCCATTTGTTACCCATGTATGCGTCCAGAAACACGTCCAGTAACGAACTTATAGGGAAGGCATACCACTGAAATTCAGATGAAGAAATGTTGGACATTATTTTGGGTAAGAGTGAGGTGGGAGTGAGAGGTAAGCTGGGAGTTAAATATCACCTGTAGAATCATGACATGGGTCTGGAGAATATAGCGCAGTGAATGAAATCTTCAACAGCAGTGCGGGCAAGTGCAAACACGCGCGCAACCCAGCACTAGGATTGCTATCTTGTCCCAAATACCTGAAAAAGTCCTATTAGCGAAGCACTTGCCCAGGGCAGAGACCTGGGTCACCAACTTCCAGTCGGTATGTGTATCGTCGTCTCAGATTTCTATGTGCCATCGGTGACCCGTTGATGCATTCCTTTGCAAAAGGTCTGTAATAGTTACGACTGTACTTATTATGGATGTGCGAAGCTGCTTCAGGGGCGCCATCACATCTTACTATTACATCTACATCGATACTCTGCGAATCACATTTAAGTGCCTGCTCCGTGGAATCCTGCTGTAAGAATAACAGTTTGTATTGTGATATACGCTGACAATGGCCAAGGGGATGATATTAGCTACTTGCTAAATCGTTTATTTCAAGCCGCCCTGTGTGGCCGAGCGGTTCTAGGCGCTTCAGCCTGGAACCGTGCGACCACTACGGTCGCAAGTTCGATTCCTGCCGCGGGCACAGATGTGTGTGATGTCCTTAGGTTAGTTGGGCTTAAGTAGTTCTAAGTTCTAGGGGACTGATGACCTCAGATGTTAAGTCCCATTGTGCTCAGAGCCATTTTTTTGTTTATTTCAAAATAAAAGAATAGCTTACACGGAGAAAGGGCTTCCTTCAAGAAAGATAAAATTCTTCGTTAGATATTGTGAGTGTCTTTTATCAATTATTCTTTTTTTATTAGCGAAGCCTGGTAAAGTTTGCATAGAGACGAGAAATATTAAATAATGTGTCGAACGATTATTTTTCGAGCCTTAGAGATGAATTAAATTTCCCTAAGATTCTTCCAAAGAATATCAGCCAATTTGTCACCTTCTTGTCTACAACTAGTTTTATGTGGTCGTTAACAGAATAAACGAAATCGTCTGCGTATACACTGATGTGATAAAAGTCATGGGATACGCCCTAATATCTTGTCGGACCTCCTTTTGCTCGGTGTAGTGCAGCAACTCGACGTACTAAGGAGTCAACAAATGGTTTGAAGACCCCTGTAGAAATATTGAGCCATGCTGTCCATAATTGCGAAAGTGTTGCCGGTACAGGATTTTGTGCACGAACAGACCTCTCGATTATGCCCCATAAGTGTTGTCTGGAATTCACGTCGGGCGATCCGGGTTGCCAAACCATTCGTTTGAACTGACCAAAATGTTCTTCAGACCAATCGCGAACAATTGTGCCTGGTGGCAATGCGCACTGTCATCCATAAAAATTCCATCGTTGTTTGGGAATATGAATTCCATGAATGGCAGCAAATGGTCAATGATCGGTTTAATTGGACCAGAGGAACCACTCCATTAGATGTAAACACAACCCACACCATTATCGAGCCACCACCAGCTTGCAGAGTGCCTTGTTGACAATTGAGATTCATTTCTTCGTGGGATCTGCGCCACACAGGAGCTCTACCATCCGTTCTTACCAACTGAAATCGGGACTCACCTGACCAGTCGTCTGCAGTGCAACCGATATCGTCAAGAGCCCGTCACAGAAGCAGCAGGCGATGTCGTGCTGTTAGAGAAGTCACTGGTGTCGGTCGCCTGCTGCCATTGTCTATTAACACCAAATTCACCGCATTATCCTTACGGATACATTCGTCGTACGTCCCACATTGATTTCTGCGATTATTTCGAGTAGTGTTGCTTGTCTGTTAGCAGTGACAACTCTACGCAAACGCCGTCCGGCACTGTATGCGAGGTAATGCCTGAAATCTGGTATACTCGGAGCACTCTTGACACTGTGGATCTCGGAATATTGAATTCCCTAAATATTTCAGAAATGGAATGTTCCATCCCTCTAGCTCCAACTACAATTTTCGCGTTCAAAGTCTGTTAATTTTCAACGTGCGACCATAATCATGCCGGAGACTTCTTCACATGGATTACCTGCATTCAAATGACAGCTCCGCCAATGCACTGCCCCTTTATACCTTCTGTACTCAATACTGCTGCCATCTGTACATGTACTTTTTGTCACCTCAGTGCACATACACAAGTAGAAATGCTCTCGCTGCTGCACCAAGTTACTTCAAACATATTGTACTGCCGTCACAGTATTACACTGCTACGTCTTTCTCTCGATTGTAACGAACATCACAAGAGAGAAATGGTTACAATATTAATCGTTTTATCGAATCTGGCAATTAATGGCTGGCAGTTACGTACACTATGTGATCAAAAGTATCCGGACACCTGGCTCAAAATGACTTACAAGTTCGTGGCGCCATCCATCGGTAATGCTGGAATTCAATATGGTATTGGCCCACCCTTAGCCTTGATGACAGCTTCCACTCTCGCAGGCATACGTTCAATCAGGTGCTGGAAGGTTTCTTGGGGAACGGCAGCCCATTCTTCACACAGTGCTGCACTGAGGAGAGGTATCGATGGCGGACGGTGAGACATGGCACGTAGCGTTCCAAAACATCCCAAAGGTGGATTCAGGTTAGGACTCTGTGCAGGCCAGTCCAGTACAGGGATCTTATTGTCGTGTAACCACTCCGCCACAGGCCGTGGATTATGAACAGGTGCTCAATGGTGCTGAAAGATGCAATTGTGATTCCCGAATTGCTCTTCAACAGTGGGATGCAAGAAGGTGCTTACAACATCAGTGTAGGCCTGTGTTGTGATAGTGCCACGCAAAACAAGGGGTGCAAGCCCCCTCCATGCACGACCACACCATAACACCAACGCCTCCGAATTTTACTGGTGGCACTACACACGCTGGCAGATGACGTTCACTGGGCATCCGCCATACCCACACCCTGCCATCGGATCGTCACATTGTGTACCGTGTTTCTTCACTACATACAACGTTTTCCACTGTTGACTCGTCCAATGTTTACGCTCCTTACACCAAGCGATGTGTCGTTTGGCATTTACCGGTGTGATGTGTGGCTTATGAGCAGCCGCTCGACCATGAAATCCAAGTTTTCTCACCTCCCGCCTAACTGTCGTAGTACTTGCAGTGGATCGTGATACAGTTTGGAATTCCTCTGTGATGGCCTGGATAGATGTCTGCCTATTACACATTACGACCCCCATTAACTGTCAGCGGTGTCTGTCAGTCAACAGTCGAGGTCAGCCTGTACTCTTTTATGCTGTACGTGTCCCTTCACGTTTCCACTTCACTATCATATCGTTAACAGTGGACCTATGGATGTTTAGGAGTGTGGAAATCTCACGTACAGACGTATGACATAAGTGACACCCATTCACCTGACCACGTTCGAAGTCCGTGAGTTCCACGGAGCACCCCATTTTGCTCTCTGACGATGTGTAATGACTATTGAGGTCGCTGATATGGAGTACCTGGCAATAGGTGGCAACACAATTCACGTAATATGAAAAACGAAAAACATTTGATTTTGGGGGTGTCCGGATACTTTTGATCACATAGTCTACCAATAACTTGTTCCTCCTAAGTATCACTGGGTAGATAATTGTAAAACATTTCACATTTCACCTTAGTCAGAGCTTCGTGGCTGTCGGCTGTACAAAATAATAACACACTGTGTTCGATTCTGCCAGCGTATATATGGATCACAAACCCAGCAGCTTCCGTATCCCATATTGGTAATGCACGCTACTGACGGTAGCGCACGCCTAAGGCAGCCGCTCGAATCCTCATGGTAAAAGAAATATCACCTAGATTAGGACTGTAAGGGTAAAAGAGGCAGCAGCAAAAGGTTCCTGTCTGCCAGGCGGTAGGCCGATATCCTAGACAAAGTGCCGAACCTCCTCACATCGTCACGTGGGAAAGGTACGAGACATTGTCGATTGCGCTCCTTCCTGAGGATGGGCACTTGGTATTATTCAGGAGAGTAGTCTGTATGCTGGCATCAGTCGCCTCTTTCTTTCGTCACTTTGCACATGCATGCAGAAATAGTCTCTACACACTCAGCAATCACCTGCACCAAACGGAAACAGCCCCGAGCGAAGTAGTGTAACGGTTAAGGCAATGGACATTGTCTCGGGAGGATCGCAGACCACATCGTTGACCGGTGGTTTCCTTAAATCACTGAAAACTCTTGTGAAAAACTTATACCAAAATTTCTGTTCCTTCCTTGTCCAGAAGGTCTCACAAAAACGGCTTTTTTGTTATAATATTGAATACGATCGCTGTGCTTCCTCAAAGCCATCGAAAATTATTACCAATGTATCGCTTAAGGAAAACGCTGGAAAGATTAAAACAGTACGGAAACAGGTAAAACATACGACTGTTTCACGAAGCAATGGAAAGCTGGCTATAAACAAGAACTTCTTTCAAGAGTAAACGACCATTTTATTTCGTCCATGACACAAATAAAGCCAAGAGAAAATAATAGTGGATGCAGTAATATCGTCTGTATCCAACGAGGCACGAAAACCACAACAGGTAGGCTGAACAACACAGCAGATTATGGTACGCACAGTAATTCCATTCTGTACGTTCTACGTCCAGGCTTGTCCTCACAGAGCCGGTACGTAGACGTAAGAGCAACGTTCACTTTAGGGAAAATGTTCAAAGCAACCACACTTCAGCACTCCCTTGATCATACTTAGATTGGCCCAACGCAACACTCCTGCATCCACCATTGCCGAAGTGGGAAGCACGCGAGCTATTAGGTCGTGTACATCCATGTGAGGAGTATTATAAACGTGTTCCTTTAAGTATCTCCCCAAATAAAAATCTAGTGGATTAAGTTCCGGGGCATGTGGATACCAGAACATTGGACCTCTGTGATCAACCCATTTCTCTGGAAAGGCTTCTTTTAAATAGTTACCCATATTCATTCCAAAGTGTGGTGCTGCATTATCATGCTGAAGCCATAGTTGTCGCTGAACACCAAGTGGAACGTTTTCCATTGTGTCAGCAAAGTACTACAAAGAGACGCACGATACAGGGGCGCATTCAATTTGTCCAGCAATATGTAAGGGCTCAAAACACTCCTCCCATTGATTCCAGCCCACAGGTTTATGTCAAAGCGTGCCTGAAAGCCACGTTCACCGGTGACAAGTGCGTGCGTTCCGACCAACACTTGATGTTATGGAGGTTGAAAATACCTTCACAAACGGAGCTAGATTCATCAGTCCATATGAGGTTATTTATAATATGTTCATTATCTTCCACTTGGTGCAAAAGCCATTCACAAAACTCGTCGAATACGGTCTTCTGGCCGCTGGTGTTGAGTTAACGCGTAATGATATGGATGCAGTTCCTTCTCGTACAACACTTCAACAACAAGTCTTCGAGGTATGTGTAACTGCCTTGCTATACCACGGGTACTTCGCCGAGGTGACTGGTGAATCTCGTCCTCTGTTTGTGGAGTACGTCTAGTCACTGGACGACCCTTGTCCATTACCTGTGAACGAAGATTACCGTTTTCCCGAAGGTGTTGCTGCAGGCGACGAAGAACATTCTAATCGGGATGGCGCCTTATAGGGCACCGTGCAGCATACGCACGGGCTGCAGTACCAACTTCGTGATCGTATACACCCAGCACCAAAAGCATGTGGACGTATTCATTGTTTGTGTACTCCATGGGAAAACCGCCCTACATGTAATTCACAGGACCAGTTATGGTTCAGCACTGCGCTATTAGTTGACACATGCTGGCAGTTTAAGGGGAGCCGGAGGTGGTCAAATCCAAAAAAATTGCGATTTTTTTTGCTACCGAAAATTAATTGGAACATTCCTCTTTAATGTAAACTTTTAATTATTGTTCTACTCGCCCTAGAAGTGGAGTTATTACCATTTTCCCCCACGCCTGCAGAGGAAATGGGCGGACGCTGAATGCATCTAACACCCTTCTCGTGACTTCCTGGCGAACTGCTTGGGATTTTCTCGGCCTTTACGCATGCAGCGCCTTATGTTACGCATACAGCGACTGCAAGGGTTGGCTACATTGTTTTCTGTGACAAATGAAGCGCTAAGATCGCGGAACATCGTCTCTTTGCTGTTTACCGTTTCGAATTAGTTCAGTGTTGCGACTGTTGTTGGTAGTATCATACTTCTTGTGTAAAGCGTTGATCTGGTTACGATGCCACGTTTTAGTAACCGTGTATATAAGAAGAGGAAGAACGTAGGGAAAAGAAAATTAACACTAATACCAAGTTACGATACTACAATTACTGAAACAGTGCGTTCTTCTGCTAAGCAACACATGGCCGGCCATAGCCCTGTGACATCTTCTAGCAAGAAGCTGACTGGTGGAAGTGACATTTCGTGAATATGTTAGTGACAGTGATGATATTAACGAAGTCCTGAATATTGGATTATTATCTTCTGTGCTGAAAGAAAGTGTTCTGTGCAAAATGTGTTCAAGTGTAGGAGTGGGACTAGAGATAACACAGCACTTTGGTTTAACTTGTGAGATTAAGATAATCTGTGCATGTTGCAAGTATCAAGTGACTTTCTACAATTCACATGCCAGTCTCTTTGGTGAAAATGGACGATCTAGAGTGTTTGATGTGAATGTTCGACTTGTGTATGGCCTTTGATCCATTGGAAAAGGGTCTGCTGCTGGTAAACTGTTTTGTGGTATTATGAACTTGCCATCGCCTCCAAGCAAATTTGGGTACTACTGTGAACTAGTAGGATACTCTGTTGAAGATGTGGCTTTGAAAACCATGAAGGAAGCAGTGGAGGAATCTGTAGAAATGAACGGTGGTTCTAGGGATTTGGTAGTGGCATTAGATGGTTCCTCGCAAAAGAGGGGTCATAAATCTCTGAATGGGGTTGTAACTGCTACTTGTGGTGATAGTGCAAAAGTGATAGATGTTGCAATATTATCAAAACATTGTAGGTGCAAAAATAAAATCAAAGGAGAGCACAGTGGAACCTGTGAGGCAAATTTTAGTGGATCAAGTGCAGCAATGGAAGTGGATGGAGTGAAACAAATTTTTGAACATTCAGTTCCCAGATACAACGTTAGCTACAAATACTACCTTGGGGATGGTGACTCCAAAGGTTTCAAGACTATAGAGGACCTGAAGACCATATGGAAATGAATTTGTAGTTGAAAAGTTGGAATGCATTGGGCATGTGCAAAAGCGTATGGGTGCACGGCTTCGAAAGCTCAAACAAACTTTGGGTTCAAGTATGCTCAGTGATGGAAAGACAATAGGAAGGAGAGGCAGGCTTACTGATGAGGTGATTGAACGTCTACAGAGATACTATGGGTATGCTATAAGGCAAAATACTAGTAATGTTAGTGACATGCAAAAAGCAGCGTGGGCATTGTTCCTTCATACTGCCTCTTCCAATGAATACCCTCAACACAGCCTGTGCCCAAAAGATTCCTGGTGCAAATATAATGCAAAAAAGGACTATGATCACAAACATGGTTTGCCAGCAGCTGTGATAAATGCAATAAAACCAATTTTTCATGACTTAGCACAGCCAGAATTGTTACACAAATGTCTACACTGAAAGACGCAGAATCCTAATGAGAGCGTAAACAATTTGATTTGGAAAGTGATTCCTAAAAGGGTGTTTGTAGGCATAAAAACACTGCACTTTGGCATTTATGATGCAATAGCAACCTACAACCAAGGGAACAGCGTGAAGTGTGAAGTTCTGAAGGCATTAGGATTTACAGCTGGGGTGAACACTGTACGAGCACTAAGAAATATTGACAGAGAAAGGATAAGAGGAGCAGAAAGAAGAGAAAGGCATATGAAGTATGATGGAACAACAGGCCAGAAAAGAAGACAGAAGAGGAAGCTTTTGGAGGATGAAGAAGAAGACCCTGATAATCCATCCTATAGTGCAGGAATGTATTGAGAAACTTTGATAGCCATTTCCCGTAAATTAGAATTTTTCGAATATAAGGAACATTTTCTCAAAATCCACTCAAGCTAGAGAGATGAAATTTTTATACAGCACTCCTAGTGGTGAAACTTACATTGTAACACAGCCATTTGGCAATATGTTCAGTAGTTTCAGTTCAGTTTAATTATAAAGCAATTATTTGTAAAAAAATTTGGGTCATTAATAAAAAAAAATAATTGGAAGGAAACTAGAAAAGATACTCCAAAATCCCTCTGTCATAACTGCAATAGTTAACCACTCTATATGTAAAAAAAATTCAAATTTTTCTATTTGGTAGTTTATTCATAGATGTTCCTCAAACTTAGTGATTTTAACATGGGCAGCATACGCACCTCCGGCTCCCCTTAATGGATCCCATTGTCATGTGATAAACCATTGTCATGTGACAAAACGCTTTCCTGCTTATAAACGACGAGAAATAGGGAACGGACGTTGAAAAAAAACTGAAAAAAAGGAACCTTACGAGTATTCGAACTATAACTCCGTGGTGGATGTGAATATCATGTCCCACCCCTCTGCTGATCGTGCTATGACGGGTGATACGGTAGCACGGAGCGATACAATTCGTATTCCTCAATATATTCCGATGCACTGTACGATGTGACAGCGTGGCCAGCTCCTCGTTTGTCATACATGTGTTTTCACAATCCACTCTATCTGATTTTGCCTGATAAACTTTTGTTTTGAATCTGGATGATGAATGGCATGCCGATCTCCAGGTGTGGCTATTTTCTTTCTTTTTTTAACTGGATTCTGCCGTTTAATACAAGAGGTCCCAGTAGCAACTTCTCATCAGAGAAGCATGCAAAATACTGCTATAAAAATCACTAATAACACAGAATCGTTGAATGAGTCTAGTGGGCCAACGAGTTGACTACTGCTACAGTAACTCGGCTGCAATAAAAATAAACTTTTGCTAAGCTGCTCACAGCTTTCATGTTAGTTTCTGTTTCCTGTACATTAATAAAATTCCCTACTGCAAGTGAAAACTTCATAGAGTATGTTTACTTAGAACGATATTAAACTTGTCCAGTCATCTTTAGTACGTTCATCTCCTATATAAAGTTTGCGCTGCGATAACGCTCTCTTGGAGAATACTACTGAGTCGTACATATCCAGGTTGTGAAACTCGCATCAAACAATGACTGCAGAGATGGGCAATTAGAGGTGCTGATTGAGTTCCAACATAAATTTGGTTCATGACGACTTTTTCTTACCGATGTCTTGTCATTGGTCGGGAATCCCGCCACCTTTCTGGACATCGTTGCTCTCGATATACATAACGCCCTGACTGTCTACGATACGCTTGCCCCGCTAGGGGAACCAGCTCTCTTTTTAAGTCAACAGTTGTTCCACTTCGGCTCTCTAAGTCCGGCAAACTGTACGGTTTGCTTCGTTCTGCATCGCCCAACATAGTGAAGACAATAACAAGAGACAGGTGCAGGCTACAAACGCTCATTGTGACGTTCATATGAAATTTATGATGAATGGCCATTTCACTCTGGTCGATAATGAATACTCTTATAAGTGTCAAAGGGTAACGTTTTCCGATATACACAGACTTGACTCAGAAAGAAAGAAAGAAATAGAGAGAGAGAGAGAGAGAGAGCATCCATTGCGCGTTTTTTCGCTTTTGGAAAAGATTTCCTCCAGGCACGCGGGGTGCAGTCTATAACTTGTGGTTGAACTTAAATGCATTACACCTTTAACTATTGTAAGTAGGCTGTTTAGGTTTTTTTATTGGTAACGCCACCTCTGTATGAAAATCACTGGCTGTGCTGTGTGCAGTCTGTGCCTGCTTTGCATTGTTGTATTACTCGCCATTGTAGTGTTAGGCAGCTGGCTGTGAACAGCGCGTAGCGTTGCGCAGTTGGAGGTGAGCCGCCAGCAGTGGTGGATGTGGGGAGAGAGATGGCGGAATCTTGAAATTTGTGACTGGATGTCATGACCTGCTATGTATGTTAAGAGTTTTCAACACTATTAAGGTAAATACATTGTTTGTTCTCTATTAAAATCTTTCATTTGCTAACTATGCCTGTCAGTAGTTAGTGCCTTCCGTAGTTTGAATCTTTTATTTAGCTGGCAGTAGTGGCGCTCGCTGTATTGCAGTAGTTCGAGTAACGAAGATTTTTGTGAGGTAAGTGATTTGTGAAAGGTATAGGTTAATGTTAGTCAGGGCCATTCTTTTGTATGTATTTTGAAAGTCAGATTGCGTTGCGCTAAAAATATTGTGTGTCAGGATAAGCACAGTCTCGTGTATAATTGATAAAAAGGGGACGTTTCACTATTATCGATTTAAAACGTATGTAATAGGTCAGATATCCTGAATACATCGTTGCAAACGATAAAAGAGATAATGACTTTAATAATAAGTATAGTATACGGTGAACTGAAAACTATCTCTGGGAAAACAAGACTGCAAGACTCTCATGCTATCAGTTCTTGTAATATAGTCCAGTAGTCATGAATCCGTACAAAGAGTTGTGCACAGGTCAAAATTCTTATAGAAACCCAATAAGTGTCCAGAATCACGTCAAAGGACACTCTCAACCGTCCGTGGAGTTCTGAAACAATTGCCTTACCTTTACATATATTTCGACCAAGAACATATCATTGAACTGTGCTGCAGAGTGAAATTTATCTTTATTTTCCTTGGTGGTGAGAGAGGGGTAAACATTGTTGGCAGCTACAACCACTACTCTCACACCTGCTGCGACTTGGATAAAATAAAAGGAAGATTAGAGTTGATATTCCCTCGGTGACGACATAATGTCAT
Organism: Schistocerca nitens; assembly: GCF_023898315.1. Classification (NCBI taxonomy): domain Eukaryota; kingdom Metazoa; phylum Arthropoda; class Insecta; order Orthoptera; family Acrididae; genus Schistocerca; species Schistocerca nitens. Next base: position 886,491,617 of record NC_064616.1, on the reverse strand, counting down.
ACAGAGCACAAGCTCGGGTGATACAAGGATAGAGAAGGGTATCACAGGTGTTCATTTCAAGAAAATCATCCCTGTATTCACCTTAATGGATTTTGGGTAGCAACGGAATATCAAAATTTGGATAGCCCGAGAAGGATCTGTAACTTGCTGCCCCGAATTAGAGTCCAGTATCTAAAACACTGGGCCATCTATTGACGGAATAAATATTTACGCTTTTGTGAGAAGTCGCTACAACAATCACTGTGGCTTCTAAGGGCAAAAGGAATTTTATACCCAATGAGGAACACAGTAACGAGATTTCATTTGCAGCACGTTAGTTAGTATTTGTTTTGCTGCTGTACCCTGGCAGAATTCAAGTGTTGATCCGATCTTTCGCAGACACTTTCTCTCCTTGTTTGACCCACATTCCGCCCCTGCCACGTCGGCTCAGCTGCCGCCAAAGAGTCGTAAACTCCGGGACGTAAAACTAACCAATCCGAGACGCTGACTTTGACCTGCAATAAAGAAAGGAAGTGAAGACTCCAGTCGGCACCAGTGTAACCCAATTTAATTTGCAGCGTATTCTGTTTTATTACTAGGCCGTGCCAACTACCAAGTGTTGACTCAGGACGTTTATGGCCCCTCTCCTAACTGCATTCTGCCTTGCTACCGCGGCAGCTGAACTTGCAGTCCAAGCGTCGTAAACTCCGGGACGTAAATCCAACAGACCCGCAGTGCCTGCCTCACTCGAGCCTACCTGTAGCTTCCAACAACGAGAAAGAGCAAAGGGTCTCTAACTTCTCAGGAACCTACCTCACGTCACGGCTGCTTGTCTGCTACAGTAATCTGATCTCACACATCCTGACTAGAAGATCGTGTACCGACCTATGCACCAAGTTTGCAGTCATCGCAGTAAAGATTCATGTTGGCCTACATCCAGAAGCATGGGTTAGTCACAGGTTTTGTACGTGCCTCAAACCGTAATAAGTAAATGTCACATTCCTAGATTATTAAGTATGCTGAAAGGTGTTTTAGGTTGTTTTTCCTTCTATTACTTTTGAATATCTAGCTGGTGTCCCATTTCCTTCACGCAAACACTACAAAGCAAACAGTTAATGTACAAAATCACGCGGAATACATAATGCGCAGTTCAGTGAAATACTTAACTTCCACCAAAACAGGAATAGATGAAAGCAGTTTTTGACTACCTGCTTTACAATACTAACTTCATTCTTCTCTAATGGACTGCCAGAAGAAAGAAAGCGAACGGATTTCTCAATATCTTAGTTGATGGCTGCTCGATAATCAAACATTGTATCGAAATGGATGGTGAAACCTCGAATCAGATGTTAGTAAGCAATGCGGTGGTTGCACAGGACAGTTTCCTGTTGTACCAGGAGGGACAGATCATTCTAATTGTGACCCAATGTAGCAAGTTGTGAATGGAGGCACAGTTCAATAAATAATTTGTCTAAAAGGATACACATATAAACTTGCGGTTGTCTGCTGAAGTAATTGTCGCAGTGTTTAAGTCACTTGTATATTACTACTTTTCTGAAGACTCATACGCAGGAATCAACATGGTTTCCGTAAGTACCTATCGGGGGAAACCCAAATTGCTTTGTTCGGTCATGAGTTCTAGAAAGAGTAGATAGCGGTTTTCAGGTGTAGGCTGTGGCTCTTGGCACCGAGCAAGATGTAGATACCGTCGTGCAGTAAGTGCAGTATGTACAGACAGAATACTCGGACAGATATGTGACTGAAATAAATACTTCCACCAGACAGAACTCAGTATGTCGTTCTTTACGGGGAGGCATCATCAGAAACAAAAATATCGTCCGGCGTAGTTCAAGTTTGTGTCCTTGGACCATTTTTGTTCACTGTCGATAGGAACGACCAGGAAGATAACATTTTTAGCTGCATGAGGCTCTTCGCTGCCGACACAGTTGTGTAGAAGTATGTGACATTTTAGACCTTTTTTCCATTTTCTGGGACACTTCCGGACCATCAGTGCCTGATGCAAAGACTTTGAGCTGGCCTCAAACTTAAATAAATGTTATCTATCATCCGACCGATATCGTTTACATAAAGTCTTTGGAATTTGCCGGACTCAAATCAGGAGAATCCAAAGGAAGCGTAATCCACACATAAACTAAATCACTTACGAGAAACTCGTTAGAGAATTTCTTGAGTACTATTGTTCAGCCTGGGACCGTTACTGTGTTGGATTAACGGAAGAGAAAGAAAAAACTTTAAGTAGTAGTGCACGACTCGTTACTGGTTTATTTACTCAGAATAAGTGTCACGGAAATCCTCACAAACTGTAACGAGAGACATTATAACAGAGATGCATCGCGAACACAATCCTGATAATACATGTGACAGACTGGGTCAAGAAACATACTACTTCCACCGACATAAAACTTGCGTTATGATCACGGTACTAAAATTAGAGAAATTCGGGCCACAAGGACAGTGCTGTTAGTCTGTCAGCTGCGAACTAACTGTCACACACATTGTACGCAGTGAAGATGTAGATGTAGGTGACTGGTATTCAGGAGGTGAGTGGTTGTGATCCCACCAAAGTCAGGGAAATTTTATTCAGTAAGGCCTTAACCGATTTATTGTACCATACTTGTCCAGATGAGATAGAGCTACGACGTTAACGACGTCGATTTTGGTGGTATATTAAACTTTAACCTGCCTTGTTTGGTGGAGGCTGTGGCGGAGACCTTTGGGAAGAGCGAGGATACCATTAAGAAGACATTGACGAGACATAGAGAATATACCCCGTTGTTTATGCTTCACTGGACAATCTTCCAATCATCTTAGAAGATAAAGACATACCTCAACGAAGTTACAATATTCATTCACGAAGTACTGAATAAAATCACGTCACTGAGTTGTTTGCCGCGGATCCATGTAATGAATCTATCACACATAACACTGTAACACACTATGGGTCAGCAGGGCGTCCAATCTAGTGGCAACGCGCTATTATATCTGTCGGCATTAATCCGGTACCTGCCAAGGTCGTTCACCGCCTTTGATAAAGCTGACCTCTGACGCCAGTGCGATGTTAGTGAATCTGAAACGCGCATATCGGACTGAAAACTCGAAAATTTGTTGTAAGGATACGTACATTCGACAGACACGAAAACGCGAGTAATTCGATACACGGCAACATTTGAGACGGGCCCAAGGACGCTGGAAACGGTGACAGCTGCGCGACAAAATATTTACGTGTGTTTTGTGGTTAGTGGTATTGATCGCGACATTTGGCAGCGGACGCGGGTTGTAACGATTGTGCGGGGGCCGGCGGTGGCGGCGCGGTGCGGAATGTGCGCGCGCAGCGGCCGCAGTCGCAGACATCGACGGCGCGGCGCGCGCCTGCCGCCGGTGGCGCCGCTATTGATCGCGCCGCTGCGGCGGCCGGCAGCCGCCGCGGCCGCCAGTAGCGAACATGCCCAAGTCCAAGCCGGTCCCGCCCGAGGACCTCCTCATCCCGCCGCAAGACAACCGGATCTGCGGCACGATATGCATGTGCCAGATGACGGCCGTGCTGTCGAGCGTGGCGCTCGTCTACCTCACGGTGGCCGTGTACATCCCCACGCTGCGCGCCTTCCAGTCGGGCATCTCGGAGACGCCCGTCATGTGCACGACGACGCGCGCCTGGCACCGCGAGTCGTGCGAGTGGGGCACGTGCGGTGAGTGGTGCCTGTCCAAGAGCTCGGGCGCCTGCATCCAGATCTACGTCAACCTGCGCCGCAACGGCTCCGACCTGCTGTTCGCTAACTGCTCGCAGACGGCCAACAAGACGTGCTACGGCATCGACCAGGAGAACGCCAAGAAAAGCCGGTGCATCGCGGACGAGTGCCGCAACCTGACCGGCACCTTCAACTGCACCAGCGGCGAGTGCATCAACATTACGGACGCCTTCGAGTGTGTGTTCAAGGAAGTGGGGCCACCTCTCAAGTGCTCGGGGCGGCGCGGCAAAATAAACTGTATCGACATGGCCGGCCTCCAAACGTGCGTGCGCGGGACTTGTAACAAAATACTCACCCCCTACAACTGCGAAAGGCGCTGTCTCGAGATCCCGACGCGCAACAAGAACATGATCTTGCTCAGTGGCGACAAAGTGTACCTGTCCTCGTGCGAGCGGGCTATACACGTGGACACCGGCCGCGAAATTTGGACCGAAGACGACAATACCATTTTGATGGCGTCGTGCTACACGATCGAGAACACGACCCAGGGCGTGGAGGCGGGCGACTGCATCAACGGCACCCTGCTGTCGGAGAATTTCTTCGGCGACCAGACCAACTTCACGTACCTGTCGCACGTGAGCGTGACGAACGTGCGCCTGCTCGACCGCAACCGCACGGTCGCGCCGCCGGAGCAGGACCTGCTCATCGCCAACGAGTCGCACCTCTTCATCAACATGGAGGGCTGCGTGAATACGCTGCGCGACGAGTGCAAAGAGTTCTTGCGCGAATACGGCAAGGACGGCACCGACCACAACGCCCGCGCGCGCTTCCCCTGCTTCTACGCAGACAGCGACACGTCCAAGGTGGTGGCGCGCTTCGACTTGGCCACCACCTACCGACAGTTCCTCGTTGCTTCCATACTGCCGTCCACTCTCTTCGTTGTGTCCTGCTTCATGCTCATATTCTGCCAGAGGACAGTGGAAGTCGGCGACGACGCCAAGATGCGCTTCAAGGGCTGCGCCGCCTCCGACTTCATCGCGCCCGGCGAGAAGGCCGCCTCCGCCAACAACTTGGGCGATGGTGGCGGGGGAGACTCCGTCATGGCGCTCTGAGATCCGTCACGTAAGTACTCGCGCTCCTCGCTAAATCATTGTATCTAAGAGGCGAACGCGAAAAAATTTAAATCTCTCGATAATCTACAAAACGTATGTCACTGTTCTTACTGCAGTCATTTATAACTATTCGAAAAGCATCCTAAGGCCTGTTCAAGGCTGCATATGACAGTGGACGTACTTTCTTCGCCACTTTTTTCTTCCAGTAACAGTGTCCTCCTACTAAGTAATGAAAAACATGAGAACATAGTAGGCAGGCCGTGATAATGACGAAATCTTATCGGAATATTTACATTACACAGTTATTATTGTCGCAAGAAGTCCAGAATAACGTGAAATAAGTCACGAATACAGAGTAATGAAGTTAAGTCTATAACATACGGAAATGAAAACTGATATAATACGTCTACTGTTACGAATTATCCTTAGTTTATTGTAACCTTTATGTCATGTACGACGATAGAACAATGCCTTACATACTCTCCTACTCAGTTCATGCACTTATTTCGTTTTTATTAGTAATTGTGAAAGAGTTTGACGAAATTTTTATAATGCAAGCGCTTAAAAGGACAAATATTAAATCTGTGCTCCTTGTAGGGTAGCTGCCAGAAATATTACTCAGATGTTTGTCTGAATTTTTTTTAACGTTCCATATAAACAAGTCTAACACAGTGGTATACTAGACAACAGCTGCGTAAAAGTTGCAGGTCTATGATTTCATCTTTATGGATCACAGGTAATTCTTCAATAGCAGCGTGTGCTCTGTAAGCATGCACGGAAATCAGTTGTTTTCGCTTACTAACATACGGCCATTCCACATTCTCACAAGATAACGTATGTTTTTCCGCTGACAAACTGCTCCAACCCGCCACCCGAAATTTTAGCTCGGAGCTGCGACTGTAACCTTATACTATTGATCGGGGAAGGGACAGTCAGTGCTCCGTACTAAGTTTCTGCATTGCAGCGTAACGCGCTCACGCACCGCTTTTACCTGTTTAATTGTGTTTTTTTCTATTTTTCCGGATTTTGAGAAAAAAGTCGTATCTGTAACATCACTAGTACAAACATGTACTCCAATTTTTAAAATTTAAAGTTTCAACCAGTTGCATATGCCCAACTATGAAGTACACTGCACGGTCACAGGACAGTACTGTACGCTACGTAATGTAATACTGTCTACCATTTACAGTTTAACATTTTCGGAGGCATATATGTAATCTTCGTTGTCAGTCACGATTTTTACCCCGAACTGTGTGTTTATAAATTATTTGTGTCTGTGTTCCATTCCAAATTATGATGTGTACTGTACCGCGGTATTATCGTTCTCATACAAGAATTTCTACTGCTCTATATTGATGAATCACTATGGTGCATTAATTCCTGAGATTTCACGTAGTGTGTTCACTGTAACATTGGCCTTACCTTTATAAACATAAAGAGAAGTCTGTCAAAACGACTACAGCGAGATATATTAAATGACAATTACCATCATGTGTACTTTTCAATGTTTTTGATTCTCGCTTCTTCATCAGTCTTCATATATTTTACCTCTGTGTATCATATACAGCAAAAAGTATACACACTAAAAGTTGTCAATGATTGTGTCAGTCGTTCACTTTCTAGAAATAACAGCAGAGAAGAAAGAGCAATTATAGTAACAAAGTCACAAATAACAAAACAAAAGGCTTTAAGGACGTAATAAATTTTACATAACCAGTTGTTACTTATGAGTAAACTGATTTTACATAACATGTTCAATAAGATGTTCTATTACAGATAACCTGATGCTGGCTGTATAGCTGAACTAAACCTATAGTTCAAATAAAAAAATAATACTCGTTGCAGCGTAACTGGTTATACAAAATTTGTCATGTCTTTAAACAAAATTTTTTACGCAGCAGGCCCTGATGATTAAAAAAAGAAAAGACGTTGAATCGTATTAACAATTCTGACCGTGACTGAAATTTTAAACAAATGAACACGAGATTCGAAGAAATTAATTAAATGGAATGGTCGTTTCATTCAGCTAGTGCTATGCGGGACGGTGTAGGTTGAGGGGGTGAGTGTAGGGGAAGGGGCACGGAAGTCCTCTAGTGGATAAGTAACGCCTGTTGGACCCTCTGCCATTCATAAATTTGCGAAACAAACGAGAAATAATAAGCACACCTCAGACCATAAATTATCAATTTTCCTGCAGTACAGACCAAAAAGATAGCTGGGACAAGAAGTATGAAACGCACATCCCTCTATTGCTGAAATATGTTAAAAAATCAAAGGCAACGTGTTCTTTAGGTATCATATGCAGCAATATAAGCTGTAGGACCCCTGACTTACTCATGTTTTGTGTTACATATTTTCGTACTAAATAATTATTTTAACAGTGGTGTCCCTTAAACTTCAATGAAAACTGTGCGCATTGAAAGAATTCATAGGGGGTGTAAACACGTAGTGAAGGTAGCTTGTCGCTTACATTCTCTAGCCATACGCGAAGAATCCAAGAGATACAATTCGATCTTAATTGGCTTTGAATATGTTGTAGTCCAGAGCAAAATAAAACACATTTTTATACGTACCGATGTGGCTATTAGGGGCATGAAAGAGTCGCATGAAAAAAAATGAGTTTAGTATTTCTGAATAAATACCGTTGAAAATAGATAAAAACAGACAAAAAGGTTCAAAGAAAAGTTCTATGGATTTTAAAGTACCTTTCAACGGCGTACCAGGGTTTATTGAAAAAGTCATTTTTGCTTTCCATTTCGATATTTGACTAATAGCAAAACTTATATTATTACTAATACCAATTTCAGTCATATATAATGAAGTATTCCAAAGACGCATGTGCTTTTGCTTGTGCTTCGTGAGCAAAATGAAAGTATATTCACCATTTCTTTGACCCAAAAGTTCTGCACTTTCTCATTATTGTACAGATTTACAATAATGTTACAACAATAATCTAAAAACGGTTTCAAATACAACATAATTACATCTGAAATAGGTTACAAATTGTAAAAAAAATGTAAAAAAAAGAGAACACAAATACAATGCAATATGTTTTATATATCACAAAATTAAAATAATATTTCTTTAGAAGATATCTATATATCTATATGTGAAAGACTTATTAAACGACGCAGCATGACAACTGGCAACTGGCACTGAAGTGGACACATATCGGGTGCGAATACAGCGATATAGAGATATTTCTATCTTACTTCTGACAAACGCGTCTGTCGAATACTGCTGGATCATATATGATTGCATTTGGTATTAATGATGCTACAGTTTTTGCTGTTAGTCAAATTTCGAAATGAAAAATAAAATAGTAAGGGGAGGGTCTTTCGAAGAAAAATCTTTTTCGACAATTCAGGGTGCACCGTTGGTACATCAAAAACCATAGAACTTGTATTTGAAGGTGTTTTATATTTGTTACAGTCCAATGGTATTCAATCGGAGAAATTAAACTCAGTTATTTTCAAGGGTGTGTTTCACCCCCCTTAACGACCTTATGGGCACGAATAAAAAATATGTGTCTATTAGTTGCTCTGCATTACAACATATTCAAAGCTGATCAAAATCGATGTGTATCCCTTGGGTAGGCATATTGGTGAGTAATTTAGACGATCGTAGGAGCGCGTGTAATATTCGGTTTCGTGTTTCTTTGTTTTAGTAGCAATGGTAATGGAAAGGAAGGTTGAAGTTTACATCTCGTTGACAGAGATATCATCAAAGCCAGAGCACTAACCCATTTGGAGAAGTGCTTGAGAAACTATCCCAGCAGTCTCTTGAAGTGATTTGAGGAAACTCTCATGACCGACAGGAGGTTATAAGTCCAGTGTCTCAAACGTTTTGCTATTCGCTCCATGAGTGGGACCGAAATAGCAGAAAACGTACCCTTCCCACTAAGCACAAAAGAATTTCATCGAAATAAATGTTTCCATGTAATAAACGGGTCACTATGATTCGTGATATAACGTCAAATATTAACACAGCATCTGTTAATGACTTTCTCCTAATCGTGGTAATTAAATACTGGCAATTAAAATTCTCTTTGCTATTCCACTTTGAATTGTTTGCATTCACATTGATTGCCACACACCACAGAAATTTGACGGATATTACATCTGCTACACACCATCGTATTGCTAGACTATGTTTAGCATGGGGCCCAGTGGTGAAACACTAAAACAGTGATTGGGAGATCGATTTTTTTTCCAATGACTTCCAGAAAAACAACAGCCATTTCGCTCCACCTTCATCACGATGAATTAATGTTCCATTTCTCAGAAAAATCAAAATGGATGTCGATATACGCTACACGGTAGGCATTCGAGGACAAGCTATATATTTCACTGTCTGAAAGTGAGGTCTGCGCTTTTCCCTTTTTTTTAGATAAAAAAGCATTTATTTTCAACTTCATCTTTATTTAAGTCAATCCGCTGTGCCCAATGAATGTGGCGCAGTGGCTAGCACACTGAACTCGCATTGGGAAGGACGACGGTTCAATCCCGCGTCCGGCCATCCTGATTTAGGTTTTCCGTGATTTCCCTAAATCGCTCCAGGCAATTGCCGGGATGATTCCTTTGAAAGGGCACGGCCGACTTCCTTCCCCGTCCTTCCCTAATCCAATGAGACCGATGACACCGCTGTCTGGTCTCCTCCCCCAAACAACCCAACCCAACCCAATGAATGTAATTCATCCCTAATGTGAGACACAGCAAGACATCTATATTCGCTGCGATAACCTCATTAGGCTGAAAATGTTTCCCAGTCACAAGTTTCTTTACCTCTGCTATTATATGGGAGACAGAAAGTGATAAATCTGGTGATTCGGGTCGATGATCCAGCAATTCGTATCTAATAAGTCTCTGGTTCAGAAGGCTTTCGCGGTATTATCTGATGTGTTTTCTCCACAAATTCATCATTTATACGCGCCTCACAGTGTGGCCAAGCGGTTCTAGGCGCTCCAGTCTGGAGCCGCGCGACCGCTACGGTCGCAGGTTCGAATCCTGCCTCGGGCATGGATGTGTGTGATGTCCTTAGGTTAGTTAGGTTTAAGTAGTTCTAAGTTCTAGGGGACTGATGACCTCAGATGTTAAGTCCAATAGTGCTCAGCGCCATTTGAACCTTTTACATGACTCCCATTTTGTACCCCAGGAAACACTAGTCACCATTTTTTCAGCAGGCAAAATCGACTTCGTTTACTTTGTGCAACATCAGCAGCTACTCCCCACTGCTATGATTACTGTTCCACTTCTACAAAACACGATCAGGTGAACATAATGCAATAAAAATCCCAAGCTATATTCCATTCTGCACATTCACAGCTGTTCAAGGGCATGAAGTTCGGAAGAATTCCGCTAACAGCTAGTAAAATTGTTGTTTATTGAAACACAACCACCTAAAGCTGTATCATCAGGTGCAACCTACATGGTAGAGCAATGTACAGTGTCGCCACTTTGTGGAAATTAAAATTAATAAAATATACTCACAACGTCAAAAGGACATAGGTACATCTATCGCTCCTAGTCAAAATTTACTGTTGTTGTTGTTGTTGTTGTGGTCTTCAGTCCAGAGACTGGTTTGTTGCAGCTCTCCATGCTACTCTATCCTGTGCAAGCCTCTTCATCTCCCAGTACTTACTGCAAGCCACATCCTTCTGAATCTGTTTAGTGTATTCATCTCTTGGTCTCCCTGTACGATTTTTACCCTTCACGCTGCCCTCCAATACAAAATTGGTGATCCCTTGATGCCTCAGAATATGCCCTACCAACCGACCCCTTCTTCCAGTCAAGTTGCGCCACAAATTTCTCTTCTCTCCAATTCTATTCAATACCTCCTCATTAGTTATGTGATCTACCCATCTAATCTTCAGCATTCTTCTGTAGCACCACATTTCGAAAGCCTCTATTCTCTTCTTGCCTAAAATAGTTATCGTCCATGTTTCACTTCCATACATGGCTACACTCCATACAAATACTTTCAGAAACGACTTCCTGACACTTAAGTCTATACTCGATGTTAACAAATTTCTCTTCTTCAGAAATGCTTTCTTTGCCATTGCCAGTCTACATTTTATATCCTCTCTAATTCCACTATCATCAGTTAGTTTGCTCCCCAAATAGCAAAACTCATTTACTACTTTAAGCGTGTCATTCCCTAATCTAATTCCCGCAGCATCGCCCGATTTATTTCGACTACATTCCGTTATCCTCGTTTTACTTTTGTTGATGTTCATCTTATATCCTCCTTTCAAGACACTGTCCATTCCGTTCAGCTGCTCTTCCAGATCCTTTGCTGTCTCTGGCAGAATTACAATGTCATCGCCGAACCTCAAAGTTTTTATTTTTTCTCCATAGATTTTCTTTTGTTTCATTTACTGCGTGCTCAATATACAGATTGAATAACATGGGGGCCGGCCGGTGTGGCCGTGCGGTTAAAGGCGCTTCAGTCTGGAACCGCGTGACCGCTACGGTCGCAGGTTCGAATCCTGCCTCGGGCATGGATGCGTGTGATGTCCTTAGGTTAGTTAGGTTTAATTAGTTCTAAGTTCTAGGCGACTGATGACCTCAGAAGTTGAGTCGCATAGTGCTCAGAGCCATTTGAACCATTTGAATAGCATAGGGGATAGGCTAAAACCCTGTCTCACTCCCTTCCCAACCACTGCTTCCCTTTCGTGCCCCTCGACGCTTATAACTGCCACTTGGTTTCTGTACAAATTGTAAATAGCCTGGCCGTGCGGTTAAAGGCGCTGCAGTCTGGAACCGCAAGACCGCTACGGTCGCAGGCTCGAATCCTGCCTCGGGCATGGATGTTTGTGATGTCCTTAGGTTAGTTAGGTTTAACTAGTTCTAAGTTCTAGGGGACTAATGACCTCAGCAGTTGAGTCCCATAGTGCTCAGAGCCATTTGAACCATTTTGTAAATAGCCTTTCGCTCCCTGTATTTTACCCCTGGCACCTTTAGAATTTGAAAGAGAGTATTAGAGTCAACATTGTCAAACGCTTTCTCTAAGTCTACAAATGCTAGAAACGTAGGTTTGCCTTTCCTTAATCTATTTTCTAAGATAAGTCGTAGGGTCAGTATTGCCTCACGTGATCCAACTTTTCTGCGGAATCCAAATTGATCTTCCCCGAGGTCGGCTTCTACCAGTTTTTCCATTCGTCTGTAAAGAATTCGTGTTAGTATTTTGCAGTCGTGGCTTATTATACTGATAATTCGGTAATTTTTACATCTGTCAACACCTGCTTTCTTTGGGATTGGAATTATTATATTCTTCTTGAAATCTGAGGGTATTTCGCCTGTCTCATACATCTTGCTCACCAGATGGTACAGTTTTGTTAGGCCTGGGTCTTCCCAAGACTGTCAGTAGTTGTAATGGAATGTTGTCTACCCCCGGGGCCTTGTTTCGACTTAGCTCTTTCAGTGCTCTGTCAAACTCTTCACGCAGTATGATATCTCCTATTTCATCTCCATCTACATTCTCTTCCATTTCTATATTATTGTCCTCACGAACGTCGCCCTTGTATAGACTCTCTATACACTCCTTCCACCTTTCTGCTTTCCCTTCTTTGCTTAGAACTGGGTTTCCATCTGAGCTCTTGATATTCATACAACTGGTTCTCTTTTTTCCAAAGGTCTCTTTAATTTCCCTGTAGGCAGTATCTATCTTAACCCTGGTGATACGCGCCTCTACATCCTTACATTTGTTCTCTAGCCATCCCTGCTTAGCCATTTTGCACTCCCTGTCGATCTCATTTTTGAGACGTTTGTATTCCTTTTTACCTTCTTCATTTACTGCATTTTTATATTTTCTCCTTTCATCCATTAAATTCAATATCTCTTCTGTTACCCAAGGATTTCTATTAGGCCTCGTCTTTTTACCTAATTGATCCTCTGCTACCTTCACTATTTCATCTCTCAAAGCTACCCATTCTTCTTCTACTGTATTTCTTTCCCCCATTCTTGTCAATCGTTCCCTAATGCTCTCCCTGAAGTATCTACAACCTCTGGTTCTTTCAGTGTATCCACGTCGCATCTCCTCAAATTCCCACCTTTTTGCAGTTTCTTCAGTTTTAATCTACAGTTCATAACCAACAGATTGTGGTCAGAGTCCACATATGCCCCTGGAAATGTCTTACAATTTAAAACCTGGTTCCTAAATCTCTGTCTTACCATTATGTAATCTATCTGAGACCTTCCAGTATCTCCAGGCTTCATCCATGTATACAACCTCATTTTATGAATCTTGAACCAAGTGTTAACTATGATTAAGTTATGCTCTGTGCAAAATTCTACCAGGCGGCTTCCTCTTTCATTTCTTCCTCCCATTCCATATTCACCCACTACGTTTCCTTCTCATCCTTTTCCCACTACCGAGTTCCAGTCACCCATGACTATTAAATTTTCGTCTCCCTTCACTATCTGAATAATTTCTTTTATCTCATCATACTTTTCATCAATCTCTTCATCATCTGCGGAGCTAGTTGGCATATAAACTTGTACTACCGTAGTTGGCGTGGGCTTCGTGTCTATCTTGGCCACAATAATGCGTTCACTATGCTGTTTGTAGCAGCTTACCCGCATTCCTATTTTCCTATTCATTATCAAACCTACTCCTGCATTACCCCTATTTGATTTTCTATTTATAACCCCGTATTCATCTGACCAGAGGTCTTGTTCCTCCTGCCACCGAACTTCACTAATTCCCACTATATCTAGCTTTAACCTATCCATTTCCTTTTTAAATTTTCTAACCTACTTGCCCGATTAAGGGATCTGACATTCCACGCTGCGACCCGCAGAACGCCAGTTTTCTTTCTCCTGATAACAATTTACCTGTGAATACTATGGCGAACGAAAGGTGACGGAGGCATGCTCCATTCATTTAGGACAAATTGCTGGTATGTGAAACTTGCAGTTACAGAGCCATGTTTTAAAATTTGCCTGCATCTAAACACTATGCTTGTATATCCTCTTTTAGAATACTGCTATGCAGTGTGAGAGAACGTCACTGAAATGATGCAGGATTTGAGGTCGACATCATTTTAAAAAAGGCGATTTTCGTTGTGGCAGAATCTTCTCATGAAATTTCACTCACCAACTTTCTCCACCGAATGTGAAAATATTTTATCAACGCCGACCTTCATAGGGAGAAATGACCATCATAAGGGAAATCAGAGCTCGCACGGAATGATCTAGGTGTCCGATTTTTCCGCTCACTGTACAAGATTGGAATAATGGAAAATTATTGTGAAGGTGGTTCGACGAACCCTCTGCCAGGCACTTAAATGTGATTTGCAGAGTATCCATGAAGATGTAGTTGTAGAAAAAAAGAAAAATATTTTTTAGCGAAAGAATGAAAAAAATTTAAAATTTGTCTTCATCTAAACAGAAAAAAGAAAAATGTTTTGTAGTGAGAGGACTCTAAAAACATTTTTATAATAGCACCGAATTGGCGATAAAAAATTGTCACCGCTAACCTAATTAGTCGTGGCACTATGCAAATTACTGTGTGGAATGTAACAGGTGACAGTGTCTTATCAGTGCGATGGCAGGGCAACCTGGTATTGGACAAAGTGAAAGCGACCCGCCCGAACGACTATCAAGGAGAGGTCCCCAGGGGTGGGATAGACTTTTTGAATCCACCTACATGGTTATGTACTTCAAGATCCCACGAATCACATCCTGCAGCCAGTCACCCTGGTGGGCCCTCGCTCGTGAAGAATTGAAAACAAAAAATCGGAATTTTACGTGACGCTTAATAACGCTAAAAACGACAAAGCGCTCCTAGTCGTTAGTACATATCGTCAAACTGTCACATGGATAGCTTCTGTTCCGCCAGCCAACTACTCTCAGTTGTTCGTGTGGGCCGCTTTTACTTTGTCCAACACCAGGTTGCCCTGCCGCTGCACTAAGACACTGCCACCTGATACATTCTACATAGTAATTTGCATTTTGCCGCGACTTATTATGTTATTAGTAATAATTTTTTATTGCCAGTCCGGCCCTTTTAAAAAAGTACACTCCTGGAAATGGAAATAAGAACACCGTGAATTCATTGTCCCAGGAAGGGGAAACTTTATTGACACATTCCTGGGGTCAGATACATCACATGATCACACTGACAGAACCACAGGCACATAGACACAGGCAACAGAGCATGCACAATGTCGGCACTAGTACAGTGTATATCCACCTTTCGCAGCAATGCAGGCTGCTATTCTCCCATGGAGACGATCGTAGAGATTCTGGATGTAGTCCTGTGGAACGGCTTGCCATGCCATTTCCACCTGGCGCCTCAGTTGGACCAGCGTTCGTGCTGGACGTGCAGACCGCGTGAGACGACGCTTCATCCAGTCCCAAACATGCTCAATGGGGGACAGATCCGGAGATCTTGCTGGCCAGGGTAGTTGACTTACACCTTCTAGAGCACGTTGGATGGCACGGGATACATGCGGACGTGCATTGTCCTGTTGGAACAGCAAGTTCCCTTGCCGGTCTAGGAATGGTAGAACGATGGGTTCGATGACGGTTTGGATGTACCGTGCACTATTCAGTGTCCCCTCGACGATCACCAGTGGTGTACGGCCAGTGTAGGAGATCGCTCCCCACACCATGATGCCGGGTGTTGGCCCTGTGTGCCTCGGTCGTATGCAGTCCTGATTGTGGCGCTCAGCTGCACGGCGCCAAACACGCATACGACCATCATTGGCACCAAGGCAGAAGCGACTCTCATCGCTGAAGACGACACGTCTCCATTCGTCCCTCCATTCACGCCTGTCGCGACACCACTGGAGGTGGGCTGCACGATGTTGGGGCGTGAGCGGAAGACGGCCTAACGGTGTGCGGGACCGTAGCCCAGCTTCATGGAGACGGTTGCGAATGGTCCTCGCCGATACCCCAGGAGCAACAGTGTCCCTAATTTGCTGGGAGGTGGCGGTGCGGTCCCCTACGGCACTGCGTAGGATCCTACAGTCTTGGCGTGCATCCGTGCGTCGCTGCGGTCCGGTCCCAGGTCGACGGGCACGTGCACCTTTCGCCGACCACTGGCGACAGCATCGATGTACTGTGGAGACCTCACGCCCCACGTGTTGAGCAATTCGGCGGTACGTCCACCCGGCCTCCCGCATGCCCACTATACGCCCTCGCTCAAAGTCCGTCAACTGCACATACGGTTCACGTCCACGCTGTCGCGGCATGCTACCAGTGTTAAAGACTGCGATGGAGCTCCGTATGCCACGGCAAACGGCTGACACTGACGGCGGCGGTGCACAAATGCTGCGCAGCTAGCGCCATTCGACGGCCAACACCGCGGTTCCTGGTGTGTCCGCTGTGCCGTGCGTGTGATCATGGCTTGTACAGCCCTCTCGCAGTGTCCGGAGCAAGTATGGTGGGTCTGACACACCGGTGTCAATGTGTTCTTTTTTCCATTTCCAGGAGTGTATTTTCATCGTCCTATCACTATAAAATATTTTTCATTTTTCTTTTTAGATGCAGGCAAATTTAAAAAAAAGACTCTGCAACTGCAACTTTCACCTATCAGCAATTTATCCTAAATGAATGGAGCACGTCTTCGTTACCTTTCGTTCGCCATAGTATTGGCAATATTCACTGATTTCTAAATTCTGACTAAGAGTCATGGATATGGCCTTTTAAGTTTGTGAGCATATTTTAGACATTCCTTAATTTTAATATCCACAATATCTTCACCATGTAGGTTGCACCTAATGATGCGGCTTCAGGCTGCAAAACCGGTTGTGTTTCAATAAACAACAATTTTACCAGCTGTTGGTGGAATTCTTCCTATCATTAACAAAAATCCTCTTCAGTTGTAAGTAATTAGTATTTTTTGTTGCAGTCCCGATTTCGGAAGCTTATAGCTCCATCATTAAGTGCCAACCAGCCGTCAACAAGAGGAGGAGGAGCTAGCTTAGAAGAACTGTGGGGCTGCCATTCCATCGATTTTGGATGTCAGCCCCATAGTTCTTGTAAGCCTCCTCCTCTTGTTCACAGCTGGCTGCACCTGATGGTGGAGGCTGAAACTTCCGAAACCGGTCGCGTATTAAAAACGACGTATTAGTCACAACTGAAGTGGATTTTTATTCAGTCAATATGTTTCGCTCTGATGTAAAGTGGCAGACACACGTCTTATACAGAGTAACAACTCGCCGAAAAAGCTAGTTGGATTTTTTTTAACAACACCAACATTACTTGGAAATTTGTTGTTTTGTGACCCATATCCAACAAATGACACACTTAATTTGCACTTAGGTCTCTCATATTCAGTTATACATTTAAAATGTTGTTCACTCTTCCATTTGACATGGCTATAGTGTCAGGTATTCCATACACATACAAGCGGCCGTCGTCCAATAACCTATTGTCTGATTTCCCTGAGATTTCAATTTTATTTGCGTATTTGGGACGTCCCTCACGTGGATCACCTTAACAAGATGTGCAGCTACATTTAATTCAGCAGTCTAATTCTTAACTGAGGTGAGTGAAGAAACAGAGTATTTATAAACCTGCGCCAACTATGAGTGAACTCCTTTTATGATAAACCGTCGAAAGCAAACAAATTTGTAGGGCACGATATTTCGGTTTATACATTTGAACAACCCATAAACAAATAAGTACTTTGAAATGCAATATAACATGTTCATATTCAAACAAAACATAGACAAAATTCCTTCGATATGAACGCCATCTGTGTCAGAACTTATCACCTTGCTCTTATAAGCACGTGGCGTTTGCTTCCGATGAACACTCTCCGTCGAGGATAATGTAGTGTATTCTGTCAGTATTAGCTATTTAATCACATATGTGTGAGTTTACTACGTATGGTAGTATCTGCGATATCAGTAGATCATATGATAAGGTATTGGCTTCCTTATGGAGCTCTAGAATTATGAAATATGTCTTTTCACTTGTGTCAATAATAATCTGTCACCAACGGAAATTCATCTAAAATTGGTGATCGTTTCCCATCAGATCGATAACCTTGAATGTGCCATCTTTGTGTCCCTTGACACTGAGAAAGCATGTGATCGTGTATGGATATTTTCAAACTCCATTAGTGCGCACTTCCAATAAACTATGTCCACATTCTTGCATCCTTTCTCTCCAACCGTTCATCCTACGTAACCATGTTGTTGTTGTTGTGGTCTTCAGTCCTGAGACTGGTTTGATGCAGCTCTCCATGCTACTCTATCCTGTGCAAGCTTCTTCATCTCCCAGTACCATAAACTGCACTTATTCCCTTATCTTCCATGACACATCATTTTTCCCCATGACTCTTTCTTTTCTCTATTCCTGTGTATCCTCCACACTGCAGATCTGCTTAAACCCGCTCCTCCTGTCAATCCATCCAGTACGTGGACTGCACCACTGCACCACTCCCGGAAATGCCAACGACATCTTCAACCCGATTTCAACCAGTTTACCTCTCGGTGCAACTAGTGTCTCCTCGAGATCAAATCTTCCAAGGTCCAGGCTATAATCGCAGGACAAAATTCCCACAGATTCCGTCCCAATGATTTCCACCACGCCATTTACCACTTTCCTATCTAAGTAACTAACACACTAAAATACCTCAGATAAACGCTCAACGGTAAATTAACATGGAAACTGCTACTACTAACCATAAAATAAAAACACCAGAACAGACTAAAACCACTAACCGGCCGAACATGGGAGTTGCATTTCCTCATCATATACCACACCTACAAAACACAGATCCATCAGTCATCTCTTTTGTGAATGTAACCTGAATTTCAGCTCCATCAAAATTTTACCACTCCCTACCGGTCCTCAAACGACATGCACAGAGTCTCCCATTCCGTATCCGTCTACTCTCCCTCATTAGGATCCTGTATGAGGTTAGTAATTTCCGTCCTCTACTGTCCATCAAACATCTTCGTGAGTGGTAGGTTAGGGGCGCCGAGAGCATAGAGTGCATTGTTGCCAGATGTATCCAAGATGGCTGTGATGACATCATCCAAGATAGCAACATGTAGACTTGGTAACAGCGCATGACATCATCCAAGATGGAGGTCGTGACGTCAGCTGATGACGCGAGTACCGTCATCCAAGATGGCGGCGTTTTGCAAGAAAGTGCCACACCCCATACCATGTTGCCCTTGCGGGGAAGTTTGAATTTTGGCGGGAAATTGAATTATCTGCTTCTACAGATTACCTGGCAGTCCCCCACCCCCCTTTCCGACTTTTTGCATGATGGCGCCTTATCCTCTTGGAAAATGGGTGGGAAAATTTGAATTTTGGAGGGAATTTTGCTCTAAGAGCTTACTCCTGCAGCTAAGGGGAGTTAGTATGGTGTTGGCTCCACTAGAAACTGCTCATGATCTCATTCAGTTCGAATATAATCGGTTTAAATTTTTTAAAATTTGTTTAAATTTGTATAAATTTTTATATATTAGTTTAAATTTGTTTAAATATGTTGAAATTTGTTTAAATTTATTATCTACCTACAGCAGTAGTGGCTTAGTGTGGTGTTACCACCACAAGACTCTGAGATATCATTGCTTGTTGAGCTGTCTGTGTGGAAGGGGGCTGTGTTCAATTAGCGAGATGTTGGTACCAGACAGTGGGAGTTTTAACAGCTGTATTACATGCACTCATTCAGCCAAGGAGTGCATCCACAGCTCACTGCATGAAGAATGGAAGTGAGCATTAATGGTTGAACATATGAAGAGGAAGAATACAGTCCTGGAAATAAATGCTTTCCATCGAGATGCATTAAAGGTGCATAACACAATGCATGGAAACATCTATCTGCTGGAACTGTCTATCATTTCTAAAACCTACGTACAACTTCCCACCACACAAGAGACAACTGCCTCCGATCCAACAGACCAAAGTTCTAGACTATGTTCTCGAGTTCACCACTAGAGGGCGCCGCGATAGGTCACATGATCATGAAATTCAGTCAATAGGAGTACAGCATCATGATGACATCACTTGTTTTTCTCAGCTGCACGTGTGCCGGAGCCTCTTTATCCGACCCATGGTCTGGAGGGGAAATATGGCGTGAAAATGACTCAGCCTGTTCTGTGCTGTTGAAGAGAGGAAGGAGTGTATTTTATTTATTTTTGGAACAATTTACTTAAGGACGGATTTCATGTAGTTTATGTATTATTCTGATACAAAACACTCACCCTGATGTGCTTTGGGTCACAATAAACAGTTCACAGACCTGGAAAGTTCTCGTAAATAATGCAGTACACTGATGTGCAGAGATGCAAACAACTTGTAAATTACCAAAATAATCCATTACACAGCATACAGACGTGCAAACTAGTCGTAGATCACCTAAATAATGCATGTGTAACGCTATGCAAACATGCTCACAATACTTAAACACCTAAAAATAATGCAGTGCACAAACACTCAGTGCATGTAAAAAACGCAACGTATTAGCGACTCAAACCCTGATTCTACTGGATGGAAAGCCTAAGTGCACCCCCTAACACATGGAAACTATCCAGATACAGAAGAGGAAGGTTATGTTACTGTACTTTATTTATTTTGATCGGGAAACTGACGCAAATATCGATCCTAATTATGTAATCACAATGATTGGTCCTAATTACACAGCTATATGAATAGCGCTACACAAGGACGGCAAAAAAGCGCACTACGATGCAAAAACTGACAATAGCATACAACTGGTGTTATCCTGCTGGCAAAAATTTCGCAATACCACTTGATACTGGCGCAAAAATCGATCCTAATTACATAATTAAT
This sequence comes from Schistocerca nitens, assembly GCF_023898315.1. Classification (NCBI taxonomy): domain Eukaryota; kingdom Metazoa; phylum Arthropoda; class Insecta; order Orthoptera; family Acrididae; genus Schistocerca; species Schistocerca nitens. The sequence continues at coordinate 886,471,058 of NC_064616.1, read as the reverse complement.
CACAAGGATCAGGCCTAATTACACAACTATATGCATAGCGCTACACAAGGACGGCAAAAAAAGCGCAATACGCCACAAAAACTGACTATACCATACAACTGGTGTTATCCTACTGGGAAAAAATTACGCAATGCCACTCGAAACCACGCTACTCCTACAAGCTGGTGCGACAAAGGCTTGTGTGTAAGGTACTATCTTTATTCTTTTTGGTGGGAAACATATTCAACTGACGAGATGCTGGTGTTGGACAGAGACGAGTTTAAAAAGTATATTAGCTGTAAGAATACAGCATCTATCGCTGTTTGACATCGGAGTTCGATACAGACGCCTACTAAAAATCACCCCACAACCCAGCTAACCAAAGCCAATACACGCCATCACAGCTGATGGAAAAAATGCGTCACAGCTCTAATTACACTTCGGAATTGTCATGAAAAAACCAGAACTTGTAGCAAACGAGTCATAATGCAACATATGTGCTGGGGAAAAGCGTCATCCTAAAAGACTGCAGGGGGGGGGGGGGGGGGGTGGTACAATCACAAACTGCCGAAAATCGAGACCCTCTACCCTCCAACCACCTACAGGATGGATGGACAGAGGGAGGGAGGGAGCTACTCCACCAGCAGCCTCGCGACACGTGCTGGCCGCTGTCCACCATTAGACGATGATCGTTCGCCAACATAAAAGCAGGTATAGTTAACTAAACAATAGCAGATAAAAGAACGGCCGTCCTGAATGCATATTGGTTGCCCGTTAATGGTTAGGGGGCGCAGCTGCGGTGAAGAACTGTCAAAGACTAGACAGGTCCTCAACGTCCGCAATAGGCCTCTCGTTCTGGGATGAAAAACACTTTTGATTAACGTCACATAGGACGCTCTAGCTGGGACCAGGGGAGAGCCGCGGTCTCGTAGAAAACTCGCCCGCTATTCTATGCAGGACTATTCAACATCAACTCGACTCCTATAATGAAGCAACCATTACAAACGGAAATAATAAATGTCCTCTTCCCACGAAAATAGACAAAGTCCATTTATGAGCAAAATCGGTATAGTTTTTTTACGTTTGACTGCACTCGCATCTCATTATGACGTCCAGTGAAGTGTACTGCTACCGATCACAAATGATCAGCAGAGACATACCCACCCTGCGTAAAATCAGGAAAAAATAACTTCCGACTATTTTGATGCGAAAACTACCGATCACTGCAGAATGTCCTCGTTATTTCGAAATTAAGTTGGTCATGAGTCACTTTGTATGGCAATGAATTTTTGTTTTTGTTTTTTCTGTAGTTGGATTACACTCACCAGGTAGGTCAAATGGGAATCCATGGTGGGAACACAATGTTCTTTTTGAGGAACACTGTTCAGAAATGACATCTGAAGCTGACCACAGAGGGATTCTACAGCCCACAACAAACATTTCGTGTATAGACCATGCAATTAAAAACACGATCGTCGCGACTATGTTACTGTCACCGTGCATAAAAAGTGATCTTGACTCTACAGGTACACAAACGAGCCGCTGATAGTGTTACGCTTTCTGGTAGAAATACTGTCAGCGTTTTGGAAAATAGTCTATCCATTCAACCACTTACTTGCGTTGGATGCTGTAGAGATATCTTTTAATGATTACAGCAACTGGTGAATTATATTCGTGGTACTCTCATATCTCCAAGTGTGTCACTTTATGTCTCTCAGGGTGCATTCTTGTCTATCACCCAAACATATGTGGCCAGCCTATTAAATATACAGGTATTGGTTCATTGGAGCCCGTCGTTCGTGATCGAAGTCGCTTCCACAGGCCATTGTAAAGTTTCATCAGCTGTACTGTAGGATGACCGTATCCAACAGACTATCAGTCACACGAGAGGGTTCCTGTGTTGGTCCTTAATAAGCAGTTTAAAACATTGTTTTCTTTTTCGGTTGTAACACGTCCAATCAGTGTACACTGCTATACACTTTGTTTTTTCTACCATGACTTAGGGACTCGTGTCAGCTGCTGCTAAACCGACATTAACATGCTTCAATCCTCTGACTCTCACAGAAATTTGAACATCACGTGGCATAAACTGTGCAGCTACCACATTACAGCCTGGTGGAAATAAAACATAGACGCGATGTTTGTCATTGACAAAGATGTGGAAGACATCGCAACATATGGAAACTGGAAGAGTTTGCGGTATTTTAGAGTGCTTCCAACAACCATTCGAAGGTGCCGTTAATCTCATCTTCCCATCGAAAGTTTAGCGGATGTCTCAGTGCTCCATTTGTTCCTTCATTGTGCAGTCACGTTAATGATTACTGTTCCAGTGTTGACCATCACGGGAAGGTGCTGTTTGTTCACAACATGCGTGAGGTAGCACAAATAAAAAGAGGTACTGTTATCTTATTCGTGAAAAAAATAAAAATAAAAACATGTGTACAGTATCGCAGCATATATGAATAGACGAGTCTGTAGGAATAAGGAGTCCTTCCAAACAATTGTATTAAGGTGATGACCTCTACATTTAATCCCATGTTCCACTGCGACAAGTAGCAGATATCCAGTGTACCGTCAGGGTTCCCTCCGTCTCAACGTGTCAGTCAATCACTATGTGGTAACCAACAGCGTACCAGTGGACAGATGGGGTGGAAAAGATACAATCGATGTGCTGTAATAATAAGCATCACAGTTGATAGTACGAACAATTTAATCAATTTTACAGCAATTTCAACACCGACCAATGATGTGACAGCATGTTTCCCAATTTCCGTATAATCGCTAAAGTCTCCCTCCTCTAATTTGCGAGTGCCATTGCGAAAGTGGATAGAAGACTGTGTAATGCGTCCATTCATTGTAAATTCTCAAACATATACATCATCAAAGTATACCAGACAGCAGTCTACGTATTTCTAGCACCTCGAGCATAGTGCATAATTTACGATATATCTCTATGCGGTTCGCCATCCAAGTGCACAAGATTTCTCCAGACATGCCCATGTCAAGGAGGTTAGCACGCCTTCTCGGTGTATAATCGTAGATTTGAAAGTACTTTTTTTTTTACTTAGTTATACGTGTCCGGAACATAACACATCTGGTGTAATGTTCTGGTGGTGGAAGGATCTGCCACTGGAATTAGTCCCAGTGTCGCTGATGATGACATGTCGTGTCGTATTTACCCGTTTGTTGTGATCTTCGAGGAGACCCCTTCCGTGTACCCTGAAAGTGCTGTGATGAAATAGCCGACGGTTAAGAAGTACAAGAAACGACTGGTTTTTATGCATGATGGAGCTCCAGACAGATGGAGTTCAAAGCATTTCACGTAAGTCAACTACGCTATCAATTTTAAAGTATTGTTCTAGTGTCTGGGATCAGTGCCAAGAGCGTATTGGTAAGAGGGAACATAAACACACACATTCCTGAAGCTACACAGTTCTGCACTTAAAGCAGGCTATAATACTACACTACTGGCCATTAAAATTGCTACACCAAGAAGAAATGGCTCTGAGCACTATGGGACTCAACTGCTGAGGTCATAAGTTCCCTAGAACTTAGAACTACTTAAACCTAACTAACCTAAGGACAACACACACATCCATGCCCGAGGCAGGATTCGAACCTGCGACCGTAGCGGTCGCGCGGTTCCAGACTGTAGCGCCAGAACCGCTCGGCCACCAGCGGCCGGCCCAAGAAGAAATGCAGAGGATAAACGGGTATTCATTGGAACAATATATTATACTAGAAGTGACATGTGATTACATTTTCAAGCAGTTTGGGTGCGTAGATCCTGAGAAATAAGTACCCAGAACAACCTCCTCTGGCCGTAATACGGCCTTGATACGCCTGGGCATTGAGTCAAACAGAGCTTAGATGACGTGTACAGGTACAGCTGCCCATGCAGCTTCAACACGATACCACACAGTTCATCAAAAGTAGTAACTGGCGTATTGTGACGAACCAGTTGTTCGGCCACCATTGACCAGACGTTTTCAGCTGCTGAGAGAAATGGAGAATGTGCTGGCCAGGGCAGCAGTCGAACATTTTCTGCATCCAGAAAGGCCCGTACAGGACCTGCAACATGCGGTCGTGCATTATGCTGTGGAAATGTAGGGTTTCGCAGGGATCAATTGAAGGGTAGAGCCGCGGGTCGTAACACATCTGAAATACAACGTCCGCTGTTCAAAGTGCCGTCAATGCGAACAAGAGGTGACCGAAACGTGTAATCAATGGCACCCCATATCATCACGCCGGGTGATACGCCAATATGGCGATGACGAATACACGCTTCCAATGACCGAGCGAGGTGGCGCAGTGGTTAGACACTGGACTCGCATTCGGGAGGACGACGGTTCAATCCCGCGTCCGGCCATCCTGATTTAGGTTTTCCGTGATTTCCCTAAATCACTCCAGGCAAATGCCGGGATGGTTCCTCTGAAAGGGCACGGCCGAATTCCTTCCCCATCCTTCCCTAATCCGATGAGACCGATGACCTCGCTGTCTGGTCTCCTTCCCCGAAACCAACCAACCAACCAACCAACGCTTCCAATGTGCGTTCACCGCGATGTCGCCAAACACGGATGCGACCATCATGATGCTGTAAACAGAACCTGGATTCATCCGAAAAAATGATGTTTTGCCATTCGTGCACCCAGGTTCGCCGTCGAGTACACCATCGCAGGCGCTCCTGTCTGTGATACAGCGTCAAGGGTAACCGCAGCCATGGTCTCAGAGCTGATACTCCATGCTGCTGCAAACGTCGTCGAACTGTTCGTGCAGATAGTTGTTGTTTTGCAACCATCCCCATCTGTTGACTCAAGAATCGAGACGTGGCTGCACGATCCGTTACAGGCATGCGGATAAGATGCCTGTCATCTCGACTGCTAGTGATACGAGGCCGTTGGGATCCCACATGGCCTTCCGTATTACCTTCCTGAACCCACCGTTTCCATATTCTGCTAACAGTCATTGGATCTCGACCAACGCGAGCAGCAATGTCGCGATACGATAAACCGCAATCGCGATAGGCTACAATCCGACCTTTATCAAAGACGGAAACGTGATGGTACGCATTTCTCCTCCTTACACGAGGAATCACAACAACGTTTCACCAGTCAACGCCAGTCAACTACTGTTTGTGTATGAGACAACGGTTGGAAACTTTCCTCACGTCAGCACGTTGTAGATGTCGCCACCGGCGCCAACCTTGTGTGAATGCTCTGAAAAGCTAATCATTTGCATATCACAGCATCTTCTTCCTGTCGGTTAAATTTCGCGTCTGTAGCACGTCATCTTCGTGGTGTAGCAATTTTAATGGCCAGTAGTATAGATCGCTTCAGTTTCCGACCTATCAGTCATGTGAAATGCAGCGCTGTTATCGTTCTATTGTAGGAAATACATTTCATGATATACATGCTTCCTGCAGGTTTCTCTACGATAAACTATGGTAACAAACTGTAAAATGAAAAAACCACTTCCTTAAAATATCGATTCTGTGTGATACGTGCACAATGTAGCTTACCGGAAATGTATAGCGTCCACTGTTCACATCCGACCATGGTTCAGAAATTATACTATGCTCGCATCAGTCCTATATAAAATGTTCGTTAGTCACGGAGAATACCTCTTATAAGGAAACAGATAAATGCATAGCAGCAGCGTCCGATATGTGAAAAAACACGTCGTGCCACCACTAACTGTGCAAACAGGACATGCGTCAAGCAGATGTATACATGGGGATTGCAATATCTCATAAACACCGATAATTAACTTAAAATCACCTTAGTTATGAAGCTGAAGTATCGATTTTATATGCAAGATGCAACAAGGGAATGCATTACATCGCATAAATCTTCATTTGTTTAGAGAAATGTGTCAAAACAGGATGGTCACGTTTCATAACACATGAGATGGAATTCCTCTGATGACGGAGAGGTTTGCTGTTAATGGACGCAAGTCGACAGTGCTTTAAGTCAAATACATAACACATATATGTATACGAGTCAAATGTAGGCTATGTCATGCGACTGATGTATCCTGACAGAACAGCAGAAAAAATGGTCAAATGACCTCCGTCAACATCTCCCTCTCTCCTATTGACTAAACTGCATGATCACGTCACCTATTGTGGCGCTCTCTAGTGGTGAACTCACGAACTAGCTCAGTTCTTTGGTCTTGTGTGGTGGGATCTTATACATAGGCTTTAGAAGTGACAGGCAGTTCCAGCAGAGACAGATGTTTCCATGCATAGTGTAATGTATCTTTAATGCATCTCGATGCAAAGTATTTATTTCCAGGACCGTCTTCTTCCTTTTCATATGTTCAAGCATTAATGCTAGCTTCCATTCTTCATGCAGTGAGATGTGGATGCACACTTAAGCTGAATGAGTGCATGTAATACGGCTATTAAAACTCCCCCATCTGGCACCAGCACCTCACTAATTGAACATATGCTCCTTCCACACCGATAGCACAACAAGCACTGATATCTCAGCCTCTTGTGGTGGTAACCCCACACTAAGCCACTACTGCTGTAGGTAGATAATAAATTTAAACAAATGTCAAAAAATTTAAACAAAATTAAACAATTTATATTCGAAATGATTGACATATGAGCAGTCTCTAGTAGAGCCAACACCATACTAACTCCTCTCAGCTGCAGGAGTAAGCTCTTAGAGCAAAATTCCCTCCAAAATTCAAATTTTCCCGCCCATTTTCCAAGAGGATAAGGAGCCATCATGCAAAAAGTCAGAAAGGGAGGAGGGACAGGTGACTGCCAATGACTCGTAGAAACACATAATTCAATATCCCGCCAAAATTCAAACTTCCCACCAGAGGGGCGTGGCACGGGCTTGGCATTTTCCCACCAAAAGCCGTCATCTTGGATAAAGGTACTCGTGTCATCAGATGACGTCACGACAGCCATGTTGGATGATGTCATGCGCTGTTGCCAAGTCTACATGCCGCCACCTTGGATGATGTCATCTACATATCCTTCTCCTTACTTCCCTTCCTCCCATTCCAAAAGCTTAGTTCGGCGTCTCTCCTTCTCTGCCCCACACCACCCACCACCCAAACTTCCCCACCCATCGACGTTCCCAAACAATCCTCCCACAAAAAACTATCGCTCATTTCCATTAAATCATCAAGTAAAGTGAAGTGCTTCATTTCGTAAAAAGACTATCGTCGATTTTCAGTTTTTTAAAAGTACAAAATTTTTCTTAAAATCTACAATACGTTCAACTGCTAGTTTTAATAATTTACAAAATACTTGCATTCATTATACTGTTAGTTTTTTTACAAACAAACTTGTTGAGAGGTCGTGTGATATTATTTCAGTGATACACAATCGCACTGAACTCAAAACGAACTGGCAATATGACCACACTTATCAGTGTGACATTGCACCCCCTTTGACGAGCTGATGTGTTTGGGATGGGTGTCATAAAGCCAGTGTACCCTCTCCTGGGCGTGCTGGTTCACAGTTATTTTAACTCGTCCTTGTGTTGACGTCCAGTCTGGTGCCACAAATGTTCTATTGGGGGCATTCCTGGGAATCTTACTGGCCACTGGAGTACCTCAACATCATTCAGACAGTTCATAGACATGTGCCACATCTGGATGGCCGTCGCAGTGGCCGAGCGGTTCTAGGTGCTTCAGTCCGGAACCGCGCTGCTGCTATGGTAACATGTTCGAATCCTGCTTCGGGCTTGCATGTGTGTGATATCCTTAGGTTAGTTGGGTTTAAGTAGTTCTAAGTCTAGGGGACTGATAACCTCAGATGTTAAGTCCCATAGTGCTTAGAGCTATTAATAATAACAATAACAACATCTGGATGCGCATTGTCGTGTTGAAAAATAGCACCACTATACCGTCGTATGAGGGGTAACACAAGAGGCCGTCAGAGTTCCCTCAGTCACTATCAGCCATGACTTGATGTCATACCTGATGGCTCCTTACACAATGAGAGGAGTAACGCGACTGCAACTCTATGGAACCTCTCCCCAGATCGCTGCCATACTACCCGCCAATGGTCAGGTAGTCCATGGTTCCCGGCCACGTCACCATTCCAAACGCAGCCGTTTGTGTCTAGGTGTCAACGGCAGCCTACACATGGGACAGTAATTCCCTTGTCTGGCTGCCGCTGGTGTCCGACCAATGGTGTGGTGTGACACAGATCGTTGCAGGAAGTCCGTTAACTGCCCTCGGATGTTAGGAGCAGATGTGAAGGAATTACGATGTGCTAATTTCACATTACGGCGATTTTCCCTTGTGGTTGTCACACGTGGTCGACCGGAACGTTCCCATGCAGTCGAATGTCGAGCCACTGTCCCATCCAAACGCCCGCTAACCTTGATATTGCACGACTCGACCATGCGGCCAAATCAAGACCCGATTGAGGCGCCTTTCAAACTTTTTCAGGTGTTGAGAGTTCTCTGTCACACGAGTACGCCGTATCGCTCTCTCCTTCAGTGCGGTCACCCAACATCTGACACTGTTCACGGCACTTACATACACTACCAAAACCGGGAAACACTAATGTACTAAAAATGGTTCAAATGGCTCTGAGCACTATGGGACTCAACTGCTGTGGTCATAAGTCCCCTAGAACTTAGAACTACTTAAACCTAACTAACCTAAGGACAGCACACAACACCCAGCCATCACGGGGCAGAGAAAATCCCTGACCCCGCCGGGAATCGAACCCGGGAACCCGGGCGTGGGAAGCGAGAACGCTACCGCACGACCACGAGATGCGGGCGCACTAATGTACTATCTGTCGCAGAGATTTGCAACTCTAACCATTCACATACCACCGATGATGTGAACTTGTACGAAATTACACTGATATCTGACAATGTCTTCTAGTTGCTCACTTTTTGTGTACAGTGGACTCGCATTTGGGAGAACAACGGTTCAAACCCGCGTCCGGTTTTAACACTCCCGTCCGCTACTGCTGTACCATAACCTTAAAGTTGGAGGCAGGTTGTGAAATAAAACTATCTTGTTAAAGTAATTATGGTATAACGCAACAGAGCAGTGTTACCCTCTGAGAGGAATTTTGTTATATTGACCGCGTTGTACCTAATGGAGGTGGCTTATCGGAAGTGAAAGAATTACGTAAATATTCAAACAGTAACAAATAATGTTTTACCTAGCTACACGCGAGGGCAATGAACTCTGACACCTGTATATGTTCACGGTTAAGATTGGAAGCTGACAGAGCAGGACAGACTATTTGCATCAATATAACAGATGACGAAACACACTATTACCTTCAGGGCTTATTCAAACCGAATAAGTTTTATAACATTACTCTTAAGCTTCAGTGCAGAATCATAAATTGGACATAGGTTAAATATTAATTGTCAAACACTTTCCTAGTTGACATAAAATTATAAATATGGTTCACTGCAAAATTATGAGCTGGCCACAGATTAAGTCTCTATCAGTTAAATACTTTACTATTTAAAATGAAAGTTAATTGGAATTCACTAACAGGTTACTTCTCACTGTCTTTTGAATAAAGAAATTATTGTTTTCATAAATAGTGGTCTTCCCGTTACTTGTTACCTAGCATTAGCACAATAGACAAACTGTGGATCCTGTTATACTATTAATATGCATTTCCAATACACAAGAGAGACAAACACTTAGCAAACATGAATATATAACTTTCCACAATTGCAGTTTTCCACTTTTACTACAGTGAAACGCAATGTTGACAAATTTGCAAGAAACTGACTCACCTTTAAAATTTACTACAGGCAGCACTATGATCATTAACTAAGCAAAACTTTATAGGCCTCAGTTTTAAGAACTTTTAATCTTTAAAAGAAACAGCAAATAGTCTTTATTACCACAGTCTTCTACTTTCAAGTAAATGATTAAATAGGTGACTTTGGAACTTCACAAAACTACATTTACTACCTCCCACAACTTCACTAAATCCACAGTAAATCTGAATATTCCCTTCTTACCAAAGATCAAACAACATTATTTAATTAACTATTTGGCTTTGAGGCTTTCATTTTTTCCACAAACTAAGACACTCGGTAATCATAGTTCAAATGGAGAGGATGCTGAAAGGTGTTGTGATAGGGAAAACATCTAGGTAGGTACATAAATTCAGTTATAAGTTACCTTATATTTGTGCACACTAAAACATCCAATAAGCTGATCCTTCACTGTACATTATTATAGTATTCCGTTACAGTGATTGCGCAATGTGGTGGCAACTGCATGTTGGTAGGTGGATTTGCAGGCGGAATTGTTGGACTCTGCCCCTTCTTGGTGGCGATGATAGATACCAATTCCAGAATAGTTCCAGCTATTTATCCATCCATCCGAGGCATTGGTAAGCGGCAGGAAAAGCCTCTCTCAGAACCAGCACTATATACAACTCTTATATGGGCAGTGCACAGTTTGGTAGCTCGTACCCGACTGACTCTTGTTTCCACCTTTTCTGCCTAGCCAACCACAATTTGCTCGCGCTACACAGTTTCATTCCCGAGGGGAGCCACAACAACTTTGACATAAAAATTAGCTAAGAACCCTAAGTGAAGGTCAGCATTTTACATAACAGAGAACAAACATTTAAAATAAAACAGAACCTTTGCACCTATTGACATTTCTAGAAAAAATTGTTTAAATAAATTCCAAATACATACAGTAGGTTTTTGTCTCCCTCCAATTGGGACAAAGAATTTAAATGACAGATACACTACATTGCATAGAATCAAATCATGACATCAAAGTTTTTACAAAGAAAGAAGTATACAATTTTGCGTTATCGATTCAATCAAACAACATTTACAGAAGCTCAGCGATATAACATTAAATGAAACAAAAGCAAAATAAATCAGTAGAGCATTAGAGTTATGGTGTTACACGGTCATCCAGATTTAGATTTTTTGTGAATTCCCTAAATCGCTTCAGGCAAATGCTGGGATGTTTCCTTAAAAGGGCACTGCCCACTTCCTTCTCCATCCTTCCCTAATCCGATGGGACCGATGACCTTGCTGTTTGGTTCCCTCCCCCAAATAAACCAACCAATCAACATTTTGTGTCGGATAGTGTACTTCATTAATGCTCTCCGCTGAAGAACCGCTATGTACCGCTGGCAGATCATCACCTCATTTAAAATAAAACAAAGATGGAATGGTCTATACGGAGTCTGCTGCTTTATTTGTAAGAGTTCAGAAGTAGGCTGTTCAACCCAAACGTGGCCGTCCTATTCTGAAGGTTATTCACGCAAAGATGACGTTTCAAAACAGCACTCCGAGACTATAAAGTCGAGAAACTGCACTGGACTATTGATGATTAAATATTTGTGAAATACCTGATGTCGTAAAATAAATACAGAAAACAGTGTGATTCATTGTACGACAAAAATTAACCGTAATAAATTTCTAAGTAATATGAAGCCGTATTTGTTGAAAGCTGACCAAAAGTAAATGCATGCACATATGACTTTGTTATCAATATTTAGACCGTTTCAGAAGGAATCCATTTGTCACCGTGTGGCGATATTTTACTGTGTTTAAGACGTAGGTCCACTGCTCCATACCAGAAACGAAACACTAGTCAAGTCAGTGGGTAGTTCTCCAAAAAAGACGGAGTCAATGTCATGTGCCGAAAAAGTTATGGCTAGTATTTTATGGGGTCCAGTATGATTTTTCATTTTCATTACCTTATAAAAATTAAAAAACAATGGCGGAATCTGCGCATCTCTTCCGGAGCTGTTGGATGATACAAATATGTCAGATTAAATCCGGATTGCTAGTAAAATTAAGACTCTTCATGAGGACAATCTACCTACCCCGAAAAGTGATTTGGCAAGACACCAAATGGTGTGTGGCGGAGGGTACCTTCGGTACCACTATCTGATCCCTCCAATCCTGTTCCACTCGCGAATGCTGCGTGGGAAGAGTGATTGTCGGTAAGCCTCAGTATTCGCTCTAATTTCTCGAATTTTTTCCTCGTGGTCAATACGTGAGATGTATGCTGGGGACAGTAATATATTGTCTGACTCCTCCTGAAAATTGCTGTCCCGAAATTTCAGTAGTAAATCTCACCGTGATGCACAACGTCTCTCTTGTAACGTCTGCCAAATGGTTCAAATGGCTCTGAGCACTATGGGACTTAACATCTGTGGTCATCAGTCCCCTAGAACTTAGAACTACTTAAACCTAACTAACCTAAGGACATCACACACATCCATGCCCGAGGCAGGATTCGAACCTGTGACCGTAGCAGTCGCGCGGTTCCGGACTGCGCTAACGTCTGCCAGTTTAGTTTGTTTAGCATCTCCGTTACGCCCTCTCGCCAGCTAAACGATCCCGTGACGAAACGCGCCGCACTTCGTTGGATCTTCTCTATCTCCTCTATCAGTCCTATCTGAGAGGGATCCCAGATAGATGAACAATACTCAAGAATCAGGGGAACAAGCGCCTTATAAGCCACTTCTTTCTTGGATGAGTTACATTTCCTTAAGATTCTTTTGATGAATCTGAGTCTTGTCTGCTTTTCCCACTGTCTGTTTTATATGGTCATTCCACTTAAGGTCACTCTGGATAGTTACGCGCCGGCCGCGGTGGTCTCGCGGTTCTAGGCGCGCAGTCCGGAACCACGCGACTGCTACGGTCGCAGGTTCGAATCCTGCCTCGGGCATGGATGTGTGTGATGTCCTTAGGTTAGTTAGGTTTAAGTAGTTCTAAGTTCTAGGGGACTGATGACCTAAGATGTTAAGTCCCATAGTGCTCAGAGCTATTTGATAGTTACGCCTAGAAATTTTACGGCAGACGTTGTCTCCAGCTGTACAGTAGTGGATTTATTTTCCTAAGTATGTGAAATATGTTACATTTATTTATGTTCAGGGTCAACTGCCAGAGTCTGCACCATTCATCAATTCTCTGCAGGTCGTTCTGCAAATTCTTACTATCGTCTGGCGTTGCTACTTTGGTGTAAACAACTGCATCACCTGCGAATAGCCTTAAAGAACATCCGAAGCTTTCTGCTAGATCATTTATATATATTGTGAACAGCAACGGTCCTGTCACACTTGCCTGTGGTACTCCGGATAGTACCGTTACATCTGTCGATTTAGTTCCGTTAAGAGCGACGTGTTGAGTTCTATCTGCAAGAAAGTCTTGAATCCAATCGCAGGTCTGCTCCGATAACCCGTAAGCTCGTACTTTTTTCATTAAACGGGACGGTGTCAAATGCCTTACTGAAATAAAGGAACACGGCATCAGCCTGAGCGCCGTTGTCCACTGCGCTGTGGACCTCATGGGGGGACAGAGCGAGCTGAGTTTCGCAGGATCTCTGTTTGCGGAATTCATGTTGATTTTTATAGAGGAGCTGTTCATTTTCCAAGAACGTCATAATTATTGAGCATAAAGCATGTTCCATAATTCTACAACAGATTGACGTCAACGCTATAGGTCTATAATTGTGTGGATCTGTCTTACGGCAGCCGGCCGAAGTGGCCGTGCGGTTAAAGGCGCTGCAGTCTGGAACCGCAAGACCGCTACGGTCGCAGGTTCGAATCCTGCCTTGGGCATGGATGTTTGTGATGTCCTTAGGTTAGTTAGGTTTAACTAGTTCTAAGTTCTAGGGGACTAACGACCTCAGCAGTTGAGTCCCATAGTGCTCAGAGCCATTTTGTCTTACGGCCTTTCTCAAGAACAGGAATGACCTGCGCTTTTTTTCCAGTCGTTAGGTACCTTTCGTTGCTAAGCGATCTACGATAAATTACTGCTAGAAGGGGAGATAGTTCTTTCGCATAATCTTTATAGGATCTTATAGGCATCTCATCTGACCCTGAAGCCTTTCCACTACTAAGCGATTGTAGCTGCTTTTGAATTCCACGATCGTTTATCTCAGTATCTGCCATTTCGACGTTCGCACGACGATTGAAAGGAGGGACAGTGTTACGATCTTCCGCGGTGAAGCAACTTCGAAAGACCAAATTCAGTATTTCGGCTTCTCTCTGTTATCTTCCATTTCGGTGCCGGCGTGGTCGCTGAGAGAATGAATAGATGATTTTGACTTACTTACTGATTTTACATACGACCAAAATCTCTCAGGGTTTTTACTCAGGTCGGTTGACAACGTCTTTCTTCCGAAATCATTGAACGCTTCTCTCATTGCTCTCCTTAGGCTCATTTTCGCTTCGTTCAGCTTTTGTTTGTCAGCTAGGTTTTTACTTCTCTTGAATCTGAGATGAAGTGTTCTTTGTTTACGTAGCGCTTTTCTAACACGGCTATTAAACCATGGTGGATCTTTCCCATCCCTTAAAACCCTACTCGGAATATACTTGTCTAGGGCATACTGAACGATGCATTTCAATTTATTCCATTTGTTCTCCACATCTTCGTCCTCATCCCCGAATATTTGATGCTGACTGCTGAGATATTCTGAAATTTCTATCCTGTCACCCTTGCTGAGCAAATATATCTTCCTACCTTTCTTAACATTCCCTGTAGGACCCGTTGTCATAGATGCTGTCACAGCCTTATGATTACTGATACCTTCCTCTACGTTAACTGATTCGATAAGTTCAGGTCTGTTTGTTGCCAGGAGGTCTAAGACGTCACCCTCACGAGTTGATTCTGTAACTATCCGATCAAGGTAATTTTCGGACAAGACATCCAGAACAATGCCACACGATTCCCTGTCTCTGGCACCAGTTTCGATGGCATAACACTCACAATCTATACCTGGCAAGTTGAAGTCACCCCGTAATACAACGGCATGATCAGGAAAATTACTAATGATATTCTGCAAGCTCTGTCTGAAGCGCTCTGCAACTAAGATACTGACTCAGGTGGTCTATAAAAGCATCCGATCACCATTTTTGACCGTTCTTTGATACTCAGTTTCATCCAGATTAATTCACATTCAGAATTCGTGATAACCTCGCTAGATTTTATCGAATTTTTACTGCAATAAACACGCCGCCACCATTGGCGACTAACCTATCCTTACGATAAACATTCCCGTCTGAACTTATGATTTCGTTGTCACTGACGTCTGGCTTCGATCAGCTTTCTGTTCCCAATACTATCTGTGCATTATAACCTAGAATAAGCGATACTAATTCTGGGACCTTTCCTTCGACGCTCCTGCAGGTTACTAAACTCATATTAATCTTTTCCATCTCTGATCTGCGAAGACCAAGATTCTCTGAGGTCGCTGTGGCTGATTTAACAGGCAAATCGTGTTTGCTCCCAAGGGAGCGGTCCTCTAACCTAAAAAGGCCCCATGTGCACGCCACACGTACTCCACTACCCTAGTAGCCGCTTCCTGCGTGTAGCGCACGCTTGACTTATTAAGGTGAACCCTACAATTCTGCACCCGATAGCGGAGGTCGAGAAATTCGCATCCGATACCGTCGCAGAGCCGTCTGAGCCTCTGGTTTAGACCTTCCACTCTGTTCCAAACCAGAGGACCGCGATTAAACCTGGGTACGATGCTACAAATAGACAGCTTAGCCTGCACCCCGCGTGTGTTGCTAGTTGCCTTCACCAAATCAGCCAGCCGCCTAAAGGAGCCGAGGATGGCCTCAGAACGCAAGCGGCAGGCGTCATTCGTGCCGATATATGCCACTACATGCAGCCGGTTGCACCCAGTGCGCTCGATAGTCGCCGGCAGGGCCTCCTCCACATCACGGATGAGACCTCCCGGCAACATACCAAATGCACACTGGAATTCTTTCTCGCCTTCCCTGCTATCTCCCTGCGAGGCTTCATCACCCGCCTAACATTGGAGCTCCCAATGACTAGCATACCCACCCTTTGTACTTGTGCCGACTGGACAGGAAAATCGACCGCTGGCCCAACAGTAGAGGCGTCCCCTGCTGGCTCAGAGTTATCATCAACACTGGAAAGCACCTCGTACCTGTTACTAAGACGTAGGGAGCCAGCCGCACGACCTGCTCCCTCTTTCGCCTTCCGCCCAGTGACACGCGAACCCTCCACTGTCTGCCACCCACTCTGGAGTCAGGACGGACCGGTCAGATGTTGCGTATCGGAAGCCGCAGTGACGTCCGGGCCACCAGTGACACCAAAGGTGTCACAGGTCTTTTCACTGGCTCCCCGACGTCACCACAACCTCGAGCATTAGCTAGAAGCTTGACGACGGTAGCCAACGCAGCTTCCAGCTGTTTACGTCAGCCAACTCTCCTTGTATCCGCTCACAACAAGCACAGCCCCTACCCATATCGCACTATGTATGAAATAGATATGAGGTCTCAAATGGCGCTAATGAGTTTGCGATAATATACCAAAGGAGAATAAAGGAACACTAAAAGTTGGTGTGCAGATTTCTCACTGAACTCTGAGACCGTAAGCTATTAAACAGAAATAAATTTCTCTAGACGGAAAATTGACGCTAGAAAGGATTTACACTAGGAAGAATATTGACAAGACTTACGCAGAAACAAAAACTACGATTTTCTAACCACTAGTCTCCACAGTAAAATACACACGTACAGTTCACTTCTTTGCAGAAGTACGTGAACAAAAAACAAAGACTAAATTAATTTGCAGTTTATCACACAAGTGCCGTTGCTGCTGCTCTGCTGCGCGTCCTCTCGGCTCGGCGGCTGCCACAACTACACAAGTTAGAGACTGGAAAATGTTTTCAATCCAATAGCAGCTGCAGAAGCGTATTTACGGAACAATTCAGTCACAATTTAGGCCTGTAATCTACTGACTGGGAAAATGCTAGACAAGGTAAAGGGACCTTAAACGGCAATTTATGGGAAAAGAAGTCTGTTTTTGCCTGAACCTGTCTTTCAATGCTAGGGCGATATCTTTAGTTGGGCCTCATCTTACCGACACATAAAAGCTATCTGACACAGTGTGCGTACCGGATTCAGTATTCGCTGACGATGCAGTTGTATTCGGTTAATTGAGTACACTGGAGGAATTATAGGGAAATTATGAACGCTCTGTACAAAATACCCGCTTCTTGCAAATGAATGACAGGTTGTTCTAAATGTGGGTAAATGCAAGTCAGCAGGATGAAATCGACTGATGTAAAGGTAGCTTGAGGAGTACGCTGAGAAAGCGTTATGGGACTATTACTATTACGTATGAACGAGCTACTGAATAACGAATTACTTCGGAAACTCCATAAGACTCTTACCAGATGATTCCGTTGTCTGTAGGATGGTTGCAACGTCAGATGACTGTTGCGAAATGTAAAAAGATCTGCAGCGGATTGATGATACGTGCATGGACTTTCATTTGAGCCCCAATGAAAGTAAATGTAAAGTACAGCGCATAAGAAAGTAAGCAGATCGATTGCTACCAATAATAAACCACCAGAAATAGTAACAAGTGCCAAATGCGTAGGAGCGACCGTTCTGGGCGATCAAAAGTGGAAACGAAACTAAATGTAGGAAAAGCAGATACAAGGCCGACAATCACTGGAAGAATTCGTCTACGAAAGACGTGGCTTACAAAATACTTGTTCTATGAATTCTTGAGAAATACTCGTCATTATAAGAAGAGCTTCCGTTACTTGTTCGTTTAGTAAGCGGGAGAGCGGTACGGAAATGCTCATCAGGCACCACTGGCCGACGCTACAAGATATGCCTTGTGTATCACGGAGAGGTTTACTGTTAAAATACCAAGAGCATACGTGTCAACAAGGGTCAGACAACATATTAGTTCTTCCAATAAACATTTCGCTAAATAACTACTATGGGAAAATCAGCCGGCCGCGGTGGTCTAGCGGTTCTGGCGCTGCAGTCCGGAACCGCGGGACTGCTACGGTCGCAGGTTCGAATCCTGCCTCGGGCATGGGTGTGTGTGATGTCCTTAGGTTAGTTAGGTTTAAGTAGTTCTAAGTTCTAGGGGACTTATGACCTAAGATGTTGAGTCCCATAGTGCTCAGAGCCATTTGATTTTTGGGAAAATCAGATAAATCGGAGAAATTAGGGCTCATGCGAAAGCTTGGAGACAGTCGTTCTTCCTTTATGCCACTCACCACTAACTAATTAACTAATTAGGATAAGATAGGGAATGTTACTGCTAATAGAGCGTAAGTTGTTCTTTGCCTTTTTTTTGTTGCGTATGTGGGGTGGGGGGAGGGGGGGTCTGCTACGTCGAGCAGTTCGCAGTGAAAAGGTCCAGCGAGTTTCCTTCTTTCCTGGTTGGATGGAAAGAAGATTTGCTTATCTTCTAAAGTTGTTTCGACGTCCCCTGTAGTTTTCTTCTCCGGCTGCCGCAGATCATAACACGTGAGCAGTGAACAGTGAGTAATGGAATGGCAAGTGGGAATATCTCAGTGCCGCTACAATGAAACACTTGAAATAAGGGACGCCACTTGATTTTAATCTCTCAGTCCCAAAACCGGGAAAAAGTCTTACAGCCAGTCTAACAGCAACGTTTTCGTCAAAGATCGCGGATTCTAATATTTGTTTATGGAGCATCACGAAAGTTCACGAAAATATCTAAACACGATTTTGATGATGGCACGAGATCGTACACCAACGTTTCCCGAGATGTTTCTAAACTTTCACTCTTAGCAATAACATATTATCAGCACGAATACGAACGCTAGACTGGTTGATGAGCTAGCCTGTTTCGCACCTGCCCACTCAAGGCGTGCATGTGATTGATGGTTTAGTCCTCCAATGGTTTAGTCCTCCAATGATTTATACTGTTAAATGAAATCTTTAATCAGGTTTTGAGCGTGAATGTGGAGTTACTGAAATCATAATTAGAAAGCCGTCAGTGTGGATAACGTCATCAGAATAGTTGAAACTGCGCATAAACATTTGAACAACAATTACAAATAATCAAAGTTGTGCGTTTCCCGACAAACCAAGTAATTTAATCACCAAACACTCTATACGCTCTACTCATACCACTTACATCACGCTTCATGACCATCTGCCGCTATGAGGACTGGGTACACCTACTGATCTTGACTGCTTGTTAGCAAGCAGGCTGAGCTTTCATAAAACGTGTGACAAAATATGGTTAAAAGTGGGCTGAAATGTGATATAAATGCCACAGCACCATACGTGAATCGAATGGGAAAGGGGAAACCACAATGAAGTACTCTCCACCACACACCGTAAGACGGATTGTGGAATGAAGATCTCGATTCAGATCAAGAAGTCGATCATCCAGCAAACTTATGTATGTGTCCCTGTGCTATAATTTTTACTACATAAATAACTGCGTAATGTTTTATAGCATGGAAGAAACAACTGTCATTTGCCCAAAAGAATTTCAGGTTACCGCGAAAACGCATGCTAAGGGACAGGCATTACTGGAAATTGTACGAGGGTTGCCAAGAAAGTAATACACCGAATTTTTTTCTTCAACAATTCTTTATTGAACATAACGAGAATGACACACACGAAAGGATGGAGTTTTATCTACACATCCTATTTTTCTACGTAATCTCCATTCCGTTCTATGGCCTTCCTCCAGCGCGAAACAAGGGCGTGTATGCCCTGCCGGTACCAATCCTTGTCCTGTTGGTGGAACCAGTGCTGCCCCGTGTGAATCACCTCCTCATCGTCCTCAAAATGTCTTCCACGAATGGCATCCCTTAATGGCCCACACAAGTGGAAGTCTCCGGGGGCTAGGTCAGGTGTGTCAGGTGTGACAGCCGTGGATGGTCTCCCCGACCCCTGCAAATCGTGGAGCTCCACCGAACAGCCTTCTGATGACCTCACGACCCCGTGGACGGCAACTAACTGTACTTCTGTCGACAGCAGATGTTCCATAGACTTTACACAAGCGTTTGTGAATATTCCCCACAGTTTATTTCTCTGCAGTGAGAAATTCAATGACGGCACGTTGCTTGTAACGTACATCACCTACAGACGCCATTGTCAAACTGTCCTGCAGCTACGCTATCTGTCGAAAGTGACGGAAACTCGTCGACCTCACTCTGGAGACTTTAAATAATACACTACTGGCCATTAGAATTGCTACACTACGAAGATGACGTGCTACAGACGCGAAATTTAACCGACAGGAAGAAGATGCTGTGATATGCAAATGATTAGCTTTTCAGAGCTATTACTTTTCATAAAGCGTGTGACAAAATATGGTTAAACGTGGGCTGAAATGTGATATAAATGCCACAACAAGTTTTCAACCGATTTCTCATACACAGACTGCAGTTGACCGTCGTTGCTTGGTGAAACGTTGTTGTGATGCCTCGTGTAAGGAGGAGAAACGCGTACCATCACTTTTCCGACTTTGATACAGGTCGGATTGTAGCCTATCGCGATTGCGGTTTATCGTATTGCGACATTGCTGCTCGCGTTGGTCGAGATCCAATGACGGCTAGCAGAGTATGGAATCGGTGGGTTCAGGAGGGTAATATGGAACACCGTGCTGGAACCCAACGGCTTCCTATCACTAGCAGTCGAGATCATAGGCATCTTATCCGAATGGCTGTAACGGATCATGCAGCCATGTCTCGATCCCTGAGTCAGCAGATGGGGATGTTTGCAAAAAATGGCTCTGAGCACTATGGGACTCAACTGCTGAGGTCATTAGTCCCCTAGAACTTAGAACTAGTTAAACCTAACTAACCTAAGGACATCACAAACATCCATGCCCGAGGCAGGATTCGAACCTGCGACCGTAGCGGTCTTGCGGTTCCAGGCTGCAGCGCCTTTAACCGCACGGCCACTTCGGCCGGCCGGACGTTTGCAAGACAACAACCATTTGCACGAACAGTTCGACGACGTTTGCAGCAGCATGGACTATCAGCTCGGAGACCATGGCTGCGGTTACCCTTGACGCTGCATCACAGACAGGAGCGCCTGCGATGATGTACTCAACGACGAACCTGGGTGCACGAATGGCAAAATGTCATTTTTTCGGATGAATCCAGGTTCTGTTTACAGCATCATGATGGTCGCATCCGTGTTTCGCGACATCGCGGTGAACGCACATTGGAAGCGTGTATTCCTCATCGCCATACTGGCGTATCACCCGGCGTGATGGTATGGGGTGCCATTGGTTACACGTCTCGGTCACCTCTTGTTCGCATTGACGGCACTTTGAACAGTGGACGTTACATTTCAGATGTGTTACGACCCGTGGCTGTACCCTTCATTGGATCCCTGCGAAACCCTACATTTCTACATCTACATCCATACTCCGCAAGCCACCTGACGGTGTGTGGCGGAGGATATTGCACGACCGCATGCTGCAGGTCATGTACGGGCCTTTCTGGACACACAAAATGTTCGACTGCTGCCCTGGTCAGCACATTCTCCAGATCTCTCACCAATTGAAAACGTCTCGTCAGTGGTGGCCGAGCAACTGGCTCGTCACAATACGCAAGTCACTACTCTTGATGAACTGTGGTATCGTGTTGAAGCTGCATGAACAGCTGTACCTACACACGCCATCCAAGCTCTGTTTCACTCAATGCTGATGCGTATCAAGGCCGTTATTACGGCCAATGGTGGTGGTTCTGGGTACTGATTTCTCAGGATCAATGCACCCAAATTGCCTGAAAATGTAATCACATGTCAGTTCTAGTATAACATATTTGTCCAATGAGCTTTCACGCACGGATATGTCCATTGCAGTCATGTTCGCAGAACCGGAACGCCCCTGTAAAGCCTACGTGACAGCACTCCTGTAGTTGGATGCAACACTATCCGCAGGCCGCATCAAGGCAGCGGTCGCCGTGCTGGCAGTCCGTAATCCGCCAGACGTCTTCGCACTGTCGAGTGTGGGTAATTGTGTCGCTGCAAACGAGCCCACTTCCTGACACAGTGTACGTGACGTGTTTGTACGATCCTGTACGGACAAGTGGGCAATATGTCACTATTCGCGTTGGGCCGTTGAGACCCTATGCAGCGTTGAATGTGGGACTCCTGCAGCTATCGAGTCTATGTTCGTATGGCAGTGGTGGAACATAGATAAAGACCAGCAGCAATATCGCCAAACTACAAACCGTAGTCTCCAAAGAAAACGGTCCTGGTAGTGTCGAATTCCGAAATTCCGACACTTTCTGGTAGCGTTTCTCCTTCCTACACGAGGTATAATATGATTTTCTGACAAACAATAACCAATGAAATGAGATTTTCGAATGAAAAACCCACTGCGTTATATTTCCCCATACACAAAATGTAGATGGCTTTAGTCCTATCTACACTACTGGCCATTAAAATTGCTACACCACGAAGATGACGTGCTACAGACGCGAAATTTAACCGACAGGAAGAAGATGCTGTGATATGCAAATGATTAGCTTTTCAGAGCATTCACACAAGGTTGGCGCCGGTGGCGACACCTACAACGTGTTGACATGAGGAAAGTTTCCAAGCGATTTCTCATACACAAACTGCAGTTAACCGACATTGCCTAGTGAAACGTTGTTGTGATTCCTCGTGTAAGGAGGAGAAATACGTGCCATCACGTTTCCGACTTTGACAAAGGCCGGATTGCAGCCTATCGCGATTGCGATTTATCGTACCGCGACATTGCTGCTCGCGTTGGGTGAGATCCAATGACTGTTAGCAGAATATGGAAACGGTGGGTTCAGGAGGGTAATACGGAACGCCGTGCTGGATCCCAACTGCCTCGTAAAATTAGCAGTCCAGATGACAGGCATCTTAATCCGCATAGCTGTAACGGATCGTGCAGCCACGTCTCGATCCCTGAGTCAACAGATGGGAACGTTCGCAAGACAACAACCATCTGCACGAACAGTTCGACGACGTTTGCAGCAGCATAGACTATCAGCTCGGAGACCATGGCTGCAGTTACCCTTGACGCTGCATCACAGACAGGAGCGCCTGTGATGGTGTACTCAACGACGAACCTGGGTGCACGAAGGGAAAAACGTCATTTTTTCGCATGAATCCAGGTTCTGTTTACAGCATCATGATGGTTCCATCCGTGTTTGGCGACATCGCGGTGAACGTACATTGGAAGCGTGTATTCGTCATCGCCATACTGGCGTACCACCCGGCGTGATGGTATGGGGTGCCATTAGTTACACGTCTCGGTCACCTCTTGTTCGCATTGACGGCACTTTGAACAGTGGACGTTACATTTCAGATGTGTTACGACCCGTGGCTGTACCCTTCATTCGATCCCTGCGAAACCCTATATTTCAGCAGGATATTGCACGACCGCATGCTGCAGGTCATGTACGTGCCTTTCTGGACACAGAAAATGTTCGACTGCTGCCCTGGCCAGCACATTCTCCAGATCTCTCACCAATTGAAAACGTCTGGTCAATGGTGGCCGTGCAACTGGCTCGTCACAATACGCAAGTCACTACTCTTGATGAACTGTGGTATCGTGTTGAAGCTGCATGAGCAGCTGTACCTGTACACGCCATCCAAACTCTGTTTGACTCAATGCTGAGGCGTATCATGGCCGTTATTACGGCCAGAGGTGGTTGTTCTGGGTACTGATTTCTCAGGATCAATGCACCCAAATTGCCTGAAAATGTAATCACATGTCAGTTCTAGTGTAACATATTTGTCCAATAAACACCCGTTTATCATGTGCATTTCTTCTTGGTGTAGCAATTTTAATGGCCAATAGTGTACTTTGTGCGGTTGTTCCTAAATTCTAATCATTTGCATATCCAAGTATTTAGTACACTTTTTGTCAGTTTGACGTTTGTCGCGTGCCGTCTTGATGGTGTTGCAATTTTAGTGCCCAGCAGTTTAAATGCTGATAACCGAAGATCCTAATATCTGCAATCTTACGCCGAAACTTTCCGTACTTCTGAATGACGGATCCAGTGGCAAAACATCATGGAAGCCAAAGATACCATTAAAAATGTTTAACAGGTATTCATTTTGTAAAACTGATCTCAGAAAAATGTGAGGTACGAATGAGAAAGTAGCATGATATCGGCTGACAGCGACTGCCGCGCTA
Source organism: Schistocerca nitens (assembly GCF_023898315.1). Taxonomy (NCBI): domain Eukaryota; kingdom Metazoa; phylum Arthropoda; class Insecta; order Orthoptera; family Acrididae; genus Schistocerca; species Schistocerca nitens. Next base: position 886,447,182 of record NC_064616.1, on the reverse strand, counting down.
CCACAGACCTGTTCCGCCGCTATGAGAAACTGCCCATGCACCTCACAAGATTTAGGCCTTTCCGATGGGAAGTTCGCTACATTAACGTGTGCTGAAAACCTTACAGCCCAGCTTCTGGAATTCTATCACAGTAGAGGGGCAGGCCTTAGGAGAGAAAGAAAAATAGTAGTTTTTTAATTTAATCCTATGGTGATGTTGTACACTATACAGTTGATATAAGGCAAATGATTTTATACAATATACATATGATATTAGACAAGATTAAACCTCGAAGTTCGTGTTTTTCAACCAGTTAATTAAGCTGGGTGTGAGAGTGAACAAGTCATCGGGAACTCCAGGGTATGAATGAAGTGGACAGCGTTGGACTAAAAGTTCAGTTGTCTGTTCTTCTTGATTACATTCACACATTGGTGAACTAATCCAGCCAAATTTGTACCTGTAGTACCTACAACAACCATGTCCAGTCCTTGACCTGTTGAGGCGGCACCAAAGGTTCCTCGGTAGGTCAAAACCTTTTGGCTTCTTTGTGGGGTCAAGGTGATGGGCTCTTGTTACCAATGTTTTTGTTGACCATTCATGCTTCCAGCTTACATTTAAATCAAAACCATCCACGATGAGTTGTCCTGCAGTAACACTTGCTGGTCTTCTTGATCACAATCGTCGCTGTGGCGGATGACAGAATTGCTGGTGCAGTGGTACAGAGGGTGATGCAGATATTTTCTTGTTCTTCCTCAGTAGAGCTTGTTCCCGCCTTAAGTGAGGTGGAGGGATGTGGCTCAGTACAGGTAACCAGTGGCATGGGGTTGATTTGATGGAACCAGTAATACAGCGCATTGTGTCGTTAAATTTTGTGTTTACCTTCTTCACATGTACACTTTCCAACCAGACAGGTGCACAGTACTCAGCAGCAGAGTACACAAGACTGATGCCAGTTAAACGCAGACAGTCGACAGAGGTCCCTCGGGTGGTACCACTGAGTATGTTGTTCCTTGCAGCAACTTTATGAGAAAGCTGGGTGATGTGCTCCTTGTAGCTCAGGGTTCTATCTAGAGTGATTCCGAGGTATTTTGGGAAAGGATTGTACCTCAACGTTTGTCCATTGAGCAGAACTCTTGGTTTGTAGTTCGCAGCACGATTCGCTAGATGGAAACAAGAGACTTCAGTTTTTGATGTGCTTGGGATCAATCTCCAGGTCTTAAAGAAAGTTGACATCTTCTCCAGATCCTCCGAAAGAATTCGTTCATGATCTTCGAAATTACTGCTCTGTGCTACCAGTGCGATGTCATCAGCATAGATGAATTTAGCTGATATTGTGGCTGGTGAATCACTAGTGTATAAATTGAATAGCAATGGGGCTAAAAATAGTAGATCTGTAGCACTGCTGCGATCGCATACGAGCAGAATTGTAAGAGGTCGCACTTTTCGTCAAAAAGCTGGCAGGCACTGAGAAAGCGTGCAGGTCGCACTGCGGCACGGTGAAGGCCAGCGCGCGGTCTATTGATCCGCCCCGACAGGTTGGGGTAGGCGTGATATACAGCTGTGGCTGCGCCCCTAAGCCAGGGTAACCGCGCCCGCCTTCCCTCTAGCGCCAAGGCTATGCTCCGAAATTTATGAACTGACATTGTTTTGCAGAAGTTCTAGATACGCTCGTGTACTGTCGGAAGAAACAACGCAATATGCATGACGATTACACTGGAAAGTAGTAATGCAAAACGTTATATCTGAACAAAAGGGATTTTATATGCCCACATTAATTATTAAAAAATCAACTTAACAATACTTGCGTACTGTATGATTTTCGTACACAGGGTTGATGTTGCTAAACGGGACGCAATACAGGAAACGGTCCCTGAGAGGATAGCTATCTGAAAAGGTCGTACGGACATATGGCCGGAAAGGAGGTACACCCACATGAAGGTGCAGATAGGTGTTTGAGAGTGTAGATTTCAGTCATTTCAGCCACACATGAAAACTCACCAGACAGGTGGGAATGTTCGGTCTGTAATAATTTTTTAGCTCCACTCTCAAGATGGAAGTGAGCTGGAACATGTAGTAGCCTCTGTACCACCAAAGACCTTGTCGATAACATCGTAAGTTCACTGAGGCTTTGTTCGGATGATGCTATAGTATATCGAGAGGTTGTAACAATGGAAAATTGTACTGAAATGCAGGAGGATCTGCAACGAATTGACGCATGGGGCAGGGAATGGCAATTGAATCTCAATGTAGACAAGTGTAATGTGCTGCGAATACATTGAAAGAAAGATCCTTTATCATTTAGCTACAATATAGCAGGTCAGCAACTGGAAGCAGTTAATTCCATAAATTATCTGGGAGTAGGCATTAGGAGTGATTTGAAATGGAATGGTCATATAAAGTTGATCGTCGGTAAAGCAGATGCCAGACTGAGATTCATTCGAAGAATCCTAAGGAAATGCAATCCGAAAACAAAGTAAGTAGGTTACAGTACACTTTTTCGCCCACTGCTTGAATATTGCTCACCAGTGTGGGATCCGTTCCAGATAGGGTTGATAGAAGAGAGAGAGAAGATCCAACGGAGAGCAGAGCGCGTCGTTACAGGATCATTTAGTAATCGCGAAAGCGTTACGGAGGTAAACTCCAGTGGAAGACTTTGCAGGAGCTCGGTACGGGCTTTTATTGAAGTTTCGAGAACATTTTTCACCGAGGAGTCAAGCAGTATATTGCTCCCTCCTACGTATATATTGCGAAGAGACCATGAGGATAAAATAAGACAGATTAGAGCCCACACGGAGGAATACCGACAATCTTTCTTTCCACGGACTATACGAGACTGGAATAGAGGGGAGAACCGATAGAGGTACTCAGGGTACCCTCTAGACACGTCTTCCGGCAGGGGAAGCAGGATCACTCGCAGGAAGAGCAGATATGAATCGCTTATGAGGCGTTGTGGAAGGATGACTGATCCCACCAGCCTATCGCCAATAATCCCCGACCACACACTGAGGCTGAACTGCTGCTGACGTTCCGTTTCCACAATAGCAAAAGGGGGTCTTGAATGTTGACGTTACTGCTCCTCGTAAAAGTATCCGCACCTGTGAACAGGGCTGACGACAGAAATCTCTGCGCCAGCCGCTGTGGCTGAGCGGTTGTAGGCGCTACGGTCGCAGGTTCGAATCCTGCCTCGGGCATGGATGTGTGTGATGTCCTTAGGTTAATTATGTTTTAGTAGTTCTAAGTTCTAGGGGACTGATGACCTCCGATGTTAAGTCCCATAGTTCTCAGAGCCATTTGAACAATTTTAGAAATCTCTGCACCGTGGTGGCCAGTGGAACGAACCAGTGAACAGTCACCCCTGAGGCAAGTCATTATGTACTAGGGCCTGCCCACGTAACTGATATGGGTAGCTGCAGTAGTAGAGAATATTCCACACGGTCGCGTGGCTTGACCCATGCTGGCGGGCTACCTGCCTGGTGCTGACACCACGGTCATTGTCAAAGGCCTTTTATATCCATTTTCAAGTGGGTGTAGATCCCTTGCAAATCATTTACAGCTACATGTCCACATCATATTTTTAGGCCCTTATCCTTTCAGGTATATTCTACTACAGTTTGTGGCCATTTAGCAGTATAACCTTGCATATGCAGGGTGTACGGCATCTGTAGTCCATCGATTGCAACAACAACAGTCCTTATATTCGATGTATTTTCATTCCGTGATATATTGTCTAACCTACAATAGGGTTATCGGGAGGACGACGGTTCAATCCCGCGTCCGGCCATCCTGATTTAGGTTTTCCGTGACTTCCCTAAATCGCTCCAGGCAAATGCCGGGATGGTTCCTTTGAAAGGGCACGGCCGACTTCCTTCCCCGTTCTTCCCTAATCCGTTGAGACCGATGACCTCGCTGTTTGGCCTCTTCTCCCAAACAAACCAACCCCAACCTACAATAGGGTTATATCACTGAATTTGTCTCATATCGATCTGATACTATGGTGCAAAAAATAACATGCAGACTTAAGAAATACTTCTGAACGATTTATTTTTATAATATGTCATTAACTGGTAAATGGGTATCTTAAGCATATAGCTCTTTAGGAACACGGCAACTTTTGCCTGAACCACGTTCCTGTCACATCAAAATTAATTTAAGTCCTGCATGTCACGGTTAGGTTGGAAATCCTGGATACGAGTTTGTTCATTATCTTCAATGTTCCTGAAGTTAAGTCATTCTGTAACATTACTGTAGCGGTACAGTACCGGCAACAAGAAGACTATGTATTTCTCCTGTGTTTTCACTGAATCGAATAATAGGCTCGCTTTTTTTTTTTTTTTTTTTTTTTTTTTTTTTTTTTTTTGTAAAGTTCGACCCATATCCTCCCCAGAGTCATCTGATTAACATATCATTCTGTCCTAACGGTCTCAGCGTCGGCTGAACATTAATTCCCTATCAAATAATGGCAGAACTGACCAGTTTTTGTCTGAAGAAAATATTGTAGTAGTTAGATTGTTAATGTCTGGCTTTATATTGGAAATGTAGGCCGATACATCTAACAAAAGCAAAAAAAGGTCGTACTTCGTATTCAGCTTCAGCATTCCCTACAGTGCAAATTTTCTCTTCATACCTGTGAACTAACTCTAACCGAGCGAGGTGGTGCAGTGGTTAGCACACTGGACTCGCATTCGGAAGGACAGTGGTTCAAACCCCCGTCCGGCCATCGAGATTTAGGTTTCCCATGATTTCCCTAAATCGCCACAGGCAAACACCGGGATGGTTCCTTTGAAGGCGTACGGCTGATTTCCTTCCCCCATTCCTGACACAATCCGACCATTTGCTCCGTCTCTAATGAACTCGATGTCGACGGCACGTTAAACTCAATCTTCCTTATTTTCTGTTCAACTCAACCTAATTAGTGTATCTGTTGGAGTGACAATATTTGTCGCTATATTTCGCTGCCGACAAGAGCTATAAATGTTCAGCGAATGGCTATCTCAAAATCACTTGTACCTTCTTAGACACGGTACTCCAGTTTCACTGACGTAATAAATTGTCACATACGTATGTGTTCATGGATGTGCCACAGGCGTTCAAAACCGTATCTGCAGCCGTTCGCTTCCCGCAGATAGAAATGATACCAGCAGTATAACAATGGGGAAAGCTAACACTTTGTTCATCGTCAAAGTCTTCCTGAAATGCTTTCCTATTTTCTTGCACACTCAATCGATGGTAAGTTTTTCTTCTTTATATCCGGTCCTTGTTTCTCACACTTTGTATAGTGTTCCGTGTCGCCCATATGACCTGTACCTGCTCAGTACTGGAGTAGAAATGTTCTGATGCTGTTTTAGCTGAACAGGATTATATGGCTTTCGATGCAACAGCTGTAAATGGATCTGTTACTGCTATTGAACGCTCACAAATGGGCAGTCAGTACTCTCATTCTAGCAAACAGAATCACTTTGCATGAGAGGACAATTCTGTTTCACGTACTATTAGCATTCTGTTGTTCTTGTATTTATGGATGATATCTAAAGTGTAGTGAAGATGACTGTAACCGTACCGGCCGCGTTGGCCGAGGAGTTCTAGGCGCTTCAGTCCGGAACCACGCGACTGCTACGGTCGCAGGTTTGAATCCTGCCCCGGGCATGGATGTGTGTGATGTCCTTAGGTTAGTTAGGTTTAAGTAGTTCTACGTTCTAGGGGACTGATGACCTCAGATGTTAAGTCCCATAGTGCTCAGAGTCATCTGAACCATTTGAACTGTAACCGTTTCTTTTGAGGTGTATGGTGTTTTAGTGCTGTAGCAATCAGGTAACAACTAAAAGAAGGAAGAGGGTAGAAGTTGCTGCTGACATAGACCACTTCCACGTCTACACCTACATATGTACTCTAGAAACCACTGCGATTTGCGTGGCAGACAGAACTTAACAATGCATTATTTTTTACACCTCCTTTCCGTTCCATTCACACGTGGATCACGGGAAGAATGATTGCCTTTAACGCCTCTGTGCGATCTGCAATTAGTTGAATCTTCTTTTCGCGATGTCTACGGAAGCGATATGTACCGTAAGCTGTTGTATTATCTTCCCAGATTTCTCAGCTAAGGCTGGTTCTAGAAACACTGTAAATTTGCTCTCTCGGGGATAACTGACGCACTCCAGTGGGTCAAACAATCCCGTGACCATTAGTGCTGTACTTCTTTGTGCGAGTTCAGCATCCCCCGTTAGTCCTATTGGCATGTGTCCCACACACTGGAGCAATGTTCTGGTATGTGGTCACACGACTGTCTTGTAAACAGTCTCCTTTGTTGACAGATTTCATTTTCCTACTATCCTACTACTGAACCGGAGTCTGGCACCTGATTTGCCTACGACTGAGACTGTGGGACCGTACCATTTCTTATCCATGCAAATCGCTACGCTCAGACATTTGTGTGAGCTGACCGATTTCAATCTCTACACACTGATGTTGTAGTCATAAATTAAAACATTTTTGTTCTGTTTTTTTGAAGTGCGTGGTTCTACATGTAAAGCAATTTCCATGATTTCCACCGCTTTGAAATCTCACCGCGATCTGAATATATGTGCTACCTTTATCAGACAGTAGTTCATTATTGTTAACTGTATTATCTGCAAAAATCAGAGGTTACTGTTAACATTGTTTGCAAGGTCATTACACGATTAACAGCAAGAGTCCCAACACACTCCCTTGAGGCACACCAGAAGTTACTTCTACATCTGTCGATGTCTCTTCATCCATGATAATATATTACGTCCTCCTTGCCAGGGATTCCTTAGTCCAGTCACAAATTTCGCTTGGCACACCATACGATAGTGTATTCGCTAATGACATGTGGTACTGAATCAAATGTATTCTGGAAGTCCAAAATTCTGCATCCAACCGATTGCCTTGACCCAAGTTTTTCTCTCGAATCGCGATCTGATAGACGGCAGATAGTGTCTTTGTGTTCAATTCACAAGACACTACGGATACATTGGGAATTTTTTTCGTTGCTGCATAATCCTCTGCCCTGGAACGGTACACTGCCGCCACCTTTATTCTGTTTGTCAGTCAATATGGAGATGAGCATTAGCAGTCGATCTCTGTTTGCCTGAGAAGAGCGCATCCGTGTAACCTCAACAAACTAAGTTGACCATACATTTAGGGGATGCTCGTAACAAAAAATCCTACAACTAATTTTATGCTTCATACATGGTAGGAAAAGCCGGACTTACAGAGTGATTTGGTGAAACCTGTCATTAAAAACTCCTCCAGCCATCCATACCCCGGCCACCACCCTCCACACCTTTGTCCTGTCAACTCCCGATCCTGAGTTCCTCGACGCTCGTACCCTCATCGTGGAGATACGGAAGTACTTACCTGGTACTCCCGTCTCCCAACTCATTCCCCACAGGGACTCAGTCGTTATCGAGTCCCCGTCCCCATCCTTTCACACAGACCTCCCTAGAAAACTCCCACGAGTTATGTTTGACCCCCACGCCTCTCTGACACCCTTCCTTTCCGCTTCCACTCCTCGTCAGCCCCAGCCTCCCCGTCGCCCCCCCCCCCACCTACACCGCTGTGATCACCGAGCTCAGCCCGGTGATCATGGAGGATGAAGTGTTGGCAGAACTGAACTCCCACCTGGACTTAGAAATCCGCTCTGCCTGCCATATCCACAATACCTCTGGTCCCACCTACCTCATGCGGGTCTTCTCTGAGTCCGCCCCATCCATTGACCATCTCCTCATCCAGGGTGCCCTGATATACCACCGTCGCCACCCTGTCGAATCCTCCAAATCACATCCCCAATCCTACCGTTGCCAGTGGTGCCTGATGTACACTGACCACCTGCAACTGCAAAAACCCTCCCAACTGCAAAAACCCTCCAACCTGTCCCCATTACAAGGCCTCCCAATTTCATAAGAACTGCCCCAACCTCGCTGCTCCTCCGTCCTGTAACACCTGCAATGGCCCCCATCCCACCTATCTTCCACAAGTGTAAAGCTAAACCCCTCCAGCCACCCCTGAGCTTACAGTCCCTGTTTGTCTCGTCGATCCCCCTGTCCATCCAAACAATTCCCTCTGTCCACCCCCCACGGCCGAGGACATCATCCGGTTCCTTACCCTTGTACTCAAAAACATTCACCCTTTTCAGCGCCCCCACACCTTCCACCAAATCTCCCTTGCCGCTTGCTCCGTTTTCCACCTGAACACCTTCGCCACTTACTCCCACAACCAAGCCCACTTTACTTTCACCCGCCTCGACACCCTAGTTTAAGCCTCTTCCCTTAACTCTCTTCCCCCCCTCCCTCCTTCTCGCCATGGCGCGGCATGAGTATCTCATCCTCTTCCAGAACATTTGCTCCTTCCACTCCAACAAATACCTCCTCATGCACACCCTCTCCCACCACCAGGTCGACACCTTTCTCTTGAACGAAACCTTTCTTCAGCCCCCCCATTCTATCCGCACCTCTCCCTATATCCTCCACCTCACTGACGCTCCTGGTCCTCGTGCGCAGGGTGGAGTCGTGATTAGCCACCTTAAGCATATCCCCGTCCGGCCACAATCTGTCCTCAATGACCCCACTGAACACTTTATCCTCAGTGTCTTCTTCCCCTCCCTCACCATTACCTGTGCCACCATCTATGTCTGCTCCACTACTCATCTTCCTTATGACTTCATCTCGCACATTGACCACACCTTCTCCACCTATGTGATTGCCGCCGACCTCAACATCCATAGCCGCACTCCTGCCGCCCTTCGGCGGTGCCATCAGTTCGTCTCCACAATCAAAGGTGACGTTGTTCCCCTTCCCCAGCACACCCGACCAGAAAGTGACACCACCCCCAATGTTGTAATTGCCTCCGCCAACTTCCTTGGGCGTATTGCTGTCGCCGTCCCTGACCCCACAGGTAGCAATCACCTCCCTGTCCTTCTCACCATAATGTCTGCTCACCGCCCCCCTCCGGCTCCACACCCAGCACCCCCTCCCAAGGTCGTCCATGACTATCACCGTGCGAACTGGGATGCCTACCGGGACTCCATCTCCACCCAGGTCGAAAGCCACCCTCTTACCTATCGCCATCCTGATGACATCATCCATGCCTCGTCCTTCCTTCAGAAGGTAATTACTGACGCCGTGGAGGCCCATGTTCCTACTAAAACCATCCACCCACACTGTCCCACTCTCCCTCTGTGGGCTGTCCTCCTCCTCCGTGAATCCCGCCGCCTCTATCGCTCCTTCCTGCCCACTCATGACAGGGATACACTCCAACGCCACCGGCAAATACAGCGACACGTACGGAACCTTATTACAGCAATGAAACGCCGAGACTGGCGCCAGACCTGCACATGACTCAACGCCACCCTCCCTATCAACTCCTCCAAGTACTGGTCCACCTTCCATCGCCTTACTGGTTCCCTTTCTGCTCCCCACTACCCCCTTCTCCATAACGATCGCCCCCTTCCTGACAACCTCAGTAAGGCCAACCACTTCGCTTCCCATCTTTCCGAGGTCTTCTCCATCCCAGATGATCCCCACTTTGATTATTCTCTTTTCCCCACCGTCATGGAAGGTTCCGATACCTCGGTCGCTCCACTTGCTCCTAATCTCCAGTACTTGGGGCAGTTGCCCCCCTCCAACATAAACACTCCCATCACAGCACAAGACATTAAACTTATCCTCTGGTCCAAATGCAACATGGCCCATGGTCACGACTGTGTCACCTACTGCCACCTTCGAGAAAGCCCCTATTCCTTCCTGACTGTCCTCGCCCATCTCTATAATGTCATCCTCTCTACTGGCTTCTACCCTGACCTGTGGAAGACCTCCTGCGTCATCTTATTCATCAAACCCAAAAACCCCCTTCTGCCACCTCTTCCTATCGTCCCATCTGCCCCACCTCCGTCTTCAGTAAGATCTTTGAATCCATCCTCTCCCACCGTATCCATCAGCACCTTACTCAACTCCACCTCCTCCCCCTTACCCAGTGTGGCTTCTGACCCTCCTTCTCTGCTGAAGACCAACTCCTAAACCTCGTTCACCTTCTGTCCCTCCTGCTCTACTCCCGTCGCTCCGCTATTTTTGTTTCCCTTGACCTCCAAAATGCCTATGACCGGGTATGGCATCCCGGTCTCCTCTTTAAACTCCAAACCTACACCCTGCCTATCAATTTTGTCCATCTGGTCACTTCCTTCCTCTCACACTGTCCTTCCTGTCACCCTCCACAACACCAACTCCCGTATCTTTTATCCCACGGCTGGCGTCCCCCAGGGTTCTGTCCTCTCGCCTCTCCTTTATCTCTTGTATATGGCTGATATGCCCAAGCCACCCCCACCAGTCCACCTTCTCGAGTATGCTGATGACACCGCCTTCCTGGCTCTCTATGCTACCCTTCAACGGTCCCTACGTACCCTCCAAACCCACCTTAACCAGTCACCACTTGGTGTAACCAGTGGTTCCTCCGTCTCAACCCCTCCAAAACTCAGGCAATCATCATAGGCTGCACCACTCGCTCCTTTGGCCTCCGTGATTTCTACCTCACCCTTTATGGTCGTCCCATCCTGCTCACCCCCACCCTGAGATACCTTGGCCTCACCCTCGACCGACACCTCACCTGGACCCCTCATCTCCAGACCGTCCAGCAGAAAGCCCATTCCCACCTCCGCCTTCTGAAACTCCTGTCTGGCCGGACATGGGGATTGCATCCTTCTACCATCCTCCACACCTACAAATCCCTCATCTGGCATATCCTCTGTTATGCCAGCGTTGCCTGGATCTCTGCTCCCACCCGCTTTTACAAGGCCCTCCAAATCCTTGAACACCATGGGCTTCACCTTGCCTTTCATATCCGCCTTCCTTCCCCCACACAGCTCCTGTATGAACTGATCCCCTTCCCCCACCACCTCCTGTTCCTCCAACATCTCCGCATCCCTTACATTGTCTGCAGGCTTGATCCCCCCCACCCTCTGGTTTCCTCCTTTCTCTCCACCCCCCACCCATTGCTGCGCCTCTATCGCTGTATCCCTCCCTCTCTCCACCTCCACACCCTCCATCTCCTTCATCAGGGCAATTTCCAGCGCCTTCCCCTCCCGGAAGACGAACTTCGCCGTGACATCTACCCTTCCTTCCAATTATAACCTGGCCTTGTTCCCCCCCTCCCCAGGGCCCCCTTTTTCCTCTCCCCTCCTTCTCCGAGAGAGGATTTTCCTCCTTCCCCCCCTCCCCCCCTCCCCCCTGAGACCCGGCACCCCATACTTGCCTCTTTCCTTCCCACATCCCTCCCTACCTGGCCCTCTCCAGCGCGCCCCCCACCCACCTCCCCCCCTCTCTTCCCCTCCCTCCCTTCTTCCGGTCTCCCTCATCTCCTTGTGCCTGGCAGATCCTCCGTTCTGATCATCGTCAGTGTGCCACGTCAGTGTTGTGTTTAGTGCTGTTTCTCCTGTGCGTCAAGAGGTGTGATTTAAATTGTGTACTGCCTTGAGGTTCGCTGTCAGTGTTTGTTATGTGCTACGCCTTCCGTCGATACTTTTTATGCTACAGTCATATTGTGCCTTGTGTTCTTTTAATTGTCGCAGTGTGTGGCTTTTTGTTTGTGCTACTTTTAAACAGTTTTTATCTCCATTTTACAGTCACCCCTTTTTTAGTCTATTACCTTCCATGTTGTTCCCCATTTTTTATATCTATGTTCACCATATTCTTTCCTTTGTTATTTTTAAACGTCTTCTATTTGTTTGTTCTATGTCTTTCGGCTGAAGAGCAGCGCATATGCTGTTGCCAGCCCGCCCCGATGGGGAATTGAAATACAATAAAGGAAAAAAAAAACCTAGTCCAGTCAGTCTGGTACTCGCTCTGGATTTCGTTTCTATCTCGGCGGTACTGCGTTTTGGTCGTTGCTCGTTGTTCGTTGTTGACATTTGCCTGGCTCCGGTTGTGAGTGGATTTACTGTTGGTGTTTGGTGTTGTGGTTTCCACAAGCCTCCGTTGTTTATCTCTTCCTTGTTGTGTCGGTCATAGTCGGTCGTGGTCGGTTGTTGTCAGTTGTCGTTGGTCTGTCGCCCGACTCGTCCTGTGTTTACCCGGTGGTGCGTGCTCCACCGCCGGCGGCTTCCCCGCCTGGCGGCTCCGATCATCAGCCCAAGGCGTTCCAGCCGTTGGTTTTGGTTACAACACTTTAGTCATAACTCTGCTTTACGAAAGGAAGGATTATTAGGCTTTCACATTCCATCGACGAGGTGATTGGAGACGGTACAAAAGCTTGGATTGGGGAAAGATATCGGCCGTGTCCTTTCAAAGGATCCATCTAGTAATCTAGTTTAAGAGAAAACACAGACTCTAAATGAGGCGAGGTCACCGTGCGTTCTCCCATATGTGATTCTAGCGTGTTAATCACTGCTTCATCTTGTGCGGCACAGCATTACGAAGCGACAAACCATTTTTTCTCTTCTGTATTACAACGAGAGTAACGTTTTGTACAGCCGTAAACAAAGCGGTATTTACTGAACTGAGGACAACGAATCAGTTTCGTTTCACTGTTGCCATCCTTTTAACGCAGAACGATACCAAAAAGGTCCTCCAGAACTCGCTGAAACCCTTGAATACTAATGCCCAACCGTGAAGCGAAGACATGTCTCGGTACTAGAGAGCGGCATCACATAAATAGGCCAATGAAGAGGATCATCCCTGCCCGTCATTCGCATCCCCGTCGCCGTTTGGATGTAAAGCCCGTCGTGACATAGAAAGCTATATGTCACGACCTTCTCCAGAGTAGAGGTCGCTCGAAATCCAAATCTTCCTTCAACGACCGGCCACAAAGGACGTCACTGAAGGTTGCCAGACACTGGGATTTAAAGTGGACTCTAGAGAACTCGTATCATTTGCTTTGGTGAAGTTTTGTTGCCAAATGTTAATCAAATTTATCGTATATGTAGTTGCGCTAAACAAATCATGAACGTTTTGGTCCCATCAGTATTACTGTTGACAACTTAAACACTAATGTCCATTCCGAAAGACATGCTTTTTTGCAGAGCGGCCACTGTCCGTGTAACAAAGATTTAATGGCGCTACAGCTCTGCGAAGACTATGATAACACATTCCAAATGATTTCCTGTAGAGCGCTTTTCCTTCTGTCATTAGCACTGTATAAGTGCAATGCAGCGAGCGCCATGTTAGAGCTTATAAACTAACTCCTTGTCTCTTCGTAATCTACATAAACGTTCACTGTATTAAGAGCTTGGAAAAAAACGAATCACTTCGAACACATATTTCTTGTGTTCGAAAGATGAACGACCATACTCCCGAGTAGGTGGTCATAACGTTCCTCGTTTTAAGTGTAATAACCCCTATGACGGACTCTCGAAATACGGAGGAAAATCCATTGTCGGATATGGGTTGTAATAGGTACCATTATTGTTTCGGAATTCAGAAAGATTTTTTCCGCAGGTGCAACTCCCACTGCATCGGCAGAAAGTTTTTGAGGAGTTTGGAATTAATGGGCAGAAATCTGTAGCTGAAGCTCTTCGATTCAGTCTGTGATGGTCTCTTGGCACAAATTTGTTAATGCACTCCCCGCAAAAGGCAGGTGTCTGGGTTCGATCCTCGGTGAGAAACACAGTTTTAGCTATTTCGATTACCCCTGGCCATTTCTTGCAGTTCCGGTGACAGAAAAGGATGATGGAATTCATCTGTGAAGGGCGCATTAATCTATAGCCCTGGCCGTTTCTTGTAATTCAGATGACTGAAAAGAATGACGGAATTCAACTATGAAAGGAACGTTAATCTACTAATTCATGATATAATCTCCATGCAGCCTCATCCACAACAAAGGGGCTTGTCTTTCCACTGCAGGTTGCGGAACACGGGCTGACGGACGTCTGATACACAAAGCTTTAAAACTCTGTGGACAGTTCGCTTACGCCATCACCCGCCTCAGTAGCCTATGCGCTCAATTATGAGCTAAATCGGGTCGAATGTTGGTGGTGGATGAAATTTTCATCTTGAGTATTTAGCTCGCTAGGGGTAGAGAGGGATGGCGTAAAGTTCGGGTCACCAGTCTTTACGCCGATTCCATTCCTCTCCTCAGCGTCTCAAGAAGTGAGGGCACGTGACACTGTTGGTGGTGATCCGTGCGTCGGATAGGGACGTTAAGCTCGGCAGCTCCCTTGGTGCTATTCCAGAGGAGCAGGCGATATTCGGCACTGGATTTCACCCTCTCCGTTCTCTCATTATCATCATCATCACATCATCATGATCATTATCACACCACACAAACAGAACACTACGCTATACACGCCTCTGTTACACTTAGCTGCACTTGAAAAGTACACATACAACAGCAGTCTGACGTTGCTGCAAGGAAAGGAGCTAACGTGCGCAGAGGAGGAACACCCTTTTCCACAAGATTAAAATTATAAGGGATATTATCAAACGGGGGGCAGGACAGCCAGTCGGTGTAGAAGTTAGCACAACAATCAAACTAAATCGCAATGTTGTGAGTGATAATTCACATGCTGCGAGTACTTTTAACAATCACTTTCTAAATGTAGCAGCAAAAATAGGATTAAATGTTTCAGTTGAAGCAAGAAAATATATTAAAAATGACAGGCCTCAAAACTGTAAGCCACTAGAACTAGACCCAACATCATTCACTGAAATTAGCAGAATTTTAAAAATTCTAAAAACCAAAAGCTCCTGTGATGTTAATGGATATGGGCTCTTTGTTTATACTACGCATACTAATAGTTATTAATTAAAATTCGTCTACAGATTGGAAGAGGTTGTACAGGAGAAACGATTGCAGTATATGCCAGGGTTGGAACTTTAATAGTGGCAACTATTTATTTACAACTCGTAAAAAATAGATACGTGGTTCAAATTTTACTGACCTTCCAAGTAGTCACCAGCATTGTGTATAACCCGTTGCCAGCCATGTGGAAGTCGTAGGATACTCTTAGCAGCGCCAGTTGTGTTGACAGTTCGAGCGGCGCGGTCTATTGCCCGACGAATTTGTAGCAGTTCTGAAGCGAATGCAGTGAAGTGTTTCCTTCAGTTTAGAAATCGAGTTGAACTCACGAGGGTTTAAGTCAGAAGAGTGCGGTAGATAGTATAGCACATAGCAGCCCCATCAGTCAAACAAATCGGTAACAGCTTGCACTGTACGTGCTTGAGTATTGCCCTGCAAAATGATGGCCAGGTCCTGCAGAAAGTGTCATCACTTCTGTCTTTAAGCTGGCCGTAGGTTGTGTTCCAAAAATGAACAGCATAGAGACAGAAGTGATGACACTTTCTGCAGGACCTGACCATCAGTTTCCAGAACAATGCTCAAGCACGTACAGTGCAAGCACGTACAGTGGAAACTGTCACTGATTTGTTTGACTGATGGGGCTGCTAAGTGCTATACCACCTACTGCAGCCGGCCAGTGTGGTCGTAAGGTTCTAGGCGCTTCAGTCTGGAACCGCGTGCCCGCTACGGTCGCAGGTTCGAATCCTGCCTCGGGCATGGATGTGTGTGATGTCCTTAGGTTAGTTAGGTTTAAGTGGTTCTAAGTTCTAGGGGACTGATGACCACAAATGTTAAGTCCCATAGTGCTCAGAGCCATTTGAACCATTTGAGCCTACTGCACTCCCCTAAATTAATCCCTCTTAAGTTCAACTCGATTTCTAGACTGTAGGAAACACTTCACGGCATTCGCTTCAAAACTGCTACACATTCGTCGGGCAATAGACCGCGCCGCTCGAACTGTCAACACAACTGGCACTGCTAAGAGTATCCTACGACTTCCACATCGCTGGAAACGGATTATACACAATGCTGGTGACTACTTTTAAGGTTAGTAAAACTTTGAAACACGTATCTATTTTGTACGAGCTGTAAATAAATAGTTGCCACTATTAATGTTCCAGCCCTTGTATTTAAAATTTTCTCAGGTATCATACCTTGTGCAACTTATCAAAAATCAACGGTTGCATTTGCTGCAATTCATTTCAGTGGTTATACCTGGAAGTAAATCATCCTACCTCTTGGTATTTTCGCCTTCCTCCTACTATGCTTATTTTATATGAAACCCTCCCCATTAGTCTTCCGAATTTTCAGATTCAAAGAATGCGCTATCCTTGGTTTGACTTAAGCTATTTTGTTATGAATTCTATATTTAAATCATTTACGTTTGATTTTTGAGTTCCTTTATCTATGTTTACCTGTGCTAAGTCCTTTTCGTATTTCACTACTTGTTTACCTCATCCATTCTATGTAGCACTTAGGGATTGTTTTTCCTTATATTGCCTGAGTTTGCCACAATCTCATTTTTTTAAATTTATCTGATTTTCTTGTCTGGTCCAGTACCTCTTGTGTCATCCTGGATATGCTCTGGAGCTACAGTGACCCTTTTCTTATTCCCTTCCAGCATACAGTTTCTTGGTTTATGTTGTGCATCTCAGGTCCAAATTCTTCAACTGTGTCTTCATTTTGCCGGCCGCGGTGGTCTAGCGGTTCTAGGCGCTCAGTCAGGAACAGCGCGACTGCTACGGTCGCAGGTTCGAATCCTGCCTCGGGCATGAATGTGTGTGATGTCCTTAGGTTAGTTAGGTTTACGTAGTTCTAAGTTCTAGGGGACTTATGACCACAGATGTTGAGTCCCATAGTGCTCAGAGCCATTTGAACCTTTTTTTTTCGTCTTCATTTTCTAACCTTTCTTAAATCCTAAATCGCTTATTCGCTATAACTATTCAGTGACCACTATAAAAGTGTAAACGTGGGTACGAGTGAACAGATATAATTGGTTCCTAAATTTTTCTTGTATTTCCCTGTGCTTTAGAGGTTTGCCTTCATATGCTAAGATCCTTGTGTTCGTTAAAAGCATTTCATAACGCTCAACGACTACCCATAACGTTCACATCTGTTATTTGTGTCTCCTCATCCAAATTTACAAGCACATTTTTCATTTATGGTGACTGCCCTCCATCCTTTCTTTAACATAATGACATCAGTTTTACGCAAATGAAGATGGAGGGGGGAGAAAGGAAAGGGAAGGAATTAATGATATCAGCTGCGTCGGGACTTTATGCAGAATCAGCAGCAATGAGTGAAAATGTGTGTCGGGTCGGGAGTCGAACACAGTCTAGACAGTTGCATGATTGAAACCAATTCACTCCTTTTTTGCTCTTCGCGAGGGATGCTATTTCTTAGCTCCATTCTGTACATGGTTATTGACAAGTATCTCTAGGTTTTCAGAAGACGTCTGCAGGAAAACTACAAGACATAGACATACAGAAAACAGACACACATCAGTGGATTGAGCATGTCTCCAGTTTTTAACTCGCATTGGAGGTTCTCAATATGGTTACCGTTTACGCAGCAGCAAAGAAATGTACGTTCAGTTGATTGACGTCGCTGGCACACATTGCCTGCTAAGGTGTGACATCAGCCCATTTTGGCAGGCAGTTCATTTGGTTACTTCTCCTCAGCTGTGAACTATTTCGACGCAACAATACGGAGTGGATAACTTGTCTATATGTTGACACGTCTGCTCCCTACTACACCTGCGCCACGGCGCCTGTTATTGATCGGTACTGGGAGAGATGCTCGATATGTGACCTTTTCCTGTTTGTCTTGTGGCTTTCACGTAGTCGTCTTCTGAAATTCCAGAGGTATTTATAGATAACACTGAATAAATTTCTCAAAGAAACCAGAAGAACGTAACAGTCTTTAAGTCGATGTTGTTTTATACTAGTTACTCGCAAAACGGAGGAACGAGGAGACCTGGTATCTGAGGACTTCTGCAAGAGAGGTGGAGTTTATCCTCGATGACATAAAAAGGTACAAGATGTGTTCGTCGCAGTCCAGAAACCTACATTTAGTTTGTGAAATGTGTGAAAATGTGTCAGTAGATTAAGTGCAGACAACGGACAGAATCTCAATGGCTTCCACACTGCTTTGGGTGGTGTACTTTATATGCACGCTAGTCGAGATCTCATATCAGCGTACATGTATAGTATCACCGCTTAGAACAGTGACTGCATCGGTGATAATTTTTTGGGGTGACCAAAGAGCTATGAGGTACGTACCATGTGTTACCCTTGTATATTTCCAGAAACATGTCCAGTAAGGAGCTCATCGGGAAGACATACCTTCGAAATATAGAAGAAGATATGACTGGAGATGATTTGGGTAAGGGATTAACTTAAATTTAAGACATATCTCGGGATACATCCACCATACATCATGTGACAAAAGTATTCTAGGTATGGGTAGGGTACTTTTAAAACTCTTTAAGATATGTGTGTGTTTCCTGTCAATAGCAGGAAAACATTGGCTGTCATACAAAGACCTCTCAAACGTTATGACTAATAGTTATTTCTGCAGCACCGTGCCGAAAATGAGGTGGGAGGAGAGGGAGGAGGGATGGAGTGGAAGCTGCCTCGAAAAATTTAAGCCTTTCTCAGAAAATTCTTTAAAGTTCAGTATTTCTTCTGGAAACTAAACGAAGAAATGCGAAACAAAATGAACGAATTTTCTACTTACTTATTTCAAAAACGTTTGAAAAATGTTGTGACTTTGTCGCTGATTTTGGGTGTTACTGTGAGAAAAGCAGCTCCTGTACAGCAGTATGTGAGGCGAGCAGGCAGACGCAGAGGTGCTGGCCCGCAGTTTCATAAATGAGCCTCTTTACCTACGACAACGCGTCAGGCCGAGTCGCGAGATCTCGGCGACGTCACAGAAAAGCAGTGCGACTACGTACCAGCCTGAGAGGAACTTCCACACCATTGGGACACAAAGATGCTGATCTGTACGTGCCTGGGAGCGACGTACCCTCACAACAGACGTGCCATTTTTAACAGCCCTTTGATTGTGGTACAGTTATGGGCACTCTGGTAGTACCCTCAGAGACCCCAGGGCCGCAGTGCCATGACACGGCCGTCACTCGTCCAGCACGCCGGCACGGGCTTCCGCAGCTGACGCGGCAGCAGCCACACCACGTGTCTGCAGGGGGGCGTCACCTGACCGTGGCGTCGCATCACTTCCATCATTGTACCACAAACCCGAATGAAGATGTTTTAGCTTGTGGCCGAGTGTTCCTAGCCACCACTGGCCAGCATCACTGCATCAACACCCCACGGCTCCACCATCTCTACAATGCGGTGACTCTACTCACCTTGTATTGCTACAGTACCATCGACAAAATTTCGGAGGTTTTTTAGGGAAATTTTCTGAGTATTTTGGCATAAGGTTCGTCGCAGTGAAATAAATTACTATTTTTTTCAGTTTGTTTCCCGAACTACCGCTGTTTCTGTAAAAGAACTGAGTGATCAAAAAGTCAGTATAAATTTGAAAACTTAATAAACCACGGAATAATGTAGATAGAGAGGTGAAAATTGACACACATGCTTAGAATGACATGGGGTTTTATTAGAAAAAAAAAAGTTCACAAAATGTCCGACAGATGGCGCTGGACAGCAAAACGTCAGTGACTGCGCATGACAATCGTGTATAAAAGGAGCTGTAATGAGAGAGAGAATCAGATGCGCTAGCAGTCGCAGCATGTTGACGTTAGCTGAAAAGGCGCTTTTAGTGAAGCTGCATTATCAGAATGGGGAATGTGCTAGTTCATCGTTACGATCCAATCGCCATAGGAAGGGGATTCGAACGGGTAAAGGTCTCATCTACATCTACATGACTACTCTGCAAGTCACATTTAAGTGCTTGGCAGAGGGTTCGTCTAACCACAATCATACTATCTCTCTACCATTCCACTCCCGAACAGCGCGCGGGAAAAACGAACACCTAAACCTTTCTGTTCGAGCTCTGATTTCTCTTATTTTATTTTGATGATCATTCCTACCTATGTATGTTGGGCTCAACAAAATATTTTCGCATTCGGAAGAGAAAGTTGGTGACTGAAATTTCGTAAATAGATCTCGCCGCGACGAAAAACGTCTTTGCTGTAATGACTTCCATCCCAATTTGCGTATCATATCTGCCAGACTCTCTCCCCTACTACGTGATAATACAAAACGAGCTGCCCTTTTTTGCACCCTTTCGATGTCCTCCGTCAATCCCACCTGCTAAGGATCCCACACCGCGCAGCAATATTCTAACAGAGGACGAACGAGTGTAGTGTAAGCTGTCTCTTTAGTGGACTTGTTGCATCTTCTAAGTGTCCTGCCAATGAAACGCAACCTTTGGCTCGCCTTCCCCACAATATTATCTATGTGGTCTTTCCAACTGAAGTTGTTCGTAATTTTAACACCCAGATACTTAGTTGAATTGACAGCCTTGAGAATTGCACTATTTATCGAGTAATCGAATTCCAACGGATTTCTTTTGGAACTCATGTGGATCACCTCACACTTTTTGTTATTTAGCGTCAACTGCCACCTGCCACACCATACAGCAATCTTTCCTAAATCGCTTTGCAACTGATACTGGTCTTCGGATGACCGCTTACAAATGCAGCTGTGGCGAGAACGATTTCGAACTTCGAAGCCACGGGTTGTTTAGACGATAGACCCCGTGGTGGCCGACCGAGCACAAGGCGTAATGCTGCTGAGACAGTTCAGGAAGAAATGGAGACCGTAGCGGGTTCGTCTATGCACGGGGAAGTCAGCGCTCGTGCAGTCGCACGTCGCACCGGCATTCTATGCACCACCGTTTGGTTGGCATTTACGCGTACCCTCCGATGCTATCCCTACTAAATCCATCGGCATCATGAACTGTTACCTGGCGATTTAGTGAAGCGGAGGGCATTTGCGGTGTGGGCGTTTTAAAAGATGGCGGAAGACGACGATTGGTTGAGTAACGTGTTGCGGACCGACGAAGCTCATTTCACGCTCCGAGGGTCTGTCAACGCCCACAACTGCAACATTTGGGCTACCGAAAATCCTAGAACTGTCGTGGATACTCCATTGCACGACGAGAAAGTCACGGTATGGGTTGGATTTACCACATCTACCGTTATCTGGCAGTTTTTCTTCGAGGAAATGCGTGATTCTGGTTTTGTACCGTAACTGCTACCGTGACGGGTGAGAGGTACGCCGATATGTTATAGAATCGCATCATCCTCAGCCTGGCTGATAAACACCTGCTGGAACGTACGATGTTTATGCAGGATGGCGCTCCACCCCATATTGCTAGACGCGTGAAAGATCTCTTGCGCACGTCGTTTGGTGATGATCGTGTGCTCAGCCGCCACTTGCGTCATGCTTGGCCTCCCAGGTCCCCAGACCTCTGTCCGTGCGATTATTGGCTTTGGGGTTACCTGAAGTCGCAAGTGTATCGTGATCGACCGACATCTCTAGGGTTGCTGAAAGACAACATCCGACGCCAATGCCTCACCATAACTCCGGACATGCTTTACAGTGCTGTTCACAACATTATTCCTCGACTACAGCTATTGTCGAGGAATGATGGTGGACATATTGAGCATTTCCTGTAAAGAACATCATCTTTGCTTTCTCTTACTTTATTATGCTAATTATTGCTATTCTGATCAGATGAAGCGCCATCTGTCAGACGTTTCTTGAACTTTTGTATTTTTTTAGTTCTAATAAAACCCCATGTTATTCCAAGCATGTGTGTCAATTTGTACCTCTCTAAGCCGGCCGGTGTGGCCGTGCGGTTCTAGGCGCTTCAGTCTGGAACCGCGTGACCGCTACGGTCGCAGGTTCGAATCCTGCCTCGGGCATGGATGTGTGTGATGTCCTTAGGTTAGTTGGGTTTAAGTAGTTCTAAGTTTAGGGGACTGATGACCATAGATGTGCTCAGAGCCATTGTACCTCTCTATCTACATTATTCCGTGATTTATTCAGTTTACAAATTTATACCGACTTTTTGATCATCCGGTATATTCAAAACAGTAGAAAAACCTTTAACGCACAGTCACCAAAACGAGCAACACAAAACACCGATTAATGTTACAACCCTGAGACGATATAAATGCAGAACTGTTCTCTTAAAGATTTTATTCAAAATGTCGATCACCATACTCACTGCAAAGAGTATAGCGACATACCATCGACTCTCTTACATGCTCGAGAAACAAAGGACTTCAGCGTACGTCTACAGCGCATGTGACAATCCTTGCAATCAGGTCCACGTGTCATGTAAACTAGGGTCTACACGAGCCCCCAGAGCGAGTAGTCCGCCACTGTCATGTGTGGTGACCAAGTAGGATCATTGCGACGAATATATTGTTTTTCAATCTGAATATCATTATGGTTCCTAACACAGAGCGCAAAGGTCGCCGTCCCACCGTCACATTGAAATCATTTAGGCTGACGAATTCTCACCGAAACATCTTCTAGGAATTATGGGAGGACATTTTTAAGAAACGTGTTATAAGCGATTGCATTAAGTATGTCGGGTAAAATGTAAGGTCCAACACATAACCGTCGATAATAACACCCCATATATTCATAACGAACTTATGTTGATGATATCGACACACCACCACGTGTGGATTTTCGTCATTCGATACATGGCTTATCCTACTTTTTAACATACCCTTTCTTGGAAACACTAATACGTCTGTAAACAAGACGAATGCAGAAAATGGTGCTTTTCCACACGTTTCTGTAGGAACCAATTTGAAAACTCCTTTCGACATGGGATGTCCTCTGAATGCAGTCACTGCATCTTCTGTGGATGATATGGGTGCAGCTGTTGTTTATGTAACATCCACAAAACAGATTTTTGCTTGTTTCCGAACCTATATGACGTACCAACTAATGGTGACACGATTATCGCCCATCCCGTGTAACACGTAACACATTCGCTTCCAGATCGGGTGTTCTGGCATTCTACGCACGGCCAGTATCTTCAATTCCAACACAGAAGTATCTAGTTTTTAGTAGACGGCGTTGAGTATTATGACGTTGGTGTCGTCATTGAGGGTACAGTTCAGCATAGCGTCGCTCTGACGACGTTCCGTTGCATTCAGTGAACCCTGATGCAGGGTGCATATCGACCAACTCTTGATCAGTAATCCTATCTTTACTACTTTGTATCACTTTTAACGTACAAGTAACACTGTCAGACAAACAAACCCTAGACAGAACCGATCAGTACTAGATGCAAGCTTCAGAGCGAAGAGTAAAGTGGGAATTACCATTGTCAACACCAAGTACCGTGAGGAATTCAACAAGTTCTTGTCCAAAGAAGACACGTAGCACATATTGTCGATAATTGTGCTGTTATGGAGATATTTTCAGTGCAGTACTGATTTCAAGTTAAATGGGGTAGGAAATTAATCAAAATGCAGTTACTCTGTAATGGTCCATCGGTAACTACGAGTTCTTATACCAAAATATTCAGAAAAATCCCTGAACACGCTGCAAGTTTTTGTCGATGGAGTTAGAGTTCACACCGTCGCTCGGGTTCGTAATCCAAAGGTCGCCGGATCGAATCTCGCGCCATGCAACCTTTTTTTTAGTATTTACAAAAATCTAATTATAAAAAAAATTGCATGGTGCGAGATTCGATCCGGTGACCTTTGGATTACGAACCTCAGCGCTTACCGCTGCGCCACGACGCTGGAGAAAATTATTAATCGTAGAGAGTATATCACCGCAACGGTTTCTTTTAACTGTCGATTTTCTCGACAACTGCTGAGAAGTGCATCTTGGTGCTTTGCCACATTACACCTCTGGCCATGAGCTTTTATTATGCGCAGTATGAATCGAATCTGAATTTCACAATTGGCGGCCTCCCCTTGTAAGATAAAAGGTTTAAGCACTGAATTATGTGCCGGAAAATTTGTGTAACTGAATAAATGAATAAGGAGTAGATGCAGAATTGGAGAAACAGCTCGCCTCTCTCTTTGCCGACGGTAATAGCTAAGACTAGTCTAATCTGGACAGAATAGTGGCCATCTGAAAACGTAACTATTTTTCTTGGACATAAGTAGCCAGACTCAGATTTGCCTCGTGGAATACAATATTCTCTGTCCGGAAACAGAAATCATTAATCTGTGAATACCAACACTGAAGTCCAACTGGATCCACGGAAATGACTTTACAAACCTTTTATGGTCTCTCAGAATATTTTGGAACATTATTTCGGAATGATTTTATGAAAACTTATCAAAGCGCTCCTTTTTATGGGCCTTTCGAGTGATCACAGATATGTATCTTCTTTAGATAAAGGACCTGAGAAAGACATAACGATCAATATCATTCTTCGTGCAGCAAAAAAAAAAAAAAAAAATACATCCATTAGACGATTATTTCTTTCGCTAACTGGAGATTTATATCCGATTAACTCAAACGAAGTCTAAGATGGAATATTTACAATGGAGTGCTTTTTGCCGTTTATAGCCAACATAAGGCAAATTGATTAAAAGTATGTTACTAAATATTTGAGTTAACTAAGTATGGTCCAGCTGAAGAAAAAAGCCCGCATCTCGTGGTCGTGCGGTAGCGTTCTCGCTTCCCACGCCCGGGTTCCCGGGTTCGATTCCCGGCGGGGTCAGGGATTTTCTCTGCATCGTGATGGCTGGGTGTTGTGTGACGTCCTTAGGTTCGATAGGTTTAAGTAGTTCTGAGTTCTAGGGGACTGATGACCATAGATGTTCAGTCCCATAGTGCTCAGAGCCATTTGAACCATTTGAAGAAAGAAGAAAATAGATGAATGCCTCTGCATACCACACGCCAGGAATTATCATGGGTACAAGAACACCGCTAACAGCCCTTCTTGAGCCCCATTGAAGAGCTGCTTGATTGAGAAGTAGTGGCTCAGGTCACGAACGCTGACAACGGCCGTGAGAGCGGTGTGCTGACTACATGCTTCTTTATATTCGCATCCACTGACGCCCGGCATCTGAGGATGACACGGCGGTCGGTCGGCCCCACTAGGCCTTCCGTGGCCTGATCGGACGGAGAGAGCACCCAGCTGTTAATGTACGTTTGTCCTAACAGTGCACACCCGACAACTCTCGGGCCTTGTAATGATTATTGTATATTAATTATGGGTAGTCATAGACCACTATGACCACTTAGTTTCAGTGTTTCTTATGGCTAATCGCCGCTGTCATTAGGGAAAGTAATTGTCACAAGCTACTGGGGAGAGTAAGACTAATTCAGTAGGTTATATACATAAAAGTAATTATGCACGGTCATTGAGGCGTGGATTTTCCATCGCAGAATATAATACACACGTGAGCTACCCTCTATACTGCCACGAATATGAGAAAATTCTGAAGTTGTCATGATCAGATAAATTACTTCCTTTTATCAGTATTTTGAAATATTCAGTGCACGTTAGTTATGCTGTGGCAAACTTAATTACTCTAACTGAAACCTCATTCCGCTCCAGAAAAGGAAGAGAAATAAAATGATCTAACAGTGTATGAAAGATTTATTAATTGATTAGGAGAGCACACGATGGAGGACAAAACAAATTGGGAGTAATACAGGTTCATACACAATTTTTATTTTCACGCGCACAAGGGGCTATCTATTTTACGAAAGAATCGCCACGCTCCGAAGTATGAAATCGCTAAGAGTAAAGATGCACAACTCGCATGTTATACAATAATTAATCAGAATTTCAGAGAAACAGAAGTCTGGTCTGAAGTATTAGCAGCAACGGCCTCCACGGCAACGACAAATCTCTAACAGTATCGTAACAGTGGCAGTGATAAAGGTAGGTAGAAACCAGCAGTAACATTGGTAGGTTAAAAGTTACGAAAATCATACAGTTTTGTGATGGTTGCGTCATTGTTGTTGGAAACACAATGGTAAATCTTATTTGGATTATATTTTGCTTGTACAGCGAATCGCACAAAATTGTTCAATGTAAATCACAGTCACGGTTAATGTTGTTGTTGTTGTGGTCTTCAGTCCTGAGACTGGTTTGATGCAGCTCTCCATGCTATTCTATCCTGTGCAAGCTTCTTCATCTCCCAGTACCTACTGCAACCTACATCCTTCTGAATCTGCTTAGTGTATTCATCTCTTGGCCTCCCCCTACGATTTTTACCCTCCACGCTGCCCTCCAATGCTAAATTTGTGATCCCTTGATGCCTCAAAACATGTCCTACCAACTGATCCCTTCTTCTAGTCAAGTTGTGCCACAAACTTCTCTTCTCCCCAATCCTATTCAATACCTCCTCATTAGTTACGTGATCCACCCACCTTATCTTCAGCATTCTTCTGTAGCACCACATTTCGAAAGCTTCTATTCTCTTCTTGTTCAAACTGGTTATCGTCCATGTTTCACTTCCATACATGGCTACACCCCATACAAATACTTTCAGATACGACTTCCTGACACTTAAATCTATACTCGATGTTAACAAATTTCTCTTCTTCAGAAACGATTTCCTTGCCATTGCCAGTCTACATTTTATAACCTCTCTACTTCGACCATCATCAGTTATTTTGCTCCCTAAATAGCAAAACTCCTTTACTACTTTAAGTGTCTCATTTCCTAATCTAATCCCCTCAGCATCACCCGATTTAATTTGACTACATTCCATTATCCTCGTTTTGCTTTTGTTGATGTTCATCTTATATCCTCCTTTCAAGACACTGTCCATTCCGTTCAACTGCTCTTCCAAGTCCTTTGCTGTCTCAGACAGAATTACAATGTCATCGGCGAAGCTCAAAGTTTTTACTTCTTCTCCATGAATTTTAATACCTACTCCGAATTTTTCTTTTGTTTCCTTTACTGCTTGCTTAATATACAGATTGAATAACATCGGGGAGAGGCTACAACCCTGTCTCACTCCTTTCCCAACCACTGCTTCCCTTTCATGCCCCTCGACTCTTATAACTGCCATCTGGTTTCTGTACAAATTGTAAATAGCCTTTCGCTCCCTGTATTTTACCCCTGCCACCTTCAGAATTTGAAAGAGAGTATTGCAGTTAACTTTGTCAAAAGCTTTCTGTAAGTCTACAAATGCTAGAAACGTAGGTTTGCCTTTTCTTAATCTTTCTTCTAAGATAAGTCGTAAGGTCAGTATTGCCTCACGTGTTCCAGTATTTCTACGGAATCCAAACTGATCTTCCCTGAGGTCCGCTTCTACCAGTTTTTCCATTCGTCTGTAAAGAATTCGCGTTAGTATTTTGCAGCTGTGACTTATTAAACTGATAGTTCGGTAATTTTAACATCTGTCAACACCTGCTTTCTTTGGGATTGGAATTATTATATTCTTCTTGAAGTCTGTGGGTATTTCGCCTGTCTCATACATCTTGCTCACCAGATGGTAGAGTTTTGTCATGACTGGTTCTCCCAAGGCCATCAGTAGTTCTAATGGAATGTTGTCTACTTCCGGGGCCTTGTTTCGACTCAGGTCTTTCAGTGCTCTGTCAAACTCTTCACGCAGTATCTTATCTCCCATTTCATCTTCATCTACATCCACTTCCATTTCCATAATATTGTCCTCAAGTACATCGCCCTTGTATAAACCCTCTATATACTCCTTCCACCTTTCTGCCTTCCCTTCTTTGCTTAGAACTGGGTTGACATCAGAGCTCTTGATATTGATCCAAGTGGTTCTCTTTTCTCCAAAGGTCTCTTTAATTTTCCTGTAGGCAGTATCTATCTTACCCCTAGTGAGACAAGCCTCTACATCCTTACATTTGTCCTCTAGCCATCCCTGCTTAGCCATTTTGCACTTCCTGTCGATCTCATTTTTGAGACGTTTGTATTCCTTTTTGCCTGCTTCATTTACTGCATTTTTGTATTTTCTCCTTTCATCAATTAAATTCAATATTTCTTCTGTTACCCAAGGATTTCTATTATCCCTCGTCTTTTTACCTACTTGATCCTCTGCTGCCTTCACTACTTCATCCCTAAGAGCTACCCATTCTTCTTCTACTGTATTTCTTTCCCCCATTCCTGTCAATTGTTCCCTTATGCTCTCCCTGAAACAATCTACAACCTCTGGTTCTTTCAGTTTATCCGGGGCCCATCTCCTTAAATTCCCACCTTTTTGCAGTTTCTTCAGTTTCAATCTGCAGTTCATAACCAATAGATTGTGGTCAGAATCCACATCTGCCCCTGGAAATGTCTTACAATTCAAAACCTGGTTCCTAAATCTCTGTCTTACCATTATATAATCTATGTGATACCTTTTAGTATCTCCAGGATTCCTCCAGGTATACAACCTTCTTTTATGATTCTTGAACCAACTGTTAGCTATGATTAAGTTATGCTCTGTGCAAAATTCTAACAGACGGCTTCCTCTTTCATTTCTTCCCCCCAATCCATATTCACCTACGGCCGGCCGAAGTGGCCGTGCGGTTAAAGGCGCTGCAGTCTGGAACCGCAAGACCGCTACGGTCGCAGGTTCGAATCCTGCCTCGGGCATGGATGTTTGTGATGTCTTTAGGTTAGTTAGGTTTACCTAGTTCTAAGTTCTAGGGGACTAATGACCTCAGCAGTTGAGTCCCATAGTGCTCAGAGCCATTTGAACCATTTGAACCATATTCACCTACTATGTTTCCTTCTCTCCCTTTTCCTACTGACGAGCTCCAGTCACCCATGACTATTAAATTTTCGTCTCCCTTCACTACCTGAATAATTTCTTTTATCTCGTCATACATTTCATCAATTTCTTCATCATCTGCGGAGCTAGTTGGCATATAAACTTGTACTACTGTAGTAGGCATGGGCTTTGTGTCTATCTTGGCCACAATAATGCGTTCACTATGCTGTTTGTAGTAGCTAACCCGCACTCCTATTTTTTTATTCATTATTAAACCTACTCCTGCATTACCCCTATTTGATTCTGTATTTATAACCCTGTATTCACCTGACCAAAAGTCTTGTTCCTCCTGCCACCGAACTTCACTAATTCCCACTATATCTAACTTTAACCTATCCATTTCCCTTTTTAAATTTTCTAACCTACCTGCCCGATTAAGGGATCTGACATTCCACGCTCCGATCCGTAGAATGCCAGTTTTCTTTCTCCTGATAACGACGTCCTCTTGAGTAGTCCCCGCCCGGAGATCCGAATGGGGGACTATTTTACGTCCGGAACATTTTACCCAAGAGGACGCCATCATCATTTAATCATACAGTAAAGCTGCATGTCCTTGGGAGAAATTACGGCTGTAGTTTCCCCTTGCTTTCAGCCGTTCGCAGTACCAGCACAGCAAGGCCGTTTTGGTTAATGTTACAAGGCCAAATCAGTCAATCATCCAGACTATTGCCCCTGCAACTACTGAAAAGGCTGCTGCCGCTTTTCAGGAACCACATGTTTGTCTGGCCTCTCAACAGATACCCCTCCGTTGTGGTTGCACCTACGGTACGGCCATCTGTATCGCTGAGGCACGCAAGCCTCCCCACCAACGGCAAGGTCCATGGTTCATGGGGGGTCGAGGGGTCACTGTTAATATCCAATACAAAATTCACTCGAATGAATACAGTGTCATTTCTTTAGCTACATACGACAGATCCGAAAGAAGTAATATTACTTGACTATAGTCCGCCATTAGCTGGGTGGTAACGTGCTCGCCTCCCATGCAAGCGGACACGGGTTAGATTCCCGGTCGGGTTGGAGATTTTCTCCTCTCGGTGACTGGGTGTTGTGTTGTACTCATCATCATTTCCTCCTCATCACCGACGCGCAAGACGCCCAATGTGGCGTCGACTGGAATAAGACTTGCATTTGGCGGTTGAACTTCCCCGGACGGGGACTCCCGGCTAACGATGCCATACGTTCATTACATTTCATTTACTAGAATATAAAACAAAAATTATCGTCTCGCTATTCTCAAAAAGTTTTAAGAAGATACAGAAAGTTTCCTACAAATAAAAGACGGGATTGATATTTCTAGATACGCATAGTAGCAACTGAATAGGTGGAACGTTGAGTACCATACAATATATTCGCCATCTTTAAGCTCAGATGTTATTGAGCACAGAAGACAATACTAGGAGGCGGGAGGATTACACTGATACAGTGATTATACCAATACATATTCTCCCTCCGAGAAGGCATCGGAAGGACCAACGAAACCGACCGACCGCCATGTCATCCTCGGCCGAGAGGTGTCAGTAGATACGAATATGGAGGGGCGTGTGGTCAGCACACTGTTGCCGTTATCACTCTTCGTGAGCAGAAATGATATACAGGGTGGTCCATTAATAGTGACCGGGCCAAATATCTCACGAAATAAGCATCAAACGAAAAAACTACAAAGAACGAAACTCGTCTAGCTTGAAGGGGGAAACCAGATGGCGCTATGGTTGGCCCGCTAGATGGCGCTCCCGTAGGTCAAACGGATATCAACTGCGTTTTTTTTAAATAGGAACCCTCATTTTTATTACATATTCGTATAGTACGTAAAGAAATATGAATGTTTTAATTGGACCACATTTTTCGCTTTGTGATAGATGGCGCTGTAATAGTCACAAACGTATAAATCCGTGGTATCACGTAACATTCCGCTAGTGCGGACGGTATTTGCATCGTGATACATTACCCGTGTTAAAGTGGACCATTTATCAATTGCGGAAAAGGTCGATATCGTGTTTATGTATGGCTATTGTGATCAAAATGCCCAACGGGCGTGTGCTATGTATGCTACTCGGTACCCTGGACGACATCATCCAAGTGTCCGGACCGTTGGCCGCATAGTTACGTTATTTACGGAAACAGGAAGTGTTCAGCCACATGTGAAACGACAACCACGACCTGAAACAAATGATGATGCCCAAGCAGGTGTTTTAGCTGCTGTCGCGACTAATCCGCACATCAGTAGCAGACAAATTGCTCGAGAATCGGGAATCAAAATCGTCGGTGTTGAGAATGCTACATCAACATCGATTGCACCCGTACTACATTTATATGCACCAGGAATTGCATGGCGACGACTTTGAACGTCGTGTACAATTCTCTTGTGCCCAGTGGTAGAAATGTACACGACGGGACGATGACAGATTTTTTGCACGCGTTCTATTTAGCGACGAAGCGTCATTCACCAGCAGCGGTAACGTAAACCGGCATAATATGCACTATTGGGCAACGGAAAATCCACGATGGCTGCGACAAGTGGAACATCAGTGACCTTGGCGGGTAAATATATGGTGCGGCATTATTGGAGGAAGGATAATTGGCCCTCATTTTATCGATGGCAATCTAAATGATGCAATGTATGCTGATTTCCTACAGAAAGTTCTACCGATGTTACTACAAGATGTTTCACTGCATGAGAGAATGGCGATGTACTTCCAACATGATGGATGTCCGGCACATAGCTCGGGTGCGGTTGAAGCGGTATTGAATAGCATATTTCATGACAGGTGGATTGGTTGTCGAAGCACCATACCATGGCCCGCACGTTCACCGGATCTGACGTCCCCGGATTTCTTTCTGTGGGGAAATTTGAGGGATATTTGCTATCGTGATCCACCGACAACGCCTGACAACATGCGTCAGCGCATTGTCAATGCATGTGCGAACATTACGGAAGGCGAACTACTCGCTGTTGAGAGGAATGTCGTTACACGTATTGCCAAATGCATTGAGGTTGACGGACGTCATTTTGAGCATTGATTGCATTAATGTGGTATTTACAGGTAATCACGCTGTAACAGTTCTCAAAAATGATAAGTTCACAAAGATACGTGTATCACGTTAGAACAACCGAAAAAAATGTTCAAACGAACCTACGTTCTGTATTTTAATTTAAAAGACCTACCTTTTACCAACTGTTCGTCTAAAATTCTGAGCCATATGTTTGTGACTATTACAGCGCCATCTGTCACAAAGCGAAAAAAGTGGTCCAACTAAAACATTAATATTTCTTTACGTAATACACGAATATGTAATAAAAAAGGAGGGTTCCTATTTGAAAAATCGAAGTTGATATCCGTTTGACCTATGGCAGCGCCATCTAGTGGGCCACCCATAGTGCCATCTGGTTTCCCCCTTCAAGCTAGACAAGTTTCGTTCTTTGTGGTTTTTCCGTTTGACGCTTATTTCGTGAGATATTTGGCCCGGTCACGATCAAAGGACCACCCTGTATAGTGGTTATCCTGAGATCAAATAAGTGTTCCATCCAAAATTCTTGTACTTAACAGCACAAAGAAAAGTACATAAATGCATATTTACAGATTTAAAAGCTCAAGGTGTCAAAGTTTTTTATAGTAAATTTTTAACAAATTGCACTATAAATAAACTGGACAATTTTGTGTTATTAATTCACACTATTTCTTAAATTTGATCATAAGTGATACATAAAAATAAAAATATGGTTGGTACTAAAACCTGCAGACCTTTCCGTATACTCTCAAGGAAATTAACAATCACTTTGAAAACGCAAATGTCTTTATTAAACGAAATAGAAGCTGACTGACGGAGGCATCAATAACTTCAAAAATTCCAATCTTTCGTAATGAAATTTGAGACACGAGAACAAGATGTGGTTTACATCAGCTCCTAACGCAGAATCACACTATGCAGGAGAACCGTAAACGTTGGTTCTATGTAGTTGTAGAGGAGAAGGGGTGTGGTTGAAGTGGAGTCAAATGATGATGGACTTTGCTGATAGGTCCAAATGTGTCCTCGTAAACCACGACCTTGTAGGTATTTGCATATAAACCACCATTCGTTTATTGAGGCACGTTCCACATCTCGCGTCATTGATGCTTTCCGTGGCTCTAGAACTCATGTAAGTGGTCTGTATAAGACAATTTCAGATCGAGGACAGTTTCTATAGACGCAGCTTGCTTCGCTAATATGTCAACCCCTTCATCATACCGGATGCCAGTGTGGGAATCCACCCACAGCAGATGGACTGACTGCCCTGTTCTTTTACTGCGACCGTATCCAGGTGCCAAATCCAGTATTTAACGGTTAGTGGTTTCATTCCATCTTCGGTGTTGAATGTTATTAATGACACTCTGGCAGTCGGACACGATTAATATCTTTAAGAAAGTGATTAGAAGATACAAACCCGAGATTCAAACTCTCCGCCGTAAAAATTTAAGCGCTTTAAGGTAGTTTGAAGGCTTTACTGACTTGGATCTGAATGACATAGAAGAATAAATCCAGTATAGTTCTCCTGGGGAAAATTCTATTCACCTGTATAAATATCGATATAACCAGCCCACTGAGCTTCAACGAAACGATAAAATCGGCAATTTATATTAACTTCCAAGCTTCTCATATTAAAATAAAAGACTGGAATCTGACAACTGAGTGTGTCGATGTCATATTCAAATAAAGGCAAATGAGAGTAATATCTTTTAGAACGCAAGATGGAAGACCAAATTTCAAAGGTGGTACTCACTGCCGGAAATGCGTTTCTTCTTTATTTCTTCTGTTGAAGAATGTCCGTAATTGGTGAATATAGTCCACACTTTTATGGACAGGACTACCCATGAATGCCATGCCTT
Organism: Schistocerca nitens; assembly: GCF_023898315.1. Lineage (NCBI taxonomy): Eukaryota > Metazoa > Arthropoda > Insecta > Orthoptera > Acrididae > Schistocerca > Schistocerca nitens. The sequence continues at coordinate 886,413,858 of NC_064616.1, read as the reverse complement.
CAATGGGAACTTTATGGACAGCATTTGACGTCTCATGCCCAAGGGCCTCTCTCCTGCCTCCACTAAAAGGGCGTTTGTCGACATCGAATCATTGACTCCAAAATGGGTACGAACGGATGTGTATTGAAGAGTATCTAGTTTAGTGCGATAAATCTTAGCGCATTGATATATTGTGTACAAACATAGTACAATCTAGATCGCATAATCCCTCTGTACATGACAAGTAGCATACTTCGATGTGCTACCCACGACACAGGGATCAGTGAGCGAGTTACATTTAATACTTCTTCGCACTTATTAACAGTATGTTGTACACTATCTGATCAAAAGTAACCGGACGCCCCAGTGTAATTCGGCATTGATCGCTAGATGTCACGAGGGGCGGATCCGCCACTGTAAAAGGAGGCCGGGAGAGAGTGTTTTGTTTTGACATCATGGAGGCCAACCGAGTGAAAAATCATGTTTCCCGTGAGTGGCAGATTACGCGAAATCCCGCCACCAAGCGGCTGCTCAACCGACTGCGCAGTGCGATTTCGGCGGCCATTGGCCACCACCGCAATCGGGACTGGGCTGGCAAAATAACCACGCTCAGGATCGACGACGGCAGTACCTGGGCGATGACCGAGAGCTTTCTGCGGAAGGGCCAGTGCATACCGCCGCTACAAATTGGTCGTGATGTTGCTGCAGAGCCGAACATCGAGGCCAGCGTGCTCGCAGACACCTTCACGGTGAACTTTACGCCAGTGGACGACGTCGTCGACGACAACATGATCCGGGAGGTGAATCAGCGACTCCCGTGTACTTGAATCAACAGGACGAGGATAGAAGCCACCTCTGAGGAAGAAGTCCAATGCCAACTGACATTCTTACAGCGCAGAAAGGCAGTGGGATGTGGCAAGATTGACAACGCGCTGCTGAAGAAGCTGCTGCAGTGCGCATCGTCACTGCGATCTTCAAAGCCATCCTTCGTACTGGCGTCTACCCCACTGTGTGGAAACACGTGTTTTGGTTGGCAGGAGAGCCAACACCGTGTTACTAGAAGGAGGCCGAAAGGCACGCGTTTTAGCTCACGCAGGCTGGCGTGAGGTCTGGAACAGGACAAGGAAATTAGAATTTAGAAAAACGGACGTAGCTGGTGGAATACTTAACTTTAATCCGTTAATGAAGAACGTCGGTCTTGACGGTACACGATTCATAATATCAATAGTAACTGATAATGGCGCCTTGCTAGGTCGTAGTAAATGACGTAGCTGAAGGCTATGTTAAACTATAGTCTCGGCAAATGAGAGCGTATTTTGTCAGTGAACCATCGCTAGCAAAGTCGGTTGTACAACTGGGGCGAGTGCCAGGAAGTCTCTCTAGACCTGACGTGTGGCGGCGCTCGGTCTGCAATCACTGATAGTGGCGACACGCGGGTCCGACGTATACTAACGGACCGCGGCCGATTTAAAGGCAAGATGGAACGCAAGATGGAAGACCAAATTTCAAAGGTGGTACTCACTGCCGGAAATGCGTTTCTTCTTTATTTCTTCTGTTGAAGAATGTCCGTAATTGGTGAATATAGTCCACACTTTTATGGACAGGACTACCCATGAATGCCATGCCTTGAATGGGAACTTTATGGACAGCATTTGACGTCTCATGCCCAAGGGCCTCTCTCCTGCCTCCACTAAAAGGGCGTTTGTCGACATCGAATCATTGACTCCAAAATGGGTACGAACTGATAAGTGTGGTGTCTGGCGGTGACACCACAACACGCAGAGGTAGTCGCCATCCCGAAGGCCGGAAACGACCCCAGGCTGGCGCAAAACTTCCGCCCGATAATCCCCCTGCCACCCCTCTCGAAAGCCTTCGAAAGGAAATACGCCAAACGGCTGCAGCGCCACGTCAGTGAAGAAGGCAGTTTGGCTTTCGACACGGTCACTCGACACATCAACTTCTAAGACTGGTGGAGCAGGCGATGGGGGCCCTGGAACGTCGCCAGTACATCGAAGGCCTTCGACATCGTGTGGCACAATGGCCTCCTATACAAGCTGCTGGTATTGGGGGAACCCGTGTCGCGCGTCCGCCTTCTTCAGTCCTATCTGCGTGGGCGTACATTCCATGTGCGAGCTGACGGTGGTGTGTCAACAGCGCGCCACATCCGAGCTGGTGTACTGTAGGGGTCATTGCTTGGCCCTCTTTAGACCGCTGACTTCCTGAAGACGACGCCGAGAGTACATTTTGCGCTCTACGCCGATGACAACGCGCTCTACACGCTCAGTATGAGTGCGCAGCTGCTGCGCAGCCGCCTGCGACTCGCCCGCAAGGAGATCGGAGCTTGGGCTACCAAATGGCTGATCAAGTTCTATGCTGGGAAGAGCCAATCTGTGGTGTTTACACGCAGGCGCATTCCGTGGTGTCGCACTGGAAAATACCTCGGCGTCACCTTGGACCGGCACCTGACCTGGGGACCACACATCCGGGAGTTATGAGGCTAAGCGCTCGGAAGGATGCGCTTGCTGTATCGTCTACTCAACCCCACGACTACTCTGCCCGCACACTGCGGCATCTCGTTCTATTTAGAGCTCATCAGGCCGGTGCTCGACTACGCGGCCGTGGTGTGGGGAAACGGGCAGACACCCATCTGCAGACACTGCAAAAAGAGCACAATAAAGCCCTCCGGCTGGCGCTTTATCTGCCAAGAGACTTTGACATGAGGCAGCTTCACGACATCGCGGGAATCCCGACGCTGCAGCACCGCTTCCGCGAGCTCGCCACGAGATTCTACGCGTCAGCCAGGACATCGAGAAACCCGCTGGTCAGTGGACTGGGCAACCAAATTCACAGGTTCCCGGCCCCAAGATGGCCGCACCTGCTCCTGGAATGATCACCTGGCAGCAAGAGAAGAACGCAACCCAGTGACAACTTAGAAGACAAGCCAAACTGAGAAAAGACAACGAATACACTACGATTCACCGAAGCAGGAAGAGTAGGCTCTACTTAACCTGCATCGCCCGTGCATGGCCTGCAGTTGTGTCACGAAGCAAGCAAGTACACTCATGCTCATAAATTAAGGATAATGGTGATACATGGTGAAACAACGCTCTGGTGGGCGAGTTGAGGGTTTAAATCACCTCGGGGTATGATCATGCGGTGCATCTGACCTGCGGTCGTAGCACGGTGGCGCTGGCAGCAGTCCACATACGCAGAGGTGTGTTGGTGCATGTCAGAGTACGGTGCAGCGAGTAAGTGTGCAGACATTTTCAGACGTGCTAATGGTGACTGTGTGTTGAAAATTACTCAAAGAACACATATTGCTGACGTTATGAGGGGTAAAATACTAGGGCGACTGGAGGCTGGTCAAACACAGCAGGTCGTAGCACGGGCCCTCCGTGTGCCAGAAAGTGTGATCTCACGATTATGGCAACGATTCCAGCAGACAGGAAACGTGTCTAGGCGCTACAGTACGGGACATCCACAGTGTGCAACACCACAATATCTCACCATCAGTGTCCGCAGACGGCCACGGAGTACTGCAGGAAGCCTTGCCCGGGACCTTACCGCACCCACTGGAACAGTTATCTCCAGACACACAGTCTACATACGACTGAACAGACATGGTTTATTCGTCCGGAGATCTGCACACAGTACATGGTCATTGAAACAGTGGTCCCAGATTATGTTCACAGACGAGTCCAGGTATAGTCTGAACAGTGATTCTCGCCGGGTTTTCATCTGGAGTGAACTAGGAACCAGATACCAACCCCTTGAAAGAGACGTGTATGGAGGTAGTGGTTTGATGGTGTGGGGTGGCATTATGATTGGTGAACGTACACCCCTGCATGTCTTTGACAGAGGAACTGTAACAGTTCAGGTGTATCGAGACGTCATTTTGTACCAGTATGTCCGACTTTTCAGGGGTGCAGTGGGTCCCACCTTCCTCCTGATGGATGATAACGCACGGCCCCACCGAGCTGCCATCGTGGAGAAATACCTTGAAACAGAAGATATCAGGCGAATGGAGTGGCCTGCCTGTTCTCCAAAACCTAAACCCCATCGAGCACGTCTGGGATGCTCTCGGTCGACGTATCGCTGCACGTCTTCAAACCCCTACGACACTTCAGGAGCTCCGACAGGCACTGGTGCAAGAATGGGAGACTATACCCCAGCAGATGCTCGACCACCTTATCCAGAGTATGCCAACCCGTTGTGCGGCCTGTGTACGTGTGCATGATGATCATATCCCATATTGATGTCGGGGTACATGCGCAGCAAACAGTGGCGTTTTGTAGCAGCACATGTGTTTCGGGACGGTCTTGTCAACTTATCACCAATACCGTGGACTTACAGAGCTGTGTCGTGTGTGTTCCCTGTGTGCCTATGCTATTAGCGCCAGTTTTGTGTAGTGCCACGTTGTGTGGCACCACATTTTGCAATTATCCTTAATTTATGAGCTTGAGTGTATTTTGTTGTCTTTATAGAAGCAGTAGCAGCAGAATGGGCCAGCCAGGAGGCTTCAGTGACTTAAAACGGGGACCTGAGGAACAAATACATTATGAACATTTCAACCCTTGTAAAGATGCCCAAGTCAACTATTGGTGATGTGATTGTGAATTGGAAACGCGAAGGAACAACGACAGCTAAACCAAGAGCAGGCATACCTTATGTATTGACGGACAGCGACCGTCGAGCATTGCGGATGGTGGCTGTAAAAAGTCGCATGAAATCAGGATTCGCTCGGGAGTTCCAAAGTACTACTAGCAGTCCAGTTAGCACAATGACTGTGCGTAGGGAGTTAAACGAATGTAGTCAATGCAAAGCGACGCTCGAGATGGTGTAAAGAGCGAGACCACTGGGCAGTGGAAGACTGGAAACGAGTGATTTGGAGCTATGAATTACGCTATACCATGTGTCATTCCGTTTGGGTTTGGCGAACGCCTGGATAAAGTTACCTGCCATCATGTGTAGTGGCAACAGTTAAGCACGGAAGAGATGGTCTTACAGTATGGGTGTGTTTTTCGTGGTTACGGCGCGGCCCTCTTATTGCGCTAAAGAAAACGCTAAATGCGGAATAATATTAATACATTTTATATTATTGTGTGCTGCGTACGGTTGAGGAACATTTGGGAGGCGAGACGTACCCAATGTTACTGTCCACAAGCAGGTGTTCGGATGTTATTGATCAGGTAGTGCATGTGAAGGGGGCCAGTTTACCCGTGAGATAAATACCTAATATCTGTCAGCGTACTTTCCACACTGCAGGCGGAGAAACTTGTGTCAGCAACATGGGAGAAATCCTCTGAAGTGCTACTTCAAATTTTTATTACAGTTATGGATGAAACGCGTAGTTAGATATTACAGTAACTAAGAGACTGATTCGCAGAATTTAAGGATATTTTCATTTCATACCCATGCTCTAATGCTGACATGACTGAAATAATATGTATAATGAAAAAGAACTAAACTCTATGTCCAGATGTACGACAATTTTCTCTTACGAAGTTCTTATACTGTAACTTATACGAATAATCCCATTTATAAAACGCTTGTCGCAATTACTGTTTCGATAAATGGAGAGAAACAAAAACCATAAAATGAAAAGGAAGAAGATAAGTATAAAAAGTAACAAAACTGTACTGGGCTGTTTGTATAGTAAAAATGTAAAGTTTGTGTAATAAAAATGTAACGGAGCATACTCGGGAAAAGTATTAATGAGTTAGATAAATATTATACAACACCATGAATTGAAAGATGTCAAAAAATCATGGGAATCTACAGATTATAAATACATAAAATATCTAAACACAACATTTCGTGGAGTCTTGATTACTGGCGTTGGCAATCATTGCTCAGGATTCTGTTGGGTACAAACTGCCCGGGGCTGTTAATGATAATACTTGCTGCATTATAGGGAAAACCGATCTATAATGTTCTCGTTTCTTTTACCAAACTTAGCTTCAATGTTCTACGAGCGGCCAAAAATATTGTTACATAAATCTAGGCCATGTTTTAAAAATTTTCCAGAACAGGTGTAGCAATGTGCAAAGACGACTCGTTGCTCCTAGAAAATAGGTGAAAACCTTTTAAAAACTATTACATGAATGATGCGTGACATTATGCATCTATTAAGATGTAGTAACACGAAATAAGACTTAAAAGAATCCTATCGGTTGAAATAGTACAAAGTTATCAGATTCACAGTTATTTTAGTGTCAGTAATGGACGTATTAAGTCCATACCGAACATTATATCCCACACTCGTGCTGTAAATAGACTTAAAAAGATAACAGTATTAGAACTGGAATCATTCGTATAAGTTCAATAATAATTGGTATATCTACAAATGTAAGTGCATCTACTGGGAAACAGGTAATGTCTGTGGATCACATGAACGGGTTTTTGGCCTGCAACTAGAATGCAATCTTTGGCTCGCCGCGGCAGTAGTAGGGAAGATGGCAAGGCAGTCCTCCCTGCCACCTTTTACCCCAGAAAAGATCCCCTCCCTCAATTTGATAGTAGGCTGAGTGTACCTGGGTCCGTCGTGCAGGGACTGCAACGAAGAAAATTCTTCACTCCTTACGGGGATTGAAACAGAGACCTTTATGGTCATAATCTAAAGCTCTGCCCGCAGAACACCGTGGCCATACCTCTACCACGAGTTTACTTTTACTGTTATACTTAGACTACACAAAAAGTGTCATGTATGACAGTAGCGAGGAATTCTACGTATCTGTTCAAAAACACAGTATACCGATTCAAGTAACAGTTTAAAGGAAACTTCAGAATTATAGACCAGTGCCTTCTTCATAATCCAAACAATGAAAGAAACGGCTAATGGCAGTATTACTTTAAAGTGCCCCACATTCATTGCTTTAGAACATTTGGACGTTTCTTGCTCATACGTAAGTTACGGGAAAATATTTGTTAAGACTACGTACCAAGCGATGGCAAACCCAATTTTCATTGTTACTCAGTTTCAAAGTACATTTACTAAAAATCGATTTACAGGCATTACAGAGCGTAAAATTTATGATCTTTATACAAACTAAAGTATTTAATAAATTGCTAACTTCAAACCTGGATATAGCTTTGCTTCATTTACAGAAAATATTTACCTCTCAGTTGTACCAGACAATTATCTTTGGTCGACAGTGATTGCGAGTTAACGACGCAATATCACTGCAGCCACCTTCATACTGCATACATCGTAAAAGACAGAAATTCTTTGGTAACTTCTTTTTCTATGTTATACAAGCTGTGTGATGGTCTACTTACAGTAAGATCACCAAACAAAAATACAAGGGAACGACAGAAACCAAGACAGCAATCCAGAACAGGTGAGTATTTGGCTACATTAAACACAGGTAAGCTTCCTACCGCACGAAACTGATATTTAATAAAATTCAATCCCTCCGGATTGTCTTCCACGTTAGTAGTGGTTTGAAGAGTGCTATGGAGTCCCTTTTCGATCTTCTAGTAATAATAATGTAAGTCACATACAACAAGTAGCTTAGACAATTAAAAAAATATGGTTCGGAGGGTAATAAGACAGCACTGTGTAAGGCGCGACCAAAAAGTTTCCGTTCGAAGGCCACATAAAATTTTTATCTACATGTTGGTACTCATGTACCCTCATCGGAGTCACTCTGGATTGCACATATGCTACGGCAACGCATTCAAACGGAAAATTTTTGATCACCCCTTATAGTTGTGCGGTATTATGTGTTAACCTCATAACATGTAACGCACTCTTGTTGGAGAACGTGCAGTAGTAAGTGCACAGGACACGTAAGTATACTGATTTATCCTAACACATCCTGGATACTTGTTTTTTTAACTCTATCATTATAGCTACGCAGCCAATCAATTTAACCAAAGGAATATTTGCCGGTCCTGTTTTGGGTGGCATACATTATATGTGCGGTTGTTTAGCATTTGATCAACAGCGTACATCTAACGTATTGCCGCCCCGGACAGTAACTACAGATCACGCTTCCTCAGAACCCTTGAAAGTAATTCTTCCAACGTAAGGTAAGTACATTGGCGTGCTAAGAAGAGCTGATCATCTTGTAAATGAAAATACGATGACTGTGCCTGTGTCAGAACATCAGACCACTGCAATAGCATCATACTTATGTTAGTAGCATAACGGGTACGACCTACGTGTACTAACACCATGTTCATAAGTTAAGGGTTCTGAGAGAGAAACAAAATCGTTGCGTCGTGCGCGACACTGTGCAGGCTTGGCTGTATCGGGTCATAATGGAAACACCTATCATCAAGATGTTTGTGTGAAACAGTCAGTGCGGGGGGAGGTATTGCGTACAGTCGTTCCAATTGCGTGTTTCGTTTATGTTAGGCACACAGTTTTCGATGTGTAGAAGATTAGGATGCTACAATGAACACATTTGCACAACCTTACACAAGACGAGACAACTGGAAGATTAGATAGTCAGTATAAGCTGAGGCAGGAGTTAAAGATTACTCTTAACATAATTTCAAGGCTAAAGATAAAAATATAAATGTCACGCGGCATTCTTGTCTGGGAAACCCCGCGGAATTGTTTCAACCGCCTGTCGGAAAGGGTGTTCTTCCTTCGTGCACGTTTACCAGAGAGAATAGAGTAGCATGTGCGTCAGTGGAGTGTAGGTGAGTGCAATGGGTGCGTATATGTTCTAGCGTTATGTTTGTGTTGTATGATGGTTAGAGAAGGGAGAGGGTGAAACCCAGTCCCGGCACATAGGCTACTCCTCACGAATAGCTCAAAGGGAGCTATCGAGCTGAACGTCTTCATCTGCATCTACATCGACATCTATACTCTGCAAACCACTGTGAAGTCCATGGAACAGGGTACGTCCCACTGTACCAGCTATTAGGGTTTTTTCCCGTTAAGGTCATGTATGGAGCGCGGCAAGAATGATTGTCTACATGCCTTTGTGCCTGCTGTAATTAATCTAACCTTTTCCTTATGATCCCTATTTATGGAGTTCTACTATATTCCTAGAGTCATCATTTAAATACGGTTCTTGAAACTTTGTTAGTAGACTTTCTGGGGATAGTTTCTGTTCTCTTCAAGAGTCTACAAGTTCAGTTTCTTCATCATCTCCGTGACACTCTTGCGTGGGTCAAACAAACATGAGACCATTCGTGTCACCCTTCTCCGTTTACGTTCAATATCCCCCGTCAGTCGTGTGTAGTACGGATCCCATGCACTTGAGCAATATTCTAGGATGGGTTGCGCGAGTGACTTTTAAGCAATCTCCTGTGCAGACTGTTTGCATTTCCCTAGTGTTCTGTCGATAAATCGAAGGTAGCACCTGCTTTACCCCTCGCCGGCCAAATACTGGCACGAAAAATTCATCCGCCATCAGGATTCGAAGCGGCGTACATCCAAGTCGAGCGGCACCACAAAGGCGTGTGATAGCATATATTTTTTTAAATTTTTTGGGACTTCTTTCTTTCGATTTGTTTCTTCGTCGTTATGTCGTCAGTGGTTCTTTGAACATTTGAGCAACAACGTTCAAATTCTATCAATGAGATCGTCACTCAGTTTTTTATTACAGATCGTGGCCAGTCACCTGACTGAAGATGCTGAGCTACCGTGCCAGAGATAAAGCTGAGCGCTGCGATTGCTATGCTTCACAAGGATCCGGAGATTTTAGACCAGCAACATACCTGCTCTGCTAAAGACCTAGACATAACCTCTTGATCACATTTCCCTCCAGACTGATATCACCACGCAAAGACACCCCCCTTCCCCCTCGTGGCGATGCTAAGAACAGTGGGGCATGCCCTGTTCACGGCTGAACTGTGTTGGACATTGTAGCAAGTCTAGATTCTTCAGGGGAAGATGGAAGAGATACTACAGCACAGACACAACTTATTAGTAATTTGTAGAAACTTAATCATGGCAAATACGTAACTTTGGAAACAATTATTGTTCTCACGAATGGAATGTATTTCGTACTGTCGCTGACACATATAACATTTAGCATCCAGTTATTGCATAATGATATTTTCACATCTCATAAAGTTCTGAATAAAAGCAATGATTGCAAGTGGTGGCTGATTGCATCGAGACTGAGCCGAGCGGTACAGCATTCGGACATAAATAAATTTCCGGCCGCGCTGGCGTAAGGAAACACATGGGGACGAGTCTACGCCGATGTCTGGTCTTTACTTGTGGTACCATTATGTGCATGAGGCCTCGTTCTGTAGCCTGTAGCCTCGAGCGATCCTCCCATCCTACGATTACTGGACACGTTACAATCCTACCATAACCGTGGAACGGGACTGATATGGTTGCGCCAGCCTTCTTGTCTGGGACGCCCGAATATTACCACATTAGGAGCATGTAGTCCATTGCATCTAAATCTAAGGCCACTAGGCGGTGTATGGCAGAGGGTACATTGTGTGTCAGTTTGAATTCCATTCCCATACTCCCTTTAGTGTTTCATTTACAGATGGTAGACAGGAAGAAATTTTGTCTGTATCACTTCGTGTGGGGCTAAATACCTCTAATTTTAGCGTCGTAGTCATTATGTGAGATGTATGCCGGAGAAAACAAAGTTCCTTGATTGATGTTCGAAATAGGGCGCTCGGAACTTTGTGATATGCATCGCTTCACGTGTAACGTCTGGACTGTAATTTATGGATATTTCCTATGACACTAACACGCTGAGTTAAGAAACCTGTGACGCATCGTCTAGCTTTTTTTCCCCTATGCCTTTCGTTAACTAACTTAGTAATGGTCTCAAGTCGAGGAACAATACTCAGTAATTGGACGAACGAGAGTCATGTAATGTGACCTGCTTCTTATGTACATAGCACTTATCAGGATTCTTTCAGTCAATCTACACATGGGATGTGCTCAGATCCCCTTATTTAAATTTACGTAGTTATTCCACCTTGAAACACTCTGGAGAGAAACTCGTAGATGTTTGAGGGTTGTGACAAATTACAGCGACAGATCGTCCAATGAGAAGTCAAATGATATCGTATCTTTCTGTCATTAGATTTATTTATGTTATGCCAAACTTTGCGCCAGGTGCTGATGATCTAAAAGTGTCTTTGCATTTCGTAACAAGTCTCTAAAGCGGAAATCTAGGCTTGTTCGGCGAATTTCATTTGTGAAGTCTTGTCAAGCTATCTGCCGAGTCTTGGAGTTGTGTTGTGGCAAGGTTTATGCGAATTCCCTGGTCGTCACATTCAAGGGAAGTGTCGGGTTCGTGCGCAGTTCGTGCGTTTATAGCCGCTGAACCGAAGATTCCTATGCAGCGGACCCGTCGAGTGCGCCAGTCGTATGCCTGCGGGAGGGGTCGCTGGCGGTGAGACGCCCGGCGGGGAGGGAGGGGTCCAAGTATCGATCCCGGCGAGGACGGCGGAGGCAGCGGCCGGGTCAGACAGGCAGCAGCAGAGCTTCACACCCACGCCACCGGCCGTGTAATCTTTTCTGGACATCCGCTTCGCCATCGAGGGAAGAGTCTCTGGTCAAGCAGCTACACTGCGCAAAAAAGTATCTCCGTAACTGACTCCCACTGCGACGCATAAGTTTCAAATCTGGCTCAAGGCTGACTACAACCTTCCACTGTAAAGCCCTCTTTACACCATCCACTTTCTTGTCTCAACTGAAGACTCGAGACAAGTGCGTCTACTGCAGCGCCCCTATCGTTTTATTCCTATACTAAGCCTCGTCTGTTTTGAGTGGTCATTCTCGTTTACACGTCAGCGACAAAATGTCCAGTGTTGCGAGAGCTGTCTGCTGCACAGTTTGGCATCAGAATGGTGGAAGTGAGGATATGAGGAACTATCCTTTTTACGGAAAAATCGAAATATATTAACAAAATTTAGGAACAAGCAATGACAATAGAGATTATTAATGACAAAAGCAGAATTCATACTGGAAGTTCTTGTCAAAGGTCATGTGGTAAATTATTCACACTCGTGAGAACTGAAAGAACAGGAACAATGCCATCGAAACATTTCAGAACATATACATTTATTTGCTCGAGAAAATACGTACTTGCCGGCCGCGGTGGTCTCGCGGTTCTAGGCGCGCAGTCCGGAACCATGCGACTGCTACGGTCGCAGGTTCGAATCCTGCCTCTGGCATGGATGTGTGTGATGTCCTTAGGTTAGTTAGGTTTAAGTAGTTCTAAGTTCTAGGGGACTAATGACCACAGCAGTTGAGTCCCATAGTGCTCAGAGCCATTTAAAAAAAAAAAAAAAAAATACGTACTTCCAAACACATCAGACAATTTGTAGAGCGCAGTAAATTGCGCATTTTTGCTTTATCCTTTGAGCTTATTTCTTGCTAATTGCCAAATAATAACGAAAATTATTTTTCTCGTCCAGTAATTTTCATTAAAACACGTTTATCTATTTGCATTCTTATTTATGCGTAGCGAAAGTTTTTCTTTGTAAAAAGTACTTTCTGCTTTCAGATATTTCGTCTCTCTTGCAGGAGAACACTAGCAGGAAAAAATACCAGGATCTTTATAACTTTTCAGTGTGCCACGGAAACAAAGCAAACAACATAAAAAAGGTTAAAAAGACACGAAAGCAAAAAATCCACTTCTATAATAGGACTGAGCTGAACCAGAATAGATTATAATTTCCGATGTTACCAGATGCCGCTGTAGTCCCTTGTCTCGGCCCATGTGCAGCGTGCAGTGTACTCGGCAACTGAGAACTCCACACCCGGCACAATCTATAGATCACTGACGTCATAGACACACTCGCGTCCTGAATGGTTGCTGATTTACACGCAGGCAATAAAGGCGAGCGCATTTCGAGTAGTCGAATGGTTCAAATGGCTCTGAGCACTATGCGACTCAACATCTGAGGTCATCACTCCCCTAGAACTTAAAACTACTTAAACCTAACTAACCTAAAGACATCACACGCATCCATGCCCGAGGCAGGATTCGAACCTGTGACCGTAGCGCCACACCAGCCGGCGAGTAGGCGATTTTGACCAGAAAGTCTCTCATGTAAAACGGGCTTAATGAGGCAGAAGCGTGACTCCCCGCGATGTCGACCCATGCCAGATCAGAAATTCATGGAGTAAGGTGAGTTAATAATGTCACATTGGCACCAAATTTCACCACAATGCTATCCAATGCCATCGTGGACGTGTCTCACGTTGGGAAGGTTGTTACACCCAGTCTAACCCACATTTCTCCCCTTCTTTTGACGCCCGTGCGAAGGAGGTCAGAACTGCCACATCCAGCATTGAAATTACGTTTTGTTATGGGTGGCAGCGGAAAACATTTCAGGCTCACAGCCGTTCATAATCGACACGGAAAGTCCTCTCAAGGTGGTATAAACGGTGTCAATGAAACCATGTCATTTCCTTGAGGCGTTGGTTCCCACACATTTGTCGGCCTAAAATGACGGTTTGCAGTGCGATGTGTAACAGGACAACGTTCGCCGCTGCTGATATCTTGCCAGACGATTAAGCCCAACACTAAGGATATTGCGGGGCTACAACCCCACTTAAAGTGATCTGGCCCTTTCAGAGTGTAGCACGACCGCAATTTTCGTTCTGGTGTACAGGACGGAACTACTAGGACCATTCAAAACCATTCGACGAAATATAAAAGCTATCCAAAGTAGCTAAGGGTGTTTATACTTTTTCAGCCCTCTAGCTTCGCTCCTTCCTGTGGTGTGATCACGAAGAGCTCCAGAACTGACACACAACGGCAAAGGATCCCTCTGAGACCCCCATTTCGGCAACACACTTGGTGCCACCCATGCACCTTTGTCGATCAGGTTAAAAATTTACCAGTCAGAATTTTATATTAGGATAATTTGATCTCGAAACATGTGTCGTTAAATAAATCACACTTTTTGAACAACTGGTGCGTAATAATCTCCATACTATCTTTCAATAGCGCTGGAAACACGTTTCGAACAAAGTCTAGATAACAAGGCCTTGCACAACAGCGCAGTAATACAACAGGCCCAATCAACTGGTTGTCTATCGCACCACTCCACGTCTTTACAAAGAAGCTTCCAGAATGAGATTTTCACTCTCCAGCGGAGTGCGCGCTGATATTCCTCGCAGGAGAGCTTCTGTAAAGTTTGGAAGGTAGGAGACGAGATACTGGCAGAAGTAAAGCTGCGAAGATGGGGCGTGAGTCGTGCTTGGGTAGCTCAGTTGGTAGAGCACTTGCCCGCGGAAGGCAAAGGTCCCGAGTTCGAGTCTCGGTCCGGCACACAGTTTTAATCTGCCAGGAAGTTTTACGAAGAAGCGTTCTTGAAAACTGGGTTCCACAAAGACATACTGATTTTCGCCGGAGCACCGGTGTAATCACGAGTGTTACTGATACCATGACGAGAGGAAGTGACTTCATCAGTAAACAGCGTTAATCGGACTACTCGGCGATTCGTAGTTAACCAACGACAAAATTCAAATCGACTACGTTCATCTTCTGCTCGAAAGTATTGAATCCAATGTAATGTAATTTAGGATAGAGGGCTTTCATGCATAACGTCTGTCATGATCTTCTACGTGGAACACTGATACGTGCAGAAGTTCTCAGAGTGCTTGTTGAATGACTATGTTCTACCAACTGAATACGGTCTTCTCCTTCATCCACATACAGTTCATATTAACGCTCCCATGATATATGACTGCTAAGCACAGCACATTCTCGTGCAGTTTATTGAAAACACGAGTAAAACTCCTGAAGCTGGTACTCTGTGGTTAAGAGATCGTCTACTGTATTCTCCACAACCAAAAGCAGCATCATCAATGTTTCTATTATAAAAACCGTACACAAATAACATACAGCCACACTCAGCATTCGTACATACGTCCGGCATACCTAAATGACACGCCCGCATCTCGTGGTCGTGCGGTAGCGTTCTCGCTTCCCACGCCCGGGTTTCCGGGTTCGATTCCCGGCGGGGTCAGGGATTTTCTCTGCCTCGTGATGGCTGGGTGTTGTGTGCTGTCCTTAGGTTGGTTAGGTTTAAGTAGTTCTAAGTTCTAGGGGACTGATGACCATAGATGTTAAGTCCCATAGTGCTCAGAGCCATTTTTTTTTAACCTAAATGACACAGTAGAACTGACCAAAAAATCACATTCACAGTTGAAAAATTCAACCATATAAACTGAAACACATCTTCACAGCTTGGACTTTAAAAAATTGACAATCGATAAATAAACCCATAGCAACTGGAGTGCCAACACGAAAAATAAAAACTTATCTCTGTAGCCACACGCATCTCTATAACCAATAAGAACTGTCCACATGTTATGCATTGTGGTCTTCAGTCCGAAGACTGGTTTGATACAGCTCTCCACACTGTCCCGGGCAAGCCACTTCATCTTTGAACAACTGCTACAACATACATACATACATACATCTGGACCTGATTATTGTATTCATCTCTTGGTCTCCTCCTAAATTTATTACCCCCCCCCCCCCCACACACACACACACTTCAAAGCCCGTTACTGTCTCTGATATATTTACAACGTCATCGGAAAACCTCAAAGTTTTTATTTCTTCTCAATGGAATTTAATTCCTATTCCAAATTTTTCATTAGTTTCATTTACTACCTGCTCAATATACAAATTGAATAACGTCGGTGATAGGCTGCAACCCTGTATCACTCCCTTCTCAACCAATGCTCCCCTTCCATGCCCCTCGAATCTTATTACTGGGATCTGGTTTCTGTACAAGTTGTACACTAGCTTTCGCTCTGATACCTACAGAATTTCAAAGAAGTTTCCAGTCGACAAAGTCAAAAGATTTCTCGAAATCAACAAAAGCTGTAAACTGATCAGCCAGCACATTATGACCACCGACCTGCTATCGACATAAACCCGTCCAGGCGAAAGCATCGTCACCTGGCGAGGAATCACTGCTAGGCAGAAACATGCATGGTGCTTGTAGTATCAGTGAGCGTGCTATCCGTGTGTAGAAAGGGGAAGGCGCGCGATTTATCTGAGTTTGACCGAGAGTAGACTGTGATGGCCCGGAAGCTCGGCACGAGCATTTTGGAAACTGCGAGAAATGTCGGGTGTGGGAGGAGTCTTGTGGTGAGTGTCTTCAACACGCGGCAAAACCAAGGTGGAACCACGCCCAGGCGTTGTCAGGCTTGGCGTCCACACCTCATTACAGATGTCGGACGTAGTAGGCTGGGCAGACTGGTAAAACAGGACAGGCCATTCCTGCTTAGCCATTTTGCACTTCTTATCAAACTCATTTTTTGACGTTCCTATTCCCTTTAGCCTGCTCCACTTGCTGCATTTTTATATTTTCTCCTTTCGTCAACGAAATTCAATTTCTTCTGCGATATCCAATCATTTCTACAAGGCGTTGTCTTTCTACCTGTTCGATCCTCTGTAGCCTTCATTATTTCGTCTCTAACAAGGGGAAGGCCTCAGACACGGCCCACCGATTCGGCTCAAATTTGGCAGGTCGCTTGTGTACGACCTAAAACAAAATTTTGGGTCAACACCCCCACAATTTTGAGAAAATCACGCCTAAAGGTTATGACGAGCAGTCGACTCAAAATTGGAGGGATCGATAGATAATTGTAAATAGAGCATTTTCATCATCAGGTATGGGGTCCGCAAACGCAAACTTCTCCAGAAATCTAGGAAAGAAACTTTTACAACTGCCGCTTCTGTACCCACATGGTACAGCGCTTGTCCATTATTCAGATTATGCACCTGACAGATGTGAAACAACAAACAATAACTAGTTACTACGGCATAAAGAGACGAGCTAATTACTAAAAACTACATTCAGTACTCGTCATATGTTACTTACGGAAGAACACTGTATTCATTCACAATACGTATTTCATGCGGCGCATTAACGATGGAAAAATCACTACATGTATCCGCGAGGTTCGCGGCAGCCTAATGACGGAAAACAACTCTTTCCCATTGACTTCTATAAGGCTCGTGCTGGACACCTTCACTCTTCCAGGTTCACAACCATGATATGACGAAGAGGCAACCGGGACAACATACCTCTCCCCGCGTGAATTCTGTCCCGTGCCTCGCTGTAAACAAGCGACGCGAGTTTGGCTACCTGTGATCCCTCGGTAGTAATTGGCAGCACTCGGAGTTGTTTTCATGTGACAAGGCTTAAAAGTTTAATACTTTACTAACTCATGGCGTTTGGGAAATTAGTTTACCTAAATTATTAACAGAACAGAACAACATCCACTAGGCTCCTTCGAGTTTCGAACCCAGGTTCTCCCATTCCCAGCCAGTTACCTTCGCCGTTGCGCTGTTTCCCCCCCCCCCCCCCCCTCTCGTTTTGTTCGCTATTGTTCGTTGCATCTGCTCGGGGCGGACGTCGTAAGACATCCGCTTAAGTTCGTTGTTGATCGATTAACTCAGTTTTTTTATTACAGAGGGAGCTAACCCTCTGACCGAACACGCTGAGCTACCGTGCCGGCATAACAGACGCTTTCTCTCAGCTGTCGGTGCTGTCGGCGAAAAGCTATTACCATGTGAGTACAGAAGCCGCAGTTGTAAAGTTTCTTACCTCGATTTCTGGAAAAGTATGCGTTTTCGGACCCCATACCTGATGATGAAAAATGCTCTATTTACAATTATCTGTCGATCCCGCCAATTTTGAGTCGATTGCTGGTCATAATCTTTAGGGCTGATTTTCTCAAAAACGCGGGGGTGTTGACCCAAAATATCTCAGAGTCCTTCGTTTTAGGCTGTACACATGCAACCTGCCAAATCTGAGCCGAATCGGTGGTCCGTGTCTGAGGCCTTCCCCTTGTAAGAGCTACCCATTCGTCTTCTACTGTATTCCTTTCCCATGTTTCAGTGACTCGTTGCCTAATTTTCCCTCGGAAACTCTCAACAACCTGTGGTTATTTCAAATTATCCAGGTCCAATCTCCTTAATTTCCTACCTTTTCTGCAATTTCTTCAGCTCTAATCTACAGTTGATTAGCAATAACTTTTGGTGAGAATCCACATCTGTCGCTAGAAGTGTCTTGCAGTTTAAATTCTGTTTCTGAAATCTCTCTCTTACCGGTATGTAATCATTCTGAAACCTCAGGGTGTCTCCTGGTCTCATCCACGAGTACAACAATCTTTCACTATGCTTACACCAAGTGATAGGGATGCTCTGGGGAAAATTCTACTACGCAGCCATTCCTTTCGTCCTTGTCGATATTCACCTAGTATTTTTCCTTCAATTACTTTTCCTACTAACGAATTCCATCACAATTAAATTTTTCTTTCCTTTAACTATCCGAATAATTACTCTTATCTCATCATGCATTCTTTCAAACGCTTCATAGTTTGTGGCTTTAGTTGGTACATAAACTTGTTTAGCCGCATTCCTATTTTCTTATTCAGTATTAAACCTACTCCAGCATTACTCTTATCTGATTTCGTATTTATAGGTCTGTACCCACTTGACCACAAGTCCTGTTCATCCTGACACCGAACGTCATTAATCCCCACTATACCTAACTTCAATCTATCCATTTTCCTTTACAAATTTTAGAATCTATCTGCACTATTAAGGGCTCTAACTCTCCACGCCTCAACCATAGATTGCGTCTGGTTTTTCCTGATGGCGTCATTATTCCGGAGTTCCGAATGGGAGACTTTTCTGCCTCCGGAATACTTTACCCAGGAGGATGCCATCATCACTTAACCATACAGCAGAGCTGTATGCCCTCGGGATGTAAAGTCTCGCTAAATGCACATACGATATATACTAGGGCAGTTCAGTAAGTAATGCAACACATTTTTTTTCTGAAACAGGGGTTGTTTTATTCAGCATTGAAATACACCAGGTTATTCCCCAATCTTTTAGCTACACAACACTATTTTTCAACGTAATCTCCATTCAATGCTATGGCCTTACGCCACCTTGAAATGAGGGCCTGTATGCCTGCACGGTACCATTCCACTGGTCGATGTCGGAGCCAACGTCGTACTGCATCAATAACTTCTTCATCATCCACGTAGTGCCTCCCACGGATTGCGTCCTTCATTGGGCCAAACATACGGAAATCCGACGGTGCGAGATCGGGGCTGTAGGGTGCATGAGGAAGAACAGTCCACTGAAGTTTTGTGAGCTCCTCTCGGGTGCGAAGACTTGTGTGAGGTCTTGTGCTGTCATGAAGAAGGAGAAGTTCGTTCAGATTTTTGTGCCTACGAACACGCTGAAGTCGTTTCTTCAATTTCTGAAGAGTAGCACAATACACTTCAGAGTTGATCGTTTGACCATGGGAAAGGACATCGAACAGAATAACCCCTTCAGCGTCCCAGAAGACTGTAACCATGACTTTACCGGCTGAGGGTATGGCTTTAAACTTTTTCTTGGTAGGGGAGTGGGTGTGGCGCCACTCCATTGATTGCCGTTTTGTTTCAGGTTCGAAGTGATGAACCCATGTTTCATCGCCTGTAACAATCTTTGACAAGAAATTGTCACCCTCAGCCACATGACGAGCAAGCAATTCCGCACAGATGGTTCTCTTTTGCTCTTTATGGTGTTCGGTTAGACAACGAGGGACCCAGCGGGAACAAACCTTTGAATATCCCAACTGGTGTACAATTGTTACAGCACTACCAACAGAGATGTCAAGTTGAGCACTGAGTTGTTTGATGGTGATCCGTCGATCATCTCGAACGAGTGTGTTCGCACGCTCCGCCATTGCAGGAGTCACAGCTGTGCACGGCCGGCGGCGATGATGACACACGCTTTGCCCAACGACTCACCGTGCTTTTGTCCACTGCCAGATCACTGTAGACATTCTGCAAGCGCCTATGAATATCTGAGATGCCCTGGTTTTCCGCCGAAAGAAACTCGATCACTGCCCGTTGTTTGCAACGCACATCCGTTACAGACGCCATTTTAACAGCTCCGTACAGCGCTGCCACCTATCGGAAGTCAATGAAACTATACGAGACGAAGCGGGAATGTTTGAAAATATTCCACAAGAAATTTCCGGTTTTTTCAACCAAAATTGGCAGAGAAAAGAAATGTGTTGCATTACTTATTGAACTGCCCTCGTAATTTCACTGGTGCCTGTATCATGATGCATATTAACTCACGTTCCAAATGATTGAGGGTGATGCCCGATGAAGCAGGGGTAAATACTTTCAATACGAGGACATCACGCGTCTGTAATGCCCATAGAACATTAATGGGATACTCGGAGCTAAAAGATGGCAACACGAATCGTCGCTGATCTCCAGAAGGTGGCTGTCAGCAGTGGGTGACATTACCACAACCCATGATGCATGGTATGGGGAGCCGTTTGCCATTCTGTATTACCATGAGAAGGCTTATCATCTGATATTCACGCTTTGTGGGTACTGCAAGAGGAGTACTACGCACAGTAAGTGCCCCCACTGTCCAGGACTGTTTTTGCTGTTGTCGTGCTTTATAACATTTGTTACAGAAGTCACCACCCTTGCTTATATTTCTTTTGTGCATCTCGAACACCTATAAAATTATGAAGAGGAGTTTATTAGCACTATTACCTGCAACAAGACAAAAATTCCACTTAAGAACTATCAACTTCCTGCCTTCACGTGCCATTTTAGGATAACATCATAACGATTTTCAAACATTGTATCTAAATTATTTTCATAGCTAATATAAATGACATTAAAGGGAATTAACAATTGACAGTCAAGGACGATTATGACCCTCTCTACACCGACAATAGAGTCGGCCATGTCTGGGAGAGATGGGATTAAAAAATGCTGTTGCTTGAAAGAGATTCGTCATGTATAGAAACATTTTAGAACTAGTGCGTCATTCGCTGTTAAGGTTCAAATGGTTCAAATGTCTCTGAGCACTATGGGACTTAACTTCTGAGGTCATCAGTCCCCTAAAACTTAGAACTATTTAAACCTAACTAACCTAAGGACATCACACACATCCATGCCCGAGGCTGGATTCGAACCTGCGACCGTAGCGGTCACGCGGTTCCAGACTGTAGCGCCTAGAACCGCTCGGCCACTCCGGCCGGCTCGCTGTTAAGAAAAAGTAGTGAAAATGGGTGTTACTGTGTTTAGTATCGTTTGCTCAAAGTAGCTACTAGTATTTTATAAAGTATCAAGTACGTATTGCATTTGATGCGTATTCAAAAGTACATATGAACGATCTGTTTTAATTTATCTCCAAATGAAGGCTGTCGTTTTCGTTATAAACATGACGGCATAGCAGAAAGTTATTATCTAGTGTAGTTCTTTAGTCTGGCACGACTAAAAGACATTTGATGTCTTCTTCGGGAGTGAATAATAGTAAGAGCCGTCATTCTGTGTTTACGGAGGTGAAAATTATAGCCAGTCATATTCGCATAGCTCACGCTACCATCCAGTGACAAGACGGTATTATAGTATTTAGGATTTATCACTGAATAGAGCTGAGAAAGTGAAATGCAGCAGCCGGCCGCTGTGGCCGAACGGTTCTAGGCGCTTCAGTCTGGAACCGCGCGACCGCTACGGTCGCAGGTTCGAATCCTGCCTCGGGCGTGGATGTGTTTGATGTCCTTAGGTTAGTTAGGTTTAAGTAGTTCTAAGTTCTAGGGGACTGATGACCTCAGATGTTAAGTCCCATAGTGCTCAGAGCCATTTGAACAATTTTTTTGAAATGCAGGTAGCAACATTTTAAGGAAGTTCATTCCAACTAAATTGAAACCATTCATCATAGAAAGGACTTCTGGGCCGGTAGGAATTTATTCTATCGAGTCTCGTCTCGCACAGCCTTACTCGAGAAAGTGCACTTCAACCAAATGAAAACTGGAGTTGTATTTATCAACTTTACCCTAGCCTACAATAAGGGGTGGACTACTGGCAAAGATTAGAATAATTTGAAGCAGATTGCCATATAATCTATTAAGAAGTATGCTGATTTCAAGAAAATCCCAAACTGTTGTTAATGAAAAGACCAGTAGCCTAAAGTTAACTATAAGAGTCACCGCCGTCCTTTCTTTCGCTTAACCAGTATACAGCGAACATAGCTGGGAGCTCATAACGTAAACTCGCACACACCTACGACGTGCTCATACCATGCCAGAGGAAAGAGCTGAGCTAATCAATTCACATTCATCGTGGACCAAGACATACCCGAGGTGACAAAACTCATGGGATACTTCGTAGCCGCGCGCGATTAGCCGAGCGGTCTATTGTACTGCAGTCATAGACTGTGCGGCTGGTCCCGGCGGAGGTTCGAGTCCTCCCTCGGGCATGGGTGTGTGTGTTTGTCCTTAGGATAGTTTAGGTTAAGTAGTGTGTAACCTTAGGGACTGATTACCTTAGCAGTTAAGTCCCATAAGATTTCACACACATTTGAACATTTTTTGATACTTCGTAATACCGTGTCGGACCTCCTTTTTCCCGGCGTAGTGCAGCAACTCCACGTGGCATGGACTCAACAAGTCACTGCAAGTCCCCTGCAAAAATATTGAGCCCTGCTGCCTCTGCAGCCGTCTATAATTGCGAAAATGTTGCTGGTTCGAATGGTTCAAATGGCTCTGAGCACTATGGGACTTAACATCTGTGGTCATCAGTCCCCTAGAACTTAGAACTACTTAAACCTAACAAACCTAAGGACATCACACACATCCATGCCAGAGGCTGGATTCGAACCTGCGACCGTAGCAGTCGCGCGATTCCGGACTGAAGCGCCTAGAACCGCTTAGCCACAGTTGGCGGCAAATGTTGCTGGTGCAGGATTTTGTACACGAACTGACTCTCGGATATATTCCATACATGTTCGACAGGATTCATGTCGGGCCATCTGGATGGCCAAATCATTTGCTCGGATTGTCTGCAATGTTCTTCAAACCAGTCGCGAACAATTGTGTCCCGGTGACATGGTGCATTGTCATTCATAAAAATTCCATCGTGGTTTTGGAACATGAAGTCCACGAACGGCTGATAATAGTCTCTGAACATAATCAGGATCCAGTTCATTCCATGTAAACACCGTCCACACCACTATAGAGCCACCACCAGCTTACAGTGTCTTGACAAACTGCCTATTGGCTTCTGTCTCGGGTTCTTCGGCCGACGTTCATCTAATGATTTTTCTGACGTTTCGCCAGCACGAGTGGCTGGCATTGTCAAAGCTTCACCCTCCATTGCCGGTGGTGAACTGGAGCCGAGCTCGCGGCCGCAGACTATATGTACCTGGCGCGCCAACGTCCGAGGGCTTCTCCGCGGTCATTTCCGGTGCGGTTCTCCTCTTGCTACCTGCAACGGTCGTTCGCTGCAGTACGGGAAGCCAGGATCCGTTGACCTTAAGGCTTTCCTCTTTCTTGTTCAAACTGTTCGCGTGTTTTTGTATTTCTACAGCTTCTCTGAACAAGCGCGTGTGATAGTGGTTCTCTACAGCCAGAACTTCCGTGTCGGCGAATTTTATTACGTGGTCGGTCTCATTCAGTGCGTGTTCTGCCACGGCCGATTTCTCCACCTGCCCCAACCTGCAATGTCGCTTATGCTCCTTGATCCTGGTGTTAATGGATCGTCCAGTCATCCCGACATAAACTTTTCCGCATGTGCATGGTATGCGGTATATTCCCGACATTGCAAGTGGGTCTCTTTTCTCCTTCGCCGATCTAAGACACTCTTTGATCTTCCTTGTCGGTTTGAAGATCGTCTTTACGCCATGTTTGCGCAATATACGGCCGATTCTGTCCGTCACTCTGGGAATGTATGGCAGAAAGGCCGTACCCGACATTTCTTTTTCTGGTTCCTTACTTCGCCGAGTGTTTGGCTCAGTTACACTTCTAATATAATTTGTGGAGTACCCATTGCTCCTCAGGACTGTTTCCAGGTGTTGCATTTCTCGTTTGAGGTGTTGCGGCTCACATATTCGTTCTGCTCTCGTTACGAGCGTACTAATCATGCCCCTTTTCTGGCTCGGGTGGTGGTTTGACAGTTTGTGCAGGTATCGGTCCGTGTGAGTCGGTTTTCGATACACGCAGTGTCCCAGGTTTTCGCCGTCCCTTGTGACCAGCACATCTAGAAATGGCAGTTTCTTGTCCAGGTACATATAGTCTGCGGCCGCGAGCTCGGCTCCAGTTCACCACCGGCAATGGAGGGTGAAGCTTTGACAATGCCAGCCACTCGTGCTGGCGAAACGTCAGAAAAATCATTAGATGAACGTCGGCCGAAGAACCCGAGACAGAAGCCAATAGGCAGTTTGTCAACAAGTGGCCACGAAAGCCTCAACAATTTTGTATTACAGTGTCTTGTTGACAACTTAGGTCTATGGCTTCGTTCGTTCTGCACCATAGTCGAACAGTACCATCAGCTCTTATCAACTGAAATCATGATACATTTGACCAGGCCACGGTTTTCCAGTCGTCTCAAGCGCAACCGATATGGTGATGAGCCCAGGAGAGCTGCTACAGACGATGTCTTACTGTTAGCATAGATACTCGCGTCGGTCATCTATTACCGTAGCCCATTAACCACAGATTACACTGCAATGTCCTAACAGATAATTTCGCCGTACGTCCCACATTGATTTCTGCGGCTATTTCACGCAGTGTCGCTTGTTTGCTGAGCACTGACAACTCTACGCAAACGCCGCTGCTCTCGGTCGTTAAGTGAAGGGCGTCGACCATTGGACTGTTCGTGGTGAGAGTTAATGTCTGAAATTGGTATTCTCAGCTCACTCTTGACACTGTGGATCTGGGAATATCGAGTTCTCTAACGATTTCCGAAATGGAGTGTCCCATGAGTCTATATTCAACTACCATACCGCGCTCAAAGTCTGTTAATTCCCGTCGTGCGGCCATATTCACGTCGGAAACCTTTTCACACAAATCACCTGACTTAAAAAAAAAAAAAAAAAAAAAAAAAAAAAGGAGAAAGGAGAAAGGCAAAAAAGGCAGCTCCGCTCATGCACTGCCTTCTTTTTATACCTTCTGTACGCAATACTACCGCCATCTGTATCTGTCTGTGCATGTCGCTATCCTATGACTTTGGTCACCTCGGTGTAGTATATAAACATTACATCAAACGAAACTTGGAGCCTGAGCTAAATAAGAAAGTCAGTTCTGTGATGCACGTAAATAACATGGAGGAAAATAGAAAAGAACATTGGTTTATCAATGCGTAATTCATAAAGCATGAGAAGAGGCCGTAATATCGCGAAGAAAAGAAAAGTTGTATGGAACGATGGTGAGAGTTAAGCTGGAAGGGATGAAGCAGAAATTGAATTCTGACTAAACTAACTTGATTTATTGGGTTGTGGAACAGACATATTAATGTCTCCTCATTTGATACTAGCGAATGGCTCCTGAAGATACGAGAGAATTAGAAACAACAAACGAGTGTAAAAACATGAAGGGCAGACCCGACTTTTTCTGTACACACAGTAGCCCACTCAGATCCCGGCTATGGCAGACAGATGAGACGTGGGAGGAACACGACTCTAGAAAGGCGTGAAACATGATTGGGGCACATTCAGTTTTAACCCTTTCAGACCCTCTGGCTACAATTGTGCACATTAACATTTACAGTCTGTTAGCTGCAACAAAAGTATTTCTTCCCTAAGCGAACCTGAGCTACACACTTGTAAATGTTCAACATTTTCATCACGCTCAAATGCTGCCAACCGTTGGGCATCACTATAAAAAAATCAGCAAGTCAATGTAGCAGTGCGCAGCAACTCGTAACCACCAGAATACATGGTTCGCTATATTCTAGCGTATAACTGAATATTGTTGTTATTTTCCATGGAAATTATTGAATGATCGTTTTACTCTTTATTACAATAGAGAATATTTCATAATTAGTTATTTTAGTCCTTAAAGTGAACCCAAGTGAACAAAGTACGTTTTGGAAACGGGTACATATTTTTGTATAAATCTTGCTCCTAAAATCATTAAAAAATCACCTAAGACCACTACCACATAAAGAAAAATTTTTCTTCCTCCAGAAAAAATTCGGGTCTGAAAGGGTAATAGTAGGACTGACAGCTTCAGCCACACGAGGAAATTATGACGGCTGTTGTACTGAGCGAGCACTATATAGACCGACCATGCAGAACGAAGGCAGTGCGGGACCTATAAGATGACGCCTTATGTAACTATAGCCAGGCGAAATCCATGGAACACCAGCTGGGAACTGGAAACTAACAGAGTTGCACAGTATTGTAACTGCAGCGCTGTGCTATATGGAGAAACAATCGTTCGTCGGTCTTTGGTGCCTTAACCCCAGCCGCGTTTGTAGAATAGGCCAGTTCGATAATTATCTGAAGAAAAATTGTGCAGTAGGGTAGCGTAAGAGAATCTCACTTTGTGTTCTGAATTCTTTTCTTAAGTGATACTGCGGGGAATCAAGAAAATTTTTTTGTTATTATTATTACTGTTATTATTACCACGTCCCGTCAAGAACCAACGAAGACTTCATTTAACGTTTATCAGTACTGAATAAAATATCTGGGAGTTCCATTGGCTTTCCACAGATCATTCCGGTTTAGGACACGCAATTTTTCCTGTTTACTCGTTAACACTTCGACTTGGTAGTCTGTAAGCACCCGTCTGATGGACCCAAAATGACGGAAGAGGCATTTTATGAACGTCCGCTACAGTGAAAATTACTGACTGCTTTACTTTCTTATGGAATTTCTAAAGGAATCTGTGAAACACGACCAGTAGATACTTTAATTAACGATATGGTTCAAATGGCTCTGAGCACGACTTAACGTCTGAGGTCACCAGTCGCCCAGAACTTAGAACTACTTAAACCTAACTAACCTAAGGACATCATACACATCCATGCCCGAGGCAGGATTCGAAGCTGCGACCGTAGCGGTCGCGTTGTTCCAGACTTATGCGCCTAGAACCGCACGGCCACATCGGCCGGCAATTAAAGATGTTCCTCGTGATACCAACTGCGGACGTATTTCACCAACAAGCAGCGGCTTTAAGGTCTACAAAGCCCAGGAGAGTGGCATGCTGGCACCAGTCTTTCCATAACGCATCCCCATGACGCACATGACAGAGGATGACACCGCGGTCGGTCGGTCGGTCGTGATTGACCCGTAAGGACCAGAATACGGAGCTAGAGGTAGAGAGAGAGACATAGAGAGTGAGAGTGACACCTGTGATGACTAATACTAAGAGCCGATATTTTGTGGTAATATTTTATTACGTGTCTTCTGTGATCTCACGTTACTCCAACGCACCTGTGTGGTCGATCTGTCTCTTTACTGATAAACCACCAGACATACTCTCTACATCTCTCTTGAATGTTGAAATACTTGAGAGAGCTTCGAAAGGACGTCATGTATGTCGAGGTACCTCCATTTTCATGTCGATATTCTTCTTCTGTCACTGAAGAGAATGTTGTTACAGTAGCGGAAATACCAGCAGAAGACTGAGAAGTTTCTGTACAACACAAAGAAAAATTCTTGGGTCCACTTGCACTACCAATTCACATCATTCGGGAAGTCCATATTAAAGTTATTTGTGGCTATTAACACGTTCGCCGCCATCGGCCGATACTGGTGCACATGCCGTGGACGCGCCTGCGCGGCGAGAGACTCAGCTGTTGCGAGGCACCACTATTTAGTTGGGCACAGCCATTCGGTGTGGTTTATGTACAAAAACTACCGGATGCGGATTTATTACGAATATTAGAAGAAAGCGATTCGGAAACGAAATTGGCCAGTGGGGAGGACGGATGGGAATCCAGTGAAGAGTCTGACGGAGCCGAGTTTGCTTTAGATGAGACTGTAGAAATGGCTGTGAATCCAAGCGACAGGGAAAGGGCAGAAGGAGTGGTAACGAGTGCTAACGTAGCTGATACAAGTGTTGCATGGGAAAGCGAGCCAGTTGGAATGGTTAACTGCCCGTTTATAAACAATGAGCGACTGCTAATTCAACCAACGGGTAACACTCCCTTCGATTATTTTCGTCTTTTGCTGACGGACGAATTTCTATTGAAAGTTGTAGAAGGAACAAATCGAAACGCAATTGAATTATTCCTTCCTGTGGGACCAAAGTACTATCACGAGCCCGCATCTCGTGGTCGTGCGGTAGCGTTCTCGCTTCCCACGCCCGGGTTCCCGGGTTCGATTCCCGGCGGGGTCAGGGATTTTCTCTGCCTCGTGATGGCTGGGTGTTGTGTGCTGTCCTTAGGTTAGTTAGGTTTAAGTAGTTTTAAGTTCTAGGGGACTTATGACCACAGCAGTTAAGTCCCATAGTGCTCAGAGCCATTTGAACCATTTTGAACTATCACGAATAAATTGTTGGAAATATGTGACAGTTAACGAATTGTCTGTGTTTTTGGGAGTTTTCCTTCACATGGGAAATGTAAAGATGAGGAAGTTGCAGGACTATTGGAAAAAGGACCCTTTTTTCGCGTGAAAGGAATTGCCGATAGTATTTCACGAAATCGTTTTCTTCTAATACTTATTTATCTGAGTGTAATCGTAAAGTTTTTGATTGTATCTTCTCTGAGATTTGGCATACATTGTATTTCAGAAGTTTCTTCAAGATCTTGTGTTTGTTTTTGAATACTGTTTCTACTATATTTTTGTTCAATAAATACACTCCTGGAAATGGAAAAAAGAACACATTGACACCGGTGTGTCAGACCCACCATACTTGCTCCGGACACTGCGAGAGGGCTGTAGAAGCAATGATCACACGCACGGCACAGCGGACACACCAGGAACCGCGGTGTTGGCCGTCGAATGGCGCTAGCTGCGCAGCATTTGTGCACCGCCGCCGTCAGTGTCAGCCAGTTTGCCGTGGCATACGGAGCTCCATCGCAGTCTTTAACACTGGTAGCATGCCGCGACAGCGTGGACATCAACCGTATGTGCAGTTGACGGACTTTGAGCGAGGGCGTGTAGTGGGCATGCGGGAGGCCGGGTGGACGTACCGCCGAATTGCTCAACACGTGGGGCGTGAGGTCTCCACAGCACATCGATGTTGTCGCCAGTGGTCGGCGAAAGGTGCACGTGCCCGTCGACCTGGGACCGGACCGCAGCGACGCACGGATGCACGCCAAGACCGTAGGATCCTACGCAGTGCCGTAGGGGACCGCACCGCCACTTCCCAGCAAATTAGGGACACTGTTTCTCCTGAGGTATCGGCGAGGACCATTCGCAACCGTCTCCATGAAGCTGGGCTACGGTCCCGCACACCGTTAGGCCGTCTTCCGCTCACGCCCCAACATCGTGCAGCCCGCCTCCAGTGGTGTCGCGACAGGCGTGAATGGAGGGACGAATGGAGACGTGTCGTCTTCAGCGATGAGTCGCTTCTGCCTTGGTGCCAATGATGGTCGTATGCGTGTTTGGCGCCGTGCAGGTGAGCGCCACAATCAGGACTGCATACGACTGAGGCACACAGGGCCAACACCCGGCATCATGGTGTGGGAAGCGATCTCCTACACCGGCCGTACACCACTGGTGATCGTCGAGGGGACACTGAATAGTGCACGGTACATCCAAACCGTCATCGAACCCATCGTTCTACCATTCCTAGACCGGCAAGGGAACTTGCTGTTCCAACAGGACAATGCACGTCCGCATGTATCCCGTGCCACCCAACGTGCTCTAGAAGGTGTAAGTCAACTACCCTGGCCAGCAAGATCTCCGGATCTGTCCCCCATTGAGCATGTTTGGGACTGGATGAAGCGTCGTCTCACGCGGTCTGCACGTCCAGCACGAACGCTGGTCCAACTGAGGCGCCAGGTGGAAATGGCACGGCAAGCCGTTCCACAGGACTACATCCAGCATCTCTACGATCGTCTCCATGGGAGAATAGCAGCCTGCATTGCTGCGAAAGGTGGATATACACTGTACTAGTGCCGACATTGTGCATGGTCTGTTGCCTGTGTCTATGTGCCTGTGGTTCTGTCAGTGTGATCATGTGATGTATCTGACCCCAGGAATGTGTCAATAAAGTTTCCCCTTCCTGGGACAATGAATTCACGGTGTTCTTATTTCAATTTCCAGGAGTGTCTGTCGTTTCTCAGCAGAATTTTTCGTTTTATTTTTGAATATAAAATAAAAATGTAGTACTCTAAACTGTCACAGTTTTCAGAAAAAATAAACGAGACGCCCTAGCGCGTCCATGGCCACCCGCTACAGAATATGCCCTGATATGCCACTGATGCCATAGTGCACCTTAAAAAAAAAAAAAAAAAAATGATTCACGAGAGTAAAGTTTATCTTTTACTTATAAAATCAATACTTTTATATTAAGTTTAGCAATACAGTTTGAGATTCTATTAAAAAATAATTGGTTACGTGGCAACGCAAGGCCAATTGCAGTGGCAGCGAACGTGTTAAGCTCCTTGGTGGAGAATCTGTGAAGCACTGAATCTCTTGATACAATGGTATGCTTCAGGAAGCCAATAATGAAGGAGCTAGTAACATGAATAATATTTTTACTTACGGCGAATGTGGGTTTTTACTATTAATCCAACCAAGTTGTAAAATAAAAAGTGAATATTTAGAGATGAGTGTGCGGCTGTGCAGATAACGCCCGCCCCCACACTACCACTAGGACAAGGGCTACGCTTTAGTGATTTGGTTGGGAAATACCGCAACACCCTCCGTACAGCCCGGATCTTCCACCGAGTGATTTTCACATTTTTGGCGACCTGTAGATAGACATGCGTGGACGCCGGTTTCAGTTCGACGAGGAAGTGCAAGAGTGAGTGCGTTTGTGGGTTCGTCAGCGACCCACTGCATTCTACGAAACAGGAATTGATCGTCTCGTTTCCCAGTGGGACACATGTCTTAACTCCAGAGGTAATAGTTTTGAATGGAGCCATCCCGTGGTCTCCTTGTGGCAGGTGTTCAGTTTCCATTTAACTGCCCTCATAGCAGCGGTCCAAAGTACCAGCAGTTAATAAGCTGCCGGTAGCAGCCTTGCGAGATGTCTCACTGCGCTGTGTGCATTGCTACCTCCAGATGTGTGGACATTTAGAATAACCCAATTTGCCATTCGCTTATTTCCCTAAAGTGCCCATTAGGGTTTTAATCTTATGTGACGCTTTTCTCTTCAAATGAATCCATTAAGTAACGCGTATGACTATGATTTTCTTTTGACAGATGTCATCGTCGTATGAAAACAGTTAAACAGACACACAATACACGGGACGATATTCATACCACAAATCTGTCGTGTCTAAGTCAACGTATATCAGGTTCAAGTTGTTACCATCTAAAGATAACCCATACACCAGACTGCATTGTGGGAAAATTACATGATGGCTCTACTGGCTAATACGTACTCTTGCTAAGCACATGCACGCCCGCCCACGTAATCAATGAAAAATGTCAATCCGCACTCCAATATTCAGACCAAAATTAGTATATACTTGGTGTCCAGAAAATTACTGTACTCTGACATGTTTCGAACGGAAGCAAACAGAACTGTTTCCGTGTGCAAGGTAAATGAATAATAAATTGCAAGCTATAAATGTTGTGTTTCAGTTGATTACCCTCTTCAGAGTAGAAGTAGAAGAGAATAAACTGTAAACTCGTGTTGGACACAATGCTTCTAAGATAGGCCCCTAACGGGCCACTGCTCTTCGCTTGGTCGGCGTGCACCAAACTTTCTCCAGTTATTTAATTTCACTGTAGCTTATACTTGCCCCAGATTAAACCTTTTTGCCAATGAGTCCGTGTGCGGCGCTGGTCAGGAACATGTTGAAACAGATGGACAGCAGTTCCTCGACAGCAACCGCCGAACTGGTGTTCAACTCGAACTTGGAATCTTTAGATTCCCTTACCAGCTGTGCCTACACTACATGTTTTCTCTCTGATGACACCCTTCTTGGAGTTGAGGAAAAACTTTCTAGCCGTTCACGGTCTCCGCATTATCAAATACTCGTCAGTCCTGTTGTTTGCCGGTCAGGGTTAAACTCTTACTACCTAGTAAATGATTATTTCTGATGCTGTGCTCTACAAGAATGCCAACGAATTTGTCTTGTATAAACATCCGATTAAGCTTACAGGTTTTTGAAGTTGTTGTTATTCAGTGGTCACACAGCCTACGTCACCCATCAAGTTGAAAACTTAACCTAAGTGTTCAACTTTGAGCATAGCAATGTACGACGAGGCTTAGATGACACGAGAATGGTTGGGTGCTGACATCCTATTGGAAAGTGTTACATGTGAGTACAAAATCTAACAGAATGTAATCATTCCTTGTAAATAAAACTCATTTCAAGCAGTATGGTTATGACACAGGCTAATACTCACCTCGGACAGCTATAATAGGATTCCTGTGCTCCTTACATACACTCGTATATGTGAAAATTTTGCAACACCACATATTGTACAGAGTGTAAGACTTACAAGAATTGTAATAATACACGCTATGTGATACGTTGCCTCGGTGCTCAAGTGCAGAGTACAGGTTTGAAGCTCGATCTTCGATCAGTCCTAGTATTTTAGCTGTCACTTATCAATTGTGTCACCTATTCCAATATTTCTTAACATAAAAGATGCTGGCATCTGTAGTGTTTCGGAGTCTGTCAAACTGTAGTCCCCTTATAACTGGCTGGATCAGTCGTTTCAAAGGTCAGAGAAAAGCAAGAGCGTACCAACCTCACTTGGAGTTAAAACCGACCTTCAACTTGATGACAGCCCTACCGTTTCCTGCATGTGAAGCACTGGCTGAGAACGTCGAACCTCATTGCATCTCTCACTCTCGATATGGGGTTGGACATCATTCTAAAATCAAAGGTATCATTCCATCATTCGACTTCAGGCAAACCAATGGATACATAAATCCAGATGACTCTGAGTTTAACCCATCCTCTCCAAACAGTGGATCCAGACTGCAAATCACCCCAGGGGGCTCACGGCACTTTCGTGAGTTCGTGCGTGGCACACACGGGGCCCCGAGCCATTGCGGCCCTTTCTTCCTACCAGTGTTGCATTCCCTTCCCTTTACACATCCCTCCTCGTCCTCGCTCCTTCCCCTGTGCCCCTCCTACCCCTGTCCCACTTTTCTTCCTTATGTCAACTATCCTATTCTCGTCTCGGTATCCTCGTTTAAGTTGGCCCAGCTATCCTAATAGTTTCTGCTATCCCTTACGGTCTTGTTCCTCTTGAATTTTTTTCACCTTTCTTTTCTAGCGTTATTGGTCCTCCTTTGGGGCTTGATATCCTCTTCAAAATTTTGTCTCCATAGTGTGGGCCAACTCGAGAAGAACACTTTACTTAGCGTCTTCGGCGTGTGGCCTTACTGCTTCTTCAACCTTTTCCTCGATGACAACGTCCTTTTAACGTTATACGAGCAGCATGGTAGCCAGTCCATGTGGTGAGTTCGTTACGTACCCTTTTGGTTAAGGCCTCTGACAAAACAGGGATCACACTTCAGGTATCTGAACTGCTACCTCCCCGTGTATGCCTAGCAGTGATTGCTTGTCATTATGGAGCACCAGAGCACTTGGCAATGACCGCCTTGCTGAATGGCCCATGTAGTGGCTAGGTGACGACTACAGTGAGAGGCCCTGATTTGAGTGGACGATTTATGCATGAAATGTGTTAAGCTCTAAAAAACTGGCCGTTCTTCTACAGCCATCTCTTCATTTCGGAATGGATCCTTTAATACTGCTCCTTAGGACCCTGTGGCCTTCCATACCATGGCTGCCCTGTGAGAGGAGTGCTAGGTTCACCAGCTTGGGGTGAAAATCTTTCCTTCCTACCTGGTCTGAACCAGGACTGACCGCGACACTTTTACTTCCATAAAGCCGTTATTTTTCGTGGCAACGATCGAAGACAAGTTTGACGAAGTCGGATCTGTGAGTAAGATGCGAGCGAGTTCTCTGTTGATAGAAACTTCTTCTGCCGCCCAATCTGCGGGCCTTTACGCCTGTGACCACCATGTCGACATCCCGGTTTTTATTACTCCTCAGCAGTCTCTGAATACGAATCAGTGTGTCATATTTCAGAGGACTCTCGTCTCTCAACTGATCAGGAAATCAGTGCCAATCTGGAACAGCGGAGCATTCATTTTTTTCAGCATTTCCAGAAAGGCCATCAGGACAATAGCAGCAATGCTAGCGTCATTATTCTGCCAAATAAGGGGATACTCTACCAGAGAAGGACAAGTTTATGGTTTATCAGTGTGACGTGATGCCATATATTCTGCCACCGATGGGTGTTTCCGGAGTTTGCGTTTCAGGTACATGTCTTTCTGCTGTACAGCAGACCTTCTGTGTGATGAATGCAGATGCCCACTCTATGAAGGGAGCTCCTGTGTTCCGCTGCCCATGTACATTAACTGTCACTGTCATTATTTTCCATGCACACTGTATTGCCCAGTTTATAAGAAGGAAAAAAGATGCAGGAGGATAAGTCCCTTGATCGTTTTATCCTATTCTAAGGCTCGTCAGTAATATGACCATCTTCACCCCCTATCTATGACATCTAATTTGCGTCTGTTTTGTCCTTTTCCTCTTGTCCCTGCTCCTTACCCCTGTCCTAACCCCCCTCTTCTCTCCCACTCCTGTGCAGCTGCGGTCCCCTCCCCTCCACATGTCGCATCTACTACTTGGCTAGAAAAGTGTCCCCCTCCTTTGGTTTCTGCCAGTGATGGGGCCCCTCCTGGGACTCGTCTGCCCCGGATCTTCCAGACCAGAGATATGCTGCCACACGTCGGCCGTGGGACCTACAGTCCATGCAGAGCAAGGTCGGCTGCTCTCTCATTTCCATAACTCGCTAAAGTCTACTATCTATCTGGGCCCTACCCTCCTTAATCACTAAAAGAGGAGAAGAAGAAGAAGAAGAAGAAGAAGAAGAAACATAAGCCTGAGGACAAGGTCCCTCTGTCCCTCTGGTGCTCCTGGAAGTCTCGACACCCCCCTGGAAACAGAGTCTAACCTCTTGTCTATGGATGTCGCCCTGTCTTTGTTGGAGATGGATGGTGACTTGGTGGCATGACCAACTTTGGCCCATTCGCCTCCTATTTGAATCACCGTTCCATACTTATTCAATGGAGTTGTAACGGATACTACCTTTTGGAGGTGCAATCCCTTATTTTGTTTTACTCCACAGCTTGTGTCATTCTACAGGAATCACATTTTACTGGTGCTCACTCACTAACCCTTTGTGGGTTCCATGCTTTCCCTTTGAACCAGGTCAGCCCTCAGAGGGCTTCTGGTTGCATTTGCACTTTGGTCCATACCGACGTTGTTAGTACATGGCTCTCAGTTCATACCACATTGGAACATTCGAAATGATTGCTGCTGCCTGGGTCCATTTGGACTCTACAGGTACACTTTTCAATCTCTGTTTCCCTCCTTATAGGCCAACTATATCCACTGCCCTAACTGCATTCTTTCAGCAACTCCACCCGCCCTTCATCCTTGTTTGTGATTTTAATGTTCATCACCCTTTTTGGGGCAGTGCTTGCTCATCTAGTTTGGGGTCTCCTCATAGATCAGTTTCTTGCAAACCAAAACCTGTGCCTTCTAAATGATGGTTCCCCAATCCAATTTAATATTGATTATGTCACTTTCTCTGCCACTGACCTTTCTCTCACATCCCCTCTTCGTGACACTGGTCGCCATCCAATTACTTCTACAATGAAGACCGCTTCCCATTGATTCTCTTGTCCCCTTCCTGCCTCCCGATGGCCAGGTTACCCTGTAGGACTTTTCAGTCATGCTGATTGGCCTGTATATATCTCCCAGTTCGTGTTTACCCCTGCTTTTCGGGTTCTACCGATGAAGCTTATGGCTCAGCTGCCTCTTCCACACTGCTCCTCTGGGACAGAATCCACCATCATGGTAACTGTTTGGCTACCGATTTACACAAGCCCTGTCTATAGTCTTCTGGGTGATGCTCGGATTCTTCCCTTTTCGGTTTGATGCTCCCACCTCCTGGTTTCCTGTCATATCGCTATCTGTTGTTTCCCTGCTCACTCTTCCTATCCTATTATTTTCACTTCTTCAGGATGTTGCCAGCCCACTGTCCACCCTCGTGTGGGTTTACTGGTTGGGCTCTGCCTCTTTTCTCTCCACCGAGATTTCCATCTTCCCCTTTTTCCTCGTTCCCACTGTTCTCCCCCAAGAGTGAGCCCTCTTGGTTAGTTCCTCAGCCCTGGATTCAGATGAATTTCTCCAGAGGTCTGAAAGAGGTGTTTCATTGTTTAATCCTCCCCCTTATATAGGAGTTTCTGGGTGCTGTTGTTTTTTGTACCAATGGCTCTAGATCCACTGATCATGTGGGATATGCCTTCATGTCTTCCGTTGGTACGAAATACCGTCTCTTGCTTTCCATGTGTGGGCTGTTTGCTGCGGAACTGATGGTCATTTACTGGGACCTCTGGTTTATTAAATGGTCCTCCCTCACCTGAGGTTTGTTATGCACAGACTCGATGAATGGCCTTCAGGCTATCGCCGATTGGTGTCTGCCATCCACTGCCTTCTTGCCGATCTTGACAATGCTGCTTCGTCAGCACATTTCCTTCAAGTGTCCTGGACAATGAGCTTGCCAGTCATCTGACTAGTGGGGGCAGCTATCTACCTCTGTTATCCGTCGCAGCTCGGGGATGAATTTACGGTTTTACATCAAATTCCTTTTAGCTCAGTCATGGGCCAACTCTTGGGGGGAGGGTGCGAGTGAGCGGCACATTCTGTCTAATAAACTTCATACGATGAAGGAGACTCCTGCCACTTGGCATTCTTTCTTCAGCCTCTGCCTGCAGGCGTCTACCATCCTCTGCCACCTTCATATAGTAGAAACCAAGTTCTCTCATTTTTTTAACTCTGCAACGAACCCACCCTCTCCCCTTTTCAGTTGCTTGTCACCCCTCAAAGTGATCCATATTTTTCTGGACTGCCCCCCCCCCCCTTTTGGCACTTCACACTAAATATGCCCTCCCACACTGATTATCACAGGTGTTAGTCGATGACCCTTGCATGGTTATGTCCATCCTCTGATTTCTTCGTTAAAGTGGTTTGTCCTCCAAGATTTACATTACAGAATTTCCTTCTGAAATTGGAGTCCATTGGTAACAGTTGGTTTGGGAGGCCTTTGGCCTTCCCTCCACGCTTGTCAGGTTGCCTCGCCCCCCCCCCCCCCCATACTCCCAGTTTTCCCTACATGTTGTCTGTACTTCTATGTAGTTTCATTCCTCTTTTCCTTGTATCCTTCTTCTCTGGAGTTGTCCCCATTATGTTGGGATCATGGTATGATGTGGGGATCTGGATGGGTATGTGGCTGTGCCAGCGTCTCATCGCTCACACCGCCTCTGTCACGCCCCTTGCTCTCACCCCCGCCCCTCCCCCTGCCCACCTGTTTTTTACTCTTCCTGCCACCCCAACGTTTCTTCTGCATCTTTTTAATCCTTCTTCCTTTCCCATCAACTGGACTGTGCTGCTGATTTTGTTCCTCCCTTAGTTTCTTCCACCTTGGGTCATGGGACTGATGACTTCACTGTTTGGTAGCCTCTCCCTCCCCGCATCCCCCACAATCAACCAATCAACCGACCAACCACCCAGTTTGCAACTCATTGTGCCCCTTCAGTAGCATAATACGCTCTACTTCATTGTCCAGTCACTAGATTTGGATGTTAAATTTCACATTCTTCTTAATATCATTCACAGGAATATACCATATGGGGTCTCACCTTCTCCATTTGTTCTTGTCCATACTAATGCGAGCAGAATACGACATTTCGACAGAACTTGTTGAAGTCGTCTATAGTTCATACTTATATGCTAGTTAAATCTACTAAACTCTGGAAGAAACAAATAAATGTTTCAAAGGAAGCTATGGCATGTAAACTGTTGAAATTATTACTATGAAATAGATATTAAGCAGACGCTTGAGGTTAAAATCGTTTCAACCACGCCCAGGAATGGACACACAGTGGTTCCTGCTATACACTGTTCGACGTTATTTGTATGTATGCAGCTCTACTGAATTAGGTTTTCGCCTATGATGATATCTAAAATAATTTCTGATTTATAATGTTTTTAAAATTCTGCATTCTTCGTAGCTATTCAGTTATCGCGATAACTGTAGTGCTATGACTGTGCGGTGTCTCTCAATGTGCTGTAACAGTTACTACACCGTCATAATGCTCGTAAAAATCTATTGGTGCCCAATATGACCAATGAACAGCGTGCAGTAACCATCAAGGGCAATTTAATTCCAAACAGAGAGTGTACAATTAATATTATTTTCTCCTCGCTCTTCCCATTATGAACGTAAGTTCTGCACAGGGTTTTAACTACACGCAAGTACTTCTTCAGTGAGCAATGTAATTTAATCAGATAGATTCGCGACTCTTTCCACAAGAAATATGAGCACAATTCAGAAACTATACAGTTACGTACACCTACATAAAACAAAAGTGCAGCTTTTTTACTTGTTTTAGTTAGTATACTGTATATGCTTGGTTATTTAATTATTAATACGGCGTATCTACCACTCCAAATAGTGAATACAGCTTAAATTCCCACAGAAAAATCGAGCTGTTATGAGTTACGGATTACCGTACTGAACTTCACTTTATGGAAATGGTACTTTTGTCGGCAGCAGACAATGAACATTCAAAAGTCTAGAATCACACATATAACTGATTCAAGTACGAATCGGTTCTGCGACCCTTTAATACTCTGCCCATATTTCTGTTCCATTAATCTTGATCTATCAAGAACATTTCTAGAGATTCGGTAAGTCATTATTGATAAACATCATGTTATTAATCGTAATAAAACGTGAGGAAAGCCATAGACACCAAAGATAACCAGTTATATACCCACTTCAAGCGAATGCCAGGATGGAATGTTCATCAAGACCCCAAATGTTCCTGCTGCCGACCTTGCAGGCGACGAAACGTTTAACAAAGAAAATGTGACTATGTGACTAAACGTATCCTCAAGTGGATGTCATTCTCAGCGATACACACTCATCCTTACACACGCATCGTGATTTCTGCAGACGTTAGTACTTTTCGTCGTGAAATGAAATTCTTAGTTCTTAGAAGTTGGAGCCACTCACCAGATGCTTCTGTATTCTGCAGTACTGCTTAACGGAGCGCATTAATTCTTAATTTACTGATAGACCATTAATTCATTCACTCATTCTGTTGGGTAGATTTTAGTGAAGTTTATAAGGCTCCCCTTACTCTGGGTAGCATTATATGTTTTCAACTTTACATTTTATTGGGTTGCTGCAGCTAGCAGTAGTAATTCACTCCCTAAAGCTTGTGTCACTCGAAGCTATTTCTGTCGCTACTATTACTGGCGACGAGTTGTCGTCACTTCGTGTAGCCGCTGCTACCTTGTAACACTGAGCTGTTGGTTTGCAGGCGTAGGTAGTAGTTATTGGACTGCCGTACAGACCTCATTCCTCCTTTATAATGTCGAACAAACCATTTCGTATAGTTTTGAAACGGTGATTCGTTGGCGTTGTGCTGGTTTGGGTAAACATTTCTAAATAAATTTTTTCGAAGAGAAAGAAAATGACTCCGCGATTGGAGTAGTCGGAAAGAAGTTGATGTTTCGGCTTGGAGGACCCACTTTAACACGGAAATATTCTACGGTTAACTGAAGAAAAGTTCGATGCATTTCTTGAATTGGTTACTCCCTACTTACGAAAAGCAATAAAGTGCAATGCCACTTGAGACCAAACTATAAATCGCCTTGCGTTACTTGTCAGGTGGTGACAGCCTTAAATCTTTGCAGTATTTATTCACAGTTCCTGCAAACAATTTATGAGTTTCTGCAATATGTTTACAAAGCTAGTCACAAGACATTGGCGCCATTTATCGAGGTAAGGTTCATTTGTTTACTTTCGTTTATTCTAGGTATATCACGCTAGATGAAATGAAGCCATCCATTTGAATACTAAACATTATTACTGTGATTAAGACTTTTATAAGCTTTACAGTTGAGTTTTCAGATCTACATTAAGAAACGAATAG
Source organism: Schistocerca nitens (assembly GCF_023898315.1). NCBI lineage: Eukaryota > Metazoa > Arthropoda > Insecta > Orthoptera > Acrididae > Schistocerca > Schistocerca nitens. Next base: position 886,373,985 of record NC_064616.1, on the reverse strand, counting down.
GCATAATTAAAATGAAATTGGACCATAAAGATATAAAATCACTTAGTAACAATATTATAAAATGTACAAATCGTCTGTTTGATGCGGTTGATAGTCGTTTGACTAAATTGTGTGTGTTCACCAACATCGAGAACAGTACTCTCATCAGTCGTACCCTGGTCAACTTCGTATTGACCAGATGGGCCGGGCTGCCGTGTAGGGGCAGGTGTCTGGCAACCAAAGGTGAAATTATGTCTACACTTTCGTGCTGAGAAAGCAAGGTGCTCAGTCTTGAGGAATGGAGTCTTCGGATTTGGTCCTGAAGCACAATAAAGCTTCTCGTCGGTAGTTTGCTAAGCTGAGATGCAGAGTGCATTTTAGACTGGTCGTATTTATCTTGAGTAGCGTTTTGTGAGGTCATTGCTGCCATTTAGTGAAGTTTTGCAATATATTTATTCAAATTTGCCAGATAACCAGATCGTCCTTCCAACTTTTTTTCGGTAGCTTTGGTGGTGCCGTTAACCGCTCGCTGTTGGCTGTGGAAGAAAAAACTGATGAGACGCTTCAACCATGTTATTTCCTTGAGTGGCAGGTAGGGGACTCTCATTGAGAGGAACTTCATTGCTGTTGGCACGGTCATCTGTCATCGCAGACACATCGACCAGCGAATAAGTAACTACATAGCAGTACAGAATCACTTTTACAGTTATCAGTCGGAATGTTAGTAAGCAGTCGGGAAGGAAGCAGGATCGAAGCATGCTATACCAAGTGGATAGTTAAACTGCCTGAGTCAGATAAAAACATAACTATAGATAATCAATTGTTGACTGTAATATTAGATTATGGTTGTAACCGTTGTGTTTAAGTATTTGAGGTTAACAAACTGCGCGGTTAATTGATTGATTTTTATTTGGTCCTACAAAACTAAATTTTGTTCTAGGATTGTACTCTATTGTAGGGCATGTAAGGAACTGAATAGAATAAAATATGTGCAAAAGAGAAGAAAAACAAACAATACTGTAAACAATTTAATACAAGATAAACAATATTATATCCAAGGTTTCAACAAAAGCAACAGTATTGCAGATAATATACATACAAAAGAGATATACAATATTACAGTTAGGTTTTGAAGGAAAACAACATTACTGGAGACAATTTACATACATGACATAAAATATTATGTACACTGGAATACAAATTACATCTTTCAAAATATAATACATCTACCACAAATCTAATAGCTCCAGAAATTGATTTAAATTATATACAATATGGTTTGTGAGGAATTGTTTCAGTTTGTTCTTGAATACATGAGGGTTGTCAATATAATTTTTATATAAAGTGGGATCTTATTGTAAATTCTCATTCCACCTTGGATAATTCCTTTTTTTAACTATATGAGAGTAGCTGAGTCTTTTTCAAGGCTTTGCTTCCGCCATGTGATATGAATGTGAATATTACAGTTAGCTCGGAAACGTTTTTCGTTGTTGATTACAAATATCATCAGCGAGTAGATGTACTGACTTGCGGTTGTTAGTTTAAATAGATCTAGTAAGAATTTTTATTTGTTTCAGTTTTCTTGACAAAGGCAAGCCGTCCAAAACTCTTTTGAAACGAAACCGGACGTTCTTAATTGCTATGGTGCTTCAGATAGGAAGCATATTTCCATAATGCGTTCCAGAAACAGCACTTCAGTATTTTACAATTACAAATACTTTTACGGCATTGTGGTCTTTGCAGTAGTCGGTGCAGGGTACTGCGTCAGATACACAGACGTCGGAAGCTATGAAAGAACTTCCGACAGTACTCTATTCCGAATGTCTCAGTTTAATATTGCACCTGAGAAGAATTTGCTCAGTTAGCATGAAGGTGCACTGTGTTTTGATGATGACGCTTTTCCTCGTCGAACAAACTTATTGGGACAGCCAGTTTTCATTGAAACAAAAAATTTTTAACTATCGCTTGTCAAGAGCGCGACGAGTCAGTGAAAATGGCTTCGACATACTGGATTCACGATTTCGTATCTTTTGAAGGCCAATTGCTCTGAAAGTTGAGAAAAGATGTGCTCGTAAAGGATGCGTGTGCCCTGCACAACTTGCTACACATGACAGATGCGAGAGATTATTTCCCAAGCAGATTTGTTGATGAAGACGATTTGAATACAGGCGAAATTAACCCAGGACATTGCATGCAGGAGGTGATAAATCCCCTTTCATCAGGTACTCGGACTGTCGTGGGATTTTTATCCAAACACTATTCCAATTACGAAGAATCAGTGAGGAATTGTTAAGCTAGGACCTTCACAACTGTATTATCTGTGCCCTGGCAACAGAAGTCAGAGTAAAATTGTTAACATCATTGTTAATTAATATTTAAGAAATACGAACACTTTCTTGTCAAGAACAGTACATGAATAAAACGATGCCAGTATTGAGGTGAATAAAATAAGGTGCCGCACTTTTGAGTTGACCGATTTCAGAGGGACGTGAGGCGTACAGAGCAAGAATATCATGGCTGCAATGGGATGAGGTGGCGCGTGAGGGAAAATGTTCTAGCGTTTCCCTCCCAGGGTTAGCAGCTTAAAGGTGTGTGCACCTCGGACTGATGAGTTACTAAACTAAAGATTACACACCTAAACAACATGGATTAATCAATGCGAACTGGACCGATGGTGACACTTCTTTATTGCAAGCAATATGTAATTAAAATAATGTTGATGAAATACCACTCAATTAATAGTGTTACGTATGACCGTTGTTGGCAGTAATAGGGCACAGAAAGCAGTCGGCTCGAAGTGTTAGCCCTGTTTCCTGCATGTGAAGATCACTTTGTGGCCGCAATCAACCAACTAAAACTGCGACAGCTATAGAGTATAATTCTTTGTATAATGTATAACTTATGTAATTATAGATTATAGACGCCACATTTTTAGTTGGCCAATGCAGCCCACAAACTGATCGTGATAAGCTGGAACAAGCCGGAACACTTCGAATCGACTGATTTTTGTGCCTCATTGCTGCTAACGTCTGTCATATAACAGTTGAGGCTCTATTAACTGCGTATTATTTCAACAGTCTTATTTTAGTTTCATATTCCTTGCTACACATAAATGTCACATTTGAAGATGACAGTCGGTACAGTGCGCATTGACGAATCCACGTGGCTTACATGTGTAATTTTTGCTATAGCGGCGTATCAGTACGAGGTGCACACGCCAGGAAGTTGTCAGCCCTAGCAGGGAAACGCCAGAACATTTTCCTTCTCGGGTCCCCTCACTCCACCGTAGCTATGCCAATTTTGCTCTATACGCCTCACGCCCCTCTGGAAACCAACTAAAACTGCGGCAGCTATATTTTATTCGTCTCAGTACTACCACTGTTTTATTAATGTACAGTTCTTGACAAGAAAATGTTCGCATTTTTTAAATATAAACTAACAATGATGTTAACAATTTTGCACTTACTTCAGTAGCCACGGCACAGATAATTCAGTTGTGAAGGCTCTAGCATAATGTTTCCTCACTAATTCTGTGTCACTGGAATGCACTCACTCCGTCTTCAGGCCACAAGTGACCCATCGGGATCATCCGACCGCCGTGTCATCCTCAGCTGAGGATGCGGATAGGAGGGGCGTGGAGTCAGCACACCGCTCTCCCTGTCGTTATGATGGTATTCTTTGACCGGAGCCGCAACTATTCGGTCGAGTAGCTCCTCAATTCGCATCAGGAGGCTGAGTGCACCCCGAAAAATGGCAACAGTGTATGGTGGTCAGGATGGTCACCCATCCACGTGCCGGCCACGCCCGACAGCGCTTAACTTCGGTGATCTGACGGGAACCGGTGTATCCACTGCGGCAAGGCCGCTGCCCGTCACTTGAATGGTGGTTAGATAAATATCCCACGACGGTCAGATAAATTTATGAAAGCGGACTTGTTGTTGGTGTTGTTGTTGTTGTGGTCTTCAGTCCTGACACTGGTTTGATGCAGCTCTCCATGCTACTCTATCCTGTGCAGGCTTCTTCATCTCCCAGTACTTACTGCATCCTACATCCTTCTGAATCTACTTAGTGTAGTCATCTCTTGGTCTCCCTCTACGATTTTTACCCTCCACGCTGCCCTCCAATGCTAAATTTGTGATTCCTTGATGCCTCAAAACATGTCCTACCAACCGATCCCTTCTTCTAGTCAAGTTGTGCCACAAACTTTTCTCCCCAATCCTATTCAATACCTCCTCATTAGTTACGTGATCTACCCACCTTATCTTCAGCATTCTTCTGTAGCACCACATTTCGAAAGCTTCTATTCTCTTCTTGTCCAAACTAGTTATCGTCCATGTTTCACTTCCATACATGGCTACACTCCATACAAATACTTTCAGAAACGACTTCCTGACACTTAAATCTATACTCGATGTTAACAAATTTCTCTTCTTCAGAAACGATTTCCTTGCCATTGCCAGTCTACATTTTATGTCCTCTCTACTTCGACCATCATCAGTTATTTTGCTCCCTAAATAGCAAAACTCCTTTACTACTTCAAGTGTCTCATTTCCTAATCTAACTCCCTCAGCATCACCCGATTAAAGCGGACTTATGACTTCCTATCTCAAATGTCCGGGGTTAATTTCGCCTGCATTCAGATCCTGTTCATCAACACATCTGCTTGGGAAATAGTCCCTCACAGCCGTCATGCGCAGCAAGTTGTGCAGGGCACGTGCATCCTTTACGAGTACATCTACTGTCTCAAGTTTCAGATCAATTGGCCTTAGCCAGGACACCAAAGCCATTTTCACTGACTCCACGCGCTCTTGACAAGCGATAATAAAATTTCTGTTCTTCCAACGCAAATTTCCTGTGCCTGTATGAATTTATTTAGGTTGTTCGAGCTGGAACAGAGCACTCTAGTACTGATGGTAGTTCTTCCACAACTTTGGACGTCTATATATCTGAAGCAGTACCCAGCATCCACCACTGTAGAGAGCGCTGTGCTGTAAAACCCTTTGTAATTGCAAATTAAGTATCAGGAAGTCATTTCTGAAAGTATGTGTATGGAATGTAGCCATGTATGGAAGTGAAACGTGGACGATAAAGACAAGAAGAGAATAGAAGCTTTTGAAATGTGGTGCTAAACAAGAATGCTGAAGATTAGGTGGGTAGATCACATAACCAATGAGGAGGTATTGAATAGAACTGGGGAGAAGAGAAATTTTGGGCACAACTTGACTAGAAGCAGGGATCGGTTGGTAGGACATGTCCTGAGGCATCAAGGGATCACCAATTTAGTATTGGAGGGCAGCGTGGAGGGTAAAAATCGTAGAGGGAGACCAAGAGATGAATACACTAAGCAGATTCAGAAGGATGTAGGTTGCAGTAGGTACTGGGAGATGAAGAAGCTTGTACAGGATAGAGTAGAGCTGCATCAAACCAGTCTCTGGACTGAAGACCACAACAACAACAATTGCAAAATGTCGGAGTGCTATTCCTGGGGCGCATTATGACAATATTCTTCCCATCTGAAGCACCACAGCAATTAGGAGAGCTTCATTCATGACTTTTGGGTGGCTTGCCTTTCTTCATCTCTATCAGCAACCTGAAACGAATAGAAATTAATACTAGACTTACGTATCACGCAGTTTGTTCATCTCACGTACCTACATACAACATTTATGACGATGATGTAATATTTCACTCCCTCCCAGGGGACACCGCCTTATCGAAGGCACCTTCAGTGCCGGGCGGGAGGGTTTGCGTGCTCCGACGACGTCAAGGGCTGTGCCGGCGGTAGCTTAGCTACCGGTAGCCGGAGTGGTCTTGACAGAGGAGCCAGACGAAGTGTGTCCCACAACATAGGGAGGAGAAAATTCAGCAATATAATAATAATAATTATTATTATTATAATAGCACACACACCAACAGTGAAAGCAGAAGGAGCAAAGAAAGAACAATTTTATAGAAACCTTGAAAGTTATGAATTGAAAAATAACCGTGCACCTGGCGCAGATGGGACAGTGTCAGAACTTTTAATATTTGGCGGTCATCCTTTAATACGAATAATGCATGTACTAATAAATAACATTGGGAGACAAAGCATGCTGGAGGACGGAAAAGCTGGAATAATGTGCCCTATATATAAGAAAGGAGAAAAGTTAGCTTGTGAAAATTATAGACGCATAACTTCGTTGAACATATCCTACAAGTTATTTTTCAGGGTGCTAAATGAAAGGACAAAGAAGTGCGCTGAAAAATCTTCGGGGAATACCAATATGGCTTCCGGTCAAACAGAGGTACTTATGACTAGTTATTTGTTACTAGAGAAATATTGGAGAAAGTTTATGAGTATGACATAGACCTCCACTTCCTGTTCTTTGATTTCAAACAAGTTTTTGACAGTGTTAACAAGCTAGTACTGTATAAAGTACCAAAAGAATTGGGCATCTGTGACAAACTATGATGGTTACCTGATTTAACAATGAAGGCCAAAAAGGCAAAAGTAAAAGTGTGCAACAAAATGACCGAGAACTTTAACTTCACAGGTGGAGTGATTTAGGGTGATGGTCTCTCTGCAGACCTGTTCAACTTGGCATTGCATACTCTGACTCAAAAAAACAGGTAAGAGGAATCCAGCTAGATATATTCATATACAGGTGATACTGCAGTTGTGGCAAGAGATGTACACACCCCTAAAGAAATGTACGAAATAATGTAAGTAGAAGCAGCAAAAATTGGACTTACTGTAAATGAAAACAAGACCAAATATATGTTGATACCCAATTCTAAGTCAAGAAGAACGCCACATGACCTCAAAGTTGCGAGGTGCCGGGGCTAGCAGTGTATTTGACACTAAATTCTTCTTGAATCTACATATGTAAATGATGCTCTAAGCCCCCCCTATTCTAACTCCGACTTTTGCTGTTGCACAAGGATAAAAAAAAACACGCGAACTGACTCTAATCAACCCTGCCAGTGGAGTAGAAGAGAGTTTGGCACCTGCAATAATTTAATTTGATAAATAAGTTAAATAAACGAAGGTTTCATTAACATAGTGGGAAATGATGGGTTGCTCTACCGATTAACAGAATGAAAGTTCTGTCCAAAATAACAATATGATTTATTAAGACTAAACACAAAATAATAAAAAAAAACACATGAAATATTTATAATACCTCAAATTGGCTCAAATTGGAGACTCATACAAACACTGTTAAGGTGAAGTTGTCCCTAAACTAGATCGTGAGGTTTAAGACGAAGTGGTATGTGGAGCCAATTCCTTGCCACTCAAATCTCAAGAGAGACACACAGCTAACCCAACAGTAATTGCTGCTACTCAAGACAGAACAAAGTTAGAAAAAGACGAACAGGCGCGCTCTGCTGAGCTCTGATTGACTAGGAAAATCCCTATCTGCCGGTGCTGCGGACATACATTACCAAACTGTCTTCTTGACTGCCAGAACACGATCTGGCGTATCGGCGGCGATGGCTGGTTGCTTCGACGTCCTCGACCGAAAGGCGAGAGCCGACTACCTAGAGCACCCATACAGGCCGAACACCGAACATTCCCGCCCCCACGACAGTGGCCGTGGTTAAACGTTCCAATCAGCAACTCGAAAACCGGCGGAAAATTCCACTCCATTGCCGGAGCACTACCATTCCACCAATGGAGATTCTTGGCGCCAATTTATGCGCTGATTTTGCTACGTCACGGAGCTATGCCCTGAGCAAGCCAATCACAGTTACTATTTTGCAGAAAGCGCGGGAATTTTCCCGCCACAACTGCCTGGGTACACAAGTCATTCCCACGCCTCGCTGGTAGCCCGCCAGAAAGTGTTTTCGCTAAGTTTCTCCGAAGTAACGGAACCTCTAGCCCAGCCGCTACTTCAGACCCCAGCGGGCGTGTCTCTTGACAATGTCGGCGTCTGGAAAGCATTCACTCGACTGCCTCACACACGTCGGCTTAACACTCTCGAGATCAGTGGAGCCCGCCTGTCACCGGACCACCTGGGAGACGAGAGACGCTGCGTGGGAAGTCCGCGTGTGAAGGAATAGCAACTTTCCACCGCATGCAATTAGAGAGGAGAATCGTAAGATAGAAATATGAGAGGGGGCTCATGCCACCTCTCAAAGTCTCTCATAATTTTTTTAAAGTTGTCAGTTGATTTCATTATTTAGGTGTTGTCTTACCAAGCGATAACAATATAAGACAATGTATTAGGGAAAGAAGACAAGCTGGAAACAGGACCTGTTATGCAAACTTACAGGTAGTCAAGATTTCTATAATTACAAGATCAACCAAGTTAAGAGTATAGTATTCCCTTGTACGATCAGTTGTCACACATAGATCGGAAATGTGGACAATTACTGAAACAGAGATGAACAACCTAAGGACATTTGAAAGGAAAATCCTGTGAAAAATTTATGGGCCCGTGAGAGAGGCAGAGGGTTGGAGAGTAATGTACAACAAGAGTTTATACTAGGGAAAAATATAATGAAGCCTGTCAAATTTCACAGAATACTCAGGTTGCCCAAACGAATAATGAAAGGCAGATGGTATTCCATCCAAAGGAAGTAGTGGCTAAGAGCTAGATGGTTGGACATGTTAGCTGATCTTGACGGGATGGAGATCCGAGGACGGAAGAGAGAAGCAGAGAACAGAGATGTATGAAGGAAGATTATTGAGGAGGCCAAGGTCTATCAAGGGCTCTAGTGCCGAAGAAGAAGAAGAAGAATATATTTCACTCAACAATAACTTATTTATAGTTATGTTTTTATCAGACTCAAGCAGGTTAACTTTCTTACTGATTGCTTTCTAAGATTTTGTGTATTAACAGAATCTTCCGTCGGTTCTTGGTAGAACAACATTATAATAAATGAAAAGCACCATTTGCTTTTGTTCTACAATATTACTTTTATTATAAACCGGTTTTCGGCTTACAAAGCCATCTTCAGACATTTACTGAGTATTATCAACAAAAATGTGATAATACTCAGTAAATGTCTAAAGATGGCCTTGTAAGCCGAAAACCGGTTTACAATAAAAGTAATATTGTAGAACAAAAGCAAACTGGTGCTTTTCATTTATTAAGATTTTGAGTGATAATTGTAAAGGTGCTTCTATACTGCTATATTGTTATTTATTCACAGGACAACGTGTCTGTGATGCTAGATGACGGTGCCAACAGTGATGAAGTTCCTAACAATTGGGGGTCCCCTACCTGCTACTGCCAATCAAAGAAATACTATAGTTCAAGTGTCTCAGTCAGGTTATTCTTCACCAGTTAACGGCGAGAAGTTAACGGCACCACCAAAGCCACCGAAAAAAAAGTTTAAAAGATAATAGGGTGTCCATGGCAACTCTGAATCAATCTTTTGCAAAAATTCACGAAATCATAGCAATGACATCTCAATATGAATACGACCTTTTTGCAATGGGAACGTTTTCAATACGTTCCGTCTTGCAGCTCTCAAATATTGAAGACAAAACAATATACACAAAATCTGTTGTTTATTTACTGGCTGACCAATTTCGAGATTTGCCCACTTTCGCAAGCAACCTGTTACAGAGAAGAAAATTTGGTGTGAGTGGATGTGTAGCTTGTGGATAATAAAGCCATCAGTGATGAAAATGGTTCATATTGTAACTACGTATGTATTTGTCTTCAGGACATGGTTGGTGTTGACAGTTCAAATGGCTCTGAGCACTATGGGACTCAACTTCTGAGGTCAGTAGTCCCCTAGAACTTAGAACTAGTTAAACCTAACTAACCTAAGAACATCACAAACATCCATGCCCGAGGCAGGATTCGAACCTGCGACCGTAGCGGTCTTGCGGTTGCAGACTGCAGCGCCTTTAACCGCACGGCCACTTCGGCCGGCTTGTTGACAGTTCTGTTTATGTCGGCACACTGAAATGAATCACGTATCTGCATTAAAAATGTCACTGATGTTGTTACACCTTCATTATCGAGCCTGATGTGATCCAACGTGACAACGATAATTGATTCATAGTGGAGAATTTTAATCAAAGTATGACAAAATTATCGTAACACTCACGATAAAAAAAGCCAGCGTGACACAGCGTAATCCAGTAAGGATAGTACCTCCACTGTGTATAAAATATCGTTGTCTAGTGGATGACGTCAGGCACCGCAATTAACAAACACATATAATATTCACATACATTAACATAATGCTGTGAAGTGTAACTACATTTGTGACATCTTTTAATGCAGATATGAGATACATTTAAGTGTGATGACATAAATAGAACTCTCCACACCAGCCTTATGCTGAATACAAATACGAGGGTAGTTACCATGTGAACCATTTTATCACCGATACCTTTACTAACATTCTGTAATGCACTTTGCATCTCAACTCATGAAAATTGCGACAAGAAATCTCGTTGTACCTCAGGACATAATCCAAAATCTCATCACTCAAGAAAGATTGAACACTTTCGTTTGTCCGCACTAAAGCGCACACATAACACCATCTCGATTTACTCGCTTGTCATTAACATGTACTTATATCACTGATTGCCCACCACCTGCCCCTACATGGCAGCCTGTACCACCTGGTCAATTCGAAGATAAACAGTGAAACACTAATGAGACTACTGTTCTCGATGTAGATGAACGCACACAGTCCAGCCAAACAACTATCGAACAAATCCAACAGGCAATCCTGAATATTTTGCAATAATGTTATAAAGTGATTTTATTTGGTCATACCCCAAGTTTAATTATAACTGTTTGTTTCCTAATGCAGACTGAAAACTCAACTATAAAACTTATAACAATGTTAATAAAAGCAATAAAGTTACGTATTCAGATGGACGGCTTCCCTTAACCAAGAGTAATATATCTAGAACAAAGAAAGTAAACAAATAAACCTTACCTTCATAAATGATGTCATGACATTGTAAATGGCTTGATAAACTTCTGGTAGGAAGGTAGATACCAGGCTATCACTACTTGACACGTAAGGCAAGGCGGTTTCTAGTTTGGTCTCTAATGGAATCCCACTTCATCAGTGTATCTTTTTTCATAAGCTGGGGGGGGGGGGGGGGGTATCAATAAAAGTAATTGAGGCAGTGAGAACGGTTAGGGCCTAAAGCACCCTGTCATCAGGCATACATTTAAATGAGTATCAGATAAACCCGTGAGAAAGCTTTTCGTGAATGTTCATGTACACCATGTGGGCCTACAGCACAGATAAACCTGAAACTTCCTGGCAGATTAAAACTGTGTGCCGGACCGAGACTAGAACTCGGGACCTTTGCCTTTCGCGGGCAAGTGCTCTTGGTAGAGCACTTGCCCGCGAAAGGCAAAGGTCCCAAGTTCGAGTTTCGGTCCGACACACAATTTAGTCTGCCAGGAAGTTTCATATCAAAGCACACTCCGCTGCAGAGTGAAAATCTCATTCTGGACAGATAAACCTGACTCATCATAAGATCAAGAGAGGTCAGAAGCGTGAATAAATGCTACAATTTCAGAATCGATGATGATGATGATCTTTGCTCCCGTATGATTCTCAGCGCCCCAGTTCATCAAACTTAACTTCAGTTAACCGTAGACTATTTCTGTAGACAAGTGGATCCTCCAAAGCTACTTCTCTCAGAAACAAATCAGGAACCCCCACGTTTTGTCTTCGACTAATCCAGTACCGAGGCCTTTTTCTTTGGACCAGCGATCTATCACTTTTTTAAAAATATATTAAGGATTAAAAATTCTCGAAATCAAGATCTCAAACAAATCCTATTGTGATTAATAGTTACAGCTATACACGAGCCATATCCATAATATAGAAAGTTATGTAAGTTTTTATGGTCTGAAGGTGGCTCGTGTCCAGCTCACACTAGCAATCACAAGGAAATTTGTTGGTGATCCTGAGTTCTAGGATTTTTAATCTTTAAGTTAAAAAAGACCTATACGAATTGGTTTGTTTGACATACAAACGAGAAATGAGGTTATACGACACTCCGCTAGCTACTACCTGCTTCTTGTACAATCGAACAGCACAGTTTGACCAGATTCTAGCGGCTACATGAGTTGGCACCACTCGCCGCGACTAGTAAAAGCGAAAAACTTGCCCCGTGTGACACAAGCTTTACGCACAACTGCAGAATACAACAGCACTGAGTGAGAAGCTGTTCCTCACAAAGGCATCGATAACGAATGTACCATATTGCGCGGTGGTAGGGGCGTTGATTGTTTTTCTTCTGGATGGGGTTGTCAGTTCTGTTCAAGTACAAGACGTTTATTTCGATCAGCGACCCAAAGTACCAGCAGCTGAAGTGTCGTAAACTGTTTCAACGTTTAGATATGGAACAGAAGTTACATCTACTGAAAATTATGATACAAATTAATGGAAATGGAAGCACTGTAGTAGAAATGTCACAAAACGTTTGATGTTGGTGTAAATCGCTTCGATAATCGAGTGTATTTAGCGTCTATAAACTGCATGTTACGCGACAGTCCACTTCAAATGCTTTCTTTCTCACCATACTTACCCATACAATATACTACTTAATATTTCAAATCACTGTAACTGCTTCTATGAAAAAACGAAGAAATGTCATTTTTCGCAGATGAAGTGGGAAATGGAGAAACGTTAACACAAGCATACCCTTCTTCTGAACTGACTACATGAGATTGATTCCAGTGTTTTTACTTTTCTTTGATGCTTGCAAGAGTTTTTTGAGCTAATGGTTCCGTGATTGTTCCTTAAGGAGTCAACATGTGAAACATTTAGTGTTGAAATGTTGTGACATTGTAGTGCTAAAACAATCAAAAGTACTGGGTGTTAAATAGTCCAGTCAACGAAGGAAAATTAGGGGAAAATTTCGCGTAGTCGCCAATTTTTTTGCACGGTGTTAGGGGAAGTGTTAATCTACATATACATCTACATGGATACTCTGCAAATCACATTCAAGTGCCTGGCAGAGGGTTCATCAAACCACGTTCACAATTTTCTATTATTCCAATCTCGTATAGCGCGGGGAAAGAATGAACACCTATATCTTTCCGTACGAGCTCTGATTTCCCTTATTTTATCGTGGTGATCGTTCCTCCCTATGTAGGTTGGTGTCAACAAAATATTTTCGCATTCGGAGAAGAAAGTTGGTGATCGGAATTTCGTGAGAAGATTCCGTCGCAACGAAAAACGCCTTTCTTTTAATGATTTCCAGCCCAAATCCTGTATCATTTCTGTGACACTGTCTCTCATATTTCGCGATAATACAAAACGTACTGCCTTTCTTGGAACTTCTTCGATGTACTCCGTCAGTCCTATCTGGTAAGATTCCCTACCGGCGCAGCAGTATTCTATGTAAAAGAGGACGGACAATCGTAGTGTAGGCAGTCTTCTTAGTAGGTCTGTTACATTTTCTAAGTGTCCTGCCAATAAAACGCAGTCTTTGGTTAGCCTTCCCCACAACATTTTCTGTGTGTTCCTTGAATTTACGGCTTTTAGATTAGACTGATTTATTGTGTAACCGAAGTTTAACGAATTCCTTTTAGCACTCATGTGGATGACCTCACACTTTTCGTTATTTAGGGTCAACTGCCACTTTTCGCACCATTCAGATATTTTTCCTAAATCGTTTTGCAGTTTGTTTTGATCTTCTGGTGACTTTATTAGTCGATAAACGACAGCGTCATCTACAAACAACCGAAGACGGCTGCTCAGATTGTCTCCCAAATCGTTTATATAGATAAGGAACAGCAAAGGGCCTATAACACTACCACGGGGAACGCCAGAAATCACTTCTGTTTTACTGATGACTTTCCGTCAATTATGAATTAACATACTAAACATCCTGACCGGTCGGGTTTGAGCGTGGGGGTTGGGGCGCGAGGGCGGGGGGACGTATGGACGCCATTTTTCTAAGCTTTTCTTGAATATCACGAAAACCGTTGCATCTAGTGAAAATGTTTCCCTGTGCAAAATTAACCTCATTAGATTGTGTACAAAAATGTTTTATTTTTTTATCTAAGACTACTAGTTCCCGCGTTGCAGTGGATGGAAAAATCGCAGATGATTATAAATAGTGTTTTAATGGTATAAAATTAATGTATAGTGTTAAATAACTGGTGCTAAGAACAGCTGTTAAATGTTTGTACCACATCTAACTGAAGTAGAGGCGGATTAGGGGATAAACTGTGTTCTGGTGGGATAACAAGGTGGTAACAGGGTGGAAAGGTGAGGATCGATGTTAGAAGTGTGAGAGAAGGTAGGTCGTCAGATTGTGGTCATGCACTTCTCTCCTTTCAACATTAAGAAGTAACAGGTAATTTCCCATTCTCTCCACAGAACTACGTCACAAAAAGCAACTACAGGCTGTTATACTGTCCCTTCCGCAGCTAGCCTTATCAATTCTGCACTTCGCTCTACAATGTTGGAGAGAAATTGATTCTTAGTCATCCTGTACAGCGGCTGTAGCGTCCTTCCAGCAAAGGTAACTTCCCCCACCACGAGTGCTGCTTGCTTTTCAGTTTACAGCCAGGCTGTACCTTCTCAGCAATTTCTGTCCAGTTCTCTCACGTGAGTAGACAAAGTCACTGAGCTCATGTTTACACAGGCTAGTCCACTTAAGCATTTCAGCAAAAATATCTCTGGAATAACGATAGATATTGAAAAACGACTTTCATGGGTAAGAATGTAAGGCAGGGGCTCATGAAAGTAAATTCTATCCGACATTCTAAAATGTAAGCAAATATTATTTCTAACGCAAACTTATGATTTTTTTTAATGGACACCTCGTAACCCCGTATTATTTTTTACGCAATCAGTAATATGGAAAACCTCTAAAAGAATGGCGTTGGTTGCATCGCAATATGTCAGTTATATCCCGAGATATTGCAAAGTGAAGTTGACACTTGAAATATACACTACTGGCCATTAAAATTGCTACACCACGAAGATGACGTGCTACAGACGTGACATTTAACCGACAGGAAGAAGATGCTGTGATATGTAAATGATTAGCTTTTCAGAGCATTCACACAACGTTGGCGCCGGTGGCGACACCTACAACGTGCTGACATGAGGAAAGTTTCCAACCGATTTCTCATACACAAACAGCAGTTGACCGGCGTTGCCTGGTGAAACGTTGTTGTGATGCCTCGTGTAAGGAAGAGAAATGCGTACCATCACGTTCCCGACTTTGATAAAGATCGGATTGTAGCCTATCGCGATTGCGGTTTATCGTATCGCGACATTGCTGCTCGCGTTGGTCGAGATCCAATGACTGTTAGCAGAATATGGAATCGGTGGGTTCAGGAGGGTAATACGGAACGCCGTGCTGGATCCCAACGGCCTCGTATCACTAGCAGTCGAGATGACAGGCATCCTATCTGCATGGCAGTAACGGATCGTGCAGCCACGTTTCGATCCCTGAGTCAACAGATGGGGACATTTCCAAGACAACAACCATCTGCACGAACAGTTCGACGACGTTTACAGCAGCATGGACTATCAGCTCGGAGACCATGGCTGCGGTTACCCTCGACGCTGCGTCACAGACCGGAGCACCTGCGATGGTGTACTCAACGACAAATCTGGGTGCACGAATGGCAAAACCTCATTTTTTCGGATGACTCCAGGTTCTATTCACAGCATCATGATGGTCGCATCCGTGTTTGGCGACACCGCGGTGAGCGCATATTGGAAGCGTGTATTCGTCATCGCCATACTGGCGCATCACCCGGCGTGATGGTGTGGGGTGCCATTGGTTACACGTCTCGGTCACCTCTTGTTCGCATTGACGGCACTTTGAACAGTGGACGTTACATTTCAGATGTGTTACGATCCGTGGCTCCACCCTTCATTCCATCCCTGCGAAACCCTACATTTCAGCAGGATAATGCACGACCGCAGGTCCTGTACGGGCCTTTCTGGACACAGAAAATGTTCGCCTGCTGCTCTAGCCAGCACATTCTCCAGATCTCTCACCAACTGAAAACGCCTGGTCAATGATGGCCGACAACTGGCTCGTCACAATACGGCAGTCACTACTCTTGATGAACTGTGGTATCCTGTTGAAGCTGCATGGGCAGCTGTACCTGTACACGCCATCCAAGCTCTGTTTGACTCAATGCCCAGGCGTATCAAGGCCGTTATTACGGCCGAAGGTGATTGTTCTGGGTACTGATTTCTCAGGATCTATGTACCCAAACTGCGTGAAAATATAGTCACATGTCAGTTCTGGTATAATATATTTGTCCAATGAATACCCGTTTATCATCTGCATTTCTTCTTGGTGTAGCAATTTTAATGGCCAGTAGTGTACGAATCGCGCCGCTATTCCACGTCCTGAAATGCTTGAAACCTACGTCGCTCGTAATTGCGATGTGCTTGGCGTACTACGATGTAACAAACGCTGCAGTTATTGCTATTTACACTGTTATGAACTGGACTGGAAACACACAGATACGTACAAATATCATCAACCCCTCCACAGGACCAATTCTCAGCCATTAATTATGTTTACCCTGGCCGGCGATATTCGACTTTTCGTTACCGTTATGTCCATGCTATTACTCTAGTAAAGATCAATAAAGCACAAACGAGCAAACCCTTGCCTTGCTTTTCATTGTGTTGACTGGACATCTCTATCGTTTCCAGTACACTTAATAACAGTGTAAATAACAGAACTACAGCGTTTGTTGCGTTGAAAATATTTGCGTACGTTTTTAAATATCTCTTAGTATTTGCTCTCATGAGCCCCTGCCCTACATTCATACTCGTGAAAGTCGTTTTTCAGTATATGTTGTTGTTCCAGTGATATTTGAGCTGAAACCTTGGAGCGGACCACTCTTTATATTGGAATTATTTCTAGTTTGTTGATTGTTTATTTGCAGTTGTTTAATGAGTTATTATCTAAAAAGCTCAACAGCTGGCGCTGTCAACTGTCTGCTACGCTGAAGAGCCTGCCCAAAGTATAACATTGCGTCAATAATTATTCGTCGATGCCAGTTTCGTTGCCTCAAATATCACTGTCTGGAATACTTTTCACCTTATGAGGGGTATCAAATGCAGCACCCATCCTCAGCTTTCCCAAAATCTGAAGAAGTCTAAAGGCTTAAATTGCTTTCCTCCACAACAGAAGCATGTCACCTAGGTATCACGGAACACAAGTCAAGCCATGCATTACAGCAGATTACTCTTCTAGATCCAAACATGATCAGTCCTATTCTATCGTAAATATTAACACCAATCTTGCAAGTTAATATTGTGGACGTGTAGTAAGTTGCTCCACTCAGTGCAGCCCACTTCACAAGTGCCAGCAGTTCCTGAAAGGAAAAGGTTTATGCATTCTACCAGTAACGCAATGGTGAAACTTTATGTTCATTCATTTATTCTCCCTTTCCCACCAAACAACATAGGTCACAGACAATATCGCACTTCCGAATGAAATAGCTCTCT
Organism: Schistocerca nitens; assembly: GCF_023898315.1. Taxonomy (NCBI): domain Eukaryota; kingdom Metazoa; phylum Arthropoda; class Insecta; order Orthoptera; family Acrididae; genus Schistocerca; species Schistocerca nitens. The sequence continues at coordinate 886,356,582 of NC_064616.1, read as the reverse complement.
GCCATTGTGTAGAGCAGGGCCGCACAAGGTGCATGCACCGGTGCATCGCTCAGTGCAGAGTGCAGGAGACGGCTGCGCTATGTTGACGACAGTGCAGACCCCCCACTCCTCGGCTTTGCGCAGCAGCGATGCCTCTCACTTCCTTAACTTGTGTCGCTCGCGCCGGCTGTCTCGACCTTTTTCAAAGCCTTTACCCTGTTGTCTTCGTCGTTGCCAAATACTAATGTACACTAGGTGGAGAGCTTAGTTTGGTGTACCGGTACAAAAGGGATTTATATAATAACTGTAATGGCAACAATTTTAAATTTGGTTTCAACACAAATGTATCTTCCTATGTGCTCTTTTTTTATTTTTCCAATTATGCTACTAAGATCTAAAACAAGAGATTGGCTGACAGCAATTCTGTGAGAATTTTTAAAATTACAATTAGAAATACTCGCACCCAATCTAGTTTTTGTACAAGACAAAACAGAAAAAAACCTTTCACATACACAAGTGGAACCAAACATAGAAATAATCTTCGCTGCTTCTCTGTGTAACTTGGGAAATTCTTCCTTCGGCAAATTCTGGTAGAATTGGAGCAAACCTTTTGTATTGTAAAACAAATCAATTAGTTCGAATTGTAAATCTGAAGGCGCACTTTCAATATCCATCGAAAAAGGTTTCACAAAAACATCGAGAATTGGCTGCAGGTAGGTAATTTCCTTAAACAATAACAAAGCCAATGTTAATAAATGAAAGTAATGTAAGCCGTTGTTTCGAAGTACTAAAATGCGATAGATTTTAATAAACATGTAATGTGTACTATTGGTTTTAATGTAATGTTACACTTGCATATGTAACCCAATCTCCTTTATTTAGCTGTATGTCATATACTGGCACATTACCTGGAATAGGTCGTTAAACGCATTTTCAAGGGATTGTAGCACCTCGACGTATTTTTCAAAGCGCGCTCCTTCCTGCACAGATGCTGTCAAACAAAAACGTAGTACCGTTTTGATTAGAGCGGTTATAAAAATCAGGCTGTTTTAATAAAGGTACAATTTATATCTTGCTTACCTAGTTCTGGGAAGTGTTGCGTATTTTTCTCTGAAAGGTTGTTTTTGAGGAGCTTCAGTTTATACTGGAAAGCGTTTACTTGGCTGATCATATCGTTGATGAGATTGCTTTCTTTTTGAAGTTTCAGACTTAAATCATTTAGGAGAGCCATAATGTCTGCTAAAAATCCTAAATCAGCTACCCATTCAGGATCATGAAAAAGTGGCTCCGGACGTCCTTTGCTCTCCAAAAACTAAGCCACAGTGTGGCGTAGTCGAAAAATTCGGGAAATCACTTTCCCTTTGCTCAGCCAGCGCACCTCAGCGTGGTAGGGAATATCTGGATACTCCTCTTCAAAGGAAATCAAAAATTCTTTGAATTGGCGATGAGTGAGTCCATGAGAACGAATGTAGTTCACGATACGCACCCCTACCTTCATCACGTCTTGAAGACCGATAACTTTCGCACAAAGAGCCTCTTGGTGTGCAAAACAATGAACGGTAGGTAAATTCGGCATGTTAAGTTTTTTACGCAGTAGGCCAATAAACCCTTTTGCTTTACCGCACATTACTGGTGCCCCGTCTGTGGTTACGGAAAACAGCTTCTCCCAAGGGAGTCCTATTCCTTCAGCTGCCATTTCAACAGCTGCTAAAATATCCGCCCCTGTAACAGTGTCCTTCAACGAAATCATATCCAGGAGCTCTTCCGTTACATGTAGGTCGTCGTCCACGCCACGCAAAAATATTCCTAACTGAGCCGTGTCGTTAATATCCGTGGACTCATCAAGTGTGATGGAGTACGCTACGAAATTTTCAATTTTGGCTGCCAGTTGTTCATGCAAATTCTCAGCAATGTCGTCGATTCTCCGATGTATTGTCATTCTGGAAAGTGGTATTCTGCTGTAAGCGGGGGCTAATGTGGGATTCATTGTCTCTACTACGTCCAACATAATGTTTTTTTATTAATGGCCCGTCCATAAATGGCTTCCCAGCTCTTGCTAAACGTAGAGCAACTTTGTAACTAGCTCTGAGAATCCTTTCGCAACACCCCTCACCTTCTTCACCCTAAAGTAGAGAAAAAAAGATATGTTAGAAATAATTTATGCGAAAACGAAAACTAAGGAATCTAAACAAATGTTATTTCGTTTCGTATGACCTTTAACCAAAATATACATGCTAAAGTACTTGCAACAAACCTCGCTTGTAGATACGGAATTCTCTTTTGCAAGAGTTTGCAAGTTCCGTAATTCTTCCTCTCTGGCATCCCCTGTTATATCACAATACTTTTCTGAATGCAGTTTGCTATAGTGACTTTCAATAGACGATTTTCTGACACACGTAATTAGTGTACCGCAAATTAGACATTTAGCTTTATCGTCACAACGCACAAAAAAGTTGGAGAGTTCCCATTCCGGTTTAAATTAACTTTCGGCAATTTTCCCTTTTTTTGGAGCAAATGGTTCCATTATTCCGGTAATTGTCTTGCGCTTACGTATTCCAATGCTGACTAAGCCGTCTGGCAGCGCATTCGGCAGCGCACAGCGTCGGCCTCACCTAGCAAGCCGAGTTGAGGCGAAGTATGCCGAGTTGAACCGATGCACTGTGCAGGCACTTGCTGCACCTCACTTTGCACGCGTGCGGTTTTCCGTGTTTGTGCGGCCCTGGTGTAGAGAAACGTAGCTTACATAAAAGCTCACTCAACAGCCGCAAATAAGTACTCACTTAATAAACAGAAAATGATTCCGCTGCATAAACATGAGCTCAGTGAATGTATTTTGTCTATTTACATAAGACAACTGGACCAGAAATGATAGGGAGATATAGTCTGTCCGTAAACTGAAAAGCAAGCAGTGCTCGTGGTGGAGGAAGTCGCTTTTCCCAGAACAGTGTGCAGAGATTTACGTACAATCTGCCCATACGATTTTCTTGCGTTTCTTTGGTAGCAACCTACAGGTCTACCCAACACTATTCCGAAAATAACAACCCCCATCTCCCCCCCCCCCCCCTCTGGAGTATCTGCGAACTCTGGCGTCAGTGATTCATAAGGGGAGCTGCGGAAGTGTCAGTATAAATACGTAAAACACGCTGTACTTGCTTTTTCTGACATAGTGCAGTAGAGGGAACGGGGAAGCTCCTGCTCGCTTTTAATTTTGCTGACCCACATAGGAATGAAGTGGGTGACCACGATCCGCTGACCTAACTTCCCTCACACTTCACACCTCCCCCCCCCCCCCCCCCCACACACACACACCTTTCTACCCGGTTACATCCCCACGTCAGAATTCTTCCTTCTTCCTGTCCAAACTATTTATTGTCCATGTTTCACTTACATACATGGCTACATTCCATACAAATACTTTCAGAAACGACTTCCTGACACTTAAATCTATACTCGATGTTAACAAAGTTCTCTTCTTCAGAAACGCATCCCTTGCCATTGCCAGTCTACATTTTATATCCTCTCTACTTCGACCATCATCAGTAATTTTGCTCCCCAAATAGCAAAACTACTTTACTACTATAAGTGTCTCATTTCTTAAACTAATTCCCTCAGCATCACCCGACTTAATTCGACTACATTCCATTATCCTCGTTTTGCTTTTGTTGATGTTCATCTTATATCCTCCTTTCAAGACACTGTCCATTCCGTTCAACTGCTCTTCCAAGTCCTTTGCTGTCTCTGACAGAATTACAATGTCATCGGCGAACCTCAAAGTTTTTATTTCTTGTCCATGGATTTTAATACCTACTCCGAATTTTTCTTTTGTTTCCTTTACTACTTGCTCAGTATACAGATTGAATAACATCGGGGAGAGGCTACAACCCTGTCTCACTCCTTTCCCAACCACTGCTTCCCTTTCATGCCCCTCGACTCTTATAACTGCCATCTGGTTTCTGTACAAATTGTAAATAGCCTTTCGGTCCCTGTATTTTACCCCTGCCACCTTTAGAATTTGAAAGAGAGTATCCCAGTCAACATTGTCAAAAGCTTTCTCTAAGTCTACAAATGCTACAAACGTAGGTTTGCCTTTCCTTAATCTTTCTTCTAAGATAAGTCGTAAGGTCAGTATTGCCTCACGTGTTCCAAAATTTCTACGGAATCCAAACTGATCTTCCCCGAGGTCGGCTTCTACCAGTTTTTCCATTCGTCTGCAAAGAATTCGCGTTAGTATTGTCTAGCTGTGACTTATTAAACTGATAGTTCGGTAATTTTCACATCTGTCAACACCTGCTTTCTTTGGGATTGGAGCCGGCCGAAGTGGCCGCGCGGTTCTGGCGCTGCAGTCTGGAACCGCGAGACCGCTACGGTCGCAGGTTCGAATCCTGCCTCGGGCATGGATGTGTGTGGTGTCCTTAGGTTAGTTAGGTTTAACTAGTTCTACGTTCTAGGGGACTAATGACCTCAGCAGTTGAGTCCCATAGTGCTCAGAGCCATTTGAACCATTTGGGATTGGAATTATTATGTTCTTCTTGAAGTCTGAGGGTACTTCGCCTGTCTCATACATCTTGCTCACCAGATGGTAGAGTTTTGTCAGGACTGGCTCTCCCAAGGCCGTCAGTAGTTCTAATGGAATGTTGCCTACTCCCGGGGCCTTGTTTCGACTCAGGTCTTTCAGTGCTCTGTCAAACTCTTCACGCAGTATCGTATCTCTCATTTCACCTTCATCTACATTCTCTGCCATTTCTATAATATTGTCCTCAAGTACATCGCCCTTGTATAGACCCTCTATATACTCCTTCCACCTTTCTGCTTTCCCTTCTTTGGTTAGGACTGGGTTTCCATCTGAGCTCTTGATATTCATACAAGTGGTTCTCTTTTCTCCAAAGGTCTCTTTAATTTTCCTGCAGGCAGTATCTGTCTTACCCCTAGTGAGACAAGCCTCTACATCCTTACATTTGTCCTCTAGCCATCCCTGCTTAGCCATTTTGCACTTCCTGTCGATCTTATTTTTGAGGCGTTTGTATTCCTTTTTGCCTGCTTCATTTACTGCGTTTTTATGTTTCCTCCTAGCATCAATTAAATTCAATATTTCTTCTGTTAGCCAAGGATTTCTACTAGCCCTCGTCTTTTTACCTACTTGATCCTCTGCTGCCTTCACTACTTCATCCCTCAGAGCTACCCATTCTTCTTTCCCCCACTGCTGTCACTTGTTCCCTTACGCTCTCCCTGAAACTCTGCACAACCTCTGGTTTAGTCAGTTTATCCAGGTCCCATCTCCTTAAATTCCCACCTTTTTGCAGTTTCTTCAGTTTTAATCTGCAGTTCATAACCAATAGATTGGGTCGGAGTCCACATCTGCCCCCGGAAATGTCTTACAATTTAAAACCTGGTTCCTAAATCTCTGTCTTACCATTATATAATCTATCTGATACCCTTTAGTATCTCCGGGATTCTTCCATGTATACAACCTTCTTTTATGATTCTTGAACCAACTGTTAGCTATGATTAAGTTATGCTCTGTGCAAAATTCTAACAGACGGCTTCCTCTTTCATTTCTTACCCCCAATCCATATTCACCTACTATGTTTCCTTCTCTCCCTTTTCCTACACTCGAATTCCAGTCACCCATGACTATTAAATTTTCGTCTCCCTTCACTACCTGAATAATTTCTTTTATCTCGTCATACATTTCTTCAATTTCTTCATCATCTGCAGAGCTAGTTGGCATATAAACTTGTACTACTGTAGTAGGCATGGGCTTCGTGTCTATCTTGGCCACAATAATGCGTTCACTATGCTGTTTGTAGTAGCTTACCCGCATTCCTATTTTTTTATTCATTATTAAACCTGCTCCTGAATTACCCCTATTTGATTTTGTATTTATAACCCTGTATTCACCTGACCAAAAGTCTTGTTCCTCCTGCCACCGAACTTCACTAATTCCCACTATATCTAACTTTAACCTATCCATTTCCCTTTTTAAATTTTCTAACCTACCTGCTCGATTAAGCGATCTGACATTCCACGCTCCGATCCGTAGAACGCCAGTTTTCTTTCTCCTGATAACAACGTCCTCTTGAGTAGTCCCCGCCAGGAGATCCGAATGGGGGACTATTTTACCTCCGGAATATTTTACCCAAGAGGACGCCATCATCATTTAACCATACAATAAAGCTGCATGCCCTCGGGAAAAATTACGGCTGTAGTCTCCGCTTGCTTTCAGCCGTTCGCAGTACCATCACAGCAAGGCCGTTTTGGTTATTGTTACAAGGCCAGATCAGTCAATCATCCAGACTGTTGCCCCTGTAACTACTGAAAAGGCTGCTGCCCCTCTTCAGGAACCACACGTTTGTCTGGCCTCTCAACAGATACCCCTCCGTTGTGGTTGCACCTACGGTACGGCCATCTGTATCGCTGTTAACCAACCTTATTTAACAACTTTATACCATTAAAACAATATTTTTAATAATTTGCGATTTTCCACGCCCGTCAACGCAGAAACTATTATTCCTAGAGAAAAAAAAATGAACAGGGCCTTCTTTGTACGAAATTTAATGTAGCGTAATTTTTACAGCTAAATATTTTCGATAGATGCAGCGGTTTTCGAGGTTTTCGAGACAAACCTAAAATAATATTACTTTACATACTCCCACGGCTATAGCCCACCGGTAAGGATTTCTAGTGTGTTGTTCATGACATTCCCCCTGCTGCTGTACAAAAATTTGCGACTACGCGAATTTCTTTCCTCCAGTCGACATTTTTAGGTCTTTGTTGTCTGGGCTGAAAATAATGAAAGTTGTCTAAGTAAGGTGATTTTCTAGAATGTAAGTTTTGTAATGCGTAATGTGAAAACTGTGAAATTACATACAATGAAATATTTAAAAGTTCCACAGACTGACTTTGGTAGTACTCCAGAAGATCGACCCGTTCAAAAAAAGCACATCACCGTATTTTATTTTCATTATAACAAGATATGTGAACCTTTAACTTGATTAGCTACATAGAGTAAATTAAAGAGCGTTACTGGAATGTGGCGAGTTAGGTTTGTATGGCATCCACTTATATTTACAAGTTTTTTTGGTTTAAATTCAAATCTCTGATTGCCGTACCACTATTCACACGTAACACAGGTATTTTTTAATTTTATTTTTTATTTAAAATCAAGAAGCTTACTTATCTCAGTGAAAGTAGTGGACGTGCAAGTTACCATTCCCGTTTCTTTCGCACTCACGTAGCGGGGATCCAGGCAATTAACCCGCGTCGAACCGTAAATGTTGGCATCAGTTTCTTACTTTGTACGCTAGGGGCCGCTGCATTAGCATAACGTGATTCCACAATATAGCTTGTCCAACTTAACGTGAGACAATGCCCCCTAGTACTGCTCGGGATTCGTCGATAGAATTCTGAAGTTTTCGTGACGTTTGCCACCATGCTTGCCAATCTGTACCAGCTGACAGTACGTGGTTCTGCACTAGTCATTACGTGGTGAACTGCTTGACCTTGAGCTGTGGCATTAATTTGATTTCATTTCATGTTCATAGCTATAAACAAGTACAACATGCGAATTTGGACGTCGCTGTAACGAACTTTCACGAACCCTTTTTACTTCCTTGCGTAATTTCCATCACACCAAGTAGTTAGATCGTAGCGCCAGCTGCAAAATGTTGTCAGCACTGCTGGAGGTTTCCTTGCCCAGATTTCCACTGAACAAGCTATACTGCTATTGGCTTATGGCAGAAAGAAAAAGGTTTGTGATACTGGATTTACTCGATGCCGTACTCAACAGTTCCCCACACAATGCTCTCAGTTTTTGATGTTTTCCAGATGAACACAGTTGCTCTCAGAACTGAGTGTTTTAAGACATAATTTGTAGGAGTGTCATATCAAGAAAAGGATCGGAAGCGCCTTTGAACTATTACCGAAATGAAATGGGAATCGAAAGCAAAATTACTTATTTAGGTATATCAGACTATACGTTGACTTTTCGCCTTCTCCCTCTCCCCCACACAGCAGGCCCTGTGAGCATTCAAATTACGCCCCTGTAATTGAGTAACAAAATATTTCCGTTCGTTTACGACCCATTCGTTACAGTACATATAAAGCCATATTTCCACTCTGTCTTTTTTACGCAAGAGCATTACTCTTATTTTTAATACGTTTAAGAGGCCTCTAGAAACAGAAAATTTATGAATTATTTAAGTGGTTACCACGTAACTGTGATATTGAATGGATGTTGTAAGAGTTACATTTATTGTGATGTAAGGTTAGCATAATTAAACTAACGCAAATATTTAGTAACTCTTCACTCTTCCAAAATATAAATAAAACACTCACGGTGAAATATCATTTTAGGTGAACTGGAAAAGCAATACAATCTCAGTCACGCTAAGTACTGTAGCTCCGTTCTTGCTATCAATGCGACGAAACATTTTAAAACTTCATAAACTCTGTTCGTCGTTTAACCCTCATGTAAACAAACAGTCGATGACAGGTCAGTGATCCTATGACACTGCCACCAGGTTTTGTTACGCCGTTGGAAATAGGTCCAACTTCTATATTAGATATACTCAAGATATACTCATGGGGTTCCACAGAAATTTTTACAGGGAGGGGGGGGGGAGGGGGGGGGAACAAGAATTCAAAATTCCAATTTTTTATATAAATGAGTTAGTCAGTTTCGAGACATACCATGGTACCGGAACTTAAATGAATAGGTGACACAAAAAACTTACTATATCACAGACAATTCACGGTTATCCACTTAATATGTGAATAAAATCTCGGTCCTCCAGATTCCAAGGGTCTAAGTGCCCCCTCTTGGCTCCCCTCGCGGACGCCTATGGGTATACTGTTGTTGCATCACAAAGAAAGAAACTCTGAAATGATGCTACTCTAGGCACGTACGTGCAGATAATCAGGAGCTATGATATAAATTACATGCCAGATAAACAAGGTTATGTGAATGCTTATCATAGGGTAGGTCATGTTGAAACACACACAAGTTCGTCCCGCTATTATAATACTACAGCAGTTAATCACTAGAGTAGACAGCAGTCGTAAACGTAAGGTGGTCGACACGAAGCGTACAGACATATACTGATAGCAGATAGGGAGCAAAGCTCAACTTAGCATCGACAACTTAGAGACATTATGCTACTTCTTGCTGCTGCTAAACTTTGCACTCCAACAATCACCAGCAAAATTTAAGCCCATATTCATTACAACTAATTACTGCCATATTTTAGTGTGAGTGACTTTAAACCCACAAAAAAAATTGTGGCGAGGGGTGGAGTGATTTTCGTCCTCCTTCTCTTGCCGCCTATCTACGCCCCTGTCCGGTACTTAGTGGAGTGTGGAAATGTAGGTGAGCCATAAAAAGGGACCTTGTCTGGCAGTCTGTAGTTGGAGATCCGCCAATACTCAGGTGCGATATCTAAAACTTCTCTTTAATAAATATCATTTATTAGAACAAGTTTGTTTGAGTGGCCATCATCCGCAGCATGCACAGAAATATTCGTTTTGTAAATAAAAAATGTATTTTTCTTGCTGCAGTGTTTCTTGTTTGTTCCATACGCGTTGTTGTAGATTAAAAAACAGTTCACGTCTTATTTGTTTCTTAAATATGTGATTACTTACAGTTTTTGGCTGGAATCTGCGTTTCCTGTCATTTGGTCCCATGCTGAAGATCGCACTATCATTTCACTTACGAAACCTAATCATTTTTCACGTTACGAACACTTTTCTTCACAGTTTGCGTGTTCTTTACGCTAACTGTTGTGGAACACTATAGTTCTTCTATCACTTACAGCATATGTTTAACTGAAAACTGTGATTTAAAGTAACTGCTGTGTATTCACTTTATGTCTCTTCCTATTTTGTGTGTTTGTATGCATGTTGCCAACCTAACGAAGTATATGAAACTTCAGGACAGATTAGAACTGTGTGCCAGTTCTGCAAGGGTCGCAGAAGAGCTTCTGTGAAGTTTAGAAGGTAGGAGACGGGGTACTGGTAGAACTGAACCTGTGAGGCCGCCTCGTCAGTCGTGCTAGGGGGGCTCGTCGGTAAAACACTTCCCTGCGAAATGCAAAGGTCTCGAGTTCGAGTCTCGGTCCGGTATTTCACAGTTTTAATCTGCCAGGAAGATTCACATTCGCACACACTCCGCTGCACAGTAAAAATCTCATTCTGGTAACGAAGAATATACTGAAAACTAACGTATCTCCATTTGCGTTCGCTATATCTCTCTCAGTATATATACAGGGTGGTCCACTGATCGTGAATGGGCCAAATATCTCACGAAATAAGCGTCAAACGAAACTTGTCTAGCTTGAAAGGGGAAACCAGATGGCGCTATGGTTGACCCGCTAAATGGCGCTGCCATAGGTCAAACGGATATCAACGGCGTTTTCTAAAATAGGAACCCCCATTTTTATTACATATTCGTGTAGTACGTAAAGAAATATGAATGTCTTAGCTGGACCACTTTTTTCGCTTTGTGATAGATGGCGCTGTAATAGTCATAAACATATGGCTCACAATTTTAGACGAACAGTTGGTAACAGGTAGGTTTTTTTAAATTAAAATATAGAACGTAGGTACGTTTTAACATTTTATTTCGGTTGTTCCAATATGATATATGTACCTTTGTGAACTTACAATTTCTGAGAACGCATGCTGTTACAGCGTGATTACCTGTAAATACCTCATTAATGCAATAAATGCTCAAAATGATGTCCGTCAACCTCAACGCATTTGGCAATAAGTGTAACGACATTCCTCTCAACAACGAATAGTTAGACTTCCGTAATGTTCTCACATGCATTGACAATGCGCTGACGCATGTTGTCAGGCGTTGTGGTGGATCACGATAGCAAATATCCTTCAACTTTCCCTACAGAAAGAAATCCGGGGACGCCAGATCCGGTGAACGTGCGGGCCGTGGTATGGTGCTTCGACGACCAATCCACCTGTCATGAAATATGCTATTCAATACGGCTTCAAACGCACGCGAGCTATGTGTCGGACATCCATCATGTTGAAAATACATTGCCATTCTGTCATGCAGTGAAACATCTTGTAGTGTTTTATGTATTAATGTAAACAATGATTTGTTTGTTATGAATACTGGATCATTCAACAGGGTTTTCTTTTCTGATTTAGTTTCTTTCAGGGTTGGAAGGTTATTTTTATTGTTTATTCTCATTACCTTAATGTCTTCGTCTCTAGAGGTTGGCTTGTGATTGTGTTCTCTTAGGTATTCTGCAAAATATGGTTTGTCCCATACTTCCAGGCTCTCATGTGTTCTGTGCCTCTGACATCAAACGTTCTGACCGTTTGCCCTACGTATCTGCCATCGCAATGTATTACACTGTAATTCATATATGCCTGCATCCTGGTATATATCTTTTGCCAGTTCTGGTTTGTATTTTTGGATATAAAAAAAAATGGCTCTGAGCACTATGGGACTCAACTGCTGAGGTCATAAATCCCCTAGAACTCAGAACTACTTAAACCTAACTAACCTAAGGACAACACACACATCCATGCCCGAGGCAGGATTCGAACCTGCGACCGTAGCGGTCGCGCGGTTCCAGACTGTAGCGCCAGAACCGCTCGGCCACCAGCGGCCGGCTTTTTGGATATAATTGTCTGTTGAATAAGCTATGTCTATGCCCTGTCTTTTGAAAATGTTGGTCATTGTATGTGTGACTTCCTGTTTGTATGTCATCATTTACCATCTTATCTCTTGTCTTATATTTTCCTGATTATACTGTGTAGTTGTAATGGCTTTCAGTGTTTGTGACAGTGTTTGTTTCTGTTGTGTTGTTGTCTCTGGTTTTGTGTATTCTGCTTTTATTTTAATTTAAATGTTCTTGCTTAGCCTTGTGACTACGTTATTATTGTAACCATTGTTTCTGGCTATCTACATCTTTATGTCAAGTTCTTTCTCGAAGTTTTCTTTGTTTAGTGGCACTGTGTTGAGTCTACGGAGAAAGTGTCGAATTGCTTTTTTAAGTGTGGGTAGTTGGAGGGTTGGGGGATGATAATGTGAGCTGCTGTGTGGCTTAACGGCAAATTTCAAACATATGCTTACTGCTTTTTTGTGAAGAAAGAAGTTGGTAATGTGAAAATGTGCTTATGTTCAAATGGTTCAAATGGCTCTGAGCACTATGGGACTTAACATCTATGGTTATCAGTCCCCTAGAACTTAGAACTACTTAAACCTAACTAACCTAAGGACAGCACACAACACCCAGCCATCACGAGGCAGAGAAAATCCCTGACCCCGCCGGGAATCGAACCCGGGAACCCGGGCGTGTGCTTATGTTTCGTAAGTGAATTTATAATGCGACCTCCAGCATGTTACCAGATGAGAGGAAACGCAGATGCCACCCAAAAACTCGTATCACTGTAAGTGATCACCTATTTACGTAAAAAAATGAAACTGCTTGATAATCTACAAATGCCGCATATCGAAACAAATTGCATAACTCTTGATTCCAATGACGATCCTTAAAATTAAATACGAAATGCCTCTGGAACAAATAACATACATTGCTGCAAGAAAAAGACTTTTCTTATTTACAAAACGAATTTAACTATTAGACTGTGGTGCAGTCGATGGTAGGAGGAGCCTAATTGTCGTTAACGGTTAGAGACTACAATACAACTTCGCAGTAAACCCGTTAAACCTGAAAGCAAATGAAAAATTGTTAATATACCAATCACAAGCGAATAGCTACGAAGTTATACGAAGTATGCACGAGATTTCCGCTGCATGCCAGTCTCATCGGTCGGCGATAGGTTGTAACCAAGTCTCTTCTTTGTACTAGTATCTTTAGTAACTTTTGTGGTGAACTGTTTCAACTATTCAACAATAAATTGTTTAACGGTGTTCGTTAATAGTTTCACCATAATGGCATTCCGGGATTTATTTCAAATAGATTAGCTACCCGCACTGACAAATTATAGCCACAAAGACTGCCTGCTTATGTTTCCAAATGAATCCAATATGCTACAAGAACAGCTTTAAGAGACTACTGCAACAAGAGACCTATGGAGAATACGTAAGAGGAAGTCCTAAGTGCCGATTCATTAGGGTAATCCAGGAACAGGTTAACTTTACTTTTGCAGTCTCAAGTGGGGAAGTAACAATCAGATGTACTCCGCTAGCCACCAAGCGGTGTGTGGCGGAGGGCACAATTTGCGCCCAAGTCATATCTCCCCCCCCCCCCCCCCCCCCCTCTGTTCCACTCGCGGACCACGCGAGGGAAAAACGATTGGCTGAACGCCTCAGTACGAGCTCTAATGTCCCTTATCTTTGAATGGTGATAATTGCGCGATATATCGCCTATACTGCTTTCTAAGTACTCGAGGATAAACTGAGAAACATTAATGGAGTTTTGGTACCACGAAGGGCTCTTGCAAGTTTCACCAATTTGTTCCGCAATGTAAGACTGTTTCATATGTTGCTTGACCCTTATTGGGGCGTGCGCTCTCTAGATTTAGCAATCTTACCCAAAGCGTCTCTGTCGCTGGAGACTAATCAACATTTCCCATGCTCTTGCAATGAGTAAACGAATCCTAGAAGAAACATGCAACTCATATTGGAATATTTTCTACATCCTTTATTAATCCTGGCTGGTAAAGCCCATATACGGGCGATAAATACACGACGGTCATTACAACGAGAATGAAGTACGTTGGGAATATTCTGAGGAATTGTATTTGAGTCTGGTTTCCTAAGTTTCACGTTGTTCATTCTCCTTAGATCACTCCCGATGCATACCTAAGGTATTTTAACGTCAGTCTTGAGCCTAGATTTAATGGATGAAAAGTTTGTATTGGTAGTCAGTGCACTTTTCTAGAACGACATAAGATTAAAATACTAAATTTGAAACCTAGTGTTATTCATCAAACTTTTAGAACATAATCAAATTCAATACTATTTATGTGAAAAAGTAACTGAAATTTGTGCAATAGTTAGAAAAGTCAAAATTAAACACCTAAAAATAATGCCACTGGAATGCGAAAGGATAGGTCGTTGGCAAATATAGTCCCTGGTACATATCAAAAAATATATCGCTATATTGTTGTAGTGAAATAAACACTCATTTATTTGATAGTATAGGGTATATAAGAATATTACAGCATGTTCTAAATACATTCTAGTTAAAAATTACTAAAGATAAACAAAAATTATCTTTACTCCTCGAATAAACTGCAATAATCAGCTTTTTTAAAGCACGTGCTGCAGCCTCTTGGGAACGAGCAGAATCGAAAACAAGTGATGCACTGAAAGCACATTGTACAAAGTACGTATTACAAGCAAACATGTTGAGTTTATTTTATTCCCTGAGCCACAAAAAAAAAAATTAGATGTAGCATACATGTATGCTACACTGGGACTGTGTAGGCTAAAAGGCGTATTTGACGATTCATTGCCTATCAAGCAGTGATGGATCATTTTACCTATATTGTATATAGGACAAGGCTGATTCCTTTCACGTCCTTTTCCAGTCTGAGCTAGTGCTCCATCTTTATTGACTAGTCGGCAACGGCACGCTTAACCGTAAACGCCATTCCTTTCTTATATGTTTGTTACAATCTTCTGACATTATAACATCCCAATATACAATACCATATTCCGTGAAGAATATCATGGAGCTTCCGATCTTACGTCAGGTTATTAATATCGGGTCATCGGGTGTTTGAAATTATTTGCATCAAACATCTGCGGCTGATAGAATACATCATGGGGAACAACTTTTGTTAGGGACAAAATGTTCGCTGATGTTTCCCAGCGACAATAAGCGTCCTTTTGTATTGCTTATGTCCCTGAGAGGCTGCAGGGTGAAAGCACACTGGGTATGTTATCTACAGTCCAGTGTTCCTCTCAGTGTAAAAGAGCTAGGCAGAGCCAATAAAAGTTACTGATTCTCTTCTAAAGTATCTTCTTCCGCTTAGACACTCATTCTCAAAGGGTTTTATTGTGAGATATTATTCCATCAATTTACTAGCGTAGGTAGTACTCAGCACGCATACTTAGTAGATCCTGCTCCGTAACTCCGTCCGAACAGACCTCGGAAGGCCCAGCCGTACCGACCGACCACCGTGTCATCCTCAACCGACAGGTGTCACAGAATGCGGATATGGAGGGGTATTTTTCACGAGCGAAGCCGCTACTTCTCAATCTAATAGCTCCTCAATTGGCCTCATAAGGGCTGAGTGCGCCCCACATAACAGCACTCGGCAGCTCCGGACGCTCACTCATCCAAGTGCTAGTCAAGCCCGACAGTGCTTAATGTCGGTGAGTAGATCCTGCTAGTTGGGTGAAATCTCGTTGTTCCTGGGCCAGCGAATACTGAAGTACGCTCAGCGTCGCCGGGAAGTGCAAGCGAACGTTTTGTCTCCGATAAAAGCTGTTTCCATGACTTGATTTATCTCCTCTAGACGTTTAATGCAAAGACTTTGAAACATTCTGTATATACACTGATGAGCCAAAACATTATGACGACCTACTTAGCAGCGCACTGATTCACTTTTGGAACACGATACAGCAGCGATTCATCATAGGCATGGGTTTCACAAATGTTTGGTAATTTCCTGGAGGTAGGTAGCACCAGATGTCTGTGCACAGGCCGCACAGTTCCCGTAAATTAAGGGTCGGTGATTTTTGGGGGCGAAGTGTTCCAGATGTGTTCCATCGAGTTCTAATCAGGTGAATTTCGTGCCCAAGACATCAGCTGAGTTCACTATAATGATTGTCAAACAGCTGTCACACGATTCTGGCTTCACGACTCTCGTCAGGCAAGACATCAGACGTGAAATGATAAAGGCGGTCCTCAATAATGTGGACCTAGCCCAGCACAATGTCCCCTACAGCATAATACTGCCCATACGGTCCGTGGTGCATGTTTCGAACAGCCGTTCGCATAGATAACGACGTATCCGGGCAAGAAATGTGACTCAACCGACATGTTTCCATTGATGCACTGTCCAATCTCGATGGTCCCATACCCACTGCAATCATAATTGACGATGTCGTTGGAACAACACGGGGACACACAGAGATCGTCTGCTGTGGACCTCCATGCTGAACGATCTGCGCTGAACAATATACTCTGATACACTTCTGCGTGCAGCAGCACTGTACTGTACTCAGGTCTCCGACAAACAGCCGCGTATCCTGCTTTACAGAGAGGGTAAGCCTCCGACGTTCACGTTCTGTGAAGAGACGAAGAATTGCAACGCCCTGCGCCTACTCGTTGTTTCGCCGACTTAACCACCGTACATGTTCACACAGTAGCACGCTAATATCCTACCACCTTCATCGTGTCCCAGATGCTCAACCCCATACTCAGGGGCATATCGTATTTACACGAATCTAGTGCGCACTTTTTTTTTAACATACGAAATGCCGGCCGCTGTGGCCGAGCGGTTGTAGGCGCTTCAGTCTTCAACCGCGCGACGGCTACGGTCGCAGGTTCGAATCCTGCCTCGGGCATGGACGTGTGTGATGTCCTTTAGGTTAGTTAGGTTTAAGTAGTTCTAAGTTCTAGGCGACTGATGACCTCAGATGTTAAGTCCCATAGTGCTCAGAGCCATTTGAACCATGCGAAGTACTCAAAATTGGGGTGCGCATAAGATTCGATTGCGCATTAGATTCCAGTGCAAACTTGCATCGTTCACCGGTATTTCTTACGCTATGTGATCTGAAGTAGCAAGACGTTTATTAAACTCTAGCAAGAAAATATAGGTACGGTATGTGTGAATTAAAGGAAGGGGGACGTCAATCGGCTAAAAGGTTATCGAGTTAAAAGAGCTGGTATATATTTACAGTTCTGAATTCCGTTCGCAGGCGTCTGAACAAAATCCATTACTGCCACGAAAGGAAATTTTCTTTAGTCGTCGGTTCAAACAGAATGTGTCTTTTTTCGTTTGTTTTTTATTTGCTCGTTGAAATTTAGGTACTGCCCCGTGCATCACAACGCATTGTTATACTTTTCAACCTCGTTTCATTATTGTTAGCCTACTACAGTACTTCGCATTGTGTTTGCATTAGGTAGTCACGAAATGGAAGGCAAGCAGAGAAGAACATTGTATGAAGCTACTTTCATGCGTAAAGTAATTCTTTATGCTGAAAAATATGGTAACAGAAGGGCAGAAGAGACTTTCAACGTAGCTGAGGGTAACTTTCGTTTGTGGAAGAAACGCACACTCCGCTACAGAGTGAAAACCTCATTCTGGAAACATTCCCCAGGCTGTGGCTAAGCCATGTCTCCGCAATATTCTTTCTTCTGCATGGTTCGCAGAAGAGCTTCTGTGAAGTTTGGAAGGTAGGAGAATTGAAGCTGTGAGGAGGGGTCGTGAGTCGTACTTGGGTAACTCAGTTGGTAGAGCATTTGCCCGCGCCAGGCAAAGGTCCCGAATTCCAGTCTCGATCCGGTACACAGTTTTAATCTGCCAGGAAGTTTCATATCAGCGCACACTCCGCTGCAGAGTGAAAATCTCATTCTGGAAAAATTGAGATTATTTGCAACTATTGCTACTAGAAAGAAATTCACTGTACCTCGCAAAGGAAGACATCCTGACGTTGGTGTAAATGTTTTGGAATTCGTCCGAGAAAGGAGGAAAAATGGGCAGCATGTGACCAGTGACACCATAATAAAAAAAGCAAAAGAGGTGGCTGCAGTTCTTAATATATCGAAGCAAGAGTTTAAGGCTAGCGGGGGAGGGGTTTATCGCTTTATGAAACGAGCGGGCTTATCTCTGCGACGCCGTACAACAATATGCCAAAAGCTTCCACAGGAGTTTGAGAAGAAACTTCAAGAATTTCAGCGATATGTTATCACATTTCGGAAAGAGAAGAATTTTTCGATGGGCCAAATAGGCAACGCTGATGAGACTCCAGCTTGGTTAGATATGCCACGTAATTACACGTTTGACGAGAAGGGAACAAAAGAAGCTACCATTAAAACATCTGGATGTGACAAACAGCGCGTAATAGTGATGCTGGCAACCACAACAGATGCGAACAATCCTCCTCCTTTTTTAATCTTCACGCCATAAACAGGCCCCAAGACTCCAAAAAATGAAAAGCTATTCCCTAATGACGTCATTGTATGGAATCAAGGGAATGAATGGATGACTGAAACTTTGATGCTTGACAGGCTCCGAAACGTGTGAGAACTCCCTCCTGATGGGCTTTCCAAGCAATCATCAATGATTTGTCTCGATGCATTTCGTGCTCATCTCACTGACAATGTGAAAAAGAGGATCCACAGCCTACCCAGTAACCTTGTTATTATTCCTGGAGGAATGACTTCTGTACTACAATCCCTGAACTTTAGTATAAATAAACCATTCAGAGGTTACGCTCAGGAACAGTACAAAAATGGTTTTGTAAACTAAATCGTGAATTGACTCCGACAGGAAAAATTAAACAAGTTCCACCCAACATTATGGCCCACTTGGTTTCGGCTGCCTGGAAACGCATCGAAGCACCGATGATCGTAAAATCATTCAAGAAACGCTGTATTTCAAATACTCTGCATGGAAGTGAAGATAATGTGCTCTGGAACGACACCGAGGGTGGCGGGGAAGGAGGAAATGAATCTACACTCCTGGAAATTGAAATAAGAACACCGTGAATTCATTGTCCCAGGAAGGGGAAACTTTATTGACACATTCCTGGGGTCAGATACATCACATGATCACACTGACAGAACCACAGGCACATAGACACAGGCAACAGAGCATGCACAATGTCGGCACTAGTACAGTGTATATCCACCTTTCGCAGCAATGCAGGCTGCTATTGTCCCATGGAGACGATCGTAGAGATGCTGGATGTAGTCCTGTGGAACGGCTTGCCATGCCATTTCCACCTGGCGCCTCAGTTGGACCAGCGTTCGTGCTGGACGTGCAGACCGCGTGAGACGACGCTTCATCCAGTCCCAAACATGCTCAATGGGGGACAGATCCGGAGATCTTGCTGGCCAGGGTAGTTGACTTACACCTTCTAGAGCACGTTGGGTGGCACGGGATACATGCGGACGTGCATTGTCCTGTTGGAACAGCAAGTTCCCTTGCCGGTCTAGGAATGGTAGAACGATGGGTTCGATGACGGTTTGGATGTACCGTGCACTATTCAGTGTCCTCTCGACGATCACCAGTGGTGTACGGCCAGTGTAGGAGATCGCTCCCCACACCATGATGCCGGGTGTTGGCCCTGTGTGCCTCGGTCGTATGCAGTCCTGATTGTGGCGCTCACCTGCACGGCGGTACGTCCACCCGGCCTCCCGCATGCCCACTATACGCCCTCGCTCAAAGTCCGTCAACTGCACATGCGGTTCACGTCCACGCTGTCGCGGCATGCTACCAGTGTTAAAGACTGCGATGGAGCTCCGTATGCCACGGCAAACTGGCTGACACTGACGGCGGCGGTGCACAAATGCTGCGCAGCTAGCGCCATTCGACGGCCAACACCGCGGTTCCTGGTGTGTCCGCTGTGCCGTGCGTGTGATCATTGCTTGTACAGCCCTCTCGCAGTGTCCGGAGCAAGTATGGTGGGTCTGACACACCGGTGTCAATGTGTTCTTTTTTCCATTTCCAGGAGTGTATTTCTGATGTAGACTCTTCCGAGGATTCCAGTAATGGTGACGTTAGTGAATAATAATGAGTAACGCCTGTAATTTACAGTATGTTTCTTTGTATGTCATGTAGATAATCAAGTTGGGCGTTCTTTTTTAATAATGATTTTTTTATTACAATCCTACTGACCAACTAGGATCACGTTAAGAACTTCAGTTCTTCTTTTTCCTTTGTTGTTGTTTCCTATTTTTCCAGTGTTCCCTGGTTTTCTCCCCATGAAATCTCTTCCTTTCTTCTGCCCATATTGTTCCCGATTTTTTATTTCTTCTGCTTTGAAAGACTTCCAAATTTAGTATTTTATTTTAAAAACAGTCTGTTTCTGGTATTTCTGATTCTTTGATAATGTTCCTTTCTAAATCTTTCCTTACTTCTGTAATCCATGCTGTTGTCGATTTCTTCTTCCAGAAATATAGGAGTATTTGTTTTGTTAGTCTATTTTCGCCGGCCGCGGTGGCCGTGCGGTTCTAGGCGCTGGAGTCCGGAACCGCGGGACTGCTACGGTCGCAGGTTCGAATCCTGCCTCCGGCATGGATGTGTGTGATGTCCTTAGGTTAGTTAGGTTTAAGTAGTTCGAATTTCTAGGGGACTGATGACCTCATAAGTTAAGTCGCATAGTGCTCAGAGCCATTTGACCCATTTTTTTTAGTCTATTTCTATCCATTCGGTAGAGGTGTCCTAAAAAGGTTAATCTTAGTTTGGCCATTACTTACGATATTTTCTCTATACTTTTGTAGATTTCCGTATTACTTCTTACTTTACTACCACCTGCAGTTTTTATTGCACTCATTATTTTTCTAATAATCCTTCTGTTCCAGTACCTCTAGTTTGTCCATCCTTTTTTTTTTTTTTATTAATTTAACTTTTAAAATTGGGGTGTGCACTACATTCGATGGTGCATTAGGTTCGTGTAAATACGGTAACAATCTGCTTCTTGTTCAAATTGGTTATGCCAGTCTACTTCTCTATTTGAGGTCCGTATCGTCGCTAGAACGATTCTGCGTTCGTCTCCACTCAACCTATATAGGGTGGTCCATTGATAGTGACCGGCCCAAATATCTCACGAAATAAGCATCAAACGAAAAAACTACGAAGAACGAAATTCGTCTTGCTTGAAGGGGGAAACCAGATGGCGCTATGGTTGGCCCGCTAGATTGCGCTGCCATAGGTCAAACGAATATCAACTGCGTTTTTTTTAAATAGGAACCCCCATTTTTTATTACATATTCGTGTAGTACGTAAAGAAATATGACTGTTTTAGTTGGACCACTTTTTTCACTTTGTGATAGATGGTGCTGTAATAGTCACAAACATATGAGTACGTGGTATCACGAAACATTCCGCTAGTGTAGACGGTATTTGCTTCGTGATACATTACCCGTGTTAAAATGGACCGTTTACCAATTGCGGAAAAGGTCGATATCGTGTTGATGTATGGCTATTGTGATCAAAATGCCCAACGGCCGTGTGTTGTGTATGCTGCTCGGTATTCTGGATGACCATCCAAGTGCCCGGACCGTTCACCGGTTAGTTACGTTATTTAAGGAAACAGGAAGTGTTCAGGCGGGTGTGAAACGTCAACCACGACCTGCAACAAATTATGATGCCCAAGTAGGTGTTTTAGCTGCTGTCGCGGCTAATCCACACATCAGTATCAGACAAATTGCGCGAGAATCGGGAATCTCAAAAACGTCGGTGATGAGAATGCTACATCAACATCGATTGCACCCGTACCATATTTCTATGCACTAGGAATTGCATGGCGACGACTCTGAACGTCGTGTACAGTTCTGCCACTGGGCAATAGAGAAATTACGGGACGATGACAGATTTTTTGCACGCGTTCTATTTAGCGACGAAGCGTCATTCACCAACAGCGGTAACGTAAACCGGCATTATATGCACTATTGAGCAACGGAAAATCCGCGATGGCTGCGATAAGTGGAACATCAGCGACCTTGGCGGGTTAATGTATCGTGCGGCATTGTGGGAGGAAGGATAATTGGCCCCCATTTTATCGATGGCAATCTAAATGGTGCAGTGTATGCTGATTTCCTACGTAATGTTCTGCCGATGTTACTACAAGATGTTTCACTGCATGACAGAATGGCAATGTACTTCTAACATGATGGATGTCCGGCAGATAGCTCGCGTGCGGTTGAAGTGGTATTGAATAGCAGATTTCATGACAGGTGGACTGGTCGTCGAAGCACCATACCATGGCCCGCCCGTTCACCGGATCTGACGTCTCCGGATTTCTTTCTGTGGGGAAAGTTGAAGGATAGTTGCTATCGTGATCCACCGACAACGCCTGACAACATGCGTCAGCGCATTGTCAATGCATGTGCGAACAATACGGAAGGCGAACTACTCGCTGTTGAGAGGAATGTCGTTACATTTATTGCCAAATGCATTGAGGTTGACGGACATCATTTTGAGCATTTATTGCATTAGTGTTGTATTTACAGGTAGTCACGCTGTAACAGCATGCGTTCACAGAAATGATAAGTTCACATTGGAACAACCTAAATAAAATGTTCAAACGTATCTACGTTCTGTATTTTAATTTTAAAAAACCTACCTGTTACCAACTGTTCGTCTAAAATTGTGAGCCATATGTTTGTGAATATTACAGTGCCATCTATCACAAAGCGAAAAAAGTGGTCCAACTAAAACATTCATATTTCTTGACGAACTACACGAATATGTAATAAAAAATGGGGGTTCCTATTTAAAAAAAAACGCAGTTGGTATCCGTTTGACCTATGGCAGCGCCATCTAGCGGGCCAACCATAGCGCCAGCTGGTTTCCCCCTTCAAGCTAGACAAGTTTCGTTCTTTGCAGTTTTTTCGTTTGACGCTTATTTCGTGAGATATTTGGCCCGGTCACTAATAATGGACCACCCTGTATACACTGTGAAACACTATTAAGGGATCCTTTTCTCGAAACTCCGTAACTGTCTCCCATTGCGACGTAGAAGTTTGAAGTTTGGCACAAAGCTGCCTAAGACCGTCCTCTATAATGGGCAAAAAGATAAAGTCATGTGATGTCACCTTCGGGCTAGGCGACGCTTCAAACAGCAACAGCAAAGTGCCGCCAAAGTAAAAAAAAAAAAAAAGAAATGCCAGGCCGCAGGAGTTCACATGAGGTGTAGGGTTGGTTAATTTTGTCACATGGGCACCAAACTTTACCACTATTCTCCTGAACGCCGCCGTAGACGTGTCATATGATGATAAGGTCGACAAAACCCCTCTTACCCATTTTTCACCTCTTCTTTTGATGCCCTGACGGAGGAGGTCAGAAACGCGGTGCACAGCGTTGAATCATCGGCTTTTCATATGGATGACCGAGGAAACATTTCGTACACACAACCATTCAGAAACGACACGAAAAGGTCTTACGTGTGGCATAAAGAGTGTCAATGGTTAGTTGGTTAGTGTCACATTCCGTGGATCATTTTTACGATAAATCGTAATAATGTGGAACGAGTCAACTTACATTCACATATTCACACCACCTCTTTCCTTGTGGCGCAGTGTGATGAGCTACAGGACGAAGTTCTTGACATTTTTTGACACTGCTGACACCCCCCCCCCCCCCCCCCAAGATTCATCCCTTCTCTAAGGCGATTGTGGGCCATTAACCACAATTAACCACACTGAACGTGAACACACCCAGTGCAGTGTCGTACAACCACAGTTATAACTCTGGTTTACGGGTTGGAACCACTCAATAAAATCTGAACGGAATCCAAAGCGGCAAAGGGTGCTTATGTTTTTTCAACCCTCATGTTTTGCACTCTCCTGTGGCGTAATCATCGGTGAATGCAACATTTTCACATGCGTGAATAAAACCACAAAGGAAACCTGTTACCTCCTTGAGTTCAGTAACACCCTAGGTGCCATTATCCCTATTTGTCGAGCACTTTAGAAATGTACCTGTAGAGAGACAAATTGTTACAAGAGTTCTAACTGCTCAACGAAGGATGGCGGGTGACACCGAGTGTGTTACCAAATTGGGGATCTAAGAGACACACTTGCCATTTTATTCACACATCTGTCAATGTCTCCTCGCACCCCCAGGGGGCTCACGGCTCTTTCGTGAGTTCGTGCGTGGCGCACACGGGGCCCCGAGCTAATGCGGCCCTTTCTTCCTTCCTGGGCTGCATTTCCTTCCCCGTATCCCTCCCTTCCCGTTCTTGCTCCTTCTCCTCTGCCCCCTCATATCCCAGTCTCAGTGTCCTTGCTTACGTCAGCCCTCCTATCCTCCTGGTATCTCCTATCCATTACAGTTTCATACTTCATGTTTTCTTTTCATCTTTTCGGCTTTTTTGACACCTTCTTCTATATTATGTCTCCGTAGTGCTAGATAAGTGGGGAAGAACACCTTATTTAGAACCTTCAGCATGTGAACTTACCGCCTTTTCCATCTTTTGCTCGACGCCATTGTCCTCTTAACGCTATATAGCAAGCACGGTAGCCAGTCCACGTATTGGGGTGATTATGCACCATTTTGGTTGAGCACCCTGGCAACACAGGGATAACACTTCTGATACCTGAGCTGCTAGCTTCCCATGTATGTCTTGGAGTGGTTGTTTGATTCTGGAGCATTGGAACTCCCGGCATCATCAGCTGTTCCAAACTGTCCTTTTCGTGACTGGGTGGAGCACATGGAAATGGTTCAAATGGCTCTGAACACTATGCGACTTAACTTATGAGGTCATCAGTCGCCTAGAACTTAGAACTAATTAAACCTAACTAACCTAAGGGCATCACACACATTCATGCCCGAGGCAGGATTCGAACCTGCGACCGTAGCGGTCGCTCGGCTCCAGACTGTAGCGCCTAGAGCCGCACGGCCACTCCGGCCGGTGAGCACATGGAGAGAGACTATGATCAGAGTGGGTAGTATCAGAGCAAATGCTTTGGGTATAAAACTCATTAACCTAAAAAAAAACTGGCCGTATGATCCTTTAATGCTGCTTCTTATGATACTGCGGCCTTCCCTTCCCCGTTACCCATTGGAGGATGGCCAGGCTCGCCTCCGTGGGGTGAAACCCTTTCCCCACTACCTAGTCTGTACCAGGAGTGATGGGGACGCAAAACCCTTATTTATCATCAAAATTATTGAGGAAAAGATTGACGAAGTGGACTCTCTAAGTAAGATGTGGTCAGGTTCGCTGTTGATCTAAACCTCTTTGGCCACAAAGTCTGCAGCCCTTCAAGCCTTTGACCATCTTCTCGACGTCTCCATGTTTATTACCTCTCACCTGTTTTCCATTATGTTTCAGGGTGTGATTTTTCATAGGGACATCATCGTTCAAACTGATGACAAACTCCGAGCCAATCAGTAATGACGGGGCGTTCATTTTGTTTGGTGTGTTCAGAGAGCTGTAAAGACAATCGCATTGATACCGGCTCTTTTATTCTGGCATTTAATGGGGTACCCTTTTGAAGAAGGTCAAGGTGTGATGTGTAGCCGTATGTCTCGCCACCCATGAGGAGTTTTCGGTGTTGCAGTTTTTGGCACAAGTCTTTCCACTGTACAGCAGACCTTCTCTGTAATGAATGTGGGCACCTGCTTCATGAGGGAAGCTCCTGTGTTCCTCCATCAGCGTGCATTAATTGTCATGACCATCACTCTCTATACTCGCCAGATTGCTTGGATTACAATAAGAAAAAGAAAATAGACAGAAGTACGAGGGGCATTTGAAAAGTCCGTGCAAAGTCCGAGAGGTGGCACCACCAGCGCGTATCGAGGTCATGTTTAGTTAGTAGCATCTTTGGAAAGAACGCACACCAAGTTTCAGCCATATTGGCCTATTTCTGTGTGTTTGGCATTCGTGTGAATCAAGGAAGTCGAGTGATTGTCAAAAAATGGACGAAGAAGAATTTCGTGTGGTGATTGAACTTTATGAAAAGCAAAACGCCTCAGGATACTAAACAGAAGCTTGATAAACATTACGGTGACTCTGCACCTTCGATTAGAACAGTTTATAAGTGGTTTCAGAATTTTCTGAGTGGCCATATGGGCACAAGTTATGCTGAACTTTCTGGACGCCCTGTGGAGGTAACGACTCCAGAAATCATTAGTAAAATCCATGATATGGTGATGGATGACAGAAGAGTTAAGGTGCGTGAGATTGCTAGTGCTGTGGGCATCTTGAATAAATTGGTACATAATATTTTGCATAAACATTTGGACATAAGGAAGCTATCCGCAAGATGGGTTCCGAGATTGCTCACGCTTGACCAAAAACGGAATCGTGTGAAGTGTTGCAAGGATGGTTTGCAGCTGTTCAGAAAGAATCCGCAGGAGTTTAAGCGTCGTTTCGTCATTGTGGATGAAACATGGATACATTACTATACTTCTGAGACCAAACAATCCAAACAATAGGTTACCATGGGAGAATCTGCACCAAAAAAGGCGAAGACCAGTCCTTCGGCCGGAAAGGTTATGGCGACAGTCTTTTGGGATTCGCAAGGGATAATCCTCATGGACTATCAGGAAAAGAGTAAAACTATTACAGGTACATATTATTCATCGTTATTATACCGTTTGAAAACCGAGCTGCAAGAAAAACGCCGGTGATTGGACCGCAAAGAAGTCCTTTTCCATCACGACAATGCACCAAACACACCTCAGCAGTTGTGGTCGCAAAATTAATGGAAATAGGATTCCAACTCGTTTCACATCTCCCCTCTTCTCCAGACTTGCTCCCTCGGACTACTACTTGTTCGCCAATTTGAAGAAATGGCTGGCGGAACAATGATTTTATTCAAACGAGGTGATTGCAGCAAATAATAGCTATTTTGCAGACTTTGACAATTCCTATTATTCGGTAGGGATCAACAAATTAGAACAGTGTTGGATGAGGTGTATAAGTCCAAAAGGAGACTATGCCGAAAAATAAAAAAGGTTTACCCCAAACACGTAAGTAGTTTTTATTTTTGCACGGACTTTTCAAAGTTCATTGCTTGTTTATCCTTACCAGAGGCTCATCAGAATTGTGACCATTTTCACCCTGTGCCTCTGTTACGTTCTTCCGCCCTCCTCCTTATGCAGTCCCACCCCCTTCCTTCTCTCCCACTCCCCTGCGCTGCCATGTGTCAACCATGGGACTCAGGTCCATGCACCCTAACACCGCCTGCTCTCCCTCAGTTCTAGATCTCGTTAAAGCCTGCCTTCTCCGTGCCCTGTCCTTCTCGAACTGCAACAGAGAAGAAACGTAAGTTCTGGACAAGGTCCCTATAGACCCTCTGAGGTGTCAACTCCCCTTCACAGTCTGAGTCTGACCACTTGTTTAGGGATGTTGCTCCATCCCTGTTGGTAACAGATGGTGACCCAGTGGCGTGGCCAAGTTTGGCACTTTCACGTCCCATCTGGATCCCTGTTCCGCGCTTATACAATGGAAATGTATCGAATACTACTGTCACCTTATGAACTTGCAATACCTTATTTCCACTTGCTCCACAGCTTGTGTCGTTCTGCAGGAATATCATTTTACTGATGCTCACTCACCGATCCTTCTTGGGAGCTGCTCTTTGTCTCGGCACTGGGTTGGCCCTTTGGGAGCTTCTGATGGCGTTTGCATCTAGGCCCATACATACATTTTAAGTACATGAATCATCCTTCGTACCACATTCCAAGCAGTTGCTGTCTGGGTCCACGTGGACGGTTTGTAACCTATATTTCCCTCCTGACAGCCCACCTATGCTCACTGCCCTAACCCTCTCCGTTCCTCCTTCCTGGGGATTTTAATCCCCATCACCCGTTGTGGGGCAGTGCTTTTTCATATAGTCAGGGCCTCCTAATACACCATTTCTTGTGGACTACGACCTGTGCCTTCTTAATGATGGCTCCCCTACCCATTTTAGTGCCACTTATGGCACTTTCTCTGCCATTGATCTTTCCCTTACTTCCCCTCCCCCCCTCGTGTCATTACACTGGTCACCACACAATGGCCTCCCCAATAACTACCACTTCCCACTGATTCTCTTATACTTTTACCGCCTCGCGATGACCAGGTTACCCCACTGGTTATCCCATGATGCTGATTGACCTCTAAATGCTTCCCAAGTTATGTTTACACCCTCTTTGTTGGATTTTTTTGAGGAAGTCTTTGTGACCTGTCTGATACAATGATTTGCACTGCCAGCATTGCTGTGACCCGCTCAACAGGTCCCTTTTGTCACCAGCTGGTCCTGTGGTGAAGCATGGCAATTGCCATCGCCATCTGTGATCGCCGTTGACCTATGCAACACCTTAAGCAGCTTCCATCCTTTGCCGGTCTTATCACCTTTATGCGCCTTCACGCTAAAGCACGTTACTTAATCAAACAGAGCAAGGTGGGTGTGTTCGGAACTCTTTGTCTCCTGCCTAGATTCTTCTGTCCCTTCATTACAAGTGTAAGCTACACTCTGTACCCTCCACAATTACCAAATTTACCTTCGATTCCAGGGCTTGCCCTCCTGGGTGGCCTTTGTACAGATCCATCAGTCCTTGCAGAACACCTTGCAACCATTTTGCAACCGCATTGGTGTAGGCCTCGTTTTCAGCCACCACCCTTCTCCGACACAGTGGGCCCATGTCTCCACTTAGGTTTTACCGTAGTCAGGTGGAGTCGTACAATGAAGCTCATACTGAATGGCAACTTTCTCTGGCCCTTATCTCTTTCCACAATCCAGCCCCTGGCCCCAATCCCACTCATCACCAATTGCTTCATCACTTCAGTCCTCCACAACGATAATGTCTCCTCTGGGTGTTTAACTGTATTTGACTCGAAGGTGCTTTTCCCTCTCAGTGGAGGGACTGTATTGTGGTTCCTGTCCTTAAACCCTGTATGAATCTGTCGTCCCTCGATAGTTAACGGCCGCTCGATCTAAACCAAAGCCCCTGCAAATTAACTGAACAGATGACGGCGTGTTGATTCTGTTAGGTTCTCGAATCTTGGAGCCTTTTGTCTCATTACCAGTGTGATTTTTGGGAGGGATGGTCTCCAATCGATCATCTAGTCTGGTTGGAAACTGCAGTTAGACATACCTTTTCCCAGCGCCGCCATCTTGTCGTATTTTTCTTTGATCTTCGTAAGTCTTACGACACTACTCGTCGCAATCACATATTACTTGCACTCCATGAGTAGGGTCACCCTTCCCATTTTTATTTGCAAGGCCCTATCCCATAGGATGTTCCAACTTCGATTTGGTGCCTTTCTCAGCTCCCCCCTGGGAGAATGGCGCTCCACAGGGTTCCGTGTTAAGTGTCCTTCTTTTCCTCATCGCTATCAATGGACTCGTGGCCTCTATCGGGTTGTTGGTCACTCCTACTGTGCTGGTGGATTATTTCTGTATCTGGGCTAGCTCCCACTCGCTGGCCTCTGTGGACCGAGATCTCCAGGGTACCATCCGGCACGCTTCTGCATAGACTCTCTCACATAGTTTTCAATTCTCTCCCCTTGAATTGTGGGCGTTGCATTTCTGTCGCCATACTAGACAGAAAGCACTGATGCTCAGATCGTTATAAGCCGGAGATAAGTTCAGCTGAAATTTTTGGAAGGACTTGACGGTGTCCAGAAAGAATAGGCTAAACACGTTGGCGGTGGCGTGTTTGTTGCTATAGCGAAATTGAAGTAAATAGTTCCTGTGAGTTGATATGGGTAAAGGTCATTCTTCGCAACCGGAATAAAATAACGATTGGATTCTTTTATCGACCTCCCAACTCAGATGATACAGTTGCCGAAAGTTTCAAAGAAAACTTTAGTCTAATTTCAAACATGTACCCGACTCATGCAATTATAGTTGCTGATAACTTTAATTTACCTCGATATGTTGGCGAAAATACATGTTTAAATCCGGAGGTACGTACAAAACATCATCCGAAATTGTCCTAAACGCATTCTCTGAAAGTTATTTCGAGGAGTTAGTTTATCAGCCCACTCAAATAGTAAACGGTTGTGAAAACACACTTGACCTCTTTGCGACAAATAATCCTGAGCTAATAATGAGCATCCAAACGAATACAGGGATTGGTGAACACAGGATTGTCGTAGCGAGACTGAATATTACAAGTCCCATACCTCCAAGAAATAAACGAAAAATATACCTACTCAAAAAGGCAGATGAAAATTCATTTGATGTCTTCGTAAGAGACAATCTCAACTCCTTTCAAATTAACGGCATAAGGGTAGACCACATGTGGTTTGAATTCAAAGAAATAGTATCCACGGCAATTGAGATATATATACCAAATAAAGTAACAAACGACGAAGCTGATCCCCCTTGATACACAAAACGGGTCAGAACACTGGGACTGAAACAACGAAAAAAGTATGCCAGCTTTAAACGAACGAAAAATCTCAAAGACTGGCGATCTGTTACAGAAGCTCGAATTTTAGCGCGGACTTCAATGCGAGATGCTTATAATAGTTTGCACAACGAAACTTTGCTTCTAAACCTGGCAGAAAATCCAAAGAGATTCTGGTCGTATGTAAGACACAATCAGTGCCTCCTCTGCACGATAGGAGTCGAAATACTATCTATGGCAGTGCTGCTAAAACAGAGTCACAGCCTTCCGAAATTCCTTCACCACCGAAGACGAAGAAAATATTTCAGAATCCGAATCAAGAACAGCTGCTAACGTGAGTAACTTAGAAGTAGATCTCCTCGGAGTAGTGAAGCAACTTAAATCCAGACTGTACACCAATTACATTCCTTTCAGAGAATGCGGATACAATAGCTCCATACTTAACAATCAGATACGACCGTCCGCTCGACGAAAGATCCGTACCCAAAGACTGGAAAGTTGCAAAGGTCACACCAATATTCAAGAAAAGTGGTAGGAGTAATCCATTAAATTATAGGCCCATATCATTAACGTCGATATACAGCAAGATTTTGGAACATATATTGTGTTCGAACATTATGAATTAACTCGAAGAGAACGGCCTATTCACACATGGCCAACACGGATTTAGAAAATACCATTCTTGTTAACGACAGCTAGCTCTTTACTCACACGTAGTGTTGGATGCTATTGTCAACGTTTTTCTAGATTTCCACAAGGCTTTTGACACTGTACCTCGCAAGCGGCTTGTAATCAAATTGCATGCTTATGGAATATCGTCTCAGTCATGTGACTGGATTCGTGATTTCCTGTCAGATAGGACACAATTCGTAGTACTTGGCGGAAAGTCATTGAGTAAAATAGAAGTGATTTCTGACGATTTCCAAGGTAGTGTTATAGGCCCTCTGCTGTTCCTTTTATAAGATTTAGGAGACAATCTGAGCGGGCATCTTAGGTTGTTTGCTGATGATGCTGTCGTTTATAGTCTAGTAAAGTTATCAGAAGATCAAAATAAATTGCAAAACGATTTAGGAAAGATATCTGTATGATGCGAAAATTGGCAATTGTCCCTAAATATTGAAAAGTGTGACGTCATCCACATGAGTGCTAGAAGGAATTACATTTCGGTTACACGATAAATCAGCCAAATCTAAAGGCCGTAAAATCAACTAAATAACTAGGAATTATAGTCATGAACAACTTAAATTGGAAATAACTCATAGAAAATGTTGTGGGGAAGGCTAACCAAAGAGTCCATTTTATTGGCAGAAAACTTGGAAGATGCAACAGATCTACTAAAGAGACTGTCTACATTACGCTTGTCCGTCCTCTTTTGGAGTACTGCTGCGAGGTGTATGATCCTTACCAGATAGGATTGACGGAGTACATAGAGAAAATTCGGAGAAGAGCAGCACGTTTTGCATTATCGATAAACAGGGGAGAGAATATCACTGCCATGGTGAAGGATTTGGGGTAGACATAATTAAAACAAAGGCGTTTTTCGTTGCGGCGGAACCTTCTCATTAAATTTTAATCAGCATCTTTCTCCTCCGAATGCGCAAATATTTTTTTCATGCCGACCTACATAGCGAGAAACGATCATTATAATAAAATAAGGGAAATCAGAGCTCTCACGGCAAGATATAGGTGTTCGTTTTCTTCGCGCGCTGTTCGAGATTGCAATAATAGACAATTATTGTGAAGGTAATTCGATGAATCCTCCTCCAGGCATATAAGAGTGATTTACAGAACATGCATGTAGATATACCATGATCCATCCCAATCTGAAGCTCTACCTCGATTCACAAGGTCTGACCATGAATCCCCAGTTCCGGTTGTAGGGTCTTCTTTTTGATAACAAGCTTACTTGTTGTTCCCGTATCTGCCTTCTGAAGATCGTCAGTTTGTGTAAACTTAATGTCGTTCGCTTCCTTGCTCACACTTTTTGATGTGTGGATCGCTCGACTCTTCTTCACTTCTATTACCTTTGTTCTGTCCTATCTGGGCTATGGTTGTCAAGTTTATGGCTAAGATGCCCCTTACACGCTGCTCCTCTTGAACCAGGTCCACCATCGTGATATCCATTTGGCTACCAGGGCCTTTTGCGCTAGCCATGTTGATAGCCTCGTTGTTGACACTGGCATCCCGCCTTTGGTTCAGTGGTCCCAGATTCTGGTTTCCTATGCCACCGCTATCTGCCCTTTCTCCGCTCACCCCCCTACTCCATTTTTTTTGTGACTTTGGGATATCAGTTACATGCTGCCCATCCTCCAGTGAGTATACCGGTTGGGCTCCGCATTGCTTCTCCCCACTGCTTTTTCTGCCTTTCCTCTTTGTCATGTTCCCCATGTTGGCTCCCTAGCTGCCGCCCCTACTTAGTTCCTTGTCCCTGTATGCAGGTGGGTCTCTTGTGAGGTCCAAAAACCTCCATTGCTCCAATGGTTTCTATAGTTTGTACATGAGTTTCTACCAGAGATTTAGCATGCTGTTGTTTTTCATGCTGCTGGTACAATCATGTGGGATATGCCTCCATGTCTACTGTTGGCACAGAACACTCTTGTCTACCTCGTGTGGGGTGTTTTTTGTGGAAACGATGGCCATTTACTGGGCCCTCTGCTTTATTAAGTCATCCTCCTTCACTTGAGTTGTGTGATATACAGGCACAATGGGTGATGTTCAGGCTACTGCCCAGTGTTTACTCTGGCACCCCTCACCGATTTTGATTGCGCTACTTGTTGGGTTGATTTCGTTTTGGTTCCCAGCCACATGAGTATCCAGGGTAATGACCTTGCCTATCATCGTATGCTGGATGGGGAGGAGGGGGGGGGGGAGAGGGGTACAGGAACAGCCACCTACCCCCCATTCTCCATGAACCCTCTGGGGGCAGATTTGCAGCTCCACATAAAATTCCTTTTCTCTCAGTCGTGGGCTGAATCTTGGGGGGGGGGGGGGGGGCACTGCCGTCTTCATATCGGCTCCACTAGTAGGGTCCCTCTCATGCTGATCCATTTTTTGATGAACTGCCCCTGCCTTTTGATCATTTACGCTAAATACGCTCTCCCACTCTCCTGGTCAATATGTTAGTGGATGACTCTCACATGGTTATGTCCATCCTCTGTTTTCTTTGTAAAAGAGGTTGCGCCCCTCCCCCTCAATCAGATTTAAGTACTTGAATCTTCTTACAGAATTGGAGTCCTTCAGTTAGCATTGGCATTGGTTTGGGAGGTCTTCAGCCTTGCCTCCACGCCCACCAAGTTTCTCTCCCATTTTCTCCTACGTTTTGTATGGTCCTCTGTGCAATTTTGTTTCCCCTTTTGTTGTGACATGTTTTCCTGGTATTGTCCCGGTTGTATCACGATCATGGTATGGTGTGCAGATGAGGATGGGTTGGCAGCAGTGCTGGTGCTCCATCGGGCATAGCACCCTTGGGTGCCCCCTGCTCTCGCCTCTCCCACCTCCCCACTCCTGTTCTTTACTCTTTCTGCCACCCCGACATTCCTTCTCCCTCTTTGTCTGTCCGTTATCCCTTCTAATCGACTAGAATGTACTGTTGATGCTGTTCCTCTGTTAGTTTCTGCCAGCTAGGATCATGTGACCAATGACCTCAATAGTTGGTTCCTCTCCCTAGTCCCCCTTCCCATCAACCAACCAACCATTGTCGCAATCCTCCATGATCACGCGATGGAGAGAGCGAAACAGAGAGGCTGAAAAAGCATAAGCACCCATTGCTGATTTGAATGATGTTCATATTTCATCAAATGGTTTTGAATGGTCCATAGTGGCTCCACCCTGTACACCAGAGCTGAAACCGCCGTCGCACTACACTCCAAAGTGGTCAGATCATGTTCAGTTGGTATGCCGTCCCACCATGAACTTAGAGAAGAGGTGAATGGTCAGAAGGTTGCTGGCAGTGTCAAATGTCAAAAACATCGTCCAGTTGCTCATTACACTACGAACTGTCAGTTTAGACAGTAAAATGTGTCTGCAATGTTTTCCTTGACCTGCCAGACGAAAAGAGCTTGATATGAACGCTGGGCGCTGCGGTTCTGACCTCCACCGTGGAGATGGCTAAAGAAGGAGTGAAATATGGGTAAGAGGGGTGTGACACGACCGAGGTGGCAGCGGGCAGAAATGGTGTGAAATTTGATGGAAATTTGACAACATTAACGCACTTTACATCTCACACGAACTTCTCAGCTCTGGCCTTTCTCCTTGCTGTTTGGAGCGTCATCGAGCCCGAGGGTGATTTGACAGGGTGCTACACTTTTGCCCCATTACAGAGGAAGGTCGTAGGCAGCACTGGGCCAAATTCAAAGCTTCTACGTCGCAATGGGAGACAATTACGTCGTTTGGGAAAAGAGATAATTTAATTGTGTTGCGCAACAGATTTTCCTTTCTGCGTCACGTGACCGCAACGCCAGCTGACAGCATCCAGTATCGTGGTTGACAGTGGCCATAATGTTTTGGAGCATCAGCGTATGTTGTGACAGTAACGGCCCTGTACCACTGACTTGGGGTACGCCCGAAGCCACCTTCAGATCCAGCGATTTCTTTCGATTGAGCGATATACCGAATTGTATTTGATAGCAAATCTCAAGTTCAGTCATAAAGCTAGTCCGTTTTTCCGTATCCTCCTATATTGTTTACTAGACGATACCGAGGACCGTATTGAGCGTTTACAAAAAGCCGAGAAACGTGGGTGTCGCTGTCGTCCTCCTAATGAATCTCCAGAAGGAGCAGATCAGCTGACTTTCACTCGAAAGTAGTGTGCAGAATGCACTAATGCCTGCAGAAGAGATTTGCGGCCTGCGGAAGAGTCTTATAACAAAAGAAAAGTACGTGTTCCATTATGAGACAACATATTAACTTCTGCGCTACAGGTCTGTAGCTATGTGTGTATGTTCGACGATTAGTGCTGCGCTCTACCAACGCTATGGTTTGGTAATTTTGGTACAGTACGTAAATCACTTAGTAAATGGTAGGATTACCGGCAGTATTGGTAACATCGGTAGAGAAAGAACTAGTCAATGTGTGAAAGAGACAATGGGAGCCAGTGGTTTCTCGTTGTTTTTTGTTTATTTGTTTGTTTTGCGCTTAATTGGAACCACAGATCGTTCAGAGTTAGTACACTGTGTATTTTATACCCTTAAAAATTTAACTGCATTTTATAAGTAATAAAAATTACTTGATTGCGTAACCTTTGCTCTTTTACGGAACCTTTTGATGCAAGTACAGTTTACATGCACAAACACAAAAAATTCTATATAATTATTGTTGTTATTTTATACTCAACATAACGTTCTTCTCATTCTCAAAGGCAAGAGTTTCCTGTTATTAATGATAAGTTTAAAAGTTATTTATGAATAACAGAAACATGTTTTATGTAAGCTCGTTGAAGTAATGAACCAAATTTTGTTTTTCTTTTTTTTGTTTTGTTTTTCATTTTTTTGAGGAAATTGCATTTTCTAGGACTGTATGATAAATCTGTGTTGCTTTTTTTGTTTTTGCTACAACATCCCTCTGTTTCGCGTTACAAATAAACTATTTTCAAATAGAACCTGAATTAAATTTTGGCAGTTTCAATTTTGCTATATATACCGTGTATTTTTAAGTAACAGACAGGAGGATAAATATGTAGAACAAAAATTTTTCGTAGGTTATTCGGTCCTTTATATATATTCACTCAGTTGCTAGGTGGCTCTACACTTCCTTGTTTGAGTAAGACACTGATCGCATTTGCAAACAAAGCAATCGAAATGAGGTAAGCCTGATAGGTATGCAACACGACTAACGTACAGTTACGAGATTACAGCCGTAACTGACCAAGGCTGCTAGGAAAACTACCGTAGGACACGCTGAGTTACGATACTTTAGAATAGCCTACGGTAGTTTTACAGCTCTGTCGACGACCCTTCTTCAAGATGTAGATGAACTGCACTTTTCTCAAATCGTTTCGCTGCTCCAGTTAAAATCGGTGGTTAGGAGGGAAGGCAGAGAAAATCGTACATTTGACCCATCATGTTCAGTAGCATATCCTCTATTGAGCGACTATTGTTGAATTTTATTTCGTCGATGACTTAGCACCAGAATATTGGCATTTGTGTGACTTTTGAGAGGAAGCACTGTCGAACGATGTTCTTCAGTGAAAAATTGGAAGACAGAATTCAGTAATCCGGCCTTCTCTCGCTATAAATATCCGTTTCGTTGTCAGTATGATCAAAGAGGATTTGGAAGCAATGTCTGGTGTTCAGGAATTTTAACCCACCATCTCTCCGCCCCCTGCAGGACAAGTACCGGTGGTGAAAATTTTTCCCACCACCAAGGTTCGGACCAGCTATCATCGACTCGAACGCTATCATTGTGGCTTGCGATCGCGACCTCGGCTACTAAGGTAGTTCACATACCGAAAATTCTTATTACTCTTAAAATTAATTTCCACTGACGGGTGGATCGAACGTGATCGCCGGCTTCCCTTGCTGCGCAAAACTAGCGTCTGCTGGCAAGCAGTGAAGTCCCATGTTATTACTGTGCCCGACTGTACTGAGCCGTGTTGTGCAGCTGCATTTGATCCTGAAGGTTATTCTAACGAACCGAATTTTCTTATAACTTTTATTGCATAGCCAGGTGTTCAAAAATGGCTCTGAGCACTATGGGACTTAACATCTGTGGTCATCAGTCCCCTAGAACTTAGAACTACTTAAACCTAACTAACCTAAGGATATCACACACATCCATGCCCGAGGCAGGACTCGAACCTGCGACCGTAGCAGTCGCGCGGTTCCAGACTGAGCGCCTAGCCAGGTGTTGATCGAGAAGAATTTTTGGATGTATGCTGATCATTTGCATCTATGTAATCTTATGGCGTATCTTTGGAGCGCTTCGCTAATCATTCTACCGCTTACACATCGATGCAAAATTTTATGAACAGCAGTAGATTGCGAAATGTATTCACTTTATGCTGGACAATACTCGCGAGTCAAGAGAAAACAGCGGGTGCTAATTTAATATGCAGTGAGGCCTGACTCCAATAAAAAAAGTAAAAAAATCTGTTCTTATGCAGACCGGTAGATTAACGCAGGCCCATGTGTTACATGATTTCGCTGCATTGTGCCTCACTGTTTGCATTGCAATATCGAAAAATATATATTACTCCCTTTCGAAAGCTGTACTGGATCTACATAGAGTGGCACGACGGTGTACCCAATCATGTAAATAGTGCGTTCAAGAAATAGGTTTTCCGTCGGCCGCGGTGGCCGAGCGTTTCTAGGCGCTTCAGTCAGGAATCGCGCGACTGCTACGATCGCAGATTCGAATCCTGCCTCTGGCATCGATGTGTGTGATGTCCTTTGGTTAGTTATATTTAAATAGTTCGAAGTTCTAGGGGACTGGAACCTCAGATGTTAAGTCCCATAGCGCTCAGAGCCATTTGAACCATTTGAATTACGTTTTCCGTGATTTCCCTAAATCGCTTAAAACAATTGCTGGCACTACCGATGTTCTTCCACGTTCTTGCCAAATCTGAGCTTGTGCTTCGTCTCTAGTTGCCTCGTCAGCACCTCGTGGTTTCCTGGTTAGTGCGATCATGGGGCCCCGGTTTCGATTCCCAGGTGTGTAGGGGATTTTTCTCACTGGGGACTGGGTGTGTGTGTTGCCCCCACCATCATTTCTACAAGATCAATGCGCAAGTCGTCGAAGTGGTGTCAGGTAAAAACATTTGCACCAGACACCTGAACTCCCCAGAAGGGGTTTTCAGCTAAATATGCCGTACTCACATTTAATTTCTATGTCATCGTTGTCGATGGGACGTTGAACTTTACCCTTCCTCCCCTTTTTTCCATGTTTTATTCAATGTTTTTATGAGTCTAGATCCAAAATGTGATGGCTGGCACCACTGGAGAAGTTCTTTGATGATTTATATTTCCTACTTATATGTTCTCTCAGGCTCTATAGAACCACCTGAGCAAAAGTTACTTCGTCATACAGGGCTACATATATTTCTCAGAATGCTGATAATTAAAACAAAAAGCACGACAAACCACAGTTTTACGCCATAGTATACACACAAAAATAATACGTTAGACGGATATTCTCTAACCTATTCCGAAGAACTCTTGTACGGAATAAAAGGAGTGTGCCACAAAGAATTCTTCTAACTTTAATTTTAAAAAACTGAATTTTACCTGGTAAATTTCTAATTTCTTTTGGATACCTATTTAAATAGAATCTGCGGCGTTCTGCACACTTTTCTGTGTGAAAGTTAATGAACTATTATCCATTTGAGCAACCTCCTTCAATGATTCCTCGATCATTATGAGTTAATCGATCAAGAAAGCATTATTCATAAAACCAATAGCTGTTATCAAAGTCCGAATCAATATCTGGCATAATTTTTAATGAATTCTGTAGTGCCTTTTGACCGAGTTATTTACGAGCAGTAATGCTTGAAAGTATCAATACTGAATTACAATGTTAGATTTCCGAATCGCTTGAATAGCAGCCTAGATGAAGATCGTATGTCGCCGCAACCGTTTTACATGGAAGTTGTGGTTTACACGTGCAGCAGTATATACTGTCAACCTGTTACCTAAATGATTCATCGGAATTGTATGGTAGGACATTCAAGACGCTTTTGTTTCTGGGATTTTATATCGCCGATGAGCTCGGACTCATGCCTCACTATTGGAACCTTTTCGAGACATATATGTCCACGTTATCCGCAGTTCCTTTATAATGCCGCCGATAACATGAACAACAATGACTACATTGTTTTTGCTGAGACATTTTATATCAACACTTGTTCAGTCGACGCGCAACATTTTACACTCCTGGAAATGGAAAAAAGAACACATTGACACCGGTGTGTCAGACCCACCATACTTGCTCCGGACACTGCGAGAGGGCTGTACAAGCAATGATCACACGCACGGCACAGCGGACACACCAGGAACCGCGGTGTTGGCCGTCGAATAGCGCTAGCTGCGCAGCATTTGTGCACCGCCGCCGTCAGTGTCAGCCAGTTTGCCGTGTCATACGGAGCTCCATCGCAGTCTTTAACACTGGTAGCATGCCGCGACAGCGTGGACGTGAACCGTATGTGCAGTTGACGGACTTTGAGCGAGGGCGTATAGTGGGCATGCGGGAGGCCGGGTGGACGTACCGCCGAATTGCTCAACACGTGGGGCGTGAGGTCTCCACAGTACATCGATGTTGTCGCCAGTGGTCGGCGGAAGGTGCACGTGCCCGTCGACCTGGGACCGGACCGCAGCGACGCACGGATGCACGCCAAGACCGTAGGATCCTACGCAGTGCCGTAGGGGACCGCACCGCCACTTCCCAACAAATTAGGGACACTGTTGCTCCTGGGGTATCGGCGAGGACCATTCGCAACCGTCTCCATGAAGCTGGGCTACGGTCCCGCACGCCGTTAGGCCGTCTTCCGCTCACGCCCCAACATCGTGCAGCCCGCCTCCAGTGGTGTCGCGACAGGCGTGAGTGGAGGGACGAATGGAGACGTGTCGTCTTCAGCGATGAGAGTCGCTTCTGCCTTGGTGCCAATGATGGTCGTATGCGTGTTTGGCGCCGTGCAGGTGAGCGCCACAATCAGGACTGCATACGACCGAGGCACACAGGGCCAACACCCGGCATCACGGTGTGGGGAGCGATCTCCTACACTGGCCGTACACCACTGGTGATCGTCGAGGGGACACTGAATAGTGCACGGTACATCCAAACCGTCATCGAACCCATCGTTCTACCATTCCTAGACCAGCAAGGGAACTTGCTGTTCCAACAGGACAATGCATGTCCGCATGTATCCCGTGCCACCCAACGTGCTCTAGAAGGTGTAAGTCAACTACCCTGGCCAGCAAGATCTCCGGATCTGTCCCCCATTGAGCATGTTTGGGACTGGATGAAGCGTCGTCTCACGCGGTCTGCACGTCCAGCACGAACGCTGGTCCAACTGAGGCGCCAGGTGGAAATGGCATGGCAAGCCGTTCCACAGGACTACATCCAGCATCTCTACGATCGTCTCCATGGGAGAATAGCAGCCTGCATTGCTGCGAAAGGTGGATATACACTGTACTAGTGCCGACATTGTGCATGGTCTGTTGCCTGTGTCTATGTGCCTGTGGTTCTGTCAGTGTGATCATGTGATGTATCTGACCCCAGGAATGTGTCAATAAAGTTTCCCCTTCCTGGGACAATGAATTCACGGTGTTCTTATTTCAATTTCCAGGAGTGTATATTTCAAGTCCCTCCTCCCCTAACAGCGGCTGGACGAGAAAACGGTAGTTGTGTCAATGCATCTGTATGTGAAGTTTTTGCCAAACAACAACAGAGACACGTTATTGCACTAGCAGAGAGTTATGCTTAAAGATATAAATACAACTTCATCACTGCAAATATGAATTCAAAGGCGGTATTTGCGCTATTAAATAAAGTATCTGATGTTGCTCAGAAATAACTACCGTCTACTCACTGCTTACGTTACACGATGTTGTTCGAGCAATTTACTCGTTCAGTAGAAACGAAAACTGCCAGTTTCACAATGTTCCGGAGTTGTGCATCAAAATCTTATTACTTTTATGGAGTGTGAGCGTAGGTCCGTTCTACTCTGTGTCTCATGCCCCTGTAAATTATTGTACGTCCAGGTGACAGAGAAAGACGAACTCACACTTGGCGTACTGTTTTTACATACCTAGTTTTCATCCATGGGTTCAGCTAAGCATTTAACTTCATGAAACGTCATCTTGCATCTACTATAACAGAAAATCTCTATTGTATCACGTCTTTGCATAAAAAAAGGTTAGGGCAAGTAACACGGCTGGTATTTTAGAAAATGATACGGAAAATAAACTCATTAAACGTTGACATGTCAACGGTGTAATACGTTTATTGTTGTCTGAAGGGAATGTTACTTAAGTTTCACAAAGTTATCTCTCTGCATCACTGCTTTATACATGCCTTAACGGAGATTTAGTTTCTGGTCAACTTAAACAAGTTAGTTCAGCTGAAAAGAGCTTTCTTCATTATTTGCTTCAGTTTAACTTCTCAACTAGAAGAAGGATGTAGAAGTCAGACAAGGAGTAATACTAGAACCACTTTCAGATGTTGCAAAAGAATATATATTAAACTGGAGATGTGTTCACCCTGAAGCGAATAATAGACTTTCTGTAAATGCTATTGAGTATACCCCTAAAGAAACAAACATATACCAGCCTTTCCCGAGATCGGATGAACCAGTTATGACACAAAACAATTCAATAGGCTTAACCCATGATGTAGATGAGTTTAATGATGTTTAATAAACATAGGTTACGTATTGTACATTATTACGTTTTTGGTAATTTTGATAGTAACTAGATAAAGACTGGCTGTAGTTACGTAAGATTTCTTTTTAAATTTCGCCTTTATATTCATTGTTTCAAAAATAAATGTGTCCTCGTTCCTGTATGTACGCCCATCAGAAATGATAAAGTGAAATATTATTAATGAAACATATGTTTATATGCTCCATCGTCTGCTACATAAACATTATCGAAATGTAGAGTTTCGGTCTATATGGATTATCATTTGATTCTGAACAAAAAGTCGTTTTAACATATCGTTTTCATTTTTGTCTAGTGCCAGAAAATGATCAACGTAGTCGGAAACTTTCCAATAAACTTTATACAGCAGCTGATGATATATATAAACATGTTTACATTAAACATATTGTATATCTGGAGCACCACCTCGCAGGTTGCCAAAAGAAGAAGTCAGTTACTGAAATAATCTATTATTCCTTTATAATTCTGTCGTATTTTATGTCCATTTTCTCAAACAGAATAGTGAAATTTTTTATACAGACAAAACTGAACGCTTTCTGCAAAATATATTTTCTTACTCATAACTGTGGGACAGAACCAGTTTCACCGTTAAAGGTCGTCTGTTTGCAATACACATTTGAAGATCCATATTGGTGTCACACTCGCTTTTAGTATACAATAGCAGTGTTCTGGATAGTGTTAGGCACCGTTTCACGAGACTCATATGTTAATATTTCACTTATTTATGTTCATCATCATGGTTAATAAATATAAGACTATTTTCTTGGTTTTATGGAAATGAACCAGTTCGTCAATAAGAACATAATATGACTGCAGAAACACAAAAAAAATTCGGACTTACGTCATGAAACAATCACTGTCGGATAACGACATCCGCCAGCAAAATTCAGATATATTATTATGTGACTCGAGTTTAGACGTAATATAGACACATTGATTTTTTTTCAGGAGGAATCTTAGATGTGCTCTCCTTCTTATTTCCTTTGCCTCCTAATATTTCCTTTTGCTTGAAATGTTACAAAACAATCTGTTTACTCCGACTTGTGCTATGCTCTCAAATTTGGTTTAACGTAATTATATAGCACACACACACACACACACACACACACACACACACACACACACACACACACACACGCACGCGCGCGCGCGCGCGCGCTAGTTAACGCACCACTAACGGAAATGGGAAGTGTAAAATTCTTCAGACTCTCATGGCAGCAATTCAATGGAAGGCGACCTGGAAAAAAAATTCAAACGCTCTCATACTACTTCGTAAATCATTTCTAGCACTTAAAAGAGATTAATACATCTCAAAGCAAATTAGAAACACGAAGGGACAGCTTTTCAAAACGAGATTATCGATGCGTTTGCGAAAGGAGT
Organism: Schistocerca nitens; assembly: GCF_023898315.1. Lineage (NCBI taxonomy): Eukaryota > Metazoa > Arthropoda > Insecta > Orthoptera > Acrididae > Schistocerca > Schistocerca nitens. The sequence continues at coordinate 886,313,899 of NC_064616.1, read as the reverse complement.
CAATAAACTAAAAATAACCCTATTGCCTGACACACAAAAGTCAGTTTAAAAATTATTGAAGCAAACGGTAACTGAGAGAAATGAAAATTATCAAATAGGTACAAGGAATTTTCTTCGACATCGTACGATACATTTTTTATATTTTCTTTAAAATTTGTAGTCATTTGCATGAAACGTAGCCATGGCCTTACGAAAAAATCTGTAAATTTAGCATAAAATAAATCCTAAATTAACGTATCAGCCATGATTTTGTTTATGGTGTGCGCGCAATTAAAAACTAACCTTAAACATTTTTTTTTCTCATTTTCGTGTAAAGGGTAGAGTTTGAAGCCTAATTTCGAAGTACATTGTGAAACTCATTGTTGTATTTAACACCTCGTTTTATCTCTGCTTACACGTTTTCTAGTCTGACAGTCAACTGTTTTTATGTGGAACTTCGATGCTTCCTGCAATGTTTGCGTAAAGACTAATAAATTACAAAAAAAAAAAAAAAGAAAAAGAAGTTTGTAAAGAGGAAATATAGTTCCCGATCACTCGACTCAATTACAGTGAGAAAAAGGCTTGTACATGTGTGTATGTACATGTGTGTGTGTGTGTGTGTGTGTGTGTGTGTTTCGAACGACCTAATTGTTGGTCAGATATTGCACACTAATCTTGTTGTTCACTTTAAGACTGCATCTAAATCCGAGTTGTATTAAACGAAGTGCAATTAAAGCTGTTCTAAACCGGAGGGCTGCTTTGAACGCCATAGAGCTTCAGTAAGTGACATTGTATTGGGGGGTAGTATGCCCTTGCCTCTCATAGACTTCTGAACTGACTTACTCAACCAGTAATACTTGGAGTTACAGGTTAACGTTGACTTCGGACCACGGTGCAATTTTGAAATTTTACCCCAATAAATCAACGCCAGAAGTGAAATGACAGAAAAAATTCTAGGAAACATTGAGAATTGATTCCTAACCTTTGTATACTTGCCCGTAAGTCACCTATGCACACACCAGAGACACATAATCCCCTACCTGTTGACCAGGAGTAGATTGGCATTTTGCGAAGTTATATAACTGTTTATTTATTTGTGCAATTATTTCGCCTGGCAATATATTACAATTTTTATAGTACATGAGAAATATATACTAAATAATAATACTATGTCTGGTAACGAGTATATGGGATTTATTGAAAATTATTTGCAATTATATTAAGCAAATTCATCAGTGTGGTTTTGCCGAATCTAAGTAATAGCATCTAAAAGTATCATATCCTTACAATACAGAAGGAATCAATGTAGATAACATGACTGGTCGGAGGAACAGCGAAAAATAATAGGGCAAGATTAGCAGATGAGGAAGAAGGAAGAAAACAGGAATATAAACGAAAATGGCTGAGAAAAGCATAGATAGTTTACATTGTGACAGAGATACTCGATCCCTGTTAGAGATAAAGAAACAAACTTGGATGTGCTAAGAAGGAAGTTAAGCCTATGACAACAGATAAAGTTTTAATTTCCTCTTGAATGCATAGTGGTTTTGGATAAGGCGCAGATTGCAGGGCGATTTGTTCGAAAGTCTCGTGGCTTAAATGGAGAAAGAGATGGAGAAAGATTTGGTGTAATGTGAGTGTACAGCCAAAGTGCTGAATGTATCCGATCTGGTACTGCAGTTATAGAACGATGATAAGTATATAGTCTTTGTACTAAGATTCTCTCCTGTTGATGCCCTCATTCTGTACTCCTGTTTTGGAATCTCACTCGTGAACATCATCATCATCATCATCATTATTATTATTATTATTATTATTTTAAAAGGTCTGCTTTATATGTACGCTTCAGTAGATAGTAATATTAGTGTACGTGTAAAGCATTGCCGCTCCGAACAACGACTGCATGCAGGATATTCTCTGAATTCCCAAAAGGCTGTTGGTTCTGGTTAGAGTAGTTACGTGACTGCACTGAGCTGTGACTACGATTTCAAGAGAGATTAGAAATAGAAATAGAATAGAGCGTCTGCCATGTAAGCAGGAGATCCCGGGTTCGAGTCCCGGTCGGGGCACACATTTTCAGCTGTCCACATCGAGGTATAACAACAACACCTGTCGGCAGCTGAGATTGTCAATTAGTCATCATTTAGAATGAAGTTCGTTTTAGGCATCTCCACTTCTTTAATTCTACATGAGTTTGGTAAGGGGAGGTGTGTAGTATCTACATCTATATCTATACTCAGCGAACCATCTTGAACGGCACTGTATCAGTTATTAGGGCTTCCTTCCGTTCCATTCACGTATGGAGCACGGGAAGAATGATTGTTTAAATGCCTCTGAGCGTGCTGTAATTAATCATATCCTTTTGATACCTATGGGGGCGATATATAGAAGAGTTGTAGTATATTGCTAGAGTCATCATTTAAAGCCGGTTCTTGAAGCGTGGTTTATTAGACTTCCACGAGATAGCCAGAAACTATCTTCAAGAATCTTCCACTTCAGTTCTTCCAAACAAACCTATGATCATTCGCGCCACCCTTCTCTGAATACGTCCAATATTCCCTGCTAACCCTACCCGGTACGGGTCCCACACACTTGAGCAATATTCTAGTATGGGTCGCACGAGTGACTTTGTAAGCAATCCCCTTTGTAGACTGATTGCGTTTCTTTAGTAACCTGCCAATATTTTGAAGTCTGCTTCCTGCTTTACCCACGGCTGAGCCTTATTTAATCGTTCAATTTCATTTCCCTATTAACGAGGTAACATCACCAATGTGCCCTCATATTTTAAGAAGTAAAAAGTACACTCGTAAGATATTATCCCGAGCAGTCGACACCGCTCGAAAATGTGGGCCATAATTCCGATAGTGCACAGTTATGACCTTCTGAATTTACAGCCTTTAAACTTCGCCCGCACAAATTGTTTCTCACTCGCTCCGCCCCATTGCAGACGTCTAATGCTCGAGAGCGTTGGACTATACAGCGAAGTGACAACCAGATCCCTAATATTCGCGGGAAGTTGAAGGCCGGTGAAGAGGAGGGGGACGGTCAACGCATTTGCCCAAAGTGTTTTGAAATCTTCTTAGAGACAACACGTTTTTCTGCGCGGAAACTGGGTATGTAATATGAGTATGTAATACGTCAACCTCGCACGAAAAGTAGGTAAGTGACCTTACGTACATAAACGTTCAATATTAGTCTGACAATATTTCCTTACCGATATTCTGTCTTGGTATAATTTAATCATAGCAATCACGCTGAAGAGCAAAGCGTCTGCAGCAAACGTACTTCACTTTGTGTCAGCTTGACACTCACTCACTGACTCACTCACAACAGCGATGTTAATAATCAAATAGTGCTTCGCTACTTCTTTAATGGCACGCTCTTTCGTTTCATTAATTTACGCAGCATTTGTGAATCGAAACATAAAAATCTCTGACACCAGCCACACGTTAGAAATTGCGCACTTTGATCAATGAATGAAGTATATTAGTAACGTCAAAACTGTATTACACAAATCTCTTACTCAGGCCAATGTACAGTAGTTCGCACTCAGGTATTATGCGGCTGCAGTGCGGCTGAGCTAGTGACAAACGACGAACGGTGCGCTCGTACATTCAAAAGCTGTACGTTCAGGTCATAACTGCGTAATATCAGAACTATTGCCGAAATTTTCGCTCGAGATCAAGTGACGGGGCTGATACCTTGAGAATGAGCTCCTTTCTCCTTAAAATATGAGGTCATGTTGGAGATGTTTTCTTTTAAGAGTTACGCCCAGGTATATATGCGTTTACCGATTCCAGCTGTAACTCACTGTGTTTCTTCGTTTTGTGAAGTGCACAGTCTTATATTTATGAACATTCAAGTCAAGTTGCCAATTTTTCCACCAATTTGAAATCTTATCAAAGTATTAGTAAATATTTATGCAGCTTCGTTCACACTGTACTTTAGTGTAGATAACTCCATCATATGCAAATAGTCTGAGGTTGCTATTAATATTACCTGTGAGGGCAATATGAACAGAAAGGACCTAACACATTTTCCCATGGTACGCCCTATGTATCTTCTGTTTCTGTTCCCTCCAGGGGGCTCACGATTCTCTCAGGCTTCATTCCCTTCCCCGTGTCCATGCCTCTCAGTGCTCGTTCCTTCCCTCTGCCCCGTCTTTCGCCTCTCCCAGTGTCCTTGCATACGTCGGCCCAGCAATCCTGGTTTATGCTATTTCATATGATTTTGTTCTTCTTGATTTTTCCCCTCACCTTTTTGGTGCCCCTTTGAAGTTTGAGCCTCCCCTTCTAAATTTTGTCACTGTAGTGTGAGCCAGGTGCCACTTATTCGGTTCATTTCCTTTGCATTCCTGGCCACATGTGTATCTCACGTGTCGAGCTTTCCAGTCATCTGGCTGGGGCGCAGCCACCTACTATCCATTCTCCGTGACCTCTCTGGAGTGGATTTGCAGCTGCAGTCAAACTTCCTTCTTTCCGTCATTGGCCGACTCTTGGGGGACCATCTCCCCTATCTAATATACTTTGTGTGATTAAGGGGACTCCCACCACCTGGCATTCTTCCATCCATCTCTCCCACTGAGAATTTACCATCGTCTGCGATCTTCATATCGGCCGTACAAGATAGACCCATGGTTTATTACTCCATAACCAGCCAGCCCCCATTTGTATTTGCGCCCTCCCCCTTATGGTGATCCATATTTTGTTGGACTTTTCCCTCCTTTAGCCCCTTCACACTAAGTACACCCTCGCCCTCGCCTTGTCTCCTTAGAGGATGACTCTCCCATCGTTATATGCGCCCTCAGTTTTCTTTGCAAAAGTGGTTTGTTCTCCCAGATTGAAGTACCTGAATTTCCTTCCAGTATTAGAGTCCCTTGGTCAGCGTTGGCGTTGCTTTGGAGGCCTTTACCCTTGCCTCCATGCCGGCCACGTCCCCCCTCCCAATTTTCCCTACTTTTTTCTGGCCTTTTGTTCCGTCTTGCTTCCCCTTTTCTTGTTTCTTCTTTCCCTGGTGTTGTTCCCATTGTATAGCGATCGTGGTATGGTATAGGGATCGGGATGTGTCAGTGGTGGTGCTGGCACCCTGTTGTACCTAGTGCCCATAGCTTGCCCCCTGCTGTCGCCCCTCACCACCTCCCCCCCCCCCCCAACCCATCGTGTTCTTTACTCTTCCTGCCATTCCGACGTTCCTCCCGCCCCCTTTGTTTGCCTGTTTTCCCATTGACTGGACTGTTCTGCTTGTGCTGCTCCTCCCTCACTTTCTGTCACCTTTGATCATGGGACCAATGACCTCACTGTCTGGTCTCTTCCCCCACCTCTCCATTCAACCAACCAACCATCTGCATCTGTAGCTGCCTATCCATACAAGGTAACCTGCTGCCTCCTTCCTACCAAACATTCCTCAATCCAGTTCTTCCCAGTGTAATCTTTGAGCTAGAAAATCTTGCTACATGGGATCTGTCACACATGCGTATCAATCGCTCAGTATTGTAGTTACACCATTTGGACACCATCTTAATTATATACAGGACGTAAAAAAGAATACTGTGAAACTTCAAGGAGTTGCAGAATTCGTCTTTAGGAACGTATGGAGTACAGGACTCCATATCGTAAAATACCACCCAACGACACTACACAGCATCCAAGTCTGCCACTAAGTAACCCCTTTCGCAAAAAACGAGAGTTGTTTTTTAATTTGCTTTATTTGACCTTATAACACTTACTATACCCCCACAGAACAAATAGTCCTGTCACAGGAAAAGCCAGATATAATGTTAACTGCCAAACAGATAGTACTATAACGGGAAAAGCCAAATATAACACTATACTGCCCTGTTTTTTATACCATATTACCAAATGTGGTATTATGATGCAGCAAATGTTACCCTCTGGGAGGATTTGAGTAAATTGACAGTGAGTTGCCTAATGTGTTTCGATTATCGAACCTGAATGTAATATAACAGTAGAAACCAGAAAGCTAAGGATTGAAATTTGGAAAATATCTTAAGTAACCAAGTTTACTTAAATGAAATAAAATACGGTCGCCAGCCTAATTAGGCATAGTAATATGAACATTACTTTTAAATAATCTGTATAGAATTTTGGTAAAGAAAAGCTACCATTACTTCTTTCCCAAAGAGGCGCAGTGAAAGTGTACTATAATCAGATAAGTGGTACAGTGAATACCAGCAGTTATAAACAGTATGTGCAAGCTCTCACAAAAACAATTGATCCTTTATCTCTTCTCAACAGTAATACTTTGTCATATATAAGTTATCTCATGATCAAATGTTGTGAAAGACACTACTAAACCAAAATTGGACATGGACATAGTCCTGTTTCAATAGTTACTTTTCATACAGTACAAATATAGGATTTTTACACTCTCTATGAAGCACTCTTGTTTTAATTTTTATGAATAAAAGCAATTACAGTAACTTCATCTTTCATAGGCAAAGACTTAGATGGAGGCCCTCAAACGGTCTTTCTAATTGTTACTACCCAAAGCATACAAAACACTAAAATAACTCCATAATGCAGTTAGTATATTCATTATTCAGGTAGGTTTATTCATTTTAAACAACTCAAAATTTGGGAACCCTTAAACCGTCCATTACCATAAAGCAAACTAACACACTTTTCTGAGCAAATTGGAAGATGCAAATTTTGGTATTATTCTTTCACTAATTTCACTCACCTTGCATGGGTTTTAAAACAGTTAATTTTGGCAATTTCCTCTATATAATTTTAAGTATAACTTCAAGTGTATTTACACTCCAACTAACTTCAAAACAACGTGCTGTCTTATTGCCATTAATACAACCGGTAATTTTCACTAACAGCTTTTCGTCATCATTTCATCATCATCATTACGCGACAGCGGTTCGATTGCACTGTGTACAGATTGGGACTTCCCAACTCGGCCGGGAATCGAACACAGGACGGCGTGATTCAGAGGCAGCTACGCTAGCTACTAGACCACGAGCTGCGGACCCGGGCGCTGATGTTCGCGCAGTTGAGAGACCCACAAACCATACATCAATCATCATCGACCTCGCGCAAGTAGTCTGCATACCGAAATTTCAAATCGAGGACAGTGCCTACAGATGCAACTCGCTACGCTCATACATCAAATTCGTCATTATTACTGGTGCCAAAGTGGAAATTCACCCACAGAAAATGTGTTTTCTGCCTCATCCTGTCCCTTCCGTGTACTGCAGAAATATTCCAATGCCAAATTCAGTATAAAGGGTGAGGAACTAAAAACTCTTTGTCGGAATATTTGGCGAAATACACATCGGATTAAAAAAAAGTGGTAATAAACGTTGTTCAACTTGAAGAGCGACATCCATTAACATAATGCTCGACCCCCTGCACCACCCCCGGTGGTGGTAAGGGGGGGGGGGTAACTTTGAGACCTTAAATAGGAACCCCAATTTTATTGCAGATTTTTTGGGCGGGCTGGCAGCAGCATATGCGCTGCTCTTCAGCCGAAAGACAGAACAAACAATAGAAGACACTTAAAAATAAGATAAAGGAGAAAACATGGTGTACATAGATATAAAACAGGGGGAACATCATGGAAGACAATAAACAAGAAAGGGGCGACTGTAAAATGGAGATAAATACCGTAAAAAGTAGCGCACACAAAAAAACCACACACTGGGATAATTAAAAGAACACAAGGCGCAGTATGACCGGAGCGTAAAAGTATCGATGGATGGCGTAGCACATAACAATCACTGACAGTAACACTAAGTACAAGGCCAGCACACATTTAAAATCACACCTCTCGAAGTACAGGAGAACAGCACTAAACACAACACTGACGTGGCACACTGACGATGATCAAGACGGAGGATCTGCCAGGCGCAAGGGGATGAGGGAGAACGGAAGAAGGGGGGGAGGGGAAGAAAGGGGTGGACATGGGTGGCGAACACACCAAAGAGGGCCAGGTAGGGAGGGACATGGGAGGGAAAGAGGTGAGGATGGGGTGCAGGGTCTCGGGGGGGGGGGGGAAGGAGGGGAGAGGAAAAAGGGGGCCCTGGGGAGGAGGGGAACAAGGCCAGATTATGGTTGGAAGGAAGGGTATATGTCACGGCGAAGTTCATCATCCAGGAGGGGAAGGCGCTGCAAATTGCCCTGATGAAGGAGATGGAGGGTGTGGAGGCGGAGAGAGGGAGGGATACAGCGAAAGGGCGCAGCGGCGGACAGGTGGTGGAGAGGAAGGAGGAAACCAGCGGGTGGGGAGGATCAAGCATGCGGACAATGTAAAGGATGTGGAGATGTTGGAGGAACAGGAGGAGGTGGGGGAAGAGGATGAGTTCATACAGGAGCCATGTGGGGAAAGGAAGGCGCATATGGAAGGCAAGGCAGAGCGCATGGCGTTCAAGGATTTGGAGGGCCTTGTAAAAGCAGGTGGGTGCGGAGATCCAGGCAATGCTGGCATAACAGAGGATAGGACGGATGAGGGATTTGTAGGTGTGGAGGATGGTGGAAGGATGCAATCCCCATGTCCAGCCAGACAGGACTTTCAGGAGGCAGAGATGGGAATGGGCTTTCTGCTGGGTGGTCTGGAGGTGAGGGATCCAGGTGAGGTGACGGTCAAGGGTGAGGCCAAGGCATCTCAGGGTGGGGGTGAGCTGGATGGGACGACCATAAAGGGTGAGGTAGAAATAATGGATGATTGCCTGGGTTTTGGAGGGGTTGAGATGGAGGAACCACTGGTTACACCAAGTGGTGAACTGGTTAAGATGGGTTTGGAGGGTGGATTGGGTCTGTTGAAGGGTAGGATATAGAGCCAGGAAGGCGGTGTCATCAGCATACTGGAGAAGGGGGACAGGTGGGGGTGGGTTGGGCATATGAGCCATATACAAGAGATGAAGGAGAGGGGAGAGGACAGAGCCCTGGGGGGGACGCCAGGAGTGGGATAAAAGATGCGGTAGTTGGTGTTGTGGAGGGTGACAAAGGAAGGACGGTGTGAGAGGAAGAAAGTGACCAGACGGACAAAATTGATAGGTAGGGCATAGGTTTGGAGTTTAAAGAGGAGACCAGGATGCCATACACGGTCATAGGCATTTTTGAAGTCGAGGGAAACACAAATGGCAGAGCAACAGGAGATAAGCTGGAGGGAGAGAAGGCGAATGAGGTTAAGGAGTTGGTCTTCAGCAGAGAAGGAGGGTCGGAAGCCACAGTGGGTAAGGGGGAGGAGGTGGTGTTGATTAAGATGCTGATGGATACGGTGGGAGAAGATGGATTCGAAGACCTTACTGAAGGCAGAGGTGAGGCAGATGGGATGATAGGAAGAGGCGACAGAAGGGGGTTTGTTGGGTTTGATGAATAAGAGGACACGGGAAGTCTTCCACAGGTCAGGATAGAAGCCAGTAGAGAGGATGACGTTATAGAGACGGGCGAGGACAGTCAGGAAGGAATAGGGGCTTTCACTAAGGTGGCAGTAGGTGACACAGTCGTGAGAGGGGCCATGTTGTGTTTGGACCAGAGGATAAGTTTAATGTCTTGTGCTGAGATTGGAGTGTTGATGTCGGAGGGGGGCAACTGCCCCAAGTACTGGAGACTAGGAGCAAGTGGAGTGACCGAGGTATCAGCATGTTCCATGAGGGTGAGGAAAAGAAAATAATCAAAGTGGGGATCATCTGGGATGAAGAAGGCCTCGGAAAGGTGGGAAGCAAAGTGATTTGCCTTACTGAGGTTGTCACGAAGGGGGCGGTCATTATGGAGAAGGGGGTAGTGGGGAGTGGAATGGGAACCAGTAAGGCGATGGAAGGCGGACCAGTATTTGGAGGAGATGATAGGGAGGATGGCGTTGAGTTGTGTGCAGGTCTGGCGCCAGTCTCGGCGTTTCGTTGCTGTAATAAGGTTCCGTACATGTCGCTGTATTTGCGGGTGGCGTTGGAGTGTATCCCTGTCACGAGTGTGCAGGAAGGAGCGACAGAGGCGGTGGGATTCAGGGAGGAGGACAGCCAGCGGAGGGAGAGTGGGACGGTGGGGGCGGATGGTTTTAATAGAAACATGGGCCTCCACGGTGTCAGTAATTAGTGGATGATGTCGTCAGGATGGCGATAGGTAAGAGGGTGGCTTTCGACCTGGGTGGCAAGGGATTCCCGGTGAGCATCCCAGTTGGCACGATGGTAGTCATGGACGACCTTGGGGCGGGGTGCAGGGTGGGGAGCCAGAGGGGGTCACTGAGCAGACGTTATTGTGAGAAGGACGGGGAGCTTATCACTACCTGTGGGGTCAAGGATGGCGATGGCGATACACCCAAGGAGGTTGGCGGAGACAATGACAACATCGGGTGTGGTGTCACTTTCGGGTTGGGTGTGCTGGGGAAGGGGAACAAGGTCACCTTGGACCGTGGAAAGGAACTGATGCCACCGCCGAAGGGCGGCAGGAGAGTGGCTATGGATGTTGAGGTCGGCGGCAATCACATAGATGGAGAAGGTGCGGTCAGTGTGCGAGATGAAGTCATAAGGAAGAAGAGCAGTGGAGTGGACATAGATGGTGGCACAGGTAATGGTGAGGGAGGGGAAGAAGACGCTGAGGATAAAGGTGTTCTGTGGGGCCATTGAGGAGAGGTTGTGGCCGGACGGGGATATGCTTAAGGTGGCCAATCACAACTCCACCCTGTGCACGAGGACCAGGAGCATCAATGCAGTGGAGGATATAGGGAGAGGTGCGGATAGAATGGTGGGGCTGGAGAAAGGACGAGATGTGCACAGTTCGAATCAGTGAAGTAACATGCACAGTCTGACCGCAGACTGAGCTATGATCATGGTATGTGCTTCATTCGACTGTATGAGGTGTCACATAATAACACAATCAAAAATATCAAAAAAGTACTTCTATTGTCTTAATCGGATGTGTATTTGTTTGAGATAGTACCGTATTGCAACAATTCTCACCTCGTTTCCATGTTTGCCGATTGCAGCGCCATCTATTCTGAAACGAAAGAAATGTTTCATACAAAAGTTACATATTTTGCACAGAGAATCCAAATCTGCAATAAAAAATAGGGTTTCTTAGTTAAGACTTCAAAGTCAGCCCCCTCCCCTGCCGCCCCCGGGGGTGATGCAAGGGGTTGAGGGTTATGTTAATGGATGTCCCTCTTCGAGGTGAACAACGTTTATTACCACTTTTTTAATCCGATGTGTGTTTCGCCAAATATTCCGACAAACAGTTTAAAGTGCCTCACCCTGTATGACGGTTGGTTATTTTATCCCATCTCTGGTGTTGAATATTTTTAAGGACACTGACAGTCGCAGAAGATGAATACCTTTAATAAGGGATTTGAAGACACAGATTTGAGTGTTTCCAAAATTGCTACTGTTTCCATCGTAGTACGTGAAAAAATTTTAGGTATTGTGGAGGGTTTACCGACTTGGACCTGAGGACATAGAAATGCATGTCCAGTATACTCCCCTTGTGGAAGATTTGTTCTGTCTGTGTATATACAGATGTAACCAGGCCACTGGACTTCAATGAGATGATCAAATATGCATTTTATATTTAATAGTTTCCGAGCTTTTCGTATTAAACCTAACTTGAGTGTAACGTTGACGGACCATCAGCCGCACTCTTCACAATCAGCCTTACAGTTTTCAGGATGTTGGATGATGTGTAACTCATTCATGCCTGCCGCAACATGATGGCAGAGAGCGGTTAAGCGCAGTGGCGGCAGAGGCGTCGACGCTACAATTCTCGTTTGCCGCTAACGGCTTGACCTACCGGCAGGCGGTTTCTGCGTAACTTCTGCTCTGAGGCGTTGGACAACTTTACGGACATGGGATCCACTCTTCAGTATATTTCTGAAGACACCCCTGTAAACCCCGAAGTCTATCGGCATACTTTTGTTGGACCACGTATATTGTATAGATAATGGGCTGCATACACTCAGATAATTATATCTAAGTTGGGCTGTGAATTTGGAGTCTTATCAAAGTTCTCACGATAATTCCGTTCGCAGTATTATAGAAACTTGGATATTGTTTACACTGTAAAATGACCACATTTCGGTGTAGAACCGCTGAAACCCGGGCCTGATGACCAGCTTGTGAAACATACAGCAGTAACCAAACCAGCAAGGTGGAAGACGCTCGTCTTTAGTGTATATGCAAAATATCTCTCTTTTGTATTACAATTAGCTGCTACAAATGGCTGCCACCATTTACGTGCCTAAAGCTGTACTGGAGCATAGAAAATGTAATTACACTATTCATCATTGATGGTTACAGAGCCTGTCTTTATTATCATTATATCCGAAAGGTGTCAAGTGTCGGTTTTAATACGTACGAGTATGCTGTGTAATGCTGTATATATATGTACAACTTTCCCAGTAGTTTATTTCACGTAAATAAAAACGAATCTCGTCCACAGTGAGATGTAAGCCATCAGTAAATAGCCACAATCATCTCAGAAGTTGCCAGTTCCACACGTCATAATTCTGTTGCGTTCTCGAACTGACCAATGCTGTGCTGTTGTCACACTTCTAGCAACACACACCTCCACTCCACTGTCCGCCGGGGGCTCACAGTTCTCTCGTGAGTTCGCGTATGGGGCATACGGGGTTCCAAGCCATTGCAGCCCTTTCTTCCTTCAAGGCCTGCATTCTCTTCCCCTTGATCCCCCCCCCCCCTCTATACGTCGGCCCAGCTTTATTCCTGGGTTATGCTACCCCTTACAACTTTGTTCCCCTTGTTCCTTTCTCACCTTTCCTTTTCGGAGTTTTTGTTCCCCCTTGGAGTTTGACCTCTCCTTCTAAATTTTGTTTCCGCAGTGTGAGCCAACTGGGGAAGAACACCTTACTTAGTCTTCGACGTGTACGTAGGAGCGGTCTGTTGTCATTCTGGAGCACTTTCACTCCTGGGATAGGCTGCCGTGCCAGAAAGCCCTTTCTGTGGCTGAGTGGCGCCCGTGGGGTGAGCCTCTGATAGCTTTAAGCTTTGCGTACGAAATGTATTAAGCTTAAGAAAACTGGCCATTCTTCTAAAACTGTCTCTTTTTTTTTGCAATGGATCTTTTAATACTGCTTCTATGACCCCGTGGCTTTTCCTTCCCTGGCTATAGCCAGGGAGGAGGGCCAGGCACGCCGCCTTGGGGTGAAACATTTTGCCTGCTGTCTCTTCTGCAACAGGATTGACGGGGACACTTCCACTGTCACCAAGTCGTTATTTTCGTGGGAGCTTCAAAGACAAGTTTGGTGAAGTGAACACTGAGTAAGATGCGGTCAGGTTCACTGTTGATCAAAAATTCTTCTGCCAGACCATCTTGGCAACATCCCTGTGTCCATTACACCTCACCAGTTATTGATTATGGTTCAGGTAGTCACATGTTATAGAGGCCTCATCCTTCAAACAGATGAGGAGCTCTGGGCCGGTCTGGAATGGGGGGGGGGGGGGGGCGATCATTTTGTTAGGCGTTTTCAGAAAGAATGTAAGGACAATCACGTCTATACCACCGCCTTAATTCTCCCAGAGGAAATCAAGGTTTCGGTTTGTCAATGTGATGTGAACCTGTACGTCCCGCCACCAATGAAGTGTTTCGGTGTTTTGCGTTTTTGGCACATGTCTTCCAGTTTCACAGACCCTCTATGCGGTGAATGTTGATGACCACTCCATGCTCCATGAGAGGACCAGTGTTAATTCTCACAAACAGCATTTCCTACGCTCTCCAGATATCAGAAATATTACTGTCTTAACCATGTGTCTATGACGTCAGACTTTGTCTGTGTCATGTAATTTCTCCTCCCCCTCCCCCTTATCCCAGTCCTGGCCCGTTCCTCTCCTCTCCCCCATCGGTTCCCACACCCTTTCCTCTGGATGCTGCTCCCCTACGTGGCTGCAGAAGTTTGGCCCTTCTTCAGTGCCTGCCAGCGATGTGATGCACTCCTGAGACCCCTTCCCCAGCATCTCCCTGACTGGAGACATGCTGCCACAAGTTGGCTGCTGGACCCACAGTCCATGTGCCGCAATGTCACCTGCTCTCTGTCAGTGCCATATCTCACTGAAGCCAGTTCTCTCTCCAGGCCCTGCTCTCCTCGACCTATGAAAGAGAAGAAGAAGACAGACGTCAATGGTCAAGGCCTCTCAAGTGCTCCCAGAGGTACCAACTCCCTCCTCACAACCTGAGTATGAGCTCTTGTTTATGGATGTCACCCCGTCGTTGTTGGTGATGGATAGTGACATGGCAGCATGACCAGCTCTGACCCATTTGCCTCCTATTTAGATCCTCATTCTGGGCTTATTCAATGCAATTGTAACAGATACTACCGTCACCTCCTGGAGTTCCAGTCCTTTATATCATTTCACTCCACAGCTTGTGTCATTCTCCAGGAATCTCATTTTACTGATGCCCGCTCACTGACCCTTTATGGGTTTGTACTTTCTGTTGGAAGCAGGTAGTCCCTTTGAGGGCTGCCAGTGGCATTTGCACATTGGTCTACACAGACGTTGTTAGTACATGGACCCACCCTTCATACCACATCAGAAGCAGTTGCTGTCCAGGTGCAGTTTCACTCTGTGGTCATTGTTTGCTAACTCTATCTGCCTCCTGACAGGCTACCTACGCCCCCTGCCCTAACTTTCCTCCTTCAGCAACTCCCCCATCCTTTCCTCCTCCTTGAGGATTTAATGCCCGTCACCACTTGTGGGTTTTTTGTCTAGTTGGGGTGTTCTCATAAACACGTTTCTTGTGGATCATGACCTGTGCTTTCTTAATGTTGGTTCCCCTACCTATTCTGGTGCCACTGATCTTTTCCTCACTTCCACTCCCTTTCGCCCTTCGTTACACTGATCCCTGCATAATGACCTCTGTGATAGAGATTATTTTCTGTTTATTCTCTCGTTCCCTTCCCACCTTCCAATGGCCAGGTTACCCTACTGGGATTTCCATCCTGCTGATTGGCCTTTGTGTACCTCTCAGGTCGTGTTTAACCTCTTTTTCTCAGGTTACTTGTGCGATATGATCATTTGCGCTACTGGTATTGCCGCCCCCAGTCGATGGGCACCTTTCGCCGCCAGCCATTCCCTTGCTGGGGCATGGCGATTAGCGTCAGTCCTTGGAATGGCTTAAGCAGTACCTGTCCTCTACTGGTCTTATTACATTTAAACACCTTCTCGCAAACAGCTGTGTTCGGATTGCTGCGTCTCCTCCCTAGGTTCTTCTGTCCTTCATCACAGGTGTGGGCTATGGTCTGTACCTTCCAAGGATGCCAAGGGCTGTCTTCCATCCTGAGACTTACCCTCCTGGGGGTTCTTTCCAGGAACCCACTGCTGAACACGCCGGTGGCGAAATGGTCCCAATCTAGTGGGAGCAAAAATCCCTGCGCTGCGAATAATCGTGTCAGACACGTCACATCAACCTGATAAATGGGGGAAAACACAACATGGGAGGTACATCGAGGCCAATCAGCATCATGGAAACCCGGTGGGGTATTGCGGCCATCAGGAGGTGGAAAGGGAATGAGAGAACCAATGGAAAGTGCTCGCTATTGCAGAGGTCATCATGTTGTCACCAGCATAATGAAAGGAGGAGAGGGGAAGTGAGTGAAAGATCAATGGCAGAGGAAGTGGCCTAAGCGGTAAGGTTGTCTAGGGGAACCATATTTGAGACTGTACAGTTTGTAGTCCACAGAAACCTGGTCTATGAGAGTTTGTTCTCTCATTTTTGTGACTGTAAAATGTTGTCTGGTAGTCTGTAGCGCAGTTTTCGTTTCTGCTGAACAGCCAGCTTCGCAGCTCATAAGGCATCAGCCTCCATTGGCGGTATGTCAGCAGGTTAACAAGCCGCATACCTAGGTTTCTGACTGTGCATTTATAATCAATTCTTAAGTTAATATTATGGGGATGGGTACAATGTGTGCATGTTGTGTGCGGAAGAAGGAGGAGCTGGCCACAGTTCACGAACAGCAAAACGTGCTTTTGGCTATGGTTAGTCGTCTTCAGGCTGCTGCCTCTGGGTGGCAGAGAACCGGAGTATACGAAGCCTTTGGTGGAGACCCTCTACACTGTACGAGACTAAAGGACCCCAATCGCTGCTGGGAACAATGCTGCAAATTGCGAGCTCCGCTTGTACCCTGCATGAAAAGCCAGCAGCCTTCACCAGCTACGTCAGCCGTCTGTAGACTATGAACTGAGGATGGTCTCAGAACACAAGCGACAGGCGTCGTTGGTGCCGACGTGAGGCACAACTTTCAGACGACTGCACCCTACACGGTCGATAGTCGCACGCAAGACCTGCTCCACATCTCAGATGAAGCGCCTCTGCACATTCACAAAATGCACATTCACTTCCTTTCCGGCCCTGAACGCAGTCTGCCTAAGCGGCTCCATAGCGCGCCTAACATTGGAATTCTCAGTAACTAGTAAATCCTCCCCCCCCCCCCCCCCCCCTGCCGCTATGTTTACCAGCTCGCACTTTGCTGAAGGAGCGGACACCCGCCCACTCACATGGTGGAAAGGCGAGGTCAGACTGCTGGGTACCATATTGGCCCTCCGTCTCCAGCGAGCCGAATGTGTGACCATCTGCCACTCACCCTCCTGTGAGGACAGATCCATCACATCGGGTACGCTGGGAGGTACTCCGACAGCAGAGCCTGTGGGCAAAAAAGCAACACCTGAAGTGTCTCATGCAGAACACCAGACGACTCACTGATATACGAAATCAGACCGCGTTCAGAGTAAAGATGCTTCGACTGTCAAAATTTTATTAGTAAATTGTCGAAGTATTCGTAACAAAGTACTATAATGCACTGCCCTCCAGAAAACTTCTCAACCTCAAATTATTCTCGGGACCGAGAGCTGGCTGAAATCCGAAATAGGAATCTCTGAGGTATTTAAAAATTCATGGAACATATATCCAAAAGACAGATTAAACGCTATAGGAGGGGGTGTATTCATTGCAGTTGGCAAAAATCTTGTCTCTACTGAGATCGAATTTGAGTGTGACAGTGAAGTTATCTAATTCTCGTATAACAGGTCTAGGTGAAACAAGGTAATCGTTGGATATTGTTACCGGCCATCCGATTCCGCTGTGACGGTTTTAGAATCAGTGACAGAAAGACTACGTTTAGTAGTGCGGAAATACCCAAATCATAAATATTACCTGAAGGAGACTTTAACCTACCACGTATAGACTGGGCCGTCTATGGAATCATTGCAGGGTACAGAAAGTCTTGAGACGTTCTTCTGGACACATTTTACGAAAACTGTCTTCAACAGCTATTTCGCCAGTCCACAAGCAATGGAAACATTTTAGACCTTGTAGCTACAAACAGACCTGAGCTAGTCGACAGCGTCAGTATAGAAACAGAGATTAGTGACCGTGATGTAATCATAGCGACTTTGGTTACTAAAGCTAATAAAGCAATCGGAAGTCCACGAGGATATTTCTGCTAGAAAGAGCAGATAGGCAGTTGTTAGCATCACACTTAGACAATCAACTGACATAATTTATGTCCAGGGCGATGAACGTAGAGGAATTATGGGCAAAGGTCAAACGGACTGTAAATCATACTCTTGAGAAGTATGCGCATCGTAAGTGGGTTAAGGACGGAAAAGACTCATCATGGTTTCACAACGAAACTCGAAAAATACTATGGAAGCAAAGGCTGTTGCACGTTCAGTTCGAAAGAGAATGTGCGAATGACCACAGACAAAAGTTAAGAGAAATTCGTGCATCTGGAAAATATCCATGCGTGAAGCTTGCAACAACTACCACCGTCGTACTTCTGCAAAAGATCTTGCCGAGAACCGGAGAAAATTCTTATCCTAAGTAAATTCGCTAACTCGGTCTAAAGCTTCTATCCAGTCACTCGTTGAATAGTCTGGTGTGGCAGCAGAAAATAGTAAATCCGAAGCTTTAAATTTCGCATTTAAGAAATCTTTCACACAGGAGAATCGTGCGAACATACCGTCGTTTGACTATCGAACAGAATCCCGTGCGGAGGACAAAGTAATAAGCGTCACTGTTGTAGAGAAACAACTGAAAGAGTTGAAAGAAAACGAATCGCCAGGTCCTGATGGAGTCCGAGTTCGGTTTTACAAAGGGTACTCAATAGCATTTGCCCCTTACTTAGTTTTTCATTTATGGTGAATCTCTCGCCCAGCATCAAGTCCCAAGCGACTGGATAAAAGTGCAGGTGACTCCTGTTTATAAAAAGCGTAAAAGAACGGACCTGAAAAATCACAAAAAAAAGGATGTGTGTGAAATCTTATGGGACTTAACAGCTAAGGTCATCAGTCCCTAAACTTACACACTACTTAACCTAAATCATCCTAAGGACAAACACACACACCCATGCCCGAGGGAGGACTCGAACCTCCGTCGGGACCAGCCGCACAGTCCATGACTGCAGCGCCTAAGACCGCTCGGCTAATCCCGCGCGGCTGCAAAATTACAGACCAGTATCCTTAACATCGGTGTGCTGCAGAATCCTCGAACATTATCTTAGTTCAAATATAATAAATTTCCTTTAGAGGGAAATTGCTTCGCCCGTGCGAAATTCAGCTTGCACTTTTCTGATATTAGATCCTGTGAACTATGGACGAAGGGCAACAGGGGAATCCACATTTCTAGATTTCCGCAAAGCAATAGACACGATACCACACTGTCGACTAATTAACGAAGGCACAGATATATGGAATAAGTTCCCAGGTATGTGAGTGGTTAAAAAACTTCTTAAGTAGCAGAATCCAGTATGTGGTCCTCGACGACGATTGCTCATCAGAGACAAGGGTATCGTCAGGAGGGCCACAGATAAGTGTGATAGGACCGCTGTCATTTTCTAAATACATAAATGATTTGGCGGACGGGGTAAGCAGCAGTCCGCGGCATTTTGCTGATAATGGGCAGATGTCGTTGTTGAGTGACTCTAGGAGGATACAAGATGACATAGACAAAAATTCTAGTTGGTGTGATGAATGGCAGTTAGCTATAAATGTTGAAAAATGTAAGTTAATACAGATGAGTAGGAAAAACAAACCCAAAATGGTCGAATACAGTATTAGTAGTGTGCTGTTTGACACAACCACGTCGATTACATATGTAAGCATAACGGTTCAAAGCAATATGAAATGGAATCAGCATCTAAGAACTGTAGTAGGAAAGGCGAAAGGTTGCCTTCAGTATTGGGAGACTTTTAGGAAAGAGGGGTTCACCTGTAAAGTAGACCGCATAAAGGGCACTAGTGCCACCCACTGTCGAATGCTTTTCAAGTGTATGGGATCGGCAGCAGGTCGGATTGAAGGAAGACATCGAATATATTCAGAGGCAGGCTGCTAGATTTGTTACACGTAAGTTGAAAAAACATACAAGCATTACGGAGATGCTTCAGGTATTCATATGGGTATCAAAAGAGGGAAGGCGATGTTCTTTTTCGAGAAGCAGTATTGAGGAAATTTAGAGAACTGGCATTTGAGGCTGACTGCAGAACGATTCTGCCGTCAATGTACATTTCGCATGAGGACCATGAAGATAAGAGAGATTAGGGCTCGTACAAAGGCATATAGACAGTCATTTTTCCCTAGTGAGGGGAACAGAAAAGAAAAGACTAGTAGTAGTACAGGGTGCCCTCCGAGACGCATCATATGATGGCTTGCGGAGTATGTATACAGGGCAATTCAAAAAAATGTTTACAAACTGAAAAAAGCGCATCAGACGTTCAACAAGCATCAGTAAATACATAAGAACCGGGGGTCATAAAATCCATCCAGGCCTACTAAATGCCGTTGCAGTTATTTAGTCACATGCTACAAATGAATGTCCACTACAGGAGATCCTCAAAGTTTTGTCCAGATGCCTCAAGACACGCCTGACATCGACGCTGCGTTGTACAGAGCACACTCTCAAAGATACCTGGTGTATCTCAGAGACATCCTGCTGCCGCAACGATCCTGCCTACTCTGTTCTCTGCTGAAAAAACAGGTGTTTCGTACACAAAACCCTTCATATACGCCCACAGGAAAAATTGACTGAGGACAGATCGGGTGACCGTGGTGGTAATGTGCCTCGCCCACTGCCATCAGCCCAGCGGCAGGGAAAAGTTGCCTGCAGATATGCCCTCACCTGTGTGCTGAAATGCAAGGGGGCGCCGACACGCAGAAATCGAATGCGGTGACGAATAGGCATGAGAACGTCATTCAGCATGTCCAGCAGGACCTCTTTCAGGAATACGAGATATGTGCGACCATCAAGTCGGTCCAAGAAAATGCATGAGCCAATTAAACAGTCCCCAGTGATGCCAGCCGACATATGAATAGTAAATCAACATTTTGAGGCATGCACACGTATAGCACGTGGGTTCAAATCCGCTCATGTGTGCAGGTTGTGAACGTTCATCACACCCTTGAGCGAGAATGCATCTTCAGTCAAACAATAGTGGAGAGGACACTCGCTGTGAAGCATAAGTTTTGTGACTGAAGATGGCACCAACAAAGATTGGGCGACATCTATAAAGAAGAGGTCAGATTCATTGTGCAAGTGGGAAATCGGCACATCTGGGTCACTGGATGGATTATGTCCCATGACTTATGTTTCGTCTTCTCTTTCGTAGGTCGACCAGGAAAGGGCCCAAAGAGAGCGTGAGCAGACTCTAGCGAGTTCTTGAACTGAGAAAAGTGGGTGACCTTGGGGCACAGACTGTGGGTCTCACAGCTGATGCTTGCCACCAGGCCTCCAGTCTGTGAGACACCAGGGGCGGGTCTCAGGAGGGGGCCCCAACACTGGCAGACACTGGAGAAGAAGGATTCTTCTGTGGCTGGGAAGTGGGAACGGCACCCAGATGAGAGGGTGTGTGAACTGCAGAGAAGTGGCAGAGGAGAGAGGGGTGGAAGTTGTATGAGGGTTGGAACTTTAATAGGGGCAACTATTGATTTACTGCTTGCAAAAAATAGATACGTGTTTCAAAGTTTTACTGACCTTCAAAGTAGTCACCAGCATTATGTATAACCCGTTTCAAGCTATGTGGAAGTCGTATAATACTGTTAGCAGTGCCAGTTGTGTGGACAGTTCGAGCGGCGCGGTCTACTGCCCGACGAATTTGTAGCACTTCTGAACCGAAATTAGTGAAGTGTTTCCTTCAGTTTAGAAATCGAGTTGAACTCACGAGGGCTTAAGTCAGAAGAGTGCAGTAGGTACTATAGCACTTAGCAGGCCCTATCAGTCAAACAAATCAGAAACAGCTTGCACTGTGCGTGCGTGAGCATTGTCCTGGAAAATGATGTTCAGGTCCTGCTGAAAGCGCCATCACTTCTGTGTCGAAGCTGGTCGTAGGTTGTGTTCCAAAACTGAACAGCACAGAGACAGAAGTGATGACACTCTCTGCAGGACCTGACCATCATTTTCCAGGACAATGCTCAAGCACGCACAGTGCAAGCTGTTTCTGATTTGTTTGACTGACGGGGCTGCTTAGTGCTATAGTACCTACTGCACTCTCCTGACTTAAGCCTTCGTGAGTTCAACTCGATTTCTAAACTGAAGGAAACACTTCACTGCATTCGCTTCAGATCTGCTACAAATTCGTCGGGCAATAGACCGAGCCACTCGAACTGTCGACACAACTGGCACACCTAAGAGTATCCTACGACATCCACATCGCTGGCAACGGATTATACACAATGCTGGTGACTACTCTGAAGATCAGTAAAACTTTGAAACACGTACCTCTTTTGTAC
This sequence comes from Schistocerca nitens, assembly GCF_023898315.1. Classification (NCBI taxonomy): domain Eukaryota; kingdom Metazoa; phylum Arthropoda; class Insecta; order Orthoptera; family Acrididae; genus Schistocerca; species Schistocerca nitens. The sequence continues at coordinate 886,292,235 of NC_064616.1, read as the reverse complement.
GAGCTGTAAATAAATAGTTGCCACTATTAAAGTTCCAACCCTCCTATAAGGAGGAAGGAGGGGGGAGAAAATATGTAAACAGGTAAAGTTAGACGTCATAGACACTGGGCAAAGATGCTCATATTTCTGACGAGCGTCACTGTAGGATAAACAAACAAGTAATGTATATTCCGGTATTTTCTTTTTCCTTCTTATAAACTGGGCAATCTAGTGAGCACAGAAAGTGATGGTTGTGTCCACTAACATACATAAACAGTTGAACAGAGGAGCGTCCCTCATGGAACAGACATCTACATTTACTGCTTAGAGGGAGCGCTGTACACCTCATGGTTAGTAGGACGTATAATTTTCCATCACGCTGATAAACCATAACCTTGACCTTCTCTGGGATCGAATCCCCCTCAATGCAAAAAATAAAGGATCCGCTGTCCCTCGATAGTTACTGCTGATCAGTCTTAGCGACGTCTCCTACAAGTTATCTGAACAGATGGTGGCTTGTCAGCATGATTGGGCCTCGAATCTTGGGACCTTTTGTGTTCTTACCAGTGTGGCGTTCAGGAAGTGTGGTCTCTGAGGAGTCATCTGCTCTGGTTGGAAACTGAAGATCAGCAGACCTTTTCTCAGCACCGCCATCTTGTTGCTGCTTTCTTTGAACTGTGTAAGGCCTATGATCTGGTTTAGTGTCTTCACATCTTACTTACACTCCCTGAGAGGAGTCTTAAGGGCCCCTTCTCCTGTTTTATTCCCCAGTTTCTGTCGCATCAGTCGTTCCAAGTTTGGGTTGGCACCATTCTCAGTTCTCCATGGGTCCTGGAGAGTGGTGTTCCACAGGGTTTTGCATTAAGCGTACTTCTTTTCCTCATTGCTACTGATGGACTCGTGCTCTATGCTGTACTCTTCACTACCCCAGATCTGTACGTGGATAATTTCTGTATCTGAGCTAGTTCCCACCTGGTTGCCTCTGCAGAGCAATGATTACATAGTGCCATCTGGCACACTTATGCACATGGTTCTCAGTTCTTCGCTTAAGTCGTGAGTGATCCATCGTGATCCAGAGCTCTGTCTTGACTCAACACCTGACTGTGGTCCCCTACTTCCATTTATTGGGATTTGTTTCTGTTAACAAGCTTACTTCGTTGCCCCATATCTACCTTCTGAAGATTGGTTGTTTCTGTAAACTCAATGTTCTTCACTTCCTTGCCAACACCTCTTGAGGCATGGATCAAATGACTCTTCTCCACCATTATTGGCCTTAGTTCAGTCCTGTCTGGAGGATGGTTGTCAAGTTTGTGGCTCAGATACCCCTCCCACACAGCTGCTATTGGACCCAGTCAATCGGTGCGGTATATATTTGGTCACAGGTGCCTTTTGCACGAGCCCTGTCAATAGCCTTCTAGTTGTCACTGGAATTCCCCCACCCTCATTCAGTTCATCACTCTCAGCTCCCCGTTTCCGATGCTATCGCCACCCACTCTTTCCCTGCTCACTCCTCTTATTCTATTATTTTTGCGGCTTCTGGGCATCATCCACCAGCTGCCTGCCCTCGAGTGATTTTACTGGTTGGGTTCTGCCTCATTTGTCTCTACCATGATTTCTATTTTCCTCTTTGTCCTGTTCCCCATGATCCCTCCCAAACACAACATCCCACTGGTTAGTTCTTCAGTCCTGGATTCAGATGGATGTTCCTGGGGTCCAAAAGCTTCCATTGCTCTGATGGTGTTCCCTTGTTTGTTCCACTTGCTTTTATGGGAATTTTGGAATGCTCTTCTTTTTACACTGAGGGTTCTAAATCCGCTGATCCTCGGCTATGTTTCCACATCTTGGCATGGAACACCATCTCTTGCCTGCCATACGTGGGGTGTTTGGTGCAGTACTGATGGTCGTTTACTAGGCTCCTTGCTTTGTTAAACGGTCTTACCTCACCCAAGTTATGTTATGTAAGGATTCGATGAGCAGTCTTCAGGCTATCGCCAATCTTGACCGTGATGCATTTTCAGTTGATTTCCTTTGGGTTCATGGCCATATGGATATCCTGGGTAATGGATAATGAGCTTGCTGATCGTCTGGCTGGGGGCAGCCACCTTCTTCCTATTTGATGTGACCTCTCCAAGGCGGATTTTGCTGCTTGATGTCATATTCCTTTTCGCTTAATCGTGGCCCCACTCTTTGTGGCTCACCCTACTGTCTAATAAACTTCATGTGATTAAGGGGAGTCCCACCACACAGCATTCTTCTCTCCACATCTCACAGTGGGAATCTATCAACCTCTGTCATATTTGTATCAGGCATATGAGGCTGATCCATGGTTTTGTACTCAATAATGAGGCGCCCTCCCTTTGTAATTGTGGGGTCCCCCTAACACTGATACGAATTTTGCTGGACTGGCCCCACCTTTTGGCCTTTCGCATTAAATATGCCCTCCCATTCTCCTTGTCTCCTTAATGGATGACCCTTCCATGGTTAAACTTATCCTCAGTTTCCTTCGCCAAAGTGTTTCCACCTTCCAGATGTAAGTACCTGAGTTTCCTTCCAGAATCGACGTCTCTTGGTCAGCATTGGCACAGCTTTGGGAGGCCTTCAGGCTTGCCCCCATGCTGGCCACATTTCCCCATTTTCCCTATGTTTTGTCTGGTCTTTTGTCTTCTTTTGTTTCCTCCTCTTTTATGTCTTCTTCCCCTGGTCATGAGCCCATTGTCACTATCATGGTATGGTGTAGGGATCAGGATGGGCCGGCAGCAGTGCCGGTGTCCTGTCATGTGTAGTGCCTCTGGGGCATCCCTTGTTGTCATCCCTCCACCTCCTCTCCCCTCCTGTTCTTTACTCTTCCTGCCACCCCAGCGTTCCTTCTGACTCTTTGTTTGCCTGTTTTCCTTTCTCATCTACTGGACTGTGATGTTGGTGTTGTTCTTCCTTTAGTTTCTGCTACCTTGGATAATGGACTTGATAATCTCTCCGTTTGGACTCCTTTTCTCCCCTCTCCCCTTCCAATCTACCAATCAACCATCCCCCTACTGCCACCCTCTCCACATCCTCTCTCTACAAAATTTAAATACCCACATTGTCCCAGATCCGGAAAACTACGCTGTGATTACCTCTGCTCTCCATCATATCATTTTACGAACAATTCATTCCGACACAAATTAGTCAATCAGTATCGTTTCTCTTCCCATCAACACCTTAAAACTACTTCTTAAATTACATCTACTATTGTTCTATGCAGCCCTATACGTCCCACACGCCTGTAGATCTCCTTTTTACTATAATCTTTCATTATAGCCGCTGTCATAAGACAGCACTAGTTCTTTTTTGACATCAACTAACTCACCTGAAGAACCAGAAAATATGCATCTGACAAAGAAGTGAAACTTCCAGAAAACATGATTGGATATCAATGTAACTTCGCACATGTACACTCCATTGGTAGGATATAAAAGACCAGTTACAACAATTGTGAGCCAATTTGCCTCTAGAGAGGGTACAACGAATCTATGACACTCTTCCCAACCGAATCAGCGCATGCATCCAGGATCCAGGCCAAAGGACGGTGCAATGTCCTACTGAGTTCTTAGTAAATTTGATTTGATATTTCATTCAAACTCAACCCGTGAAGTTTCATTGCATTTCCTCATTCCCTACTCCTATCACTATCATTCATTTAATAAATCATTATTTTAGCAGAGTAAGTATTAGTAGGCCCCCTTTGTAGGACGTAATTCGTAAAAAAGAGGTGGACGCTGAGAATTTGCTTCTGATAATCTTTTCCATCTGGAAAATTAAATTGCCATCAAAATAGAAAATAATTCTTTACGCCATCAATAGATACCACTCACGAGCAATAACCTATGAGTCGTGTTCTAAAATACCGGGTGATCAAAAAGTCAGTATAAATTTGAAAACATAATAAACCACGGAATAATGTAGATAGAAGGGTAAAAATTGACACACATGCTTGGAATGACATGGGGTTTTATTAGAACAAAGAAAACTGCAAGACGCGTGAAAGATCTCTTGCGCGCATCGTTTGGTGATGATCATGTGCTCAGCCGCCACTATCGTCATGCTTGGCCTCCCAAGTCCCCAGACCTCAGTCCGTGCGATTATTGACTTTGGGGTTACCTGAAGTCGCAAGTGTATCGCGATCGACCGACATCTCTAGGGATGCTGAAAGACAACATCCGACGCCAATGCCTCACCATAACTCCAGACATGCTTTACAGTGCTGTTCACAACATTATTCCTCGACTACAGCTATTGTTGAGGAATGATGGTGGACATATTGAGCATTTTCTGTACAGAATATCATCTTTGCTTTGTCTTACTTTGTTTTGCTAATTATTGCTATTCTACATCTACATCTACATCCATACTCCGCAAGCCACCTGACGGTGTGTGCGGAGGGTACCCTGAGTACCTCTATCGGTTCTCCCTTCTATTCCAGTCTCGTATTGTTCGTGGAAAGAAGGATTGTCTGTATGCTTCTGTGTGGGCTCTAATCTCTCTGATTTTATCCTCATGGTCTCTTCGCGAGATATACGTAGGAGGGAGCGATATACTGCTGGACTCTTCGGTGAAGGTATGTTCTCGAAACTTTAACAAAAGCCCGTACCGAGCTACTGAGCGTCTCTCCTGCAGAGTCTTCCACTGGAGTTTATCTGTCATCTCCGTAACGCTTTCGCGATTACTAAATGATCCTGTAACGAAGCGCGCTGCTCTCCGTTGGATCTTCTCTATCTCTTCTATCAACCCTATCTGGTACGGATCCCACACCGCTGAGCAGTATTCAAGCAGTGGGTGAACAAGCGTACTGTAACCTACTTCCTTTATTTTCGGATTGCATTTGCTTAGGATTCTTCCAATGAATCTCAGTCTGGCATCTGCTTTACCGACGATCAACTTTATATGATCATTCCATTTTAAATCACTCCTAATGCCTACTCCCAGATAATTTATGGAATTAACTGCTTCCAGTTGCTGACCTGCTATTTTGTAGCTAAATGATAAGGGATCTATCTTTCTATGTAATCGCAGCACATTACACTTGTCTACATTGAGATTCAATTGCCATTCCCTGCACCATGCGTCAATTCGCTGCAGATCCTCCTGCATTTCAGTACAATTTTCCATTGTTACAACCCCTCGATACACCACAGCATCATCTGCAAAAAGCCTCAGTGAACTTCCGATGTCATCCACCAGGTCATTTATGTATATTGTGAACAGCAACGGTCCCATGACACTCCCCTGTGGCACACCTGAAATCACTCTTACTTCGGAAGACTTCTCTCCATTGAGAATGACATGCTGCGTTCTGTTATCTAGGAACTCCTCAATCCAATCACACAATTGGTCTGATAGTCCATATGCTCTTACTTTGTTCATTAAACGACTGTGGGGAACTGTATCGAACGCCTTGCGGAAGTCAAGAAACACGGCATGTACCTGTGAACCCGTGTCTATGGCCCTCTGAGTCTCGTGGACGAATAGCGCGAGCTGGGTTTCACACGACCGTCTTTTTCGAAACCCATGCTGATTCCTACAGAGTAGATTTCTAGTCTCCAGGAAAGTCATACTCGAACATAATACGTGTTCCAAAATTCTAAAACTGATCGACGTTAGAGATACAGGTCTCTAGTTCTGCACATCTGTTCGACGTCCCTTCTTGAAAACGGGGATGACCTGTGCCCTTTTCCAATCCTTTGGAACGCTACGCTCTTCTAGAGACCTACTGTACACCGCTGCAATAAGGGGGGCAAGTTCCTTCGCGTACTCTGTGTAAAATAGAACTGGTATCCCATCAGGTCCAGCGGCCTTTCCTCTTTTGAGCGATTTTAATTTTTTCTCTATCCCTCTGTCGTCTATTTCGATATCTACCATTTTGTCATCTGTGCGACAGTCTAGAGAAGGAACTACAGTGCAGTCTTCCTCTGTGAAACAGCTTTGGAAAAAGACATTTGTGTTTCGCCCTTTAGTCTGTCATCCTCTGTTTCAGTACCATTTTGGTCACAGAGTGTCTGGACATTTTGTTTTGATCCACCTACCGCTTTGACATAAAACCAGAATTTCTTAGGATTTTCTGCCAAGTCAGTACATAGAACTTTACTTTCGAATTCATTGAACGCCTCTCGCATAGCCCTCCTCACACTACATTTCGATTCGCGTAATTTTTGTTTGTCTGCAAGGCTTCTGATCAGATGAAGCGCCATCTGTCGGACATTTTGTGAACTTTTGTATTTTTTATTTCTAATAAAACCCCATGTCATTCCAAGCATGTCTGTCAATTTGTACCTCTCTATCTACATTATTCCGTGATTTATTCAGTTTTCAAATTTATACTGACTTTTTGATCACCCGGTACTTTCGAAACTGAGATGTGCCGATCAGAGTCGACAACAAAGAAACTTGAGGTCTGAGACTATTTTCACTTGAGAGCAACTGAACCAAAGACAACCACTTAGTACTGTGCAGCACCCATTTTTGACCAAATGAGGCAGTACGCTGCCATGGCTAGGACACAGAAACGCCGAATATTGGGAATCCATCTAGCTCATATGCAATCCACAACTCAGAGGGACTGGTTAGGTCTGGGTCCAAGGCACACACACCTCGCTCCTTGGCGTCCTAGGTGAGCTTAGCAGGATTGAGGTCACGTGTCGTTGGCGGAGGGGGAGGTGGAGGAATGACACTTACACAATATTGTCATGCCAGTGAAGTGTCTGTCAACCATATCGGCAAAATTCGGGTCAATGATGTGGTGAATTATCTTGCTAAGAGTACAGTTCACCCATGCAATGTTATTGGTGGTCAGGTGGACGCACATCATGAGACTGCTTAGTTATCTGGTGTGAGACCTGTAAACGTCCTGCCCGAGCATACTAACATAACCTGCCCCTGCTGTAAAGTGAGATGCTTAGTAGTGCCTTGCCATCAGTTTGCAGCAACGAGTACCATGGCTCCTCACTACAGGTGAGCTTTTTCCAAACTTCTAGCGTCCATTGATAGCGTTACTGCGCCCGTGCTAATCTCTGCGCACTGTAACGTGCAGTAATCAGATGTACACGTATAGGGCCGTGGTTTTGGGTTGTACAGCTGCTCACTAATAGTTGTCCAGCATTTGAGTGGCAAGTGATTCCTTTGTGCTTCATCTGGACGTTCGTTGTTACAGTCGGTGATATTCACGTACGCCCTTGACATGGAGGCACTTGAAAATTCCAGTGTCCGCCCAGTGTCTGAGATTGAGTGTTCTCTGCGTGTGGTACCAAGAGTCTAACTGGAATCATGCGTGCTAACACTGTGCAGCTTACCAGTCCTGTACTTGACTGTTACGCTGACGGCTAGTTCGAAGTCTAACGACATCAAGTAACTTCACATGTCGAACTACACTCCTGGAAATTGAAATAAGAACACCGTGAATTCATTGTCCCAGGAAGGGGAAACTTTATTGACACATTCCTGGGGTCAGATACATCACATGATCACACTGACAGAACCACAGGCACATAGACACAGGCAACAGACCATGCACAATGTCGGCACTAGTACAGTGTGTATCCACCTTTCGCAGCAATGCAGGCTGCTATTCTCCCATGGAGACGATCGTAGAGATGCTGGATGTAGTCCTGTGGAACGGCTTGCCATGCCATTTCCACCTGGCGCCTCAGTTGGACCAGCGTTCGTGCTGGACGTGCAGACCGCGTGAGACGACGCTTCATCCAGTCCCAAACATGCTCAATGGGGGACAGATCCGGAGATCTTGCTGGCCAGGGTAGTTGACTTACACCTTATAGAGCACGTTGGGTGGCACGGGATACATGCGGACATGCATTGTCCTGTTGGAACAGCAAGTTCCCTTGCCGGTCTAGGAATGGTAGAACGATGGGTTCGATGACGGTTTGGATGTACCGTGCACTATTCAGTGTCCCCTCGACGATCACCAGTGGTGTACGGCCAGTGTAGGAGATCGCTCCCCACACCATGATGCCGGGTGTTGGCCCTGTGTGCCTCGGTCGTATGCAGTCCTGATTGTGGCGCTCACCTGCACGGCGCCAAACACGCATACGACCATCATTGGCACCAAGGCAGAAGCGACTCTCATCGCTGAAGACGACACGTCTCCATTCGTCCCTCCATTCACGCCTGTCGCGACACCACTGGAGGCGGGCTGCACAATGTTGGGGCGTGAGCGGAAGACGGCCTAACGGTGTGCGGGACCGTAGCCCAGCTTCATGGAGACGGTTGCGAATGGTCCTCGCCGATACCCCAGGAGTAACAGTGTCCCTAATTTGCTGGGAAGTGGCGGTGCGGTCCCCTACGGCACTGCGTAGGATCCTACGGTCTTGGCGTGCATCCGTGCGTCGCTGCGGTCCGGTCCCGGGTCGACGGGCACGTGCACCTTCCGCCGACCACTGGCGACAACATCGATGTACTGTGGAGACCTCACGCCCCACGTGTTGAGCAATTCGGCGGTACGTCAACCCGGCCTCCCGCATGCCCACTATACGCCCTCGCTCAAAGTCCGTCAACTGCACATACGGTTCACGTCCACGCTGTCGCGGCATGCTACCAGTGTTAAAGACTGCGATGGAGCTCCGTATGCCACGGCAAACTGGCTGACACTGACGGCGGCGGTGCACAAATGCTGCGCAGCTAGCGCCATTCGACGGCCAACACCGCGGGTCCTGGTGTGTCCGCTGTGCCGTGCGTGTGATCATTGCTTGTACAGCCCCCTCGCAGTGTCCGGAGCAAGTATGGTGGGTCTGACACACCGGTGTCAATGTGTTCTTTTTTCCATTTCCAGGAGTGTATATCATTCACCGTGATTTCAGGAGCAAATTCTATCCAAACCAGCTGCTATCTCTAATTCAGTTGCTCGTGATAGCACATGGCTAGTTTCCTATAGTAACCATAAGTGAACATAAAATTGTCTTTAATTATGTTTAGTAAATATTGATTGTTTTTTATATACAAGTACCCAAGATTAAATACATATTAGTCTAGAGAAGGCTGCAGCCTTTGTTGTTGTTGCAATTATTATTATTATTTCAACAGATATTTCATTTCAAGTACTTTTGCTTCCAGAAGAGCTAAATGTTCTCAGGAAAAATTTCTATGAATCGCGCGTAGTTATAGACCGATCATCTTCAGCGTATTCTCTAGATCAATACTTGCATTCCTGCCTGAGTTACAATTCATTTACCCCCCAGGGGGCTCACGGTTCTTTCGTGAGTTCGTGCGTGGCGCACACGGGGCCCCGAGCTATTTGCAGCCCTTTCTTCCTTCCTCGGCTGCATTCTCTTCCCTCTGCCCTCCTTCCATATCCTTGTTCCTTCCCCTCTGTCCCCTCTTTCCCCTCCCTTGATATCCTTGCTCTCTTCAGCCCAGCTGTCCTCCTGCTTTCTGCTACCCCTTACAGTTTTGTTCCATTTGATATTTTTTTCACCTTCCCTTTTCCGCTATTTTGGTCCCCCTTTGGGGTTTGACCTCCCCTTCTAAATTTTGTCTCTGTAGTATGAGCCAACTAGGGAAGAACACCTCACTTAGCTTCTTCAGCATGTGCCCTTATCATCTCTTCCATCTTTTTCTCGATGACATTTTCCTTTTAATGTTATATAGTGTGGTCAGTACATACGGTGGGGTTGTTATGTACTTGGTGGTACCCTTTTAGTTGAGGCCCCTGACAATACAGGTGTCACACTTCCGATACCTGAGCTGCTACTTTGTGAGGCGTAATCCTACAATGAACAATTTACTGAATAGGAACTTCTTCTGGCCCTCTCATCTTCCCACTATTCAGCCGCTGGCCCCGATTCCATTCATAATCAATTGCTTCAACATCTCAATCTTCCAAAACGACTATATTTCCTGCTGGAATTTAACTTTATTTGACCCAAAGATGTTTCATCTCTCAGTGTGGAAGGGGGTGAAGACAGTATTAAGATTCCAGTCCTTACGCCTGGTAAGGGTCTGTTGTCCCTCTATAGTCACAGGCTGATTAATCTGACCAGCGTCTCCTACCAGATATTTGAATGGATGGTGGCTTTTCGTCTCTGTTGGGTCCTCGAAGCTTGAGACCTTTTGTCTCCTTACCAATGCAACTTTCAGGAAGGACAGTCTTCTTGGTTGGAAACCGCAACTGACCAGGCATTTTCTTAGTACTGGCATCATGTCACTGTTTTCTTCGACCTTCATAAGGCCTGCAACACCGCTTTGTATATTCATACCTTTCTTACCCTCCATAAGTGGGGTCTTCGAGGCCCCCTCCCTATTTTTAATCGCCAGTTCCTGTCCCACCGATCGTTCTGTGTTCAAGTTGGCACCGTTTTCAGCTCTCTGTGGACCCAGGAGAATGGGGTTCCACAGAGTTCTGTATTAAGTGTCCTCCTCTCCTTCATCACTATTAATGAACTCGTGGCGCCCGTCAGACCGTTGATCACACCTGCTGTGAATGCAGATGATTTCTGTGTCTGAACTACACTCGTGCTGATAAATTAAGGATAATGCTGATACATGGTGAAACAATGCTCGGTGGGTGGTTTGCGGGTTTAAATCACCTCGGGGTATGAACATGCAGTGCATTTGACCTGCGGTCGTCGCACTGTGGCGCTGGCAGCCGTCCACATATGCAGAGGTGTGTTGGTGCATGTCAGAGTACGGTGCAACGAGTAAGTGTGCAGACGTTTTCAGACGTGATAATGGTGACTGTGTGTTGAAAATGGCTCAAAGAACACATATTGGTGACGTTATGAGGGGTAGAATACTACAGCGACTGGAGGCTGGTCTAACACAGCAGGTCGTAGCACGGGCCCTTCGTGTGCCACAAATTGTGATCTCAAGATTATGGCAACGATTGCAGCAGATAGGAAACGTGTCCAGGCGCTACAGTACGGGACGTTCACAGTGTACAACACAACAAGAAGACCGATATCTCACCATCAGTGCCCGCAGACGGCCATGGAGTACTGCAGGTAGCCTTGCTCGGGACCTTACCACAGCCACTGGAACAGTTGTCTCCAGACACACAGTCTACAGACGACTGAACAGGCATGGTTTATTCGTCTGGAGACCTGCAAGGTGTATTCCACTGACCCCTGGTCACAGGAGAGCCCGTAAAGCCTGGTGTCAAGAACACAGTACATGGTCATTGGATCAGTCGTCCCAGGTTATGTTCGCAGACGAGTCCAGGTATAATCTGAAAAGTGATTCTTGCCGGGTTTTCATCTGACCTGAACCAGGAACCAGATACCAACTCCTTAATGTTCTTGAAAGGGACCTGTATGGAGGTCGTGTTTTGATGGTGTGAGGTGGGATTATGATTGGCGCACGTACACCACTGCATGTCTTTGAGAGAGGAACTGTAACAGGTCAGATGTATCGGGACGTCATTTTGCACCAGTAAGTCCGCCTTTTCAGGGGTGCAGTGGGTCCCTCCTTCCTCCTGATGGATGATAACGCACAGCCCCACCGAGCTACCACTGTGGAGGAGTAGCTTCAAACAGAATAGATCAGGCGAATGGAGTGGCCTGCCTGTTCTCCAGACCTAAACCCCATTGAGCACGTCTGGGATGTTCTCGGTCGACGTATCGCTGCATGTCTTCAAACCCCTAGGACACTTCAGGAGCTCCGACAGGCACTGGTGTGAGAATGGGAGCCTATACCCCAGCAGCTGCTCGACCACGTGATCCGGAATATGCCAACCCATTGTGCGGCCTGTGTACATGTGCTTGCTCATCATATCCCATATTGATGTCAGGGCTCATGCGCAGGAAACAGTGATGTTTTTAGCGCATTTGTGACGTTTTGTAGCCCATGTGTATCGGTACGGTTTTCCCAACTTATCACCATTACCGTGGACTTACAGAGCTGTGTCGTGTGTGTTCCCTATGTGCCTTTGCTATTAGCGCCAGTTTTGTGTAGTGCCACGTTGTGTGGCACCACATTCTGCAATTATCCTGAGTTTATGAGCATGAGTGTAGTTCCCACTCAATGGTCTCTTCAGAGCCATCCAGTGCACTTCCGCTTGGAATCTCTCACATGGTTTCTAATCTCCCCCTTTAAATCGCAGGTGGCGCATTTCTGTCATTGTATTACTGTCCATTCCCATCCGGGGCACTATCGCAACGCCTTATGCGCGACTGTGGACCCACAGTTCCGTTTCTTGGGTCCACTTCTTGACAACAAGCTTACTTTATTGCCCAATATCCGCCTTCTGAAGACTGACTGTTTCTATATATTCTATATATTCAATCTTGGGGCATGGATCGCTCATTTCTACTGCACCTTTATTGGGCCTTAGTTCTGTCCCACCTGGACTATGGTGGTCAAGTTGATGTCTCAACTGCCCATTCCACTCTACCCTTCTTGTACTCAGTCCACCATCATGGTATCACACTAGCATTGTCGGTGGCCCTCTGGTTAATGCTGGGATCCTCCCCCTGTTTCGGTTCAGCAGTCCCAGCTCCTGGTTTCCTATGCTATCACTATCTGCGCTTTTCCTGCTTATCCCTTCTATTCTATTCACCGAGCGAGGTGGCGCAGTGGTTAGCACACTGGACTCGCATTCGGGAGGACGACGGTTCAATCCCGTCTCCGGCCATCATGATTTAGGTTTTCCGTGATTTCCCTAAATCACTTCAGGCAAATGCCGGGATGGTTCCTTTGAAAGGGCACGGCCGATTTCCTTCCCCATCCTTCCCTCACCCGAGCTTGCGCTCCGTCTCTAATGACCTCGTTGTCGACAGGACGTTAAACACTAATCTCCTCCTCCTCCTCTTTTATTCTATTCTTTTCACAGCTTCAGGAAGTCTCCTGCCCACTGCTCATTCTAAGATGAGTTTGTTGGTTGGGCTCCATTTCACTTCTCTCAGTTGCGATTTCCATCATCCTCTTTTTCCTGTTCCTTATGTTCTCTCTCAAACACACACACATTCATTTGGGTTAGATTCTCGGCCCTGGATTCAAATGGATTTCTCCTTGAGCTCAAAAGCCTTCATCGCTTGTTTGTTCTGCCCCCCTTTATGGAAGTTTCAGGATGCTCTTCTTCTTCTTTTTTTTTTTTTTTTTTTTTTTTTTTTTTACACCGATTGCTCTAGATCCAAGATCACCTGGGATATTCATTGATGTCTTCTGTTGGCACAGGACACCACTTGTTGCCTGTCATGTGTGAGGTATTTGCTGCAAAACTGATAGCTATTTACCAATTCCTCTGCTTTATTAAATGATCCTCCCTCACCCTAGTCTTGTTATGTATGAACTCGATGAGTTGCCTTCATGCTAATGCCCAGTTTTATTTCCACCACCCCTTGATCTCTGCCATCCATGACCTGCTCGCCAATCTTGACCATGCTGCTTGTTCAGTTGATTTCCTTAGGATTCCCAGCCACATGGGTATCCCATGTAATGAGCTTGCCAACTGGCTGGGAGGGCAACCACTTACCCCAAATTCTCCGTGACCCTCTGGGGCCGGATCTGCGGCTTCTTGGCAAATTGCTTTTCACTCAGTCATGGGCCGCCTCTTTGTGGGCCGCCCTGCTGTCTAATGAACTCTGTGTGCTTAAGGCGACTCGCACCATGTGGCGTACTTCCTTCCACCTCTCCTGGTGGGAACCTACCATCCTCTGCCATCTTTATCTTTTTACTGTGTAATGACCCACTGCCCTTTTTGTAGTTACGGGGCCCTCCTCTTGGTGATCCATATTTTGGTTGACTGCCTGTCTTCCTCCTCTGTTGTTGTCCTCATTGTGTCATGACCACAGATGGTGTGGGGATCAAGATGGGTCTACGGCCGTGCTGGTGACCTGTTGAGCATAGTGCCTCTGGGACCTGTTCTCGCTCCTATCCACCTCCGATCACCCTTCTGTTCTTTACTCATCCTGCCACCCCAACATTCATTTTGCCACTTTATTTGTCAAATTTCTTTCCCATTAACTGGACTGTATTGTACGTGTTGTTTGTCTCTTAGCTTCTGCCACCTTAATGGTTCCTATGATCACGCTGTTTGGTACCCTCTTCCCCCTCCAACCAACCAACCAATCAACCATTTATTTAGATTACAACAGTTAATACTATAAAACAGTCCTGTAGCTGGAATGAGATTTTCACTCTGCAGCGGAGTGTGCGCTGATATGAAACTTCCTGGCAGATTAAAACTGTGTGCCGGACTGAGACTCGAACTCGGGACCTTTGCCTTTCCGACACACAGTTTTAATCTTCCAGGAAGTTTCAGTCCTGTAGCTCTCTCTGCGAATTGGTACACCTGTGGCAGCATACACTACCAGTTGTTCCAAACTGCCATGATAAGAACGGGATCTTTCTGGGCCTCAAACCTTGTGTTCTGTTGGTTACAGAAAGGTAGGATCAAGTGTTTGGAATAACTGTTGGGCTAGGGATTTTCTTGTTGTAACCATCCTACAGTACATAGTCAATTTTTTAATATTATACGTTTCCTCCAACTTAGGCAAAAGGAGCAAATCCGTTGATTCTTTTTGCATTAGATGTTGTCTAAGATGCGCCCTAAGGGGCTTATGAAGGCACCATTTTATTCATGGGCGGTTTCCGAGAAAACCCCTAAAAATGCGTCTTTCACCATTTATTCGCCCTTAGCAACAGATATCTAAATAAAAAACAGCAGCAAAGTTCTCAAATTTGTGACGGTATATTCTCTAGGTATTTATCTAGAAGTACCATCTTCCTGTTTCCAAAATCTTAATTCGTTATCGCCTTGCTGCAGTGGTAACACCGGTTCCCGTCAGATCACCGAAGTTAAGAGCTATCGGGCTTGGACAGCACTTCGAGAGGTGACCGTCCAGACTGCCTAGCGCTTTCGGCAAGCGGGGTGCACTCAGCTTTTGTGAGCCCAATTGAAGAGCTACCTGACTGGGAAGTAGCGGCTCCGGTCACGCAAACTGACAACGGCCAGGAGAATGGTATGCTGACCACATGCCCCTCCATATCCGCATTCAGTGACGTTTGTGAGCTGCGGATGACACGGCGGGCGGTCGGTATCATTAAGCCTTCAAGGCCTGTTCAAATCGAGTTTAATTTTATCCATTATCGAGAAAAACCCAAAAAAATGGTTTTTGCGTACCAAAAGCTGGCCGCGGATCTAAGCAAATAGCTGAAATTTTTGGGGTGTTTCTTCATAACGGATATAACTAAACTCAGTTCGAACAAAGATACCTACCGACCACCGTGTCATCCTCAGCGCATCGATCCGGATCTCGAACAACCTTGAAAATTTTCTTGATATCTCTATCAGTTTCCGAGATACAGAGGTTCAAAGTTACACTACTTGTACACATAAAGTACGCATGTAAAATCCGATGTGAGGCTATACAAGTGTCTCCGTCATCAACAGAAGGGTTCTGGAATGCCCAAATTGTAGTACTGAAGCCCATGCAAAGTTTTTGTTTCTCTCTGTCACTGTCTACTGTCTCACAGCCAGTCTCGTTCGTTCTGTCCTACTGCTACTGACTCCTGCCGCGCGGTGTGCGGGGGCGGTCTCAGGCGTCTTGTCACGGTCCGCGCGGCTCCCACCGTTGAGGTTCGAGTCCACCCTCGGTCATGGGCGTGTGTGTCGTCCTTAGCATAAATTAGTTTAAGTTCGATTAAGTAGTGTGTAAGCTTAGGGACCGATGACCTCCATAAGACCTTACCACAAATTGCCAATTTCCAATTACTGTCGCCTCTCCCTGTCACTGTCCACTTGTTGTTCTCTCCTACTGCTACAACTCACTCATTCCTTCCCACTGTTTCTGTCTCTTCTCACTATCACTATCTCTCTTCCTCGTTGTAATTGTCATATGCTCTTTCTCTCATTGTCACTGGATCTCACTTATCTCCACTTTATCCCTCTCTTTATTCCTCCCCTCACTCTTTTCCAAGAACCGTTCTGTCACTGTCAATTATGTGCAACTGCTGCTGGGTCTCTCTCTTTCACTCAGACTGACGTTGTCTCCTTCGCTCCTTCTATACCAAAACCACTGTCTACAATCTTCCAGTATATATTTATTACTTTTCTGTCCCGGTAGCTGAGTGGTCAGCGTGACAGAATGTCAATCCTAAGGGCCCGGGTTCGATTCCCGGTTGGGTCGGAGATTTTCTCCGCTAAGGGACTGGGTGTTGTGTTGTCCTAATCAATATCATTTCATCTCCATCGACGCGCAGGTCGCCGAAGTGGCGTCAACTCGAAAGACCTGCACCAGGCGAACGGTCTACCCGACGGGAGGCCCTAGCCACACGACATTTCATTTCATTACTTTTCTGCCTTTTCCCCACTGCCACCGTCTCCTTCTCTCTCAGCATAAACAAGAGCGAGTATGTTCACGTCCCAAAAGTTTTGGGAAAATTTTTTAAAGTGCTGAGGAAGGTAGAATAAGGCAGGCTGGTACCCCACTTTTAAGTCAGTCATTTAAACAGGAGCATACCTACCTTTCTTTTGTGCTACGACAACAGTATTTTTCCACTGGCTTCCTTCTTTTCTCTGCTACAGCAAAGAATGTCACTCACTTGAGAATAACTTTATGGGGCACTAAAACCGTGATAGTTTGATTATGTGAAATTATATTAACACAAAACCTCTTTAATACTCAACTAACGTACTAATACGCAAAGACAGCGGTCAGGCCAGCATTCAGATTTCTATTCCCTATGAACAGCATTTTCGTCACCAGTCTATGATGTTCAAGTGTCCATACTTTTGTCTCGGGCGTGGTAAGCGTAGGACACCATTGTTATAGACCGACTAAGTATGAACTTAGAAAGCCACAATTTTGGGATTACATCAACCCAATGTGTTTTTGTTCTGTGCAGGTTTTTTTTATCCCATCTCCAAAGACGACAACCATACCGACTGTAAAAGAAGTCATTCTTTTAAAGTTCTTTTTGTACAGGGGTATCTTCGACAGCCTCCGTAGCTGAGTGGTTAGACTGTCTGCCACGTAGAGGGCGTGGTTTATATTCCCGATACTAACAGATATTTTTCCTCCGTATGAGGACTGGAACGAGCGGAGTTGCTTGCGCGATTTTATCTCCGAAACAATCAGCGCTATTTACTGTTGAATAAAATAATGCATAAAATGACTTCACCCAAGAAGACGAAGTACATAATCCACAATCCGAATAGAAAACAACTGCCAACATGAATAACTTAGAAGTAGATGTATCTATGTAGCGAAGCAGCTTAAAGCGTTTAGTAAAGGCAAGTCTTCCGGTACAGATAGCATACCAATAAGGTTCCCTTCAGAGTATTCTGATGCAACAGACCCCCACTTAGCGATCATATACAACCACCTGCTCGACGAAAGATCCGTACCAAAAGACTAGAAAGTTGCACAGGTCACACCAACACAAAAGGAAATAGGGATAATCCGATTAACTACAGATCCATGTCACTGACGTTGTTTTGCAGTAAGAGCTTGGAACATATGCTGTGTTGGAACATTATAAATTACCTCGAAGGTTACGGTCTATTGACACACAGTCAACACGTATTCAGAAAATATCATTCTTACGAAGCACAACTAGCTCTTTATTCACACGAAGTAATGAGTGATATCGACAAGGGACCTTAAATTATCTATATATTTCTACGTTTCCAGAAGGATTGTAGCCGGCCGTTGCGGCCGAGCGGTTCTAAGCGCATCAGTCCGGAACCGTACTGCTGCTACGGTCGCAGGCTCGGACCCTGCCTCGGGCATGGATGTGTGTGATGTCCTCAGGTCAGTTAGGTTTAAGTAGTATTAAGTCTAGGGGACTGATGACCTCAGATGTTAAGTCCCATAGTGCTCACAGCCATTTGAACCATTTTGAACCAGAAGGCTTTTGACACCGTTCCTGACAAGAGACTTCTAATCAAATGGCGTGCCTATGAAGAATTGCTTCAGTAGTTCAACTGAATCAATGATTTCCTCTCAGAAAGGTTACAGTATGTAGTAATCGACAGAAAATCATCGAGTAAAACAGAAGTGAGATACGCATTCCCCAGGGGAGTTTTTTTTAGGTCCTCTGTTGTTCCTAATCTACATGAACGATTTAGGAAATAATCTGAGGATCCTCTTAGATTGTTCGCAGACGATTCTGTCGTTTACCGTCTAGTAAAGTCATCAAAAGATAAAAGCCAATTGCAAAATGACTTCGACACGATATCTGAATGGTGCGAAAAGTGACAATTGTCTCTCAATAAAGAAAACTGTGAGGTCACTCACACGAGTACCAAAAAAAGCGATATCCGTTAAATTTTGATTACACAATAAATCATACAAATGTGAAGGCTGTGATTTCGACCTAATACGTTGGAATTACAGTTAGGAGCAACTTAAATTGGAACAGTCACATAGATAATGTTGTGGGGAAGCCATACCAAGGACTACGTTTTATTGAAAGAACACACAGAAGATGCAACAGTTCTACTTAAGAGACTGCCTACACTACCCTTATCTGTCCTCTGCTAGAGTATTGCTGTGCTATAACGGTTGCTTACCAGAGACGATTGATAGAGAACGTGGAAAAAGTTAAAAAAAAGGGCAACTCGTTCTGTGTTATCGCAGATAGGGGAGAGTGTGTCACGGATGTGATAAGCGAATTGTGATGCCAATCATTAAAACAAAGGCGTTTTTCCTTGAGGCGAGATCTTTTCATGAAATTTCAATTACCAGCTTTCTCCTCTGGATGTAATAATATTTTATAGTCGCCAACATACATTGGCAGAAATGATCATCGTAATAAAATAAAAGAAATAAGAGCGCGTACAGAAACATTTAAGTGTTCATTTTTCCCACACGCTGTTAGAGAGTGGACCAGTAGATAAATAGTCTGAAGGTGGTTCGAATAACCCTCTGCCAGGCAATTAGGTATGAACTGCAAAGTAGTCATGTAGACAGAGCTGTAGATGACTGTTATGATCTGAAAAGTCGCAAAAGATTGGCAGCATTTCTGTGCGGAGTACATTCACTGGGCAAGCGATTCGAGGTCCAATAGGCAGATGGATCGAGTTATTTGGTTAAAGATACTACCTGATATTATCTGTGAATTTATTTTAAGTTTACAAGTACAAGAGACAAAATAGCCGCTACGCTCCCGCTAACAGCATGTAAGACATCCATGAGTCTCGATAACTGTCACGAAAGGCAGTTTCATTGATTGCATCACTTTGTAACACATTACCACTGCACTGTCAAAGACGGCACCGAGCGAGGTCGCGCAGTGGTTAGCACACTCGACTCGCATTCGGGAGGACGACGGTTCAATCCCGTCTCCGGCCATCCTGATTTAGGTTTTCCGTGATTTCCCTAAATCGCTTCAGGCAAATGCCGGGGTGGATCCTTTGAAAGGGCACGGCCGATTTCCTTCCCTAACCCGAGCTTACGCTCCGTCTCTAATGACCTCGTTGTCGACGGGACGTTAAACACTAATCTCCTCCTCCTCCTCAAAGACGGTATTTATTCTGTGTTTGTACCTCACTTTCTGTGTATAACATATTTATCAGTGTTTTTCATCATTATTGTATCCTCTTTGACTACGATAGCCTTGTAAGTCGAAAATCGATTACGGAAATAAGTAAATACTATAAGCCATCCACAATATTGTTATTTTCATTTGTAACTGTTAAGTTGTTATGCCAAGAAGATCATATTTTAAAATATTTCCTTTTTTCAGAAGCGCTTTCTTTGCTATTACCAGTTCACATTTTGTATCCTCTCTACTTTGACAGTCGTAATTTATTTTGCGGCGCAAATAGCAAACCTCAATAGTACTTTTAGTGACTCATTCCCTAATCTAATTGACGGAGTAACACCTGATTGAATTAGATTGCAATCCACTACTCTCATTTTGATTTTGAAAATATTGGTCTTGAACCACTTTCCAAGACACTGTCCATTCCTTCCAACTGATCTTCCCAGCCCTTCAATGTGAAATCGCCGCATACTGCGTCGTGAGCGTATTGGCGTAGCATTCAGCCAAAACTGCTATATTGTTCCCTCTGTTGCTGGGTGCCTTCATATTCCTCACAATGTTGGTGTAGCCATTTATCCAGTGTTCTTAATCACTCATTTAATGTCTCATTAACTCAGGGTGTTTTCCCAGAGAAACTGAAATATCCCATTGTTAGCCCTCTGTGTAAGAAGGGTGACACTACGAATGTTATAAATTACCGCCCAATGTCACTTCTTACATCATTATCTAAAAATTTTTAGGAGACAATTTACTTTACGGTTGCCACCCGCCGGTATAGTAATGGGATACTTAGCTAATCACAGTTTGGATTTTAAAAGGGTCATTCTACTGAATCAGCTATTTATACATTTACTGAGCACATGATAAAAATTTTAAATGATAAATTGTCCCTAACTGGGATTTTCTGTGCTTATCGAAGACATTGGATTGCGTGTCAGTCATAATATTCTATTACAGGAGTTAACTTATTATGGAATACGTAGTTCAGCACATGCCTGGTTTAGTTCTTATTTAATAAACAGAGTGCTGAAAATTACCCTAGGCTGTTTAAGTAATATAAAGGAGGATGCCCACATCATCTGCATGTGGAGAATTACAGTGAGATCACCACAGGGTTCGATCATTGGCCCACCATTGCTCTTACTTTGTGTTAATTACCTACGATTTTGTTTCAATCAGGAAGCAGAATCAGTCCTGTTTGCAAATGATTACAAGCATTGTTGTGAAAGCGATCACAAAGCATCAACAGCGAAAACAGTAATTGAAGTTTTTGAGCAAGTTACGGACCTGGTTCTGCACAAATAGGCTAGATTTAAACTTCGAATGAATACAGCTCATCCAATTTTGTACTGTTAATAGTATACCACTCCCTATTATCCTAGTATACGAAAAGGAAATAATAAAATGTTGCAAGCTCCTAGGTAGACATACTGATGAAAATTTAAACTTGAATAACCATATAGTACGCCAACCAAAACGTTTAGGTTCGAATACTTTTGCCATAAAAATAAGTACCAACTTTGGGGTAGACAGGTCAATAAGATAACATGTTTTGCACATTCTCATTGATCAGTGGGTTATGGGATAATATTCGGGGGTACCTTCTAACTTAGGCAAAAAGTATTCATTGTCCAGAAGAAAGAAATTAGAATTACGTGTGGGTTGCACACATTTACATATTGCAGGAATCTCTTTAGGCAGGTGGAATTATTAACTATAGTCTCACAGAACATGTATTAACTTATGAAATCTGTTGTCAACAATCCATCTGAGTTTGAGAGTTACAGAGACATTCGCAAATACAAAACTACCCTTCAATGAACCTATCTTTTAAACACAGAGGAGTGAAATATGCAGCTATAGAACTCTTTGATAATCTTTTCATGGAAATAAAAAACTGTAACAGATAGCAAAAGTATTTTAAAATATATATTTAAGATGTTTCTCCTTAACTTAATTCCTCAATAAAAATTAGTTATTTTTACAGAACAGAAACCTGTAAAAGACTTTCCTGTAGCCATATGAGTAATTCTGACACACACACACACACACACACACACACACACACACACACACACACACACACACACACAGTTACCCCTTAAGAGAGCTAGTGACCTTTAGCCAGTGACAGCTTCATTTCCTCTTCCTCTTTTCTTTTCTTCCCAAAACGTCTTCATTAATTTGCTGTTTTTTCTTCCTTTCCTCTGGCCACTTTTTTCCTGTTGTTTCTTTCCTTGAGATTTGTAAAGTTTTCTTATTTGTTAATTTGTTGCGACTTTCTTTCCGTCCTTAATTTATTCTTCTGAGATTTTAAATCGTTCCCAGTCGCCTTCTGTTTCTTTCACCCATGTGGTCTTCAATTTTATACACAGTTATAGACAGGTTGTTACAGACCAATACCGACAAACTTCGAAGGGTTGTAGAGGGTGTCGCGAGGAACAAATTGAGGATAGGAACCCGTGTCTGGGAACTACATCCAACGACGCTACGGAGCGTCAACGTTATAGGCGCTTAAGCCTGCTATTAGGCCACCCCTTCGGCAGCAAATGTGACTTTATACGCTGACGGACCATAGGCGGAACGTCTTAAAGTTTTCTTTTTTCTCTAGAACCCTCTAAAACGTCCAGTGCTTTTCGGAATGCAGGAGAAAAGCAAACCGCTGATGGAGACCTATGTCCGAAACCGTCATCCACCGAGGCAACAGAGCGTCACGTTCACATGAGGCAAGGCCTGTCTACGTAGCAGTTAGCTCCATCTTCTCTACTAGCGATCGTGGAAAGCAGTAGCGGTTACTGAATAACAAACAACTTTTTCGAGACGCTCTGCCTATGATCTGTCAGCGTACAAAGTCACATTCCCTTCCAAAGAAGCAGCCTAGTAACAGGTGCCGGCTCCTATAGCTTCGACGCTTTGTAGCGTTTTTGGATGACGTTTAGCCACACAGATTCCTATCCTCACTTTATTCATCACGACACCAATACAACCCCTTGAAGTTTGTCGGTATGGTTTTGTAACCCTCACTATATACAATAGCAAACCTGGCAATGCTTCACAATTGCTAAATACGAGGTGTGGCTAGAAAAAAACCGGACTAGTACTGGTGAAACAATAAAACGAATGCAATAAGGCTGAAAGTCGCGTGGCCTGTCACGTGACTCTCGCTCCGCCTACTGCTCGAGTTTCATCTGCCTCCTGAACTCAGTCCGCCCGTGGCGTCTGTTTTAAGTAGTTGACGTTTTGTCTGTGCGTCGGAAAATGTTGAGTGTACAGAAAGAACAGCGTGTTAACATCAAATTTTGTTTCAAACTAGGAAAATCTGCAAGTGAAACGTTTGTAATGTTACAACAAGTGTACGGCGATGATTGTTTATCGCGAACACAAGTGTTTGAGTGGTTTAAACGATTTAAAGATGGCCGCGAAGACACCAGTGATGACACTCGCACTGGCAGACCATTGTCAGCAAAAACTGATGCAAACATTGAAAAAATCGGTAAACTTGTTCGACAAGATCGCCGTTTAACAATCAGAGCAGTGTCTGAGTTAACAGGAGTTGACAAGGAAAGTGTTAGGCAGATTCTTCATGAAAGTTTCAACATGAACAAAGTGTGTTCAAAAATGGTTCCAAAGTGTCTCACAATTGAACAGAAGGAACGCCGAAGAATGATTTGTTCTGACATCCTGGAAAACATTGAAAGTGATCCCACCTTCTTACAAAATGTTATTACTTGCGATGAATCGTGGTTTTTTACTTACGATCCCGAAACTAAACGCCAATCGATGCATTGGAAAACTCCTGGTTCTCCACGACAAAAAAAAGCACGAATGTCAAAATCGAAATTCAAGGCAATGATGATTGTTTTTTTTTTTTTGACATCAAAGGGATTGTGCACATTGATTGGGTACCAGAGGGACAAACAGTGAATCAGCATTACTACATTAGCGTCCTGGCTACCCTACGTGAGCGAGTACGGAGAAAACGGAACGATTTGTGGAGAAAAAAGTCGTGGATCCTTCACCAAGACAATGCCCCAGCTCACAGTGCGTTGTCAGTGAAGACGTTTTTGGCAAAACACAACATTCCCATCTTAGATCATCCACCCTACTCACCTGATTTGGCCCCCTGTGACTTTTTTCTTTTCCCTAAAGTCAAGTCAGCTTTGAAAGGAACGAGATTTGAGACTGTTGAAGCAGTAAAAGAAAAAGCGACGGAAGTAATGTATGGACTTACCGAAAATGATCTGCAGCATTGCTATGAACAGTGGAAAATTCGTATGGAGCGGTGTAGAGACCGAGGAGGAGAGTACATTGAAGGAGATAACATGAAATTGTAAATAATTGTAAATAAATGTTTTTTCCAGCATCAGTCCGGTTTTTTTCTAGCGGCACCTCGTATGTGTGGGAATTGAATATACATCCTGACCCCCTTCTCACCTGCTCTCGCTCTCTCT
The DNA here is from genome assembly GCF_023898315.1 of Schistocerca nitens. Lineage (NCBI taxonomy): Eukaryota > Metazoa > Arthropoda > Insecta > Orthoptera > Acrididae > Schistocerca > Schistocerca nitens. The sequence continues at coordinate 886,268,338 of NC_064616.1, read as the reverse complement.
ATCCCCTCTCTCTTTGTTTATCTCCTCCTCCATCCTGTCCCTTGGTCCATCACCTTCTCCCATTTCTCTGTCCACCCTCTCCTGCCCCCTGTCTGTCTTCACCTCATCTTCTCTCCACTCTCTGTCCACATCCTCCTCCCCACCCTCTCCCCTCTATCCATTTCCCTTTCACCTCTCTCGCCTATCTTGTCTCTTATTTATTCTTATTGCCAATAAAAAGCTGATTGGGAAGTGAAGTTGCATAAAATAAATGTGTAAATCGGTTGGGATCATTTGGTGTACAGAGTACGACAGACCTCTCCTGCTGCTGGACCTACGAGGATAGTAACTTCAGCGACAGTATTTCGCATAATTTTAACCTGCAAACCCGTATGATTTTGAAGTTTCGGACGATTCAGATTCCATAATAGTATTCTAATCACAGGCCCAAAAGCCACAAATACAACTTTCCTGTTTTCTATTAAAATTGCTCGCGAGGAACACCTAAACAGCACATAGGTGTGCATAAAAGTTTAGTTTAAAATTGCATATAAGGACAAAGGAAATATATAGCACAAATAACTTTTGTAATGGTTTTAATGCCCTCCTATCGTAGTTAAAACTGACTGCGAAAAAGAAAACGAAACCGCACATTTTCACAGCACAGCATATTCTTTCTTGCCGTCAGTTATAACAGAAAATCTGTACATTGTTGTTTAAAAAAAATATATAGCCTTTGTCCGTCTGAATGCTTGTTAGAGTATTGTGTAAAAATTTGAAGTAAATCGGTCAAGAACTTTTCGAGATTTATATATATATATATATATATATATATATATATATATATATATATATATATATATATATACTAGCTGAGAAACCCGACATTGCCTGGGTACCTATTTATTCCAATCTTCTATTAATCCATCTCCTTCTCCTCGCTCCTCTCTCTGTCCATCTCCTCCTTCCCAATGTCTCTGTCCACCTACTCCTCTCTCCCCCTCCTTCTACCCATCCCCTTTCTCTTTATCCAGTTCTCCTCCTTCCTGTCACTATCCGTTCCTCATGTCCCTGCCTGTCACCACGACCCGTTCCTCTTTCTGTCCATCTCCTTCACCCCCTTTCTCTGTCTGTCCCTCCACCCCACCCCCCACTTCCTATCCGTCTCCTCCTGCCTCTCTCCCTGTCTATCTCCTCCTCCTCCTCCTCCTCTCGCCGTCAATCTGCTCCTCTCCCCTCTGCCATCAGCTTCTTCCTCTTCTTTCTTCTCCTGCTTCCTCTCATCCCAAATCCTCTCTCCCTCTCTTTCTCATTCTACTGCTCCCCCTCCCTCTGTGCATCTCCTACTCCCTATCTCTCTCTCTCTGTCCACCTCCTTCTCTCTCTCTCCGTGTTCGTCTCCTCCTCTTGCCTTCCTGTGTCCATGTCCTCTCCCCTTTCTCTATCCGTCTCCTCCTCTTCTCTTTCTTTACCCATTTCCCCCTCCCCCTCTGTCTGTTCATCTGCTCCTCCCCCATCTCTCTGCCTGTCTCTTCCTTCCTTTGTCTCTGTTCATCTCCTCCTCTTTCCTTTCTCTGTACATCTCCCCATCTTCCTGTCTGTACCTCCCTCCCCCTTCTCCCTCACTGTCTATTCATCTCCTCGTCCTCCCTTATCTCGTGACGTTATCTCATTGACACCAATAGGAGGCTCGTCGTTCTTACCTCTACAGTATTTCTTTCCAGACTGTAACTAGTATTTCTACCATATTTGACTGAAATCGTTGCAGGGGTTTAAGGATGAGTTTTTCACCCGTGGCTTTGCTCACATACGTACATTTCCAATATATTTTATACACATTTAACAAATTTCATGCGCGTTTGTGCACATATTTCACCTCCATGTCTAGCGAATTTCGTCCTGTAGTTTCATTTTCACACAGCTTAATGTGTATATCGTCGTTTCTCTTGAACTATGTGCTGCACAATGATATAATTTTGCAAGTACACCCCATTCTATGTGTGCCTACCGTCTGCAAAATGTGTTGTAAATAGAGTTAGGAGTAACGAAGTAATAAAACTTCATGCATAATACAGCAGTTTCACATTCATCTCAGTGTTTTGATATCATACTCCTGACTATGTGTCGTAAAATGAATTTTTCCCAGATTACATTCAGAGGCATATGTGGATGCTCTCTGCGAAATATGTTGCGAATAGCGCTAATAACAAAGAAATAATAAATGAAAACATATTGGATGATGTGGCAGTTTCCACACATCTCAGTATTTCATATCATATCTCCTGAACTATGTATCGTACAATCATATACTTATGTAGGTACATTCAGTGGAATATGTAAACACTGTCTGCGACATGTGTTGCGAATAGATTTAGTAGCAAAGAAGTAATAAGTTAAAACGTCATGTTGATGCGTCACATTTTTCTCCATCTCAGTATTTGACGTCATATTTTCTGAGCTATATGTCGTACAATGTTATATTTTTTAGGTACATTCAGCGACAAGTGCGGGTACTGTCTGCGAAAAGCGTTGTGAATAGGGTTAGTAGTAACGGAGTAATAAGTTTACATCTTGAATAATGCGGTAGTTTTTCATACATTCAGTGTTTATGACACTGTACCTCCTGAACTTAGATTAGTACAATAATATAATTTGTCTGGTGCATTCAGTGGTATATGTCAATTCTGTGTGCAAAATTTCTCACGAATACAGTTAGCAGTAAAGGAATATTAAATTAAAATGTCATGTTTCATGTGGCTGTTTTACTGCATTAACGGCAGAAATATAGCAAGCGACAATTTTTTCTTTTGATCATTTTGTGGGAGTAGTCATCGAGAAAAAGTTTCTAAAAGGTTTGAAATTATGTGTAAAGTTTGTTGCAAGTCTTTAAGTGCTTTCATTCCGAAATACTGGATAACTAAAGTATGGGTATTCTCGCGCATCATGGGCTATGCTGCTTTTTCACCCCCATCCAGACCCCTTTGATAGGTGGGTCTTCATACCGCCACTGTGATTTTTTCCGTCCGGTAAATGATATGCGTACCAAGTTTGGTTGAAATCGGTTTAATGGTTTAGAAGAAGATGTAGTACATACACATGAACATCAGATATAATGCGTGTGTGTGTGTGTGTGTGTGTGTGTGTGTGTGTGTGTGTGTGTGTGTGTGTGTATAGACTATGTCTGTCCACGCGTTTGTTAGGGTATCGTTTAAAAATTTGAAGAAAATCGTTCAAGATTTTATGGAGATTTTTTGCTAACATCGTAAACATCGACTTTTCTTTATATAGTAGTATATATTTTAAATATATATTTATATATCACATTTATTTTAAAAATATGTAGCCTGAGTCCGTTTTTTATTAGAGTGTTGTGAAAAAATTTGAAGTAAATCGGTCGAAAACTTTTCGAGATTTTTTGGCGCCAACATTAAACATCGACTTGTCTTTATATAGTAGTGTAGGTTTTAAATATATATTTATACACCACACATATTTAGAAAATTTGTAACCTGTATCTATACCAATGTTTATTAGAGTAACGTGCAAAAATCTGAAATAAATCGGTCAAGAACTTCTCCTGATTTTTGATAATAACCCTGCGCCATTGCGTAATATATACGTACTTATGTATGTTTAAAAGATATGTAATCTCTGTCCATCCGCAAATTTATTATCGAATCGTGTAAAAATTTGAAGTAAATCAGTCAAGCAATTTTCGAAATTTTCGGAAAAATGTTAAACAGCGACTTGTCTTTATACAGAGTGGAGAAAAATTTTATCACGAAATTTTAACCCTGGATAGTTGATGCCAGTACGAACCAAAATTGCTAATGCTGTGTAGGTCGACAACTCACCATTTTTTAACTACGGAAACTTGGCGCCACGCGCTCCGATTGGCCGTGGGATTGCCCTGTTGCCGTTCGTTGGTCGACGGGCAGCGTTATGGTTGTCGGTTCACACATAGAAACGTCCCTCCCCTTGGATACATCGCGATCTCCAGCAGGCAAAGCATTCGCGGTCATCCGCTGTCCAGTGCATCCAGCAAAGGGCAATCCCACGGCCAATCGGAGCGCGTGGCGCCAAGTTTCCGTAGTTTAAAGGTTGTGCGTTGTCGACCTACACAACATTAGTAATTTGGTTCCTTCTGGCACCAGCTATCCAGGGTCAAAATTTCGTGACACAATTTTTCTCCACCCTGAATAGTAGTACAGTTATATAAGGGTGGTCAGAAACTATCTGAAAAGCTTGTGTGGCCGTTGCAGGATGGGTGTGCTGAGAAATAAATGTTAAGGAAACGCTCGATACGTTGGACCGTTTCCGAGTTAACTTGTATTAAAGTTAGCCATGCGGAAATTCAGGCGTCCCGCCAAATACAGTTATTGTCAGTTGCTCTCACAGCGTAGATCACAACGCACGAGACTGCTCATCCTTCAGTTCGGGTCCGATACTCACTAACGTGCCATGTCCAATTCTCGTATGGCAATTTTGTTTGGTTTTAGGAAACCAAACGAAAAACATGTTTTGTAACACTATCTCAGGTGGGTCATTTGAAATTGCGCGCAACGACCTGATTGACTAACTTCAATGTTAATGAGCTCGAAAACGGCGCAGCAGACAGAATTTTTTCCTTAATAATTGTTTCTCAGCACAATGCACCCTGCAACACGCTGACAAGCGTGTCAGACTGTTTCAGACCACTCTCACTGTCCCGACTGACTGGCTCACTCACCGACTTACTATTGCCCAGCCCAAACCGCTAAGAATAGAAACTTGAAATTTGCAGGGGTGCTGATCTTATACCGTAGGCGTCGTTTAAGAAGGAATTTTTTGAAATTCCACCCATAAGAGAGTGAAATAGGGATTTTTTAAAATATGTCGCTATTAGGATAACTTTGTAGCTAGAGGTACGAAAATTTCTATTTGATTTCTCGGTCAGAAAAAAAGAAATAACTGTTTCAGCATTTTTGTTAATTTAGACCCTATGGGGGTGAAATAGCTGGGGAATTTTGTTTCTTGAAAACATGTCATTATTAAAGTACTACTAAAGCATTTTTAAAGCTCCATCTACGAAAATTGATATTTCACTTCTTACATAGAAATAAAAAACAAAGAAATACGTTGGGTTAGATAGAGCAGCAATCAGTCGTAGAATTGGGTTGCTTTAATATGACATTTATAGTCACAACGCAGATCAGATTTCGACCTGTGTCAGGTCATTATCAATGCTAAAACAAATACAAGAGTATATATTACAATGTGATTTACAAAAGTTATAAGTCCATCACATCGTTGTCTTTTAATGTTAACATTACATACCAGAGCAGAATTGTAGCAGTTGTCCGTGCTCAAGTGAATGCTTACATAGTTCAACCATTACTGTCGTAAAATTATATGTTGGCTACTGCTACAATTCCGCACTGGTATGTAATGTTAACATTAAAAGACAACGATGTGATGGACTTATAACTTTTGTAAATCACATTGTAATATATACTCTTGTATTTGTTTTAGCATTCATAATGATCTGAAACAGGTCGAAATCTGATCTGCGTTGTGACTATAAATGTCATATTAAAGCAACCTAATTCTACGACTGATTGCTGCTCTATCTAACCCAATATAACCACAGTCGTTGCGTGCACCCACCCCATGGAGGGCAACCTGATAAAGAAATACGTGTTGCAGTGTTTTTTGGAAATTCAACTCCTAACGGGGTAGATAGCGAATGAAATTTTTTATGAAAACATTTCGTTACATTAAAACATTTCTATGAAAATTTGTATTTGACTTCTAAATAAATACATGTTACCGGATGAAAGTTTCTGTGGACATATCACAACCTGAACTCAAATGGCAGTATTAACAAAGGTCTCTAGCTGCCATAATCGCTCTTAGTTCGGAAGTGAATTCGTAAAAGACGATGCTTCTATGGCCTTAATTAGCGTGCAAAGTTTACTTGTTACAATTTGCGAACAACATAAAAATTCGATTAAAAGAAAACAATAAAGTTCTGTGCGGACTATAAGGTCAATGCGAGCGAAGCAGCTGGCGCTAAGCTTATATATATTACTGTGTGTTCCCTATGTTTGTTCTATTGGCATGTTTGACGTTTACGGAGCAGTTAACGAAGTTTAAGAGGCTGCGTGTTGTGTGTTGCAGGCATCCCCCTCCTACACGAGAGCCCCGCTCACCACCAGCATATGTTCCCGTTGCAAGAGAACTGAGCTGGCCGCCACAGCGACGCACTCCGCTTAGGAAACACCACAGCCACGTCACTCGCTGCCGCCGCTGCCGCTGCTTGCTCCCTTGTTGCATGTACACCGAGGAGGGGGACGCGGGATGCTGAATCACTTGTGACAGCCCAACACGCTGCCACGGACAATTATTTCCATCTTGAATTATCTTCGAGAGTAGTGTTCTTCGAGACGATAATTTTTTAGATGTCTTTACAAGGAGTTTCAGACTAATTAAAGGATTTACGTATTGAGATTATAGAGTATTAAATCTTGAGCAATACATTATCTGCACCTTTGCTCAAAATATTCGAATTGTGACTGCAAAAGTGATACAAAGTGAAGTATTCGTTCACGTTTCCAGACTGCTAACGAGTTTTTTAAACAGTTGCATAACAAATATAACACTTATAGCACTGAAAGTAAGTTAGTTAACACTCTTCGGGTTTGAAAGAGAAGAGCTTATTACGTTGTTGTTATTGTTGTAGAAACTGAAGCTGTTCGTCATTTGATAAATTTATTTGTAGATATCTAGAAGTGTTCCTATCCTTCTTCCCAGGAAGAAAAGTATAGAATTGTAGACTGTTTGCAATATCGTTGCTCAGCTGCAGTAACTCTTACACAACCTGCCAAATTTAAAGTGTATCTTTATAAGATAGCGCAGCTTCCTCGTTAAACTTTGGCCGTAGGATTACCGTTCTCGTCCGTAAGTTACTGAGGTAGCTGGTGTGAGAGGGAGAGTAAGAAACATAAACTAATTTGCTCTGGGAGTGAGTTGTGCCGGAGTCACTCTCTGCCATGGGTTCCCTCAGCAGGGTGTCCAGAGGCGAGGCGCACGAGTCGTCTCTGGTGGAGAAGGCCAAGTTCTACACGTCGCTGTGCCTGGGCACGGTCGCTGTCGTCTCGGTCTTCGTTTTCCTCTTCCTGATCCCGTTCGTCGTCGACCCGGCGGTGTCGACCATCGTGGCGGACTACGACCCGGAGCCGGTGACGTGCGCTACGACGGAGCACGTGTACGCCGAGGGGCTGCACAACTGCTCGTGGGCGTCCTGCCGCGAGGGCTGCACGTCCGCGGCGCCGCGCTGCCACCAGATCCTCGTCAACTACAGCCGCCGCGCGTTCGCTGCCGGCGCAGACCCGCCCGCCGACTGGGACGTGGTCAACACGCGCTTCTTCGTGAACGCAGAAGGCTGCGGATACCCACCCAAGGTAACGCTCTTTCCCGCCTTCTGCGCAAAGGCCACAATAAAAAAGAGGAAAGGAACGAAAGATAAAAATGAACGTCGCTTATTTAATGGTACGGGGAGGGCAAAAGCTGGTTCACACGAGGTTAGTAATTAAGTCGAGTGGTTTAGTAACTAAACGAGTGCGTGCCTACACTATTGGCCATTAAATTTGCTACACCGCGAAGATGACGTTCTACAGACGCGAAATTTAGCCGACAGGAAGAAGATGCTGTGATATCCAAATGATTAGCTCTTCAGAGCATTCACACAAGGTTGGCCGATATGGAATCGGTGGGTTCAGGAGGGTAATACGGAACGCCCTGCTGGATCCCGACGGCCTCGTATCACTAGCAGTCGAGATGACAGGCATCTTATCCGCATGGCTGTAACGGATCGTGGAGCCACGTCTCGATTCCTGAGTCAACAGATGGGGACGTTTGCAAGACAACAACCATATGCACGAACAGTTCGACGACGTTTATGCAGCAGCACGGACTATCAGCTCGGAGGCCATGGCTGCGGTTACCTTTGACGCTGCATCACAGACAGGAGCTCCTGTGATGGTGTACTCAACGACAAACCTGGGTGCACGAATGGCAAAACGTCATTTTTTCGGATCAATCCACGTTCTGTTTACAGCATCAAGATGGTCGCATCCGTGTTTGGCGACATCGCGGTGAACGCACATTGGAAGCGTATATTCGTCATCGCCATACTGGCGTATCACCCGGCATGATGATATGGGGTGCCATTCGTTACACGTCTCGGTCACCTCTTTTTCGCATTGACGGCACTTTGAACAGTGGACGTTACATTTCAGATGTGTTACGATCCGTGGCTCTACCCTTCATTCCATCCCTGCGAAAATCCACATTTCAGCAGGATAATGCACGACCGCATGTTTCAGGTCCAGTACGGGCCTTCCTGGATACAGAAAATGTTCGACTTCTGCCCTGGCCAGCACATTCTCCAGATCTCTCACCAATTGAAAACGTCTGGTCAATGGTGGCCGAGCAATTGGCTCGTCACAATACGCCAGTCACTACTCTTGATGAACTATGGTATCGTGTTGAAGCTGCATAGACAGCTGTACCTGTACACGCCATCCAAGCTCTGTTTGACCCAATGCACAGGCGTATCAAGGCCGTTATTACGGCCAGAGGTGGTTGTTCTGGGTACTGATTTCTCAGGATCTATGCACCCAAACTGCGTGAAAATGTAATCACATGTCAGTTCTAGTATAATATATATTTGTCCAATGAATACCCATTTATCATCGGCATTTCTTTTTGGTGTAGCAATTGTAATGGCCAGTAGTGTAGTTTACGTGACGACACTAGGTTGCATGTAACAGCGCAACGGGCCGCAGTGCGTGAACTGCGCGCTAGGCGAAGCTCGTTGGTGAAATTAAACACAACGAAATAGATTCGCACTTCGCAATTCGGGATTGTTTTCAGATGTTTGTGATAAATGAAAATTTGAGCCGGACGTGAGGTCCTATTCTGTATCGTTCATACCGATCGGTGTAGTAGGTTAGGCTCGGTAGTGACGTCATTCTCGGTTCTTTATCGAAATATCCTATTCAGTAAGCTTCTGGGACGTGTTAACGAACGGTCGTCCCACCGATTTTACAATTGTACCGAGAGGTTTTGTATTTCGGTCTGGCCCTGTCGATCGGTGAGCTATGGTTTATGTACACCTGTAATTTGTTATTTTAAAGATATTTAGCGGTCAGAATGAGATTCCCACTCTGCAGCGGAGTGTGCGCTGATATGAAACTTCCTGGCAGATTAAAACTGTGTGCCGGACCAAGACTCGAACTCGGGACCTTTGCCTTTCGCTGGCAAGTGCTCTACCAACTGAGCTACCCAAGCACGACTCACGGCCCGTCCTCACAGCCTTACTTCTGCCAGTATCTCGTCTCCTACCTTCCAAACTTTACAGAAGCTCTCCTGCGAACCTTGCAGAACTAGCACTCCTGAAAGAAAGGATATTGCGAAGACATGCCTTAGCCACAGCCTGGGGGATGTTCCCAGAATGAGATTTTCACTCTGCAGCGAAGTGTGCGCTGATATGAAACTTCCTGGCAAATTAAAACTGTGTGCCGAACCGAGACTCGAACTCGGGACCTGGTAGAGCACTTGCCCGCGAAAGGCAAAGGTCCCGAGTTCGAGTCTCGGTGCACCACACAGTTTTAATCTGCCAGGAGGTTTCATATCAGCGCACACTTCGCTGCAGAGTGAAAATCTCATTCTGGAAACATACCCCAGGCTGTGGCTAAGCCATGTCTCCACAATATCCTTTCTTTCAGGAGTGCTAGTTCTGCAAGGTTCGCAGGAGAGCTTCTGTAAAGTTTGGAAGGTAGGAGACGAGATACTGGCAGAAGTAAAGCTGTGAGGACGGGCTGTGAGTCGTGCTTGGGTAGCTCAGTTGGTAGAGCACTTGCCTGCGAAAGGCAAAGGTCCCGAGTTCGAGTCTCGGTCGGGCACACAGTTTTAATCTGCCAGGAAGTTTCATATTTAGCGGTTTTAGCTTTGGATTTAGTGATTGCGTTATTAAAGAATCACCAGAGGACGCATCCAGTTGGAAAGTGAGTTCATAATAGACTACTTTCCTTTGTTAGAAATATGGTTATGTTGGGTTGTTCAAATGGCTCTGAGCACTGTAGTTAGGTTGTTACTGTGAATGATAACGTCCAAACTGAAAACGTTTTCGGTCAATATTCTCTCAAAATACGTGTTATTTTAATGCAAATAAGAGTTTAAAGATCATTAAATAGCAAGACATCGGCTCTGCTTACGTATATTACATGAGTGTGAACTGATGTTACTAGTCACTTTGTGTACTTTTTCCCACAAATGGTTTAGTTAGTAATTATCGAAACGTTTCTACAACTTTCAAGTAACAATGGAAAGCAATTATGTGAAGCCTGACACTAGAAACCTTCCAAACTATTACGCATTTCTGACTTACGCCGGCCGGAGTGGCCGTGCGGTTCTAGGCGCTACAGTCCGGAACCGAGCGACCGCTACGGTCGCAGGTTCGAATCCTGCCTCAGGCATGGATGTGTGTGATGTCCTTAGGTTAGTTAGGTTTAATTAGTTCTAAGTTCTAGGCGACTGATGACCTCAGAAGTTAAGTCGCATAGTGCTCAGAGCCATTTGAACTATTTGACTTACGCAGCATCGTGTGGCAACGAGGTCAGCCTACGTTCCTACGCAATAGTACAAGAATACAGCCACGCGTAGTAGTTGATTAGCACAGCAAAGTGGATGCCGGCACGGTATCTCAGTGTGTTCGGTCAGAGGGTTAGCTGCCCTCTGTAATAAAAAAAAAACTGAGTTACTGGATCAACGTCTTACGACGTCCGCACCGAGCAGATACAACGAACAAAAACCAACAAAATGAGATAAAAAAAAGTGGTTAGCACGTGGGATTACTACGTAAGGACATAGGTTCGCGCACAGATGGGTGCAAATTTTTTTTTCCTCTTCATATATACAACACGTTTTGAGACATTGTTATTCGTATAACTTAAGATTTTTCTGCAATATTACTTACATGTAAGAGCGCACTTCCTCAGTAATGATTTCGTGATTTCTGTGTGTTTAAAATTCGAAATATGAAATTGTTGGAGATGAAATTGCTGTGAGTGAAACAACAGACAGTGACCTTTATATTTTTTCTTGTCAGAAATAATTCACCATTTTTTCCGAATATGTAGTGATTTCCGAGTATGCGGTTAGACAGGAATCTAACAGCACAACATAAATTACAGGGAATGTGACTAGCAGCAATCATCTTCATAATTGTGCTTGTCACAAGTCTTTATCTGCAATCAAATCCTCAACGACAGTAGATAGAGATGAAAGACCTCCGCCGTAATATTTTTAGACTGTAGCACCATATACGAAACATTTTCATTCATGAGATGCATGTTATAAACTTCGACGAACTGCAAGAGCTCTCGAAAACGCGTTTTTTCAATTTTATTTTTAAGACGGAAATCGTTGACGTAACATATAGGGAAATGGGCTACTTCATCATTTGGATCCCTAAGAGCGAGTTATAACAACATTCTGTTTATCTTCTTATTATTTTAGCACAGGCTATAAATACTGGCCAAAACTGTTCAATAATAAGTGCCTCTCCATACCCAGGGTTGCCGTTTTTGTTTCAAATAAAATACCCATAAACGACAATCACAATAGCAATCCTAAACACTCTTTCAGTGTCACTGAACTGTGAACCTACCAACCTCATTTTCGTCCGACATTTCCGCTGGTATTTTAGCAACATTTCGTACTGCGAAAACGCAAGTTCGGTGCTGCAAATTATAGCGCGCCTGTGTCGTCTGCTTGCCGCTTTGTGTTCGTGGCGCTGTGCGCGCTGCAGTGCGCATGCGTGGATGTGCGGCCGCTTGCTTTTGATTGGCTTGCGCGACGCGAATCGTCAACAGCGCTTCGGTTCTGTAGACCCGAACGCTATCGCTACCGAAATGCATACTGAATAGAGGTGGGACTCTAATTCGAGTACTAGACCGTTCGGTGCTCTTGAGTACCGAAACGATCGGACTCGAATCCGGATTTTCCACTTTGGCTGTCCACAACACCTCCAGCGCCGAGTCAGACTTCATTATGTCATGGAGTTCACAACCCTTACACTCGCACATTTCGTGAATCACTCACAGGGAGATAAAAATATTTTTATCGTCATTTTAGCCCACCGAGGCATGGATACAACTGTGATCATTACAATGTCTGTGTGCCGAGCGAGGTGGCGCAGTGGTTAGCATGCCGGACTTGCGTCCGGCCATCCTGATTTAGGTTTTCCCTGATATCCGTACATCGCTTCAGGCAAATGCTGGGATGGTTCCTTTGAAAGGGCACAGCCGATTTCCTTCCCCATCCTTCCCTCATCCAATGGGACCGATGACCTCGCCGTTTGGTCGCTTCCTCCAAATCAAACAACCAACCAATGTCTGTATACACACAGTGTCTGTAAGTTCACATTACAATGTCCTTCAGACACGCATGCGTGATACAGACACTTGAGAATGCTAAATCATCATCGATTGCACCCGTACCATATTTCTATGCGCCAGGAATTGCATGGCGACGACTTTGAACATCGTGTACAGTTCAACCACTGGGCACAAGAGAAATTACGGGACGATGACAGATTTTTTGCACGCGTTCTATTTAGTGACGAAGCGTCATTCACCAACAGCGGTAACATAAACCGGTATAATATGCACTATTGGGCAACGGAAAATCCACGATGGTTGCGACAAGTGGAACATCAGCGACCTTGGCAGGTTAATGCATACTGCGGCATTATGGGAGGAAGGATAATTGGCCCCCATTTTATCGATGGAAATCTAAATGGTGTAATGTATGCTGATTTCCTACGTAATGTTCTACCGGTGTCACTACAAGATGTTTCACTGCATGAGAGAATAGCGATGTACTTCCAACATGATGGATGTCCGGCACATAGCTTGCGTGCGGTTGAAGCCGTATTGAGTAGCATCTTTCATTACAGGTGGATTGGTCGTCGAAGCACCATACCATGGCCCGCACGTTCACCGGATCTGACGTCCCAGGATTTCTTTCTGTGGGGAAAGTTGAAGGATATTTGCTATCGTGATCCACCGACAACGCCTGACAACATGCGTCAGCGCATCGTCAATGCATGTGCGAACATTACAGAAGGCGAACTACTCGCTGTTGAGAAGAATGTCGTTACACGTATTGCCAAATGCATTGAGGTTGACGGTCATCATTTTGAGCATTTATTGCATTAATGTGGTATTTACAGGTAATCACGCTGTAACAGCATGCGTTCTCAGAAATGATAAGTTCACAAAGGTACATGTATCACATTGGAACAACCGAAATAAAATGTTCAAAAGTACCTACGTTCTGTATTTTAATTTAAAAAACCTACCTGTTACCAACTGTTCGTCTAAAATTGTGAGCCATATGTTTGTGACTATTACAGCGCCATCTATCTCAAAGAGAAAGAAGTGATCCAACAAAAACATTCATATTTATTTACGTACTACAAGGATATGTAATAAAAAATGTGGGCTCCTATTTAAAAAAAATACAGTTGATATCCGTTTGACCTATGGCAGCGCCGTCTAGCGGGCCAACCATAGCGGCATCTGGTTTCCCCCTTCAAGCTAGACGAGTTTAGTTCTTTGTAGATTTCTCGTTTGACGCTTGGACGATCAGAGAGTCTCATTTTCTTCTACGCACCGATTTTGGAATTTTCGTCACATGATAACTGTTTTACACGTGACTATGTCACAGTCGTTGGTTTGTTGGTTGGTTTGGGGAAGGCTACCAAACAGCGAGGTCATCGGTCCCATTGGATTAGGGAAGGAAGTCTGCGGGATGGTTCCTTTGAAAGGGCACGGCTATTTGCCTGAAGCGATTTACGGAAATCACGGGAAACCTCAATCAGGATGACCGGACGCGGGTTTGAACCATCGTCCTCCCGAACGTGAGTCCAGTGTATTAACCACTGCGCCACCTCACTCGGTATCACAGTCGTGGTTTATGTACACAATACGCAATGTCACTAATGGTGTCTGTTTCCTATCAGCTATAAAAGGCACGTACACACACACTAACACCCCACAGAGCCGGCACCTTTTACCGACTTCCACCCTCTACCACCTAAATCGTTAATGCTTCAGGGTGACAATTACTGAACTATATGAAAAAAAGAAATAGTTACAAGCTACAGCTAGCACACACTTTATTTAACATGTAAAGTCACGACAGATATTCGGATTTAGGTTAAGACATGTTCGATGTGACTGCCATCATTGGCGATGATGTGGCGCAGACGAATAGCGAAATTCTGCATGACCCTCTGAAGTGTCGGAACATCGATGCTGTCCATGACCTCCTGATTGGCTGTTTTCAGCTCAACATGGTTCTGGGGCTATTGCTGTACACTTTGTCTTTAATATAGCCTCACAAAAAGGAGTCGCATGTGTCCAGATCCGGAGAATACGACGGCCAATCGAGGCCCATGCCAGTGGCCTCTGGGTCCCCAGAGCCAGAATGCGGTCCCCAAAGTGCTCCTCCAGGACATCAAACACTCTCTTGCTTCGATGGGCTCGGGCTCTGTCTTGCATGAATCACATATTGTCGAAATCAGGGTCACTTTGGATAATGGGAATGAAATCATCTTCCAAAAACCTTCACGTAGCGTTCGGTAGTCACCGTTCCATTAAGGAATATCCCACCGATTATTCTGTGACTGGAAATTGCACAACACACAGTCTCGCGTTGAGGGTGAAGAGATTTTTCGATCACGAAATGCGGATTCTCAGTCCCCTAAATGCGCCAATTTTGTTTATTGACGAACTCATCCAAATGAGAGTGGACTTCGTCGCTAAACCAGACAATATTCACATCGTACTAATTCCCATAATACCCCGCGGCCAACCGTGCAGTTTGAACGTCCTAACGCAAACAGTTCGGAAGTTACGAGGATTTTATTTCCTATAGTTCAATAACTGTCGCCTGTATGTACTATACTACTGACGTAAAATGCAATACCATTAAACTGCATTCGCCAGTGTACTGGATATCATTTGCGTGTACAGTGTGCGCAACTATTCCAACCGACAATGTTAATTTTCCCACAAATATCCATGTCTTTATACTGATTTCAGCTACTGTATAAACACAGATATTGTAACCATCAATGACTGATCCATGCCTTGACAGGTTAAAATTACCTTAAAAATATTTCTCT
This sequence comes from Schistocerca nitens, assembly GCF_023898315.1. NCBI lineage: Eukaryota > Metazoa > Arthropoda > Insecta > Orthoptera > Acrididae > Schistocerca > Schistocerca nitens. The sequence goes on along the minus strand of NC_064616.1, from coordinate 886,253,121 downwards.
TTCCTTGTACGTGAATCGCGAATATTGCGAGCGTAAGGGTCGTGGACTCGGTAACATATCGAAGTTTAGGTCAGTCCTGGAGGGATGCTCGGATAGTCGAAGCAGTGACAGTCTGCCTTCGGCGGTGCTGCAACACGGACGTCCCTGCCGTGGAAGTTTGGTCGTGCGCGGTTGTTTACCTATTCGGCGTACTCGCACGTTTCGACGATTCGATATAGAATGGTTTTCGAATGAATATGCCAGACTGAAAGCCTATCAAATTGAAAGGTTCCTACGCGAGGAAGTTAAACTTGACTACAACGAACTTATTGGAATACGCCTCGCCATAGTGAGCACTGTCGTTTACGTCAAACTGATTAACGATGCAATGTGTGATAGAATCATTGAGATACTAAACATGGACTCAAATTTCGTCACTCTGATGGACATGTTGGAGAAGTAACTATTGATCACGCAAGACTGGGCTTACGAAGCATACGTACTTTCGATCTTCCCTTCGAGGTTCCGTGTGACTTGGTGATTCACGCCTTACGCCCATATGGAAAAGTGCTTAGCCACGTAGAGGAAAAATGGTCTAACTTCACGATTTACCCTGTTCTCAATGGGGTACGTCAAATCAGAATAAAACTGACACGACATGTGCAGTGGTGCTAAAAAGTATTCGAACGACCTGAATTGCATTTCGCCTGATTCGCATACAACCCTCTTAACGCAGCTGTCTAGCAGGTCCCCTAATCGCTCCTCGGTACAGTCGTTTGACTATTGAAAATGGTTCCAACAAATCACAACTAGAAAACACTGCTCTGTATCCCAATAACTCAAGATGTAAAGTAATACCACGATACTACAAATATCAGCGAACACCTTATCACAGGTAAGACTGCCCTTAAGGCTTGTAAGCTCACATTTATTAGAATAAACGACGTACCTGAAATGTTACCACTCTCATTTTTACGTCAGATAGGTAATGCACGTAGTAAGTTCGTCGTATTCAATATTTCCTCTTCAAAGTAACATACCGAACGTATTATTTAACACAAAATGACATTAAAAATTTAAGTTATTCACGAGCTGCTAGTTGAAAATATGTATGAACTTCAAATGACACGACGAACAGTCTCGTTCTGCATATGGATTCAAACCCAGGTCATGCAGACTAAGCAAAGATTTCGTGATTGACGGAAACTGTCATTCCTGACTAGGCATACAGAGAGAGATATACATCGATTGTAGACAGTATCAATTAGGATATATCACTTCAAATTACATAACGTAAACTTTTTTAACGGACGCGAATTCCTACCCAGCATCTATTGTCCCTGTTAACGAATTACGAGAGATGTTAAATATTGCTTCTTCACAAGTAACTTACTTGAAATGCCGTGAGGTAAAGCTTTGTGTTGGACAGGGATTTTCACCCAGAACCTAATCGGATTGTTATCGAATCACGATCAACTGTGACATAGCGGATTTTCTCGGCAGTAGCAAGATGTTTTAACTGAAATGACGAGACGAATCATCAATTTTTTCCCTCCCAGGACACCAACCCGGCATCTATCGCTGTTATATTCTAGAGAAATCGAACGTTAAATATGGGTTTGATACACCAGCAGTGACATGTGAGCATGTTTGAACTAGAAATAATATGACGAAGGTTTCAGTGATGACTGGTAATCGAACCCCACACATATCGTTGTTGACTATACACAAAGAGACGTCAGCTACCGAGACTACACACAAAGAGACGTCAGCTACCGAATTTTTCTCCACCAGCACCTCGGAATAACATCCTTGTACTTACAGTGATCTCGCAAATAGTTCTGTGTCTCACTGAGTCAAAAACGTCAGATATCGTTAGTGTTGACAACGAATGAAAATACACTGAACATCAAAATTATTATGCACCAGCAAGCAGGTGTTCTCATGCTAGAGCTTGATAATACATTTTGAAAACTTTAGTGCCAGGCGAGGATTCGAACCCATTCACACGCAATATGAGGAGATGTTGAGGAATCTGCAGTTTTTACAAACAATAAATTGCAGTCGAGCTGTATTGTCACGAAGTGATCAAATTCCGTGTAAAGGGCGGTCTGAGTTGCATTCCCAGTTCAGAACCAATTTTATCGACATACAGAAGCTCAAATAAAAGATGGAATAAGTGTCCTGTGACATAAAACATGTTTTTGTGTTTCGTCACTAGAAATAAATAACTAGTATAAGAAAGGTTACTGTTGATAGACTTTCTACATGTCGCCACTCCTGACTTTATTGTGGTTCAACCTATTGTCTAGTTGTTAGAGAAGGAATATCGTGTTTAATGTGAACTTCAGACAACAATGCCATTATACCTTCTTCACTTGACGTAGCCAGAAGAGAATAGAATCTGTCTCTACCTATAAAAAATCATCGGCAGAAGTTGGAATCGAACCCAGGCCATGAGTAGATGAATCTATCATCAATCCAACAGACCACCAAATCCTGGTCCCTGTGGCTCATTTTTTATTGTAACGCCATTGCACCGCACTTGATGAGAATTCTGACAAACAGGCTCCCTGTAGTGGTCTGCAGCATGTTCAATACATTCATTTACTTAGTTGACCGAATCGCCATGAACTAGCTGCCTCGGCTACCCAGTGCATACATCGAATTCAATTTTGTAATCACCGAAATAAAATCACGTATCTGCTACCTACACAGAACTGCCAACAGTGTAGGATGCATAAATTTAAATGGGAAGTGTTCCTTTCGACTAGAGCTATTCTGTTGCGCTATCTGTTTGTCGAAAACGTCACGCAGTGCGAAAGAAAAACTGTAACTGTCTGTCTCTCAGACGTCTACACCCGGCCTTATCCATTATTGTTGTTGACTTCTGGAGCTGCTGTAGCTATGGTTCACCTAGCAGTGTAGCGATAAGTGTAGTGCACTGTAGACAAAATGTCGCGAGTTCAAATACGTTCACTGTTACATTTTTTTAAATGCAATTCTGTGTGCTGAAGTTATCACTCTAATGGAACTTTGAACACAATTCCCCTCACTTCTCAACCCAAAATAGTCGCATGTGGAAAAAGGGCCAACTACTGTGGCATTTTGTTCTTTTCAGATTTAATAGACGGCCAGGCTGCAGATGCATCTCGAAACTTTTGTATTATGTATGGGGAGAGCGCATCATGCCAAAATACGTCAGAAAAGTATTTTCTACATTGGCTGTCGTGTGGTAGTGGCATTTTATTCTTCTTCAAACATTGTTTGACAACTTTAACTCAGAACAAGTTTTCTACATGCATGTAATCAATAAACTGCATGTGCATTGTCAGACTGTTATAGATAACATCAGAGAATTCGCATATATCGTTGATGATTAATTTCTCTCTCATGTCTACTATTGTTTAAACAATACTAAAAGAAACCATACGGAAATTGTGCACTGTATTATAAGAAATGAAATAGAACTACCCATGATAACCTTACGACGAAAGTCTGTTTTAATAAAGCTGAGTATTTGTACACAAGCTTGCCTCTGTCGGACCAAATTAGTAAAATACTACTCACTTAGATTTCGTTTAGGTCTGTGTTTAATTGGTATGCTGTGTCATATTCAAGAGGTATGCAAATGTAGCATTTCATAAATAAAGTTATGTATTCCTAGAAACCCAAAATTTGCTTGTCAGCAACGGAAGAGGCATTACCTGTTGTGCAGCATTGTAAGCTTTTCACCATTGCAATATGTGCCGAAAGTGTTTTCTTGCGTTTACCTTATCGATGTTTGATCTGACTGCTTGTAGCTCTTTCACAGAAGGGATAAAAGCGTTCCATTCAGCGAGACTGGAATCACGAACCAGAACAGGTGTTTTTTTTTTTTTTACAAGAAATTATGCCCATTAAGACAGAAACTAAAGTGCAGATGCGGCCACTGTGCAGATCTGCGCTTTTTCGTCTCAGATCTATACAAATATTGCACACTAACCAGCGTATTCATTGATTCATTGCGTTCGTAATGTTTCCCTGTTGTTTAGTCTTATAATGATGATTGGGATCCACACAGCCCGCATCTCGTGGTCGTGCGGTAGCGTTCTCGCCTCCCACGCCCGGGTTCCCGGGTTCGATTCCCGGCGGGGTCAGGGATTTTCTCTGCCTCGTGATGGCTGGGTGTTGTGTGCTGTCCTTAGGTTAGTTAGGTTTAAGTAGTTCTAAGTTCTCGGGGACTGATGACCATAGCTGTTTAGTCCCATAGTGCTCAGAGCCATTTGAACCATTTGGGATCCACACACGAGTCTGATTGTTTCTTTGTATACTTCCATCTACTACCTTTGTGTGTTATTGCTTGGTGTTCAAAAAGCAAACTGTTACGCCTGCTCCTACGAGGTATTAGAACGAGGTCGCAAGAAGGCTAACGAAGTATAATCAAAATACATTGAGACACCAATTTGTCTGTCGCCATGGTGTTAAATCGACAGAAATAGTTGGGTATTATTGCCTGCATCACCGGCATCCCATTGCTGTCTTCTGTTACTGACATTTTCATATTACCCTGAACACAAGACGCCGAGGTAAATGAGTATATATTCCTTGACGAAACATCCCACATTCCAATCATCCTGATCCATTCATTACATGCATTGGCAGCAATGAGTGATAGAAAAGGTGTTGTGAGGTGACGAATGACAGTAACAAAGGTAGTAATAAGAAACCAGTAATCAAGGATGTTTACTGCATTACAGACAATTGTTAACGATTAAAAAAATAACCAAGGAAGGATGAGTGTTTAATTTGCACACTGCATAGGTGTTCTTACCACTTCGTTACTGAATTCTGTTCTGGTTGTTTGCAGAGGGAAAAGAAAGAACCCTGCAGCCATACATATCGCTAGTACAACGAGATATTACCTATCAAATATCCTTGCTGTAAATCACGAGACGAACATGGAAGCATACAAAGAAACAATCACACTCATGGGTGTGGATCCCGTCCATCATTAGAAGACTAAACAAGAGGGAAACATTACGAAAGCAATGAATACGCTGGTTAGTATATATTATTTGTATAGATCTGAAGATGAAAAAGCGCAGATCTGCACAGTGGCCGCATCTGAACTTTAGTTTCTGTCTTAATGGGCATAATTTTTAGTTTCTTCTCTTCTGAATTTTGAAATGAATTGATTATTACGTGGCACAGAATAATTAGTTAACTGTCTTTCTTATAGCTTCCATTCCCACCAACATTTTTCTACATTCTCGTGCAATTCATGAAATTCTACTTGTATGATCACAAGACTGCACATAGATGCAATCGATTTCGAGGTGCAAAGTGTTTGTTATCTTACTTTTCGTGACAGGTGGGCAAAGTTGATTTCCAAAGACCTTTTATTGTACTGAAACAATCTTTTGTCACAAAGTAACAAGGTAAGTTTGTTATTCGTATATATTTTGTGGGAAACTGTAATCGTGATTGAAGTTTATACACCTGTATGTTTGAAACAACTGGTAGGAGATAATAATGCATATTAACCAAACCCCACACCTCCTCTCCGTATCCTCCTATGACACGAGCATGGGATTCTCCTCACATACCGCTACAGATCTGTTCCTAGCACAACCGAGAATTGGCAACATCCTCACAAAAATTTGGCAACACTGTGACAGTGCAGTCACTTCCACGTATGGTACTGAATTGACTCGCTAGATTCACTTGATATTCTCTTTCCATTTGAATGACTCGTGCTATATAACCCCTAGACACTGAGACAGAAAATTCAATTTTTTTGCTAAAGAAATGCTATTCTTCACGTAAGTGACAACTTCTATTATCTTTCATGATGCGTTATGAGGCTGAGCGACCAATAGCATGATGAGAGTGGTGTGCTGGCAACAGTGTGTGCATAGTCCCGTGACACCGCCCATATCTCTTGTCGCAGCGGCTCAGTGAGTCGTCAGTTCTAACCGTGGCAGGGATCAGTGTATGCAAGCATTTTTTACTGATTTATTTTATGGAGCTGCGAATTTCCAGAAAAAATTCTGTAACGAAATCGGAAGAAAACATTTACACATCAAGTCCTCTTGGTAGCTCGACACAACAAGTTGTGATAATGGTCATAGATCTCGGCTTTTTGACTTCCAAGCAGCTTCACCATACAAGCGTTTCTGAAGAAATTCGAACTGACCGTCAACGGTACGAATTTCAATATTGTTCTTTACTTAAGACTCACATGCCAGGGTGATAAGTATGAAGGGAATGAACCTCTTGATTACTATAGGGCCCCTATGCTAAATTTCCACAGTAGCAAACATTTGCTAACAGCAGCTCTAGCAACTTACTTTTTCTCTGGGTAGCTTCAAATATGGGCAATTTTGTCGCCTTAAATCCAATTGAATATTTTAAATATCACTTTTGAACAGCGTTCACCTCTCCATTAATTAATTTATGGACCTCAAAACAAGCAATTTGCCTGGGTAGCTATAGAGCAGGTTCTCAAAGGTATTGACACAATGTTTCACATCCATTTACCTTAGGGAATCAAAGAAAGAAACAAAACTCATTACATTGCATTTACTCTCTCTGCCTTGACTAACACATATGAATCCATGACAAAAATAAATTATTTGAAGAATCTCTTGTGAAAGGAAAAAGAACAGGATGTGATGCTTTAATTATAGCACACTGGATCAGGAACAATGAAATTAATTCTGTGCCACATTGATGTATTTGCATACTAGTGTAATAAAATACTCATCAAATAAAAACGGTTTTGTGCCTCCGTTGCTATCGAGTATGAAACACAAATCGTAGACAGATTTTATGGGTCACCACTCAACAACATTAAAGCATGTTACACCGTCGGGAGAGAGGAGTGGAGCAGACGTTGGCAGAAGGCGAGGCAGCGAGGTGCCTCAGCCCGCGCCGGTAGCCAGCAAACGGGCCCCAGAGAACTCAGACGCATGCGGTGTTCAGAGGCAGATGAGCGGCCCAGAAATCTCTCGCTAAAATAGTGTTCAACCAAACTGTTATTACCAATGGGACAGAAAGCGAAATATATTGTAGATTCGCTTGAATTGCACTCGTAGCTTCAGCATGGAGAGGAAAGGGGCGATAAAAATTTTGTCGACATGTGCTTTCTGTTGCTAGATGTCGTATTAGATAGTCTCGTGTTTTACCTCAAGACTACGGTCGTGGCCAAGACTGATGTACTCAGACTGCAGTCAAGACTTCCTCTGGGAAGTGCTGTAGTCTACAATGTTGCCAGATTGAGCATATTGCCGGACATAGAATTCTGAGGGGAGCATGACTGTATTGCCCACCTTATGTGAACGATTCAGTGGTCAATTTTTTTGTGTAAGACTGTATCTACAACACATATTGCACGCTGAAGACCCAGAAGAATTAAAAAAGCAAAATTAGTTTATGAGAGCAACGTTAACTATAGCGTTCGAAGTATTCATAGTATGGCACACGTGTTTGTAAATGCCTTCCAATGCCCACTCAAGAAAGACAAGGATACATAGTCTAGCTTCAATATTATAAATACGCCTCAGTTTGTGAATGAACTCAGACTTAGATTGATAATCATTTTGAATATTTAGCAGTACTGTACCCATTGGTGTTAAACTCGTTTTCAACCAGTGATTCCCACAGCTACAGGAACACTACTTGTGATACCTCTTGGACAAAATACTTGTGCGGTGCTATCAGACGGAAAGATCAACCTGACACTAACAGTGGGAAGTTTGTTTTACAACCTTCGTACTTGGATAAAGAGCTTTTCCTACTTGAAATATCTGTCAACGTTGCTGCATAAGACGATTTAAAAAGAAACTAAATTCCTTCAGCTACGACAGTGTCTAAAGAAATCGTCTTAACGGCACTAAATCGTAGTTTGTGAATCGTTTACCAGCCGTGCTCTGCCGCATTTCGCTGATTGGAAGGCAAGAAGCTTACTGACAAATTTCACAGAAGGAAAAGGGGGACGAAATGTCTCCAACTGGAAGGTCATGTTGTTTTATTTAAATGATTACAAAATCAATTGATTTTCTAAAACATTCTCTGTCATACAAAACTTGAAACAAGTCACGTCGACCAAAACATATGGAAGAACTGACAGCGACGTATATCGGAAGGCAGTAAGATCCCTTGGCTTTTGGTTTGGCAGTATTCGACATGTAACGCTGCGCTAGTGCACACGATACTCCTTAAAGCCTGTACTATAGTAAGTTCACGGGCTTCACCTTAAGAGAAAGGGTTTTTGTATAGACATTGACCGCGTGTACCTGAATGGAGGCAAATCAGACTTATACCCACTCAGTAATAACAATGATACGTCAAGCAAGTCCGAAATGCAACTACACGTCAGGACGGACAAGAAACAACACAGATGATGTTACCAATTTGTTAATAATACGGTCGCCAGCCTAATTAGGCATTAACTGAGTTTCTTCCCTGTACAAGTTGATGTACGTTCGAGCATAACAACACGTAGTAACACTGCATAATATGGTAAATTTTAGAACCAGAAAATCTACTGAACTGATAATTTCACTTTCAGTACCAATATGGATAAACCATAAATACACAACATTACACTATAATGTTTACTACGAAACTTCGTACTGCCTATTGACCTGATTAAAACCGGGCATACGTTACCCTAGAAATAGCACTTTCGAAACACACACACAATGTCAATTTTGATAAATGTAAAACACTGATAAAATTTGGTTTTTGTATTGGCTTTAACTTTGCTGGTGTAATCAGTTTAGAACACTTCAGAATTCAAATGAATAAGAAAGAGGGGGGGGGGGGGGGGGGGGAGACCCTGAAACTGTTACGATCACTGTATCAAAACAATTAATTTATTGAAATTATTAAGCACTCAAAATTTCCACTATATGAGTTACTACTCTTTTTAGCTTATTTCCTGCTCATTTAATTACCATTATATCTTCCTCAAAATAATTAAACTTCATTACTAAACCAATTTCAAAATTATCTTCCCACTTTGTCAGACCTTTGTTATTTACCTATAGATTCATTAACAAAACAGTTCTTTAAACATCATTCTAACATAGCTAGGTCTGCAAGTAATTATTATTAACATAAACTTTAAATCTTCATCTCGGGACACTCGGATTGCACAACATGTGGAAAGGACCCTGTCTAGGTTAGTTGTGAGGATAATTAAATGATAGGACAGTTCTGGTAAAATTTAAGTTGTTATTGAACAGTATGGAACAAAAGTAACACTGGTCCACACGAATACAGCACTAAAAGTTTCAACCTGTTCGTATAGATGCGGCGGTCGGCAGACAGCGAGATGGCGAGGCACAGGGCACACATACAATCACAGCAATGGCTCTTGATGTATCGGCACTTTGCTTCTTCTTAGCGTCACAATTCTTTTCCATTTAGTGCCTATGGAATTTTGCCATGCTGTATAGGCGTCGGGACGGCACATCCGAGGCTCAATGAAACTACGTCTTCCAGGAGAGCCTCCTCGATCCAGAACGTGTGGCTCAGACCAATGCCCAACTCCGACTACTACTGCTGAGCCCGTTATGCCGTGCAGCGCCCGTGTGCATTTTCCCGCGCTCGCCTGCCATCCACCTTTTACCGCTCCCCTACAGACAGGGTATTCACCAGAGGTTTTGCATTCTACATATCCCAATACATTGCCTACGTATGGACCAGACGCACAATTACAACTTTAACATCTTACAACAGATTCAACGTTTCTTACATTTCCATTCTGTTACAATATTGTTTGACATTTGACATAAACATTAATATTCACATCGAAATTTGTTTACAGTTTTCTTAACACAATGACATGAAAAGAAAAGAAAAGAAATGAAATCAGAATATCGATTACACTAATTTATCGAAAATCAGAAGAAAAAAAATTATATGTGCAATAATACAGCGTTGTTGTTACAGACAGCCATTTCTAGGCGCAACTAAATGAAGAAAGACAGCGCGTTTTTGTTATCAAGTGATGTCTTCATCAATTACTTTAGTTTTAATGTAATCTACGAGTAATTGCTGATGTTTGATATTAACATGAAAAGAATTCCGTAGACAGGGAAAGAACCTGTTCTTCTTGATAATCATTTTGAATATTTAGCAGTACTGTACCCATTGGTGTTAAACTCGTTTTCAACCAATGATTCCCACAGCTACAGGAACACTACTTGTGATACCTCTTGGACAAAATACTTGTGCGGTGCTATCAGACGGAAAGATCAACCTGACACTAACAGTGGGAAGTTTGTTTTACAACCTTCGTACTTGGATAAAGAGCTTTTCCTACTTGAAATATCTGTCAACGTTGCTGCATAAGACGATTTAAAAAGAAACTAAATTCCTTCAGCTACGACAGTGTCTAAAGAAATCGTCTTAACGGCACTAAATCGTAGTTTGTGAATCGTTTACCAGCCGTGCTCTGCCGCATTTCGCTGATTGGAAGGCAAGAAGCTTACTGACAAATTTCACAGAAGGAAAAGGGGGACGAAATGTCTCCAACTGGAAGGTCATGTTGTTTTATTTAAATGATTACAAAATCAATTGATTTTCTAAAACATTCTCTGTCATACAAAACTTGAAACAAGTCACGTCGACCAAAACATATGGAAGAACTGACAGCGACGTATATCGGAAGGCAGTAAGATCCCTTGGCTTTTGGTTTGGCAGTATTCGACATGTAACGCTGCGCTAGTGCACACGATACTCCTTAAAGCCTGTACTATAGTAAGTTCACGGGCTTCACCTTAAGAGAAAGGGTTTTTGTATAGACATTGACCGCGTGTACCTGAATGGAGGCAAATCAGACTTATACCCACTCAGTAATAACAATGATACGTCAAGCAAGTCCGAAATGCAACTACACGTCAGGACGGACAAGAAACAACACAGATGATGTTACCAATTTGTTAATAATACGGTCGCCAGCCTAATTAGGCATTAACTGAGTTTCTTCCCTGTACAAGTTGATGTACGTTCGAGCATAACAACACGTAGTAACACTGCATAATATGGTAAATTTTAGAACCAGAAAATCTACTGAACTGATAATTTCACTTTCAGTACCAATATGGATAAACCATAAATACACAACATTACACTATAATGTTTACTACGAAACTTCGTACTGCCTATTGACCTGATTAAAACCGGGCATACGTTACCCTAGAAATAGCACTTTCGAAACACACACACAATGTCAATTTTGATAAATGTAAAACACTGATAAAATTTGGTTTTTGTATTGGCTTTAACTTTGCTGGTGTAATCAGTTTAGAACACTTCAGAATTCAAATGAATAAGAAAGAGGGGGGGGGGGGGGAGACCCTGAAACTGTTACGATCACTGTATCAAAACAATTAATTTATTGAAATTATTAAGCACTCAAAATTTCCACTATATGAGTTACTACTCTTTTTAGCTTATTTCCTGCTCATTTAATTACCATTATATCTTCCTCAAAATAATTAAACTTCATTACTAAACCAATTTCAAAATTATCTTCCCACTTTGTCAGACCTTTGTTATTTACCTATAGATTCATTAACAAAACAGTTCTTTAAACATCATTCTAACATAGCTAGGTCTGCAAGTAATTATTATTAACATAAACTTTAAATCTTCATCTCGGGACACTCGGATTGCACAACATGTGGAAAGGACCCTGTCTAGGTTAGTTGTGAGGATAATTAAATGATAGGACAGTTCTGGTAAAATTTAAGTTGTTATTGAACAGTATGGAACAAAAGTAACACTGGTCCACACGAATACAGCACTAAAAGTTTCAACCTGTTCGTATAGATGCGGCGGTCGGCAGACAGCGAGATGGCGAGGCACAGGGCACACATACAATTACAGCAATGGCTCTTGATGTATCGGCACTTTGCTTCTTCTTAGCGTCGCAATTCTTTTCCATTTAGTGCCTATGGAATTTTGCCATGCTGTATAGGCGTCGGGACGGCACATCCGAGGCTCAATGAAACTACGTCTTCCAGGAGAGCCTCCTCGATCCAGAACGTGTGGCTCAGACCAATGCCCAACTCCGACTACTACTGCTGAGCCCGTTATGCCGTGCAGCGCCCGTGTGCATTTTCCCGCGCTCGCCTGCCATCCACCTTTTACCGCTCCCCTACAGACAGGGTATTCACCAGAGGTTTTGCATTCTACATATCCCAATACATTGCCTACGTATGGACCAGACGCACAATTACAACTTTAACATCTTACAACAGATTCAACGTTTCTTACATTTCCATTCTGTTACAATATTGTTTGACATTTGACATAAACATTAATATTCACATCGAAATTTGTTTACAGTTTTCTTAACACAATGACATGAAAAGAAAAGAAAAGAAATGAAATCAGAATATCGATTACACTAATTTATCGAAAATCAGAAGAAAAAAAATTATATGTGCAATAATACAGCGTTGTTGTTACAGACAGCCATTTCTAGGCGCAACTAAATGAAGAAAGACAGCGCGTTTTTGTTATCAAGTGATGTCTTCATCAATTACTTTAGTTTTAATGTAATCTACGAGTAATTGCTGATGTTTGATATTAACATGAAAAGAATTCCGTAGACAGGGAAAGAACCTGTTCTTGGGCAACTACTTCTATAATGACCAAAAGGTATTAAATGATTTTCATGCACATGTGTTCCAGCTGCAGTATGAAGAAAATGAGAGTAATAATGACGGTAATAATCGAATTATCCGGTAACTTCACACTTCACAGTGGATTTTCTCGAACTAAGAAATTTGATGAACTAGTGAAGATTTCAAAATGGCTTCACATCGAGGCCATGATGCCTAGAGGAGTCTTTACATCCTGCTGACGTGAGAATAGCATAATCTCCACGTCAGGTTCTTGCTTCTACTTAACCATTTAATAGATTCGTATTTTTTTCCACTGTGACTAATTTTGCAAGCTAAGCATATGATCCGTTACAGCACACTCCTGGGGTGGGAAATGTGGCCACAATGGTCTGGTGGAACGAACTATCACAGGTTCAGTGCGTGGGTTCAGGCATTTACTTCTAAGAGGCACAAACAGATTTACTTTACCTCTGGTAACCTCAAGAAAAAGACTTATACTTCAGAATCCGCATGAAACATCATGTTACTTCATTACCAACTGGGCAGAGCCGGTTTACGTTGGGAAAGGACATAGGCGGGAGTCATGGTAAACGGAAATACTGTCGCCAACGTAAACTTACTTACATTAGAAAGTTTTATTTTATTTGATGAATCGATAGCCATTTAAAGGAACAGGGCTCTTATTTTACTTGTACTTGATTGAACTACAGACGTTGAAAAATTTTGTGCTGGACTGTGATTTGAATTCGTGTCTCCTCTCTCGAGGATCTGAATCTCTCGGAACAGTATAGTCCAATCATTTCGTTCCTTTTCCCAAGACTGCAATCTTCTCTAGGTCTCCTCCAGATGTAAGCATGTGGGTCCGAATACTGATCCAGTACAAAAATATTCATAATTTCATTTCAAGCCCCATCACGTGCACACCGGCCTGCTAGTGAAAATTAACATGCATTTTTAATGTCTGTTCATGTGTTGCCAACATTCGCAATAGATGTCGTTATTTCTGGTCAAACACGCACACATCTTACTGTTGGTGAGTAACCAATTGATACTTAAGCTATATTCGTGGATGATAAAGAAGGACGGTAGGTGTGCGGTTCGATTGTCGCTCAGCCACAGAAAAGTGTATTCTTATTTTAGAATCAAACAGCTAGCAGCTGGTAAGAAAAACCGATACATAACATTTGATTTTACTTAGTCAACAATCCGATTACATGTTGGGTTCGTATCTTCGTCACAGAACTTCACATCATGCGCTTCATCTTTAATTGCATGCACACTTTGTTACTTCTGTATGATGGTATATCAGACATCTTCCGTGGTTAGTTAACAGGGACGAAAGGGTCTTGATAGGAGTCCCGGTTTATTACGAAAACTGTGGTCTTTTATTTTCAAGTTTAGATTTGGTTACTGATATTGGCGAAAATTTCGGTAATTCATGACTCTTCGTGGCTAGTCAGCAATATGATTAGATTAGATTAGATTAAATTTGATTCGATTAGTATTTGTTCCTTAGATCATGAATACGACATTTCGTAATGATGTGGAACGTGTCATTTTAATGAAAGATTTCTTTACATACCATGATGCAATTTCTTTACAACAATTATTTACTCTCTCTCTCATTCTTCTTTATATTTCTCTCTCTCTCTCTCTCATTGTTCTTTATATTTCTCTCTCTCTCTCTCTCTCTCTCTCTCTCTCTCTCCTCACACACACACACACACACACACATACACACACATACACAAACATTGTTTTTTATTTTTATTTGTTTGTTGTGCTCGACTATCGGCCAGGCACGAAAACGTCCGTGAATGAGTTTCTTAGTTTTGAGTACGAAAGAAATATAAAAACAACTATGAGAGTTACTGATTTATGATGCTTAGTTTACAGTCAGTTCTGAGTACTATTAGTAACTACGCTCCAGTCCCTAAACCTAGTTACAGAAATGCGAATCAGACGCCTTACGTATTCTAGGCCGTGCCAGTCGCATCTTTGAGATGCCTGCTATGGTCACTTCCCAGCCCTCTGTAGGAACGCATCGATTCGTCTTCTTCCTACTGGTACTGTAACTGAGATTTGACAACAAGGCAGAGTATGTTTGGCAACTCAGTGATCGACGAGTTACTTCCTGGTGTGCACGGAATTAAGCCTCAAAGTTCACTTGATTTTTCCTATCATTTCCATTTAATAATCTGAGTTGTTATCGCTTGAGATGTAACAAAAGATTGTAAAATTACGGTTGGTTTTCAGCCCAGAAAAGTCGTTGCACGTCGAAATCGCAACTAATCTTGTCCTTTATATAGCGGCTTACACGTTCTAGTCACTATTGGCCTAGTAACAGGAATCCAAGGCACATACCTCTGCGCTAGCTATGTGGTACGTGCTGTCTCGTAAAAAAAAAAAAAAAAAAGTATGTTATGGTTCGTGATTCCAGTCTCGCTACATGGAACGTTTTTATCCCTTCTGTGAAAGAGCTACAAGTAGTCAGATCAAACATCGATAAGGAAAACGCAAGAGAATACTTTCGGCTCATATTGCAATGGTGAAAAACTTACAATACTGCACAACAGGTAATGCCTCTTTCCGTCGCTGACAAGCAAATTTTGGGTTTCTAGGAATACATAACTTTATTTATGAAATGCTACATTTGCATACCTCTTGAATATGACACAGCATACCAATTAAACACAGACCCAATCGAAATCTAAGTGAGTAGTATTTTACTAATTCGGTCCAATAGAGGCAAGCTTGTGTACAAATACTCAGCTTTATTAAAACCGACTTTCGTCGTAAGGTTATCATGGGTAGTTTTATTTCATTTCTTATAATACAGTGCACAATTTCCGTATGGTTTCTTTTAGTGCTGTTTAAACAATAGTAGACATGAGAGAGAAATTAATCATCAACGATATATGCGAATTCTCTGATGTTATCTATAACAGTCTGACAATGCACATGCAGTTTATTGATTACATGCATGTAGAAAACTTTTTCTGAGTTAAAGTTGTCAAACAAGGTATGAAGAAGAATAAAATGCCACTACCACACGACAGCTAATGTGGAAAATACTTTTCTGACGTATTTTGGCATGATGCGCTCTCCCCATACATAATACAAAAGTTTCGAGATGCATCTGCAGCCTGGCCGTCTATTAAACCTGAAAAGAACAAAATGCCGCAGTATTTGGCCCTTTTTCCACATGCAACTGTTTTGGGTTGAGAAGTGAGGGGAATTGTGTTCAACGTTCCATTAGAGTGAAAACTTCAGCAGACAGAATTGCATTTTAAAAAATGTAGCAGTGAATGTATTTGAACTCGTGACATTTTGTCTACAGTGCACTACACTTATCGTTACACTACTAGGTGAACCATAGCTACAGCAGCTCCAGAAGTCAACAACAATTCCTCCAGAACTTCCGCATTCCACAGAGTTGTGAGATAATGGATAAGGCCGGGTGTAGATGTCTGAGAGACAGACAGTTACAGCTTTTCTTTTGCACTGCACTACGTTTTCAACAAACAAATAGTGCAATAGGGTAGCTCAGGTGGAAAGGAACACTTCCTATTTAAATTTATGCATCCTACACTGTCGGCCGGCCGTTGGTGGCCGAGCGATTCTGGCGCTTCAGTCTGGATCCACGTGACAGCTACGGTCGCAGGTTCGAATCCTGCCTCAGGCATGGATATGTGTGAAGTCCTTAGGTTAGTTAGGTTTTAGTAGCCTGGCACTAAAGTTTTCATTATGTATTATCAAGCTCTAGCATGAGAACACCTATTTGCTGGTAGATAATAATTTTGATGTTTAGTGTATTTTCATTCGTTGTCAACACTAACGATATCTGACGTTTTTGGTTCCCAGTGAGATACAGAACTATTTGCGAGATCACTGTAAGTACAAGGATGTTATTCCGAGCTGCTGGTGGAGAAAAATTCGGTAGATGACGTCTCTTTGTGTGTAGTCAACAACGATACGTGTGGGGTTCGATTACCAGTCAGCGCTGAACACTTCGTCATATTATTTCTAGTTCAAACATGCTCACGTGTCGCTGCTGGTGTAACAAACCCATATTTAACGTTCGTTTTCTCTAGAATATAACAGCGATAGGTGCCGGGTTGGAGTCCTGGGAGGGAAAAAATTAATGATTCGTCTCGTCATTTCAGTTAAAACATCTTGCTACTGCCGAGAAAATCCGATATGTCACAGTTGACTGTGATTCGATAACAATCCGATTAGGTTCTGGGTTCAAATCTCTGTCCAACACAAAGCTTTACCTCACGGCATTTCAAGTAAGTTACTTGTGAAGAAGCAATATTTAACATCTCTCGTAATTCGTTAACAGGGACAATAGATGCTGGGTAGGAATTCGCGTCCGTTAAAAATGTTTACGTTATGTAATTTAAAGTTGATATTTCCTAATTAATACTGTCTACAATCGAGGTATATCTCTCTCTGTATGCCTAGCCAGGAATGACAGTTTCCGTCAGTCACGAAATCTTTGCTTAGTCTGCATGACCTGTGTTAGAATCCATATGCAGAACGAGACTGTTCGTCGTGTCATTTGAAGTTCATAGATATTCTCAACTAGCAGCTCGTGAATAACTTAAATTTTTAATGTCATTTTGTTTTAAATAATAAGTACGGTATGTTACTTTGAAGAGGAAATCATAAATACAAAGAACTTACTACGTGCATTGCCTATCTAACGTAATAATGAGAGTGGTAACATTTCAGGTACGTCGTTTATTGTAATAAATGTGAGCTTACAAGCCTTAAGGACAGTCTTATCTGTGATAAGGTGTTCCCTGATATTTGTAGTATCGTGGTATTACTTTACATCTTGAGTTATTGGGATACGGAGCAGTGTTTTCTAGTGGTGATTTGTTGGAACCATTTTCAATAGTCAAATGACTGTACCGAGGAGCGATTAGAGGACCTGCTAGACAGCTGCGTTAAGAGGGATGTATGCGAATCAGGCGAAATGCAATTCAGGTCGTTCGAATACTTTTTAGCACCACTGCACATGTCGTGTCAGTTTTATTCTGATTTGCGGCTAATCCGCATATCAGTTGCAGACCAATTGCGCGAGAATCAGGAATCTCAAAAACATCTGTGTTGAGAATGCTGCATCAACATCGATTGCACCCGTACCATATTTCTATGCACCAGGAACTGCATGGTGACGATTTTGGACGTCGTGTACAGTTCTGCCACTGGGCACAAGAGAAATTACGGGACGATGACAGATTTTTTGCACGCGTTCTATTTAGCGACGAAGCGTCATTCACCAACAGCGATAACGTAAACCGGCATAATATGCACTATTGGGCAACGGAAAATCCAGGACGGCTGCGACAAGTGGAACATCAGCGACCTTGGCAGGTTAATGTATGGGGCGGAATTATGGGACGAAGGATAATTGGCCCCCATTTTATCGATGGCAATGTATGCTGATTTCCTACGTAATGTTCTACCGATGTTGCTACAAGATGTTTCACTGCATGACAGAATGGCGATGTATTTCCAATATGATGGATGTCCGGCACATAGCTTGCGTGCGGTTGAAGCGGTATTGAATAGCATATTTCGTGACAGGTGGATTGGTCGTCGAAGCACCATACCATGTCCCGCACGTTCACCGGATCTGACGTCTCCGGATTTCTTTCTGTGGGGAAAGCTGAAGTACACTCCTGGAAATGGAAAAAAGAACACATTGACACCGGTGTGTCAGACCCACCATACTTGCTCCGGACACTGCGAGAGGGCTGTACAAGCAATGATCACACGCACGGCACAGCGGACACACCAGGAACCGCGGTGTTGGCCGTCGAATGGCGCTAGCTGCGCAGCATTTGTGCACCGCCGCCGTCAGTGTCAGCCAGTTTGCCGTGGCATACGGAGCTCCATCGCAGTCTTTAACACTGGTAGCATGCCGCGACAGCGTGGACGTGAACCGTATGTGCAGTTGACGGACTTTGAGCGAGGGCGTATAGTGGGCATGCGGGAGGCCGGGTGGACGTACCGCCGAATTGCTCAACACGTGGGGCGTGAGGTCTCCACAGTACATCGATGTTGTCGCCAGTGGTCGGCGGAAGGTGCACGTGCCCGTCGACCTGGGACCGGACCGCAGCGACGCACGGATGCACGCCAAGACCGTAGGATCCTACGCAGTGCCGTAGGGGACCACACCGCCACTTCCCAGCAAATTAGGGACACTGTTGCTCCTGGGGTATCGGCGAGGACCATTCGCAACCGTCTCCATGAAGCTGGGCTACGGTCCCGCACACCTTTAGGCCGTCTTCCGCTCACGCCCCAACATCGTGCAGCCCGCCTCCAGTGGTGTCGCGACAGGCGTGAATGGAGGGACGAATGGAGACGTGTCGTCTTCAGCGATGTGAGTCGCTTCTGCCTTGGTGCCAATGATGGTCGTATGCGTGTTTGGCGCCGTGCAGGTGAGCGCCACAATCAGGACTGCATACGACCGAGGCACACAGGGCCAACACCCGGCATCATGGTGTGGGGAGCGATCTCCTACATTGGCCGTACACCACTGGTGATCGACGAGGGGACACTGAATAGTGCACGGTACATCCAAACCGTCATCGAACCCATCGTTCTACCATTCCTAGACCGGCAAGGGAACTTGCTGTTCCAACAGGACAATGCACGTCCGCATGTATCCCGTGCCACCCAACGTGTTCTAGAAGGTGTAAGTCAACTACCCTGGCCAGCAAGATCTCCGGATCTGTCCCCTATTGAGCATGTTTGGGACTGGATGAAGCGTCGTCTCACGCGGTCTGCACGTCCAGCACGAACGCTGGTCCAACTGAGGCGCCAGGTGGAAATGGCATGGCAAGCCGTTCAACAGGACTACATCCAGCATCTCTACGATCGTCTCCATGGGAGAATAGCAGCCTGCATTGCTGCGAAAGGTGGATATACACTGTACTAGTGCCGACACTGTGCATGCTCTGTTGCCTGTGTCTATGTGCCTGTGGTTCTGTCAGTGTGATCATGTGATGTATCTGACCCCAGGAATGTGTCAATAAAGTTTCCCCTTCCTGGGACAATGAATTCACGGTGTTCTTATTTCAATTTCCAGGAGTGTATATTTGCTATAGTGATCCACCGACAACGCCTGACAACATGCGTTAGCGCATTGTCAGTGCATGTGCGAACATTACGGAAGGCGAAGTACTCGCTGTTGAGAGGACAAATGCATTGAGGTTGACGGACATCATTTTGACCATTTATTGCATTAATGTTGTTGGTTCAAATGGCTCTGAGCACTATGGGACTTAACATCTATGGTCATCAGTCCCCTAGAACTTAGAACTACTTAAACCTAACTAACGTAAGGACATCACACAACACCCAGTCATCACGTGGCAGAGAAAATCCCTGACCCCGCCGGGAATCGAACCCGGGAACCCGGGCGTGGGAAGCGAGAACGCTACCGCACGACCACGAGCTGCGGACTCATTAATGTTGTATTTACAGGTAATCACACTGTAACAGCATGCGTTCTCAGAAATGATAAGTTCACAAAGGTACATGTATCACATTGTACCAACCGAAACAAAATGTTCAGACGTACCTACGTTCTGTTTTTTTAATTTGAAAAACCTATCTGTTACCAAGTGTTCGTCTAAAATTGTGAGCCATATGTTTGTGACTATCACAGCGCCATCTTACATAAAGCGAAAAAAGTGGTCCAACTAAAACATTTATATTTCTTTACGAACTACATGAATATGTAATAAAAATGGGGTTCCTATATAAAAAACGCAATTGATATCCATTTGACGTATGGCAGCGCCATATAGCTGGCCAACCCCCTTCAAGCTAGACAAGTTTCATTCTCTGTAGTTTTTTCATTTGACGCCTATTTCGTGACATATTTGTCCCGGTCACGATCAATGGACCACCCTGTATATGCACGGTCTCCCTATGTCGTCAACGAGTGTGGAGGAGTCGCAGTGTTTGGAAAATGAATACAGCCCACCCTAGGGAACCTGAGTGCAGACGCTTAATCGAAGACTCTTGGCACATATGTGAACGACGACGTTGCAGTGGTGGCTGGAATGCGTGAAGCTTGCCTTGCGGCGAGCGTTAATCGCGTACGGAAGAGAGCAGATGATGTAGAGGCACCACACGACGGAAGTTTATTTTACGATGCTCAGCGAACTATCTGTACAAGCGCCTTCACAGTGTCGGAGTGCTGCTATAAAACGAGCGCAGTTCCAAATAATTTCCATAACGCACCGCCGTCTGGAGGGTGACGCAATCCGTGCAAGGGCCTTTGAACGAGCCTGTGGAGAATCACCGTAGACGTATCACGTTATGAGAGAAAAACAACGTAGCCGCAGAACCTTGATACAGACGGTCGTACTGCCGGATGGTCGCCGTATAGCAATGCAAAAAGACATTTCCAACGCCTTTGTGGAACAATACGGTCATCTCTATGGAGAAGCGAAACACGATCAGGCAGCCTTTCATGAGGCCCGACGAACGCTATCCGCGTGCCTCGACGAGACGGCCAGCCGGGAAATCACACTTGACGACGTAATGGAAGCGCTTGATAAGGGAGCGTCGCACAAATCGCTGGGGCCCAAAGGATTTCCGTTAGAGTTTTATCGTCCATTTAAAGAGCTCGTGACTCCGCGATGGACTGCCATGTACCGCGAATTGATGTCTCCCAATGTGCCTCTTCCACCGTCCTTCGTTGAAGGAATGATCACCCCTATCCACAAACCATCCGCCGGCACAGGGATACAGGCTTACCGGCCACAGACCGTTCTTAATAGCGACTATAAGAGCTACACCAGGATACTTGCAGCACGCTTCAAACGCATACTAGTTTAGTTTAGTTATGTCATGTTCCGTAGATCATTTTTACGATTATTTTATCGATATGATGTGGAACAAGTCAGATTAAAAGTTTATATACACACATGAATAGTGCTAATATTAATATTACTGAAATTTTTAGTTCTACACATGCAACTACATTTAGAGGTAAATTTTTTTTTACCAGTTATGAAACAGAAACTCGTCCGTCGAATAGAAGGAGTTGTACAAAAGAAATGATTTTAAGCTAGATTTAAGACTTGATCTGCTACGTGCCAGACACTTTATGTTGTTGGGCAAATGATCAAAGATTTTTGTTGCTGAATAATGTACTCCTTCTTGAGCAACTGACAGCTTCAATAACAGATAGGAAAGGTCATTTTTCCCTCTAGTGTTGTACGTATGAACATTACTGTTCTTCGCGAATTGAGATGGATTATTTATAACGAATTTCATTAGCGAATATATGTACTCTGATGGTGCAGCTAATATACCTAACTCCTTGAATAGGTGCCTACATGACGTCCTTGGGTGAACACCACTAATTATTCTCACTGCTCTCTTTTGTGCAATCAATACTTTATGTCTAAGTGGTGAGTTACCCCAGAAAACTATTCCATAAGACATTATTGAATGGAAATATGCAAAGTACGTTAGGAGGCTGATCTGCTTATTAGCAAGACTAGAGAGTATACGAAGAGCGAAAGAAACTGAACTCAATTGTTTGAGAAGATCAGTAATATGCTTCTTCCAGTTCAAGTTGGCATCAATGTGAACATCCAAAAATGACTGTGTTAACTGAGCCCTGTTCATATGCTACATCAATTGTCCGTATCACTCTATTCGGTGTACAGAACTAGATATAGTAACTTTTTTTCAAAATTAAGGATGTGTCCATTTTCTGAGAACCACTTAATAATTCTTTGAAAGACATCCTTAACAATATCTTCAGTTGCTTTTTCTGGAATGGGATTTATTATAACACTCGTGTCATCTGCAAAAGGTACTAGTTCCGCATACTGAACGTTAAGTGAGAGATCATTCACATGAATAAGGAACAACAGAGGACCCAAAACCATGTGGGACTCCCTTTGTGATAACTCCTCATTCACTAGAATTTACCACCCTCTCAATATAATTTGTGTTGTTCAGCACAACATTTTGATTTCTGTTTGTTAAGTATGATTCAAACCAGCTGTGTGTATAGCCTTCAGTTCCATGAAACCTGAGTTTTCCTAAGAGTGTACATGATCCACACAATCAAATGCCTTTGAGAGATCACAAAAAAATCAGCTGGCGATAAATTGTTATTTAGGGCTTGTACTAGGGTAAATGTGTAGATAGCCTTCTCAGTCGAGTAACCCATCCGGAATCCGAACTGTGACATGCCGAGTAAATTATTTTCACTTAAATGTGAGACTACTCTTGATTACATAACTTTTTCGAATCTTTTAGAAAATGAAGTCAGCAATGATATTGGTCTATTATTATTTAAGTTACTCTTGTCCCCTTTCTTATGAAGAGGTTCGACAACTGCGTATTTCAATCTGTCTGCAAAAATTCCCTGTGGCGCGAAGCATTACATATATCACTAAGGACTCCACTTATTAATTTAGAACAACATTTCAAAATTCTGTTAGACTTCAACAACATCACATGAGCTCTTGTTTTCAGTATATTTATGATTCCCTTAATTTCAGTGTGGGATGTTGGTGCTATTTCTAAAGGCCTAAAGTCCTGGGGAATGACTTTTTAACATATTTTTTTTGCTTCTTTAACGGAACCCTTTAACCATATTTTTGCTGCTACATTCAGAAAGTAATTGTTAAAAATACTTGCAACTTGTGAATTATCACTCACAACATCGTCGTTTAGCTTTATTGCTATGGTATGCTGTGCACTGTCAGGCTGCCCCGTATCCCGTTTGACAATGTTCCCTATAGTTTTAATCTTATTATCCGTATTATTAATTTCTGTCAGAACACATAAGCTCCTCGCCTTTAATGACTTTCTTTAAAATATTACAGTATCTTTTGTAGTAAGCAAGTAACGTCGGATCCTGACTTATTCTGGCCTGTCCATATATTTCCCTCTTCCTCTTACACGATGTCTTAATTCCCTTAGTAATCGATGACTTACTTGACTTTGTAATGGCTTTTTCGTATAACTTTGCAGGAAAGAAACTCTCAAATTTTGATACAGATTTATGGTGGAATAAACTGAATTTGGCATCAGCATCATTTTCTGTGTATACTTCATCCCATTCGACCTCTTCTAGGCTGCTCTTAAGACTCTGTACCCTGTTCGCATCAATAAGACTCCCTGCCTTGTATGAACCTACCTGTAGCCTGTAAGGTGCTATATGTGTTATTTCCATTAACTGTGCATCATGATTAGATAGCCCATTAACAACTGGGTACACATTAATCGTTTCTGCCTGAGCACTATCTATGAAAATGTAATCGATAAGTGACCTACTATCCTGCTGCACACGAGTTGGAAAATTTACAACAAATACTAGATTGAAACAACCAAAGTTTCTTGCTCACTTGTCCTATCCGTATCTTTTAAAAAAATCTACATTAAAATCACCACAAACCACTAACTGTTTCTTTTTGTCTGACAGGTAGCTCAATAATGCCTATAGATTTTTCATGAATAGCTGAAAGTTATCTTGAGGGGATCTGTAGATTGTTACAATTACTATAGAAGTATATTGCAGTAGCAACTCACAAGCACTTGCTTCAATGATCTGATCTACACAAAACCTATTTGTTTCAATATTTTTGGCTTTGTCCCCAGTATTTACATAAGTAGCAACTCCTCCTTTTTCCATGTTGACTCTACATGAATAAGGTGCTAATCTGTAATCCCTTAAATTTAACTTCTCCATCCCTGCGGTTACATGGTGTTCAGAGATACACAAAACATGTATACCTTCAGAACTTACCGCATTTTCTAGGCATACAAGAAGCTCATATATCTTATTTTTCAATCCTCTAATGTTCTGATGAAACAGACAAATTTTATTTCTTTGGATACTGCTAAAGACATTATGGCACTGTTCTGTTTTAATCTCTTCCAACAGTCTCTGTCTGTGACCTGATTCTAACCTAAAAGATGTGTCCCTCTGACTCCAGTAATCACAGGTATTTTGTCTTGTGTGCATGTGGCCCCTCGTAAATTTTCTGCAAGAAGATCAACTAATCTATCCTTCCCCCTCCTGTTTAGATGCAAGTCATGACTAATGTAACCCCACCTCCCAATTGCATCAACAGGCACAGCTCAGATATGAGATTTAGTTTCTGCCAGCAGTAACCCACCCCCAGCTCTCTGTTAACATGGTCGACAGCCGTATTAACCCAGGGCTGATCATGGCGCTGCAAAACATCCACAAACCCCACACGAGTGCGAACTGTTGCTGCTCCTATTACATCCTGGTCACACCTAATACTATAGTCTGAATTTCTAGCCAGGCTGTTTCCTGCTCGTCCTACTATAAGAACATGGTCCGCACCATCAAAATCTTTGCACAAGGCCTCTAGGTTTTCTATAAACTGGCTAAGCTTAGGACTAGGTTTCACAATGCTTGTGACCTGGTACTCGACTCCTAGCCTATCCTGTAGCAACTGGCCTACACCTCTCCCATGACTGCTACCTAACAACAGGACCCTTTCCTTCCTTTCTGCTTGGCTTTACTCCTGACCTAGCATTACAATTGTTACTACGAGTCCGCTGCACCCTACTTTGCTCAAAAGCTGTTTGAGGCTCTTCTACTTCAGGTAACAAATCAAACTGATTGCTCACTGGAATCTGAAAAGTGATACTACGACTTGTTACCTGTTCCCAGCTCCCATTGTCTCTTCAACCTGTCTAATTCGAAGTACACCATTTCTAGTTCAGCCTGAAGGGCACAGATCTTTTTCTCTGTTCCACGATTTTCTTGTCATGGCTACATAATCTACTACTCCATTGGCGAGCCTCATCTGGCACTATAACAGCTTCCCTGCTACAATCACCCCAGTGAAGCACCAACCCACATTCCTGACATTTCACTCCCGTGCTGACTAATCTACGCCAAGTGGTATTACAAGACCAAACCCAGCTAGGAGGGGATAGCAATATACAAACGGCACTCAGCGACTACCGCGATGTTATCGCTCTGGCCACAACATGTCGTCTCCGGGGTACACTGGTATCGGTAGACTTCGATCGTGCCTTTGACAGGGTGAGCCATGGCTGTCTCATGGAAGTGATGACGCAAATGAAGTTTCCAGAAATTTTCGTCACCGTCGTTATGAGACTACTCTATGGCGCCTCATCCAGAGTGCTCATTAATGGCCGCATGGTGGGGCCCCATCACCATCTCACGATCGGTCAGACAAGGGTGCCCGCTGTCGACGATATTGTATGCTATCGCTGTCGGGCCGCTGCTCTGCGGGCTCCGGAATCGACTCCAAGGAATAAGGCACAACAAGTTTATATGCCGAACATACGCAGATGACCTTGTGTTTTTAGCACGGTCGGGTGACGAGGCAAGAGCGGCCTTGCTTTGGATTAATTTGTATGGTATGCCTACGGGAAGTCGTACGAACATGGCAAAGTCGGGAGCGATGAACATCGGGAGTGGACTCCCGACGGGAAGGGTAGCACCATTACAGCCGATCAATAAGATGAAATGCCTAGGAATTATCTTCACTACAGACGTTCGACGGTCGGCGGCACTGAGCTACAGACATCTTCCGCAAACAATTCGTGCGAGTGTCCGAAGTCACGAGTTAAGAGCTCTGGACATCATACAACGGGTCACCTTTGCCAACACTTATCTAGATTATCACATCCCCCATCTGGCACAAGTTCTTCCTATGCTGGTGGTGTTGGCGCGACGATTTCTGGCAGCATTAGGATACTTTGTGAGCTGAGCTCTGCTTTTTAATATCGGTTACCAAACACTCACCCTTCCTAGTAGTTGTGGAGGTCTTGGACTAGTCCACCTACGCGACCGAGGAGTGGCTGTTAGTAGCAGAGCAAGCGTGTCACGACACTCTGCATTGTTGCCAAATTTATTCAAGATGGCATTGCTGACATCATCCAAGATGGCGGCGTGTAGACTTGGCAACGGCGGTTGACGTCATCCAAGATGGCGGCTTTTGGCGGGAAAATAGGCCAATTGTGCTACGTCCACTAACCTAACCCCCAGAAAAAATGGCACGAATTTTGAATTTTGACGGGAAAATAGGTCAATTGGTCTACATCCACTCACCTAACACTCCAGAAGAAATTGGCGCGAAATTCTACATCTACATACATACTCCGCAATTCACCATACGGTGTGTGACAGAGGGTACCTCATACCACAACTAGCATCTTATCTCCCTGTTCCACTCCCAAACAGAACGAGGTAAAAATGACTGTATATATGCCTCTGTATGAGCCCTAATCTCTCTTATCTTATCTTTGTGGCCTTTCCGCGAAATTTAAGTTGGTGGCAGTAAAATTGTACTGCAGTAAGCCTCAAATGCTGGTTCTCTAAATTTCCTCAGTAGCGATTCACGCAAAGAACGTCTCCTTTCCTCTAGAGACTCCCACCCGAAGCATTTCTGTAACACTCGCGTTATGATCAAACCTACCAGTAACAAATCTAGCAGCCCGCCTCTGAATTGCTTCTATGTCCTCCCTCAATCCGACCTGATAGGGATCCCAAACGCTCGAGCAGTACTCAAGAATAGGTCGTATTAGTGATTTATAAGCAGTCTCCTTTACAGATGAAACACATCTTCCCAAAATTCTACCAATGAACCGAAGACGAATATCTGCCTTCCCCACGACTGCCATTACATGCTTGTCCCACTTCATATCGCTCTGCAATGTTACGCCCAAATATTTAATCGACGTGACTGTGTCAAGCGCTACACCACTAATGGAGTATTCAAACATTACGGGATTCTTTTTCCTATTAATTTGCATTAATTTACATTTATCTATATTTAGAGTTAGCTGCCATTCTTTACACCAATCACAAATCCTGTCCAAGTCATCTTGTATCCTCCTACAGTCACTCAACGATGACACCTTCCCGTACACCACAGCATCATCAGCAAACAGCCGCACATTGCTATCCACCCTATCCAAAAGATCATTTATGTAGATAGAAAACAACAGCGGACCTACCACACTTCACTGTGGCACTCCAGATGGTACCCTCACCTCCGATGAACACTCACCATGGAGGACAACATACTGGGTTCTGTTACTTAAGAAGTAATTCCTACAACATACTGCATGCAAAATCGTACTTGTCTTTATTATTATTCACTATTATTCATTATCATTTATTATTATCATTCATTATCGTTCATTATAAATTATTATCATTTATTATTATTATTTATTATTATTATTATTGACCTACCTCCACTAGAAAATTGCGCCAAACTCAAATTCCAACACGATAATGTCTCGAAAACTGTACTTCTGTTTATTATTATCATTTATTATTTATTCAAGATGTCCGATTTCGGTGGGAAGAAAGCCATTTGCGTTACATCCACAACAAAAAATCTGTTACAAGCTCAAATTCCAACACCATAATCTATCACACGTACGAAATAGCCCACATCCTACGAACTTCCGCTGTCATTTATCCTTTCACCGCTAAGCTATGAAAATCGCATCAAATAATAAAGTGCACTTACAGTAACCTAATTCACATTCTTTGATTCTGTGTGGGGAAAAAAGGGCTGATGTCTTTATTTCAAGCAGTACGGTCATCACTTGTTCTCCAACACAGTCAGTACACATCTTCGAGATCCCAGTCCAGTCGCCACGACGTCCACGCTACAAATGAATTAGTTGAAATCGTCCTCACACCTGGACCCGTCTCCCAGTTGCCACGGTCGCCGAGCGAGCGGCCACATAGAGCTGCGCGCTACAGGTAAGGGAGCAGCCACATCGCCCTACGTCACAGACGGTCCAGCGCTCTCGTCAACAACATGTTTTCGTGGACAGGGGAGTCTGCCCCCACCGACCAGTTGGCGCCAAAGCTGTTCGCTGGACGGGTTCAAACTTGTCGATGCCGACCGTTCGCCATCCACCACGTGTCTTAGTGCGAACTAGAACGCCCTGCTACACTTTTGGCGCCAAAGTTTGCTCGACAGTGGAATCCGCCATGACTGTATAACAGCACATTTGGACGCCACGAGACCCCTCGCTAAGTTAATTGACTCTCTCGCGCGCGCACGTTGTAACCGGACACGCGCCGTGCCGCCGCCCCGCTGACGTCCGACTGCTTACGTCACACACACTCGATCGCCCCCTCCATACACGCGATGGACATAGTCTTCTGTAAATATGCTGACACCCACATCGCACATCTAACCTATCAACTACCTAAGTGCTTAATTCCATTTTAATTTTAATCATAGTAAATAATTCAATTCACAATTTCATATACGTATGCAAAGGTGTTGAACTACCTACTTTCAACTACTTTTCGAGGGCGAGACCACCAGGACTTCCTAGGAACCCTCGCCAAGTTTGCATTCTGTCAGCAAAGAAACGTCACTTGCGCTTTCGCTACCAACCTAAGAAAATTGCGCTTAAAGATAGGGCACTTGCACTAACGTCATCCACCCGACCACCACTTCCTCCTAGGATCAGGCGCCAAGTGTGAAGTCTGCCAGGAAACAAAGCTCACTTGCGTCTTCGCTACCAACGTAAGATAACTGCTGAAAACGAAGCGTACCACCACCACCACTTCCTAGGTGGTGGGTGTTAAAAGGACACATCCCGCACTAGGCTGATGCAAGGAGGAAGGAGTGTACTTTATTTATTTGGGAGCAATTTATTTTTGGGATGGAGTATAGAGCACACGCTCTGACATGCCCCCACAGCATACAGACCTGCAAACTACTCCTACATAACTCATGTATAAGGTTCTACACACTCGCTTACTAATTGTAAACCGTCCAAAAAGTCACTGCACAGCCCACAGACATGTGAAGCAAACCTAAATAATTCAAAACATTCACGCCCATAGAACTGAACAACTCTTAATTTCTCTAAATAATAATCCATCTAAAATACTCTGCTCCCTAATCGTCAACTTTTCAAAATCATACATCTGTCTTTATTTAAACAACTAGAGATAGACAACAGCACCACCCTCAGCATTCGCCACTCACTCCACGGTCCAGCTGACTTAGTACACAAGACAACCCCCCTGACGTCAGAATATGTGAATAGTTTCACATATCTATTTGAAACGTTTGCATGTCATAGGTTTCGATATGCAAGGCTGACCTAAAGCAGGTTCTGAACTCCAGTAGTGAACTACACTTGGCAACACAACCACACGCATCAAGATATTCATTCCAATCCAGGCCTGTAACTCCTCTACAGATAAATTTGTCCAGTTATTTGTTGACTCACTCACTGTCTGCCCGGATTGCCGTTTTTGCGCAAAAACCTCTCAGACTGCGCTGTGCTGCTCGGGTAAGTAAGGAAGGACTGCACTCTGTTTATTTCGAACCCTTTTATTTAGTCATTGAGAGTATTTGTCACAAAACACCCGCACTGATCTGTTTGTGGTCATGTGACACAGCCCACAAACACGTAAACAACTCCTAATTTCGCCACACAGTAGCAAACTGCTCTTAAATAATGCAGTACA
This sequence comes from Schistocerca nitens, assembly GCF_023898315.1. Lineage (NCBI taxonomy): Eukaryota > Metazoa > Arthropoda > Insecta > Orthoptera > Acrididae > Schistocerca > Schistocerca nitens. Next base: position 886,222,992 of record NC_064616.1, on the reverse strand, counting down.
CAATATCCGCAGACGAGCTCTGTACTCTTAAGCTCTCCAAATAACGCACAGCACAGTGCACAGACATGATCGCAAAATAGTGCAACAAACCCGCCTAAACAATCTCACCCAATACCCTGCCCCCAGCTGCCAAACCGACCAAAAGTCTCTGCTCGGCCTCCCCCAAACATGATCTCCTCACCGTCGCATTCGCGCCTAACACAGGAGAAATTCATATCACCTATGCCCCTTAGATTACGCTCCAAGGCAGGACGCGCGCGCGTACGGCTATAGGGAAGGGGTTGGGGGGGGGGGGGATCCAGAGCCTCCAGCCAAGTTCAACTTCCCCGCGCTCGTGACAGCCGACCAGAAAGGGCACTCTCCTCAGACACATTTGAAAGCTGTATTGTTCTTCTCATGTATCCCGCCGGCGACTCAGGTCTGGACCTGCCTTCACGTCTATCTTCAAAATAGCGCATAGCTCGTTGACACGCCACCGTGAAAACACTGCTCGCCTGCAACTGAGATGGTGACGGAAAACCAATCACTCTGATCTGCACTGCAGGGGCGTGTAATGATTGACGCCACTCAATTTATTTTTTCAAACAACTTATTTAACCATACAGTATATCTATCACACTATCACAAAACACCCATCCAGATGGGCCCTGGGCCATGTCGCACAGCCCACAGACACGCACCCAACTCATAATTTCAGTACACACAATAGCAAACTGCTACTAAATAATTCTTCACACTGATCTGTAGATACGCTCAGTACTCGTAAACTATCCAAATAACGCATAGCAGAGCCTGCAGATCCGCTTGCAAAATAACTTAGCAGACGTGCGCAGGTACCCCCCACCGCACCCTGTTCGCGGGATCGTGAAGCCACGCATCCATCTGATGACAGACGGCCGACAGCCCCAACTGCGCATTGCTCCTGACATGACAGTGCACGGCCCTTTAACTAAACAACTACCCACCCATGCTCTTGCCTCGTCGCGTGACCAGCCATCTAAAACCTTCTCAATATTATTCTTACATGACAACATTTTTTAAAAAATAAGATCTAATTTACTCCCCCACCGCACCTAACATCACACCCGTCCCACCATCAACATACACAAACGTCCTCAACCCTATCTTGACGCTCATATAGCACCCCACAAACCATGTGCATCAATCAATTTACCATTCTCATCCCCTTATTTTCGAATTACAAACGTAGCCTCTATCTAAACACCAATCAACTCATCTTTCTCGCAGTTTCAACTGTAAACTTAATTTTACACACACCCCGAAATACCAAACGCAATTAAAGAGTCAATCTTTTATACAGACCATCAACCACATACCACACTCACACCAATTTTCAAAGCCTGGTCCATATTTATCACCTCCAACTTCAATTAATTATTATTACCATTGCCCCAACATTCTGCCAGCGCTCGATTTTGACCTATTATTCCGCTTTTAACTGTCGTCACTAGCGGTCCAATATTACTATCTACAGATTGCATAAATTTCCACATAAAAAATCTCGTCCAATTATCTATGTCATCAAACTGCACCCTCTCACGATAGCGTACAAACTCATCTTCTCTAGTCATTATACAACTTTTATCAGCGACATGCCTCAGTCGCTATCCCCGATAATGAATACTCGACCAGCGTGCATAAGGTCTGTGGAGACATCGCAGACGCGGGTTTGTGTACTGTAATCATCATCACATTTCATTCAACAACAAGGAAAGACGGGGATTCGCTCGTCCTCGATGTTCTAATGTCTCACTCCTCCCATCATGCATTACACTTCATCCATTCAACATACACATTTATTCGCGCCGCCGTTTAGAGACTCCTATATCCGAACACATACCATCATTCAACAACTATCACTTGCTCTTATCTAATAACTCATCCATCAGGTCTGGGGGAAAGGTCATCCCTTTCTTTGAACAGGAGTTAGCAATTTTTACAGTGGTAGCTAAATTGCGCCATCAACTTAACATCACCAATCGCGAAAAATATCTTCAAATATGTAAACACTCTTACTCAGTTACACAGCGTTCCCACTGAGGAGATGACCTTCAATATTACAGTTCTTAATCCAATAACCACCAAAACAAGTAAAAAATGCTCAAACTAATCATATTGCACTTTACAAAGTGAGCGTCCCTGCGCTGCCGGCGGCATGTCAAAGCCACATATCTCTCCATCTAAACAGCCGTCCACTCAGCCCCAGACCAGCATGCTGAAGTGGGCTCTCTCTATACCTGCTCTCCAGCTATTGTCTAACGACATACACTGCACAGATGGATTCCTGATTAGTGCAGATCTCTATCCTCCCCTGCATCTCCAACTCAACATGTAAACAGTGTCTCCCCCATCCAGCGAACCCGATGTTATTCACGCTACGCTGACAATTTCCACTCACAAATCTTAAAGACTTGCATAAATAAAAGCCTATACACTCCTGCCAAAACTCACTTAATAATAAAAAGCATTCTCCCTTTCTAAGCACAGATGAGTATGCATTTAAACAAATAGACAAACATAATTCCAAGCAGAAGTCATACATGTGATTAAAAGAAAAAAAATGACCTCAATTTAGATTATCCGACATTTATTTGCATGTCCTAATGACACAGTCGTAGATGAGTCGTCTCATCCACTAACTCATTCCTTCAACACGCACTTTCACAGAACTTGTTCTAGTTATATGCAACCCACCCTGTTATAATAATTTTGTACAAGCATTTACGCCCCCACACACAACCCAGTTCAGTAGAACATAATAATTCCTTTTTCCACAGGTAATCATATTCGGTAACAATTAAACGTACTAAATTACGCATACATGTAGCCAAATAAGCAAATACTTTTACCGACATACACACCCCTCTCACTGAGGATAGGGCATTTAATATTATATACTTAAATAAAGACCAATGATAACAATATTCCAACGCACACGTTGTCCTTGTAATAAAGATACAATTCATTTTCCTATAATGTACAAAATAACCATTTTACATCAGAGCACCCTCAGTCGACACAAGTCGCTCTCAGAACAGTTCAGCTAATTCGAGAGCCTTTCCCTGTTGGCAGAAACGTGTCAGTCTTTCTGATCAGAGCCTGCTCCCTTTTCTACAGACATCTCCAGACTCGCGTATCAGAAGACCAAAAATATTTTTAATATAATATTATGAAATTCATCTCGTACTCTTCGATATTAAGCACAGTCCTAGTACTTTAGCGTGCCATAGATCTCTGACTAACTATAATTCCTAACCTGCACTGACATTAACACGGACTGATGCATGGGCTCTCACAGGAAACTATACCTTGCACCTTGTAAATCATATTCTTACAGTCGATAGCATAACATTGGATGATTTTAAATAAAGGACAGCCACAACACAAAGAAACTAGAAGAGCCTGGTGAGGTTGTGGCGAGTTTCCAAACTACCCCCTGAAAGTGATTGACGGCCTCTACATTTAAACTCATATGTCGCAATGGCCCACTAGTTGATAATTCTGCATTCCATTTGTAGTGATTGTTCATTTTGCACACAAGTATGGGATCACCGTTTTCGGTGCTAGCAACCCCAGAAGTTGTGGTCCATCAACCAAAATTTGTTCCCCAACTCAAACAAGCATTGTCACTCAATCATTATGTGGTACCCAATACACGGATGGGATGGATAAGATACCACTGATCTACTGTAATATTATCCATCACAGCTGATATCTCGGAAAATTTTACAGTAAGTCCAACACTGGCCAATCATGTGACAGCATGTTTTCCTAATTTCAGTATCATAGCTAAACCATACCCCCTCTACTTTGCAAGTATCATTGCGAGCATTGATAGATGACTGATCAGTACGTCCATTCACACTTATTTCTCGAACACATAAATACGATCAAAGTATACCAGACAACGATATACATATTTCTAAGACCTCGGCTGGAGCGGCCGTGACGTAGGGCGATGCAGCCGCTCCCTTACCTGTGGCGTGCAGGGCTATGTGGCTGCTCGCTCGGCGACCGTGGCAACTGGGAGACAGGGCCAGGTGCGGCGACGATTTCAACTAATTCAGTCGTAGCGTGGACGTCATGGTGACTGCGATCTCAAAGATGTGTACTGATTGTGTTGGAGAATAAGTGATGACCATACTGCTTGAAATAAAGACATCAGCCCTTTTTTCCCACACAAAATCAAAGGATGTAAATTAGGTTACTATAAGTGCACTTTATTATTTTACGCGATTTTCATAGCTTAGCAGTGAAAGGATAAATGAGCGTGAAAGTTCGTAGGATGTGGGCTATTTCGTACGTGTGATAGATTATGGTGTTGGAATTTGAACTTGTGACAGATTTTTTGTTAAGGATGTAACGCAAATGGCTTTCTTCCCATCGAAATCGGACATCTTGAATAAATAATAAATGATAATAATAAATAGAAGTACAGTTTTCGAGACATTATTGTGTTGGAATTTGAATTTGGCGCAATTTTCTAGTGGAGGTAGGCCAATAAAAATAAATAATGATAATAATAATAAATAATAATAATAATAAATGATAATAAATGATGATAATAATAAATGATAATGAATAATAGTGAATAATAATAAAGACAAGTATGATTTTGCATCCATCATCTTGTTGGAATTTGAATTTCGCGCCAATTTCTTCTGGAGGGTTAGGTTAGTGGACATAGATCAATTGACCTATTTTCCCGCCAAAATTCAAATTTCGCGCCATTTTTTCTGGGGGTTAGGTTAGTGGACCTATCACAATTATCCTATTTTCCCGCAAAAAGCCGCCATCTTGGATGACGTCATGCGCTGTTGCCAATTCTACACGCCGCCATCATGGATGATGTCAGCAACGCCATCTGGAATAAATTTGACAGCAATGCAGATTGTCGTGATACGAACCTTGCTCTACTACTGCTGTTTACGTAAGCAGAAAGATATAGCTGTGGACACGTCACCAGACAAGTCTGACGGGCACCTTGATAGACGAACTAGCTCCACCTTCTAGTTTGGCACCGGTAGCAGTGGCTTACATCTTACCATCGCTTTCCCATATGCGAACCTTTTTTGTGGAACACAGACTGCCAGGACGGCAACGGCACGTGATATATATCGCATTCAGACTCGACAACGGCCGTGAAATGCCGTAGAGCGCCGACAATCAACAGTTAGGTCGTCTGTGGTATGGCGTACAGTGCACCACCCGCACCTTGATACGGAAACGCGTGCGCTGTGGTATCAGGTGGTAAATGGGAAATACGTGACTCGTTCCAGGTTGCATACAATTCAAATGGCGGGTGAGCCACTGTGTCCAGAGTGCAATGTTATAGACACAGAGGAACCACGCCTCAAATGCGGGCCTTCGGCGGATGTGTGGTGTTTGGTCCAAAAAAGTAAGAGAACCACGGATACTGCTTTTCCCAGATATGACCTGCTATCCCTGAACGAAGACAAGCGCAGTAACTTGGATTCGGGGTTTGATTGTGCTTTAACTTTTCCGAGACGGCAGTAAGAATATACTTGACTTTTGGGCCTTACTACAAGAACGTCAATCACTGTTTATGAGACAGCCAAGATATCGAACATATCACGCGTAGGACAATGTAATTATTGACTATAAGTATTCAGAACAAGAAAGGACCAGGACAGTGGAGAGGATCCACCACCTCACGTCAAGACGTACCGGGCACCAACGCGAGGTACAACAGGATTGGCGAGGAACGCTCCCAAGAAGAGGGACTTCGTCCATTATTGTTTTGTACTGACAGAGGCAGTTTATGTTTTTTTTAATGTTACATGATTATGTAAAAAAAATCCACTTATTTACGTTTTCCAGAAATATTTTATTTGATACAGGACATTGTCTTATACACAAAAAAACAGATAGAAGCAGTTTATGTTTGTTATCGTTACACCATTATGGAAAACAAAGTCCACTTATTTACGTTTTCTAGAAATATTTTATTTTAGAAAGAACATCGTTTTATATAAAAAACCCTCATCGAAGCAGTATTAAAAAAAAAAGCAGTTAAGGCGACCCCTCGAGACAAGCGAGAAATCCAGGTTCGAGTCCCGGTTCGGCACAAATTTTCATTTGTCACAAAGAGCTGACTTCAGTCGGGATGCGTGAAATACGAATGAATTTCGTAGTATTTACCACAGCTGTAACTGTCAGAACCATGTTTCATGTATGCATGCATGTCTGAAAGACATTCTAATGTGAAGATACGGTCACTGTATAAACAGACATTGTATCCATTGGAAATGGAAATGAGCGTTTGGACTCATTGGCCGGGAGGCCCCTTACGGGATAGGTCCGTCCGCCTCGGTGCAGGTCTTATTACATTCGACGCCACATTGGGCGACCTGCGCTCCGGGTGGGGATGAATTGATGATGAAGACAACACAACATCCAGTCCCTGAGCGGAGAAAATCCCCGACCCAGCCGGGATTCAAATCCGGGCCCCTTAGGACGGCAGTCCGTCACACTGACCATTCAGCTATCGGGGCGGACATTGTATCCATTGACGACTCTAGTTGCACGAGTCTTGAGGTTAGGTGAAGAAGTAGATTATAAACAAACTGAAATATGAAGTGGGAAACGGAGGAAATTGCTCGCCTTTTGGATATCTGTGCTACGCGTAGGTGTTTGTGGGATTTCAGTGATGATGTGTACAAAAACAAGCAGATACGTGTTGCTGCAACTGAGACCGTCGTACGCGATGTGAACACGGATGGGTTGACACTATCTCAGCTGCAGAGCAAAACTCATTCACTTAGGACTCTATGTACAAATGAATTAAGAAAATACAGGTGAGCAAAACATCTGATTATGGAACAGTCCACTTCTACAAGAATAAAACCCCGTGGTTCTAATAGACCGATTCTTTTTTAAGGAAAATTGTTCACAGGAGGAGAGGTTACACAAACCTGGAAAGCTGAATTCTTTACTCAGTATTCATTTGTTTAAAATGTCACAGCAGTACTCCCCATTCGCAAATTGTGGTAGATATTTTAAAACTTGGAAATGTTGCAACGGTACAGATCCATCTTCAAGTAGGTAGTTTCCAAATCGTTCTCTTCTTAATGCGGCCTACATCAATAACTATTGCTGCCGGATTGCTGCTTTGCATCTATCAGCACCTGGCATCTATGGTTCTCCTTGTTGCTGACTGGTTAAATCCTTTATCGACAAGCTCCTGATCTATTAGCCATAGTTGTGAATATTGTTGGGGAGTTTTTCTGCTCTGTCGGTTATGAATCGCACATGTCGGTCTGATAATTTTGTCAACTATTTGTAGGCGTAGTGACATTAGATTTTCATTCGAGCTAAATTTTGGTAATCGTAATTCCAAACGAATTTTCCACAACGCTGCGAACTATATTCTTTCTTTTAACCTCGATAGACCATGCCTTGAAAAACCGTTAATTAAATGTGGTATTAATAGAAATGTGTCATCACCAATTAATACTGCATCTTCTCAGGCTAAGAGTTTTCGAGTGTGTTCCACGCATTGTGATTTGTACCTTCATTTCTGGCAACAATGCTTCACCCGTTACAGTGTCTTTCTTCCTTGCTGAATTATTAATTCTATTTAGAAGAAACGTGATCTGTTCTGGTGGCCTTCTAAGATGATTAAAACAGCTTCTGGCGTCTTCTACTACAGTTTCTTTCAGCAAGGTCGCTAAGCAAACGAGCTGACATGTTTTCTTTATCCAGTCACGAAACCAAACACGTTTCTTATCTCTTTTCTTATGCAACGATTTCATGCAAAGTCATCACCTCCGTCCCACCTCGTGCAGCTGCCAAACTTTCCTTTCAGGCACGACTGCAGCACACACAAAACGACGAGACTTAACTGTACATTGGTGTCGCCGTGTCAACGTTGATGTATGAAAGCATTAGATCGCAACTCGTTCCATGCAATGAGCAGCGCAACCTAATGTCGTCGTGTAAACTAGCTTTTAGCCAAGTAGTTTAGAAAGAAGCTAAAGAGGGCACGACCCAGTAAGTTGGCGAAAAAATTCTTCCGCCCCCCGCTCCAACTAAATTAAATGACGCTTCCGTTCCGTTCTCGGAGCTACTGTGGCTACCGTGGCGTCGCACTGAACAGCCCCTTTCGACTGCTGTCTGAGGAGGAAGAAATAAGTGTTTAACGTCCCGTCGACAACGAGGTCATTAGAGACGAAGCATAAGCTCGAATTAGGGAAAGATGGCGAAGGAAATCGGCCGTGCCCTTTCAAAGGAACCATCCCGTCATTTGCCTGAAGTAATCTAGGGAAATCACGGAAAACCTAAATCAGGATGGCCGGACGCGGGATTGAACCGTCGTCCTCCCGAATGCGAGTCCAGTGTGCTAATCACTGCGCCACCTCGCTCGGTGACTGCGGTCGGAATCCACACACTCTCGGCCGTGTTGGGAGAGCCAGAGTCTGCATATTTACTTGGAAATGTTCTTTGGTGAACTTGGATTTGTCGTCTTCTCTGCTGTACTATTAAATCAGTCTACGGAAGACACCAGCCTTGCTTTGGCTCGCGAGACGGTGGAAAACTTCTAACTAGTCAAAAGTCAATAATTAAAACCCTGTAGCTGTCTAACTAACTACAAGAAAGAATCCAGGATCCGGCTACTGGAGTAGAAAATGACACCGCTACCAGTTTACAGTGTCACCTTCTACTGGCACTAATCAACTTCCACCTATTGTCTCCACAACAACAAAACATGAAATATTTCAAAGTCAACCGGTAAAAGCCACATAAAAACACCACACTTCAAGTTTCCACGGAAAAGAATGTAATTTATTGGTTTCGATTAAGCGTCGCCAAGTCTGTCAGTTAATAGAACACGACCTCCCAGTTAGCTGCTGTCTCCGTGATTTAGCGTGAGATTTCTGCCTGCCGAGCAGTTCCGTGCACGTGAAACCGCAACATTCGCCTAGAAAACCGCCCACGGCAACGCACTTTCGAATTCTTGTACAGGCTGGGCAAAATATGAGACGCAGTCTAATGAAAACCGAACCTCCGCCACAACTGGACCACGGAATTATTCCATTTACAAGTAATCACCATACGCATTAAAACATTTATCCCACTGGGAAACCAGACGATCAATTCCTGTTTTATACACCGCAGTCGACAGCTGACGGATGGGCAACCACACCCACTTCTGCAGTTCGTCGTCCGACTGAAACCTTCATACACGTATATCTTTCTTCAGGTCGCCGAAGATGTGAACATCCCACGACGAAAGATTCCGGCTGTACAGAGGACGTTTCAGTGTTTCCCAAACAAATCGCTGAAGCGTAGCCTTCACCCGTTTGGCAGTGTGTGGGCGGGCGCTACCGTGCAACATAATGATTCCGTCCGACAGCACGAGGGCAAATGGCAAAGCCAAAAGTCGAAGCATCCCACGTCCCCGCTCCAAAGAAATCCAAAGCTGTTCACACAAGTTCCGGTAAGGTCATGACGACCGTCTTCTTAGACTGCAAGGGCTCTCTGCTCGTCAACTTCCTCGATCGTGGAACCACAATCATTGCGCAGTGCTATGGAGACACTTTGCAGAATCTGCGACGCTCTGTAAGGTCAAAGGCTCATGAATGCTATCAGACGGAATCCTCCCGTTGCAAAATAACGCCCGCCCTCTCACAACCAATCGAACGAAGGCTACACTTCAGCAGTTTGGTTGGGAAACACTGCAACATCCTGCGTACAGCCCGAATTTTTTGCCGTGCGATTTTCACATCTTAAGTAACCTCAAGAAAGACATGCGCGGGAGTCGGTTTCAGTCGGACGAGAAAGCTCAAGAATGAATGCGGCTGTGGATCCATCTGCGGCCGACCGCGTTCTACGAAACAGGAATCGATCATCTCGTTTCCCGGCGGCATAAATGTCTTAAAGAGTGTGGTGATTCTTTTTGAATGAAAGCATTCCATGGTGTTGCTGTGGCGGGTGTTGGGTTTTCATTTGACTGTTGCTTATAAAACATGCCGAGAAAAAATTTCATGCACCTTAAGATAGGCAACCCAATTTACACTGTCCGCAAATGCGGAAGATGATGTAAGTTCTGTTGCCTGTAGTAAAGTGCAGGAAATACGCTGGCGTGCCAAATTTAAGAACGAAAGAAACTTACGCGTGATGGTCACTCCCAAGTGACACAGCTCGCTGAAACTTAGACCATACGTACAAACAGCTGATACTGTGTAGCACAGGTGGTACCTGAAAGAAATACACAGTGAGACGAAAAGAAATGACATTTTTTTTCAAAGACAGTAATTACACTGAAGTCACCACGATTTGTGATAGTCCCCTGGACATTACAAAAGGCGTGGAATGGTTCTTAACAGGGTGTGTGTTCACCACAGACAGCAATGGGTCCTCTGCAACGTGTTCCCATACTGGCCACGAAGTTGGTAAGGAGTGTGAGAGCGCTGCATAAGTCTCCCTGACTCATTACATACGTGATCGATGGGATTTAAGTTGAGGGAACGGGAAGGCCAATACAGTCGCCAAATATCCTCTAGTTGCAAGAACTCCTCCACCTGTGCAGTTTAATGTGGGCGCGCATTGTTATGCAGAAAAGTAGAGTCAGGACCGAATGCACCCATGAAAAGTCGCACATAGGGAAGGAATTGACCGCTATGTGCAAAGATTTGGAGGTCAGTATACTCATGCAACATTCTGTCTCCCCCCATCATAACATCTGGACCACCAAAACGATAATTTTTGACATGTTCCTGAGTGCATTGTATTTTCCCATCTCTTGCCGTATGAGGGGTACGTCCAGCATCATGGCGTTGCTCTCCTTCCCCATATGTGTCTTTTCAGGGTTACTTTCGGTCGTGACTTCATTTTTATGGATGGCGATGCACGACCTCATCGAACAGCACCTGTGGACCAGATCTTGGAATATTCAGTGAATTGTCTGGCCAGCCCGCTCCCCCGACTTAAATCCCATCGAGCACATGTGGGATACCTCGGGGAGATATATTGCAGCACGTCACCATGCACCAATGATCATCCACCAGCTGTCAACCGAGCTCGTAGAGGAGTGGAAAATCCTATCACAAAAACTCCTGACCAACTTTGTGGTCAACAGGGCAGCCCGTTGCAGAACGGCCGTCGTGGTGATCACAGATTCTATGGAGAACCATGTCCGTCTTCTTGTAATGTCCAAGGTGTCGTCATAAAAAATGGTTCAAACGGCTCTGAGCACTATGGGACTTAACATCTATGGTCATCAGTCCCCTAGAACTTAGAACTACTTAAACCTAACTAACCTAAGGACAGCACACAACACCCAGCCATCACGAGGCAGAGAAAATCCCTGACCCCGCCGGGAATCGAACCCGGGAACCCGGGCGTGGGAAGCGAGAACGCTACCGCACGACCACGAGATGCGGGCGGTGTCGTCATAGATCAAGGTAAATGCAAATGAGCGTTTGGCAACCTTGGCCGGGAGGCCCCTTGCGGGCAGGTTGAAAATGGTTAAAATGGCTGAGCACTATGGGACTTAACATCTATGGTCAGCAGTCCCATAGAACTTAGAACTACTTAAACCTAACTAACCTAAGGACATCACACAACACCCAGTCATCACGTTGCGGGGCAGGTCTGGCCGCCTTGGTGCACGTCTTATTACATTCGACGCCACATTGGGCGACCTGCGCGCCGGATGGGGATGAAACAATGATGAAGACAACACAACACCCAGTCCCTGAGCGGAGAAAATCCCCGACCCAGCCGGGAATCGAACCCGGGCCCGTAGGACGGCAATCCTTCACGCTGACCACTCAACTATCCGGGCGGACATAGATCATGGTGACTTCAGTGTAATTACTGTCTTTGAATAAATATTTCATTTATGTTCATGTCGTTGCGTATTTCTTCCATTTACCTTCCGTACTATACTGCAGCAGATCTCTCCATCTGTGGTCCAAGCTTCATTGAACTATGTTACTCGGCAGTGAAACATAATGCGAAAACGACTTTCATCCTTAAGTTTGGCACACCAATGTGTTTTTCATGCCGGTTTTATGTTTCCCGCTTTGTAGGTTTCCCGTAGTGAAAAACTGACCTCGTTGATCACAAAGGATCACCAACTTCCCAACCGTTTTAAACACAAACTCGAGCCTAGAGGGCCAAAGACACGCCTCGTACCATTGCGAGAGCCGTCGGCCAACTCCTCGATTTTGCTGGTTCCGAGCTGCTCCTTGAAACTATTTTAACGTTCGGGTCTTTCTGTCAATAGGCTTCAGGTTGCCATTTCCTGCTCCCCGTAAGAGCACATCTGTGAAATGCTACTTCCAGCCAAGAATCTCAGAATTTTGTTTCCAAAGGTTGCTGAAATGCACCATCTGTTGCGGAAAATCAGAAGCCCTTAAAACAGCCTAGTGGGCTGATTTAGAAGGATTAGAGAATGACCAGCTCATCACCTTCAGTCTTTTACAAAGGAAACAGTTCACCATGTACTGCTAATTGGCTCCAGTATCCACAATGGCGAGAAGGACGAGCATATAGGCGCGGTTAGGAAGCGACACATCACACCTTCACAGGAGCGTCACTACTGAGATTCTGAAAACATCAGTTTAAAAAAAGGCGTCACTTGTTTGTCCTCATTCCGTTTTCCCTTTTCAGTCATCTGTTTTTTGTTGATTCGCAATATGGTTGCGACGGTCAAGTTTGTAATTACGCAGAACGGGACTGCTTCTGGAATATGAAAGGTCTCTTGTACAAAAATAATACAGCCAAGTCAACTACAATCACTGAATCGGAAAAGGCGATGAAAATATTGGGATTTAAAGAGAAAGCAACAAACAGGAAATTAAAAGCATAAGGTTGGGAATAAAGAAACAGCCGACTTCCTTGTCGAAACAGTTGTGCCAGGGTTCATAGACTGCACCCAGTAGCTTGAAGCCATAGCACTGCCTCAGATTTTGTTGCTGCAACTATGGCTTCTGGTTAGAATAAAAGTCTATGTCTTGGTCGCACGTTATTTTATTAAAATAGATTACCGGATTCGACTTTGTAGCCATCACCAGATCTAAAATTTGCTGCCGCTGAAAAGTTCGGATCGGATGATAGTTGCAGAGCGAAAACAGGTAATCATTTTTAATAAAGTAACTTATGACAAGACATACCGTAGACTTTTATAGTCTAATCCAATGTAAAGGTCACCAGTCTCCTCAAGAGATCCAAACGCTCTCATTTCGCTGCATGGCTTTCCTTGGACGAGTTTCAGTGCGCTGAAGTCTGCCTCGTACTTTCTGTAATAGAAACTGAAGTAATTTTCCGACATTCTCACATTATCCATGTGAGAAAGTATTCCTTTGAGTCTTCAGCTGCGAGTATTCGCAGAAGCACATTGGGTGCTCCGAGCAAATCCCTTCGACGAATACATTATCGTATCCATTTTCTCCTATCAATATTTTTAATCTTTTCATCTCCCTCTTCCAGGATCAGCTTTGCTGCGAGATGCAGTGCACATTGCTTGATACTTCCTCTCTTTCCGAAGCACCACAGTCTAACATAACAGTCGCAACATTTCGCCTCCATTTTGTTGCCTACTGTGCCAGCAGCGCGCCAAGCGGTCAGGAAGTAAAACTGTTGAGTTCGGCGCGATCGTGAAAGTCAAAGCAAATAGCAGTCGTTTATTTTGGTTTGTATGATGGTTTTTACAAACTTGAGCATCTGTAGCGCAATAAATTGCAGCAACAACAACAAGAAGATATCTATCGTTTTCTAGATTTCCAAAGGACCCTGAGAGGTATATACCATCATGTTACTAAACTGTAACGTTAGGATTCGCTTGCTAATTACAAGTGTATTTATGATCAATGTTGTGTTTTAGGAGCAGAAAATGGCTATTGAATAGCAAACGAGAAGATCTTGTGAAAAAAGACCCTGTTTACCTTCACTTCGAACAAAACCAGGTCGTGAATGCAGACAATAGCAAAATCGTGATGAATGCAATAGAGTGTCACATATGCCTTCTACCAGACAATCGTCGGAGACCTGTTTGGAGAAAACCCAGTCAGGCTGAACGCCTTAGACACAATGTCCAGTGAGTGCACCAAGGTGGAGGTTCACTGTTGTTTTGGGATGGCATTATGTAGGGTCGACATACGCCGCTGGTGGTCATGAAAGGCGTCGTAACGGCTGTACGATATGCGAATGCCATCCTCCACCTGATAGTGCAACCATATCGGCAGCATATTGGCGAGGCATTCATCTTCATGGACGACAATTCGCACCCCCATCATGCACATCTTGTGAATGACTTCCTTCAAAATAACGACATCTCTCGACCAGAGTGGCCAGCATCTTCTCCAGACATGAACCCTATCGAACATGCCTGGTACATGTTGAAAAAGGCTGTTTATGTTTTTATGGACGATGTGACGCCCCGACTACTCAGAGGGATCTACGCTGAATCGCCGTTGAGGAGTGGAACAATCTGGACCAACACCGCCTTGATGAACTTGTGGATAGTATGCCACGACAAATATAGGGATGCATCAATGCAAGAGGACGTGCTACTGGGTATTAGAGGTACCGATGTGTACAGCAATCTTAACCATCACCTCTGAAGGTCACATGCAATGTGTAGTTTTCATGAGCGGAAATGATGTTTATGTTGATCGCTATTCCAATTTTCTGTACAGGTTCCGGAACTTTCGGAACCGAGGTGATGCAAAACTTTTTTTGATGTGTGTATTTCTCCCACTATTTGACAGTTGCTTGTCCCATTTAGAGTAATATAAATGTGAAGGTCGTAGTTGTTGCAATAGGCGACAATGACTAAAACACAGTAGGCCTTCAGAACGACAAATGGGGTGTCTATCCCTTTTGCACGTAGAGGTATATGTCTGGGTTCTTACGTGTGAATCTGTGTGTCTATATTCTTTTGATATCAACATGATAAGCTACATTTGTATTCAACATCACAAGTGTTTCTTCACAAATGTGTGGTAGTTTGCCACTGGATTCATGACTTTTATCCCTACTTGAGCTTATTTTAGAATTATTTTTAGAAACATCTACATCTTCTGATATTACACATACTATTGGAGGCGAAAAATAACTCAAATATTTCGTAAATCACGTATGAAAGGGATGCAAAACAAACATTCTGCTTACGACGCATGTGCCGTTCTCCTTTCCCGCTGCCTGGAGTGCTTGTGTCGCTCCAGCTGTTAGAAGGTAACAACTTTCACAGCAGTGAGTGTCACGGTTGTTACGTTGGACTGTGGAACCACCTTGCGAAGAACACTCCACAACAATCGACACTTGACCATCCACCAATTAAATTAAACCATGTGTGACTGCACACTCGACAACTAGCAGTTTCCTCTTTTACTGTAACTACTAAATTACTCGCCACTTGGAGAAATTACTGGCCTAGTGTGAACCACACTTAAGGATCGTTTAGCTAAATAGTATGACGACCCAGTGAGTTGGCGTACTAGTTAAGACGCTGTACTTCTTTCGAGACAGGTTCATTGGTTTCCATAGACCATTTTGCGGTGATGCTGCGATGTTCAACAACGCTAGAGGCAAAGGTGGAAAAATGGACCCCCTACATATTTGGAAGTACAGGACACGAATTCTAGCGGAGAGCACATGAACTACTAAAACTAGTTGTCAAACTTCACTGTACAGTGCGCAGACGTAGTAGCTGTCATGGTTTGTGAGTAGTTGTGCTGTGAATTTTTTCGCTGTCATCAAAAGTTTGAAAGGTTAGTGTTTACTTGAATAAAACTCAAATTTCTAACATATTATTAGTATAACCAAGGTAAGGTACGTATTTGGCTTGCTGTTGGGATACCGTTTTACGTTCATTAACGTCGGTTGCGAACCAAACTAACCGTAGGCAAAATCGTTTTTCCCAAGATGGCGAGGGTGAATATATGGGCCTCTTTGGCTGCTGGTATTATTGGCCCCGTAAAATCAATCAGATTTTATGGTACCATTTACAAATATTGCTACTCTTTATGTTTCAGATGCCTCGAACACATCTTGTACCTCCCCCCCCCCCCCCAAACCGCAAAAAAAAAAAAAAAATCGAAACGGCAATCGTGGGACAAAGCAAATGTGGCCAATGTTATTGTAGCTATTACAGAGAAAAAATGGGGTTGAAAAAAGCGGTTAAAGTGCACTCTGTCCCTCGTTCTACACTCCGAAGGCTTTCCACCGGTTTTACCACAGGGACTTGAGGACGAACTAGTTAAATATCTTCTCATTATGGAATCCAAATTCTACGGCCTTACCAGGCGCATGGCCTACCAGCTTTGCACAAGAAATAAAAAGTTAGTGTTTCTGTCCCTGATGTTGACGACGCTGTATGTCTATTTTGTGAAGGGATTTTTTCGAAGGACACAAAAGGTGAACTTTGGGTCCAGTGTATAGCCTGTGAGATGTGGGCTCAAAACGAATGCGCTGGATGCGAAAAAGATGCTTATGTGTGTGACTATTGTAAATAGGCTAGGCGTAGGCTGTGAAAATCATCCCACCAGTAGACTAATTAACAATGTTCAGAGTGAATCTTTCTTTCATTATACAGAAAAATTAAATAAAATTATATTTTTCAAATTTTTGTTTCTTTTTATTTCAAACTACATTGGGGCCCATATTACCAGCACAAATTCTTGACGCAACAAAATGCAGAGTATCAGGAAAAAAATAAAATTTTGTTTTAAATATTAAAAAGTTGGACCAAAACATGTCGTAACTATTGCAGGACATACTAGAGAAATGTTTTATGTTAATTTCAGGTGATTATACTAAAAATAAAAGGTGTTATATAAAAAACAGAGTGGGGGCCCATTTATCCACCTTTACCTCTACTACTGATTTCGTTGCTCATAATTATGTAACCGGAACTTATTCTATGTATCAGACACCAACAGATTGAAAAACTAAAGGAATGTTCGGTAAAAAAGTGATCGATTTCATAAATGTTCTGCCACTTACCTCAACAAATTACATTTCATACAGTTATGTACATGGCGGGATATAACTTGAGTTATAAGAACACGACAAATGGGGGAAATGCAATGTATGAAACAGAGCTCTCAGTTTCGGGTGTTCATATTGACTAAGCTTGCATTTAACCTACGTACGGTATTTCAGTTATATTTTTCATGCCTAACTTTAGCTGCATGTGACTGCTGGATCTGGTGATAAGAATAACAAAATGTTAGTTTAATTTGCATATTTTCATTAATTGTCGTAGTACAGAATGATATTTTTAGGGAAATTCTACACACAGGCGTAAATTATTCATCCCACAAAAATTTTTGTGATCGATCTTGCTGCAGACAACTGTTTAATTAATCAGGTACCGCTATATGCTGAGGGAATTAGATTAGGAAATGAGACACTTAAAGTAGTAAAGGAGTTTTGCTATTTGGGGAGCAAAATAACTGATGATGGTCGAAGTAGAGAGGATATAAAATGTAGACTGGCAATGGCAAGGAAAGCGTTTCTGAAGAAGAGAAATTTGTTAACATCGAGTATAGATTTAAGTGTCAGGAACACGTTTCTGAAAGTATTTGTATGCAGTGTAGCCATGTATGGAAGTGAAACATGGACGATAAACAGTATGAACAAGAAGAGAATAGAAGCTTTCGAAATGTGGTGCTATAGAAGAATGCTGAAGATTAGATGGGTAGATCACATAACTAATGAGGAGGTATTGAATAGGATTGGGGAGAAGAGAAGTTTGTGGCACAACTTGACTAGAAGAAGGGATCGGTTGGTCGGACATGTTCTGAGGCATCAAGGGATCACCAATTTAGTATTGGAGGGCAGCGTGGAGGGTAAAAATCGTAGAGGGAGACCAAGAGATGAATACAACAAGCAGATTCAGAAGGATGTAGGTTGCAGTAGGTACTGGGAGATGAAGAAGCTTGCACAGGATAGAGTAGCATGGAGAGCTGCATCAAACCAGTCTCAGGACTGAAGAGCACAACAACAACAACAACCGCTATATTAAAAACACCTTCATAACACCTTTACTTCCTTATGTAGTTCGATGTCAAGCCATAAAGAATTAGAATACAGCAATCTCATTTACAAATACACATTAGCAATAAGAATTATCTCCATCATCCCCATTTTCACCCTTTCGGGCACACAAAAGGGAAAGTTATACAGCAGAGCCGGCCGGTGTGGCCGAGCGGTTCTAGGCGCTTCAGTCTGGAACCGCGCGACCGCTACGGTCGCAGGTTCGAATCCTGCCTCGGGCATGCATGTGTGTGATGTCCTTAGGTTAGTTAGGTTTAAGTAGTTCTAAGTTCTAGGGGACTGATGACCTCAGATGTTAAGTCCCATAGTGCTCAGAGCCATTTCAACCATTTATACAGAAGAAAAAATCGTTCACTCATGTCCATAGCTAATTAAAGGTGATGACAGAAAAAAAGAACAAATTCAATAACAAACTGAAATCAATTGTATATATGCGTGTGTGTGTGTGTGTGTGTGTGTGTGTGTGTGTGGGTGGGTGGGTGGGTGGGTGTGTATGTGTGTGTGCATTAGTCAGATGATGCACACATGAAGTGTCGTGTAATAAAAAATTAAAACTACTCAAGTAACAGTTGTATGTGAAACCAGATTTCACCAGGGCAAATGTGTTGTTTTTGTCATTTCATACTGACGTATTATTAAAATGACCCATAGGAAAAACTAAGTTAATAACCTCCACTACTTAATGTTAAGCTCTTCATTCCCCTTTTTGTCTGATGGCCTTGCCCTTGCATAGCAGAATCCAAAGTCCACAATCAAGGAGGTAATCCTCCTCATACTGTTGTTTTCTCACTTTGGTTCAAATGGCTCTGAGCACTATGGGACTCAACTGCTGGGGTCATTAGTCCCCTAGAACTTAGAACTAGTTAAACCTAACTAACCTAAGGACATCACAAACATCCATGCCCGAGGCAGGATTCGAACCTGCGACCGTAGCGGTCTTGCGGTTCCAGACTGCAGCGCCTTTAACCGCACGGCCACTTGGCCGGCTTTTCTCTCTTTGCGCAACAGCATGTTTACTGGGCTGTGAAAATGAGTAATTCAGCCGTATTGGTATTACGGTCAGTGATTCGATTTCTCAACACCACAGGACATAATGCATCTAAAATTCAATATTAATTGTTAATTTTACCTTAAACAGTGAGTGACTTCAAAGTAAATTTGGAGAAGGTCCTACGCATGAGCACCATGAATACAGGATTAGCCAATACAACGTTTCGACAGAAGATTTTATTCCGCGTAATACTATAAGAAATGTTCCAAAACCATTAGAAAAGAATGATCATGTGGCTTAATTTCCTGGGAGATTCAATCTGGAGTTGTTCAGCCACTAGGTGCAAAAAATGTTCAAATGTGTGTGAAATCTTATGGGACTTAACTGCTAAGGTCATCAGTCCCTACGCTTACACACTACTTAACCTAAATTATCCTAAGGACAAACACACATACCCATGCCCGAGGGAGGACTCGAACCTCCGCCGGGACCAGTCGTACAGTCCATGACTGCAGCGCCTTAGACACTAGGTGCAAATCTTTGTGTTAGCCACCACTTTATACGCGCCAGAAAGTGGGTCAGTTTACATCACAGTGGAATTCAAATCTATGTCTGTAATTATATGTGTCATATTTATTATGTTTGTATCATTTAGCTCTCTCACTGCCCTGGGTTCTTTTATTTGCTCAAGAACTTTGCTTGAGTCCAGTTTTAGAAATATGCCATCATGGTCAGACAGAGTGGGTTGTCATGGTCCTTCTCCTTAATATTTTTGTAAAATTGGGAAACAGCGCAAAGGAAAGTAAGAATGTGGACTCCTGAGCAAGTGCTTTAGTATTATTTTGTCAATTTATGGCGATGTTAGAGAGAAAAGTCTTTTTGGAAATTATCAGAACATTCTAAGACACGCATAACTGTCATTATCAGTGGGCAGAACTGCACGCAGAGGTTCAAAAATTATATAAATATAAGGAACCTTAATAGGGCTGCCGGTACACAGGGTGGTCCATTGATCGTGACCGGGCCAAATATCTCACGAAATAAGCGTTAAACGGAAAAACTACAAAGAACGAAACTTGTCTAGCTTGAAGGGGGAAACCAGATGGCACTATGGTTGGCCCGCTAGGTGGCGCTGCCGTAGGTCAAACGGATATCAACGGCGTTTTTTAAATAGGAACCCCCATTTTTCATTACATACTCGTGTAGTACGTAGGGAAATATGAATGTTTTAGTTGGACCACTTTTTTCGCTTTGTGATAGATGGCGCTGTAATAGTCAAAAACATATGGCTCACAATTTTAGACGAACAGTTGGTAACAGGTACGTTTCTTAAATTAAAATACAGATCGTAGGTACGTTTGAACATTTTATTTTGGTTGTTCCAATGTGATACATGTACCTTTGTGAACTTATCATTTCTGAGAACGAATGCTGTTATAGCGTGATTACCTGTAAATACCACATTAATGCAATAAATGCTCAAAATTATGTCCGTCAACCTCAATGCATTTGGCAATACGTGTAACGACATTCCTCTCAACAGCGAGAAGTTCGCCTTCCAAATTTTCGCACATGCATTAACAATGCGCTGACACATCTTGTCAGATGTTGTCGGTGGATCACGATAGCAAATACCCTTCAACTTTCCCTACAGAAAGAAATCCGGGGACATCAGATCCGGTGAACGTGCGAGCCGTGGTATGGTGCTTCGACGACCAATCCACCTGTCATGAAATATGCTATTCAATACTGCTTCAACCGCACGCAAGCTATGTGCCGGACATCCATCATATTGGAAATACATCGCCATTCTGTCATGCAGTGAAACATCTTGTAGCAACATCGGTAGAACATTACGTAGGAAATCAGCATACATTGCCATCGATAAAATGGGGGCCAATTATCCTTCGTCCCATAATTCCGCCCCATACATTAACCTGCCAAGGTCGCTGATGTTCCACTTCGCAGCCGTCCTGGATTTTCCGTTTCCCAGTAGTGCATATTATGCCGGTTTACGTTATCGCTGTTGGTGAATGACGCTTCGTCGCTAAATAGAACGCGTGCAAAAAATCTGTCATCGTCCCGTAATTTCTCTTGTGCCCAGTGGCAGAACTGTACACGACGTCCAAAGTCGTCACCATGCAGTTCCTGGTGCATAGAAATATGGTACGGGTGCAATCGATGTTGATGCAGCATTCTCAACACAGATGTTTTTGAGATTCCTGATTCTCGCGCAATTGGTCTGCAACTGATATGCGGATTAGCCGCGACAGCAGCTAAAACACCTACTTGAGCATCATCATTTGTTGCAGGTCGTGGTTGACGTTTCACAAGTGGCTGAACACTTCCTGTTTCCTTAAATAACGTAACTATCCGGCGAACGGTCTGGACACTTGGATGATGTCGTCCAGGATACCGAGCAGCATACATAGCACACGCGCGTTGGGCATTTTGATCACAATAGCCATACATCAACACGGTAACGACCTTTTCCGCAATTGGTGAACGGTCCATTTTAACACGGGTAATGTATCACGAAGCAAATACCGTCCGCACTGGCGGAATGTTACGTGATACCACGTACTTATATGTTTGTGACTATTACAGCGCCATCTATCACAGAGCGAAAAAAGTAGTCCAATTTCTTTACGTACTACTAGAATATGTAATAAAAATGGGGATTCCTATTTAAAAGATGCAGTTGATATCCGTTTGACCTATGACAGCGCCATCTAGCGGGCCAACCATAGCGCCATCTGGTTTCCCTCTTCAAGCTAGATGAGTTTCGTTCTTTGTAGTTTTTTCGTTTGATGCTTATTTCGTGAGATATTTGCCCCAGTCACTATCAATGGAACCCCCTGTATATTACAATGGAAACTACCACGAATTGTCTACTATATATTACATAGTGATACGTGACCGCTAGTGATACATGTAGACTGCCCCATCTGGTCATCGAGGCTGCAGCATAGGGTCCTGCAACACAAAGCAGACAACACCACAAAAATTTAAAATAATATAATATTTGTTTTTGCTCCATGTTTCAGCCTCTGATATATTCGTAAAAGAAACAGACATAATTGTTTTTATTGGCATATTTGGCTGAATTTGTCAGTGGATGGCTCTTATGAATTCAGTGAAGATTTACCTCTCAAACCATGGACTCCCTAGTGCCAATTTACAGTGGCAGCATGTTTAACCCATGGGACTTCAATATGACAACATAGTTTTACATGATGACAGTCTTGAATGAATGCTTTGCAGAGTTCTTGCCACATTAGATTAGCATTCAGTCTTAAGCTTTCGAATATCTTCTCCAGTGTCATAATCAGGAGAATTCAGTAAGCCGTTAGGTACTTTATTTTGTTGGCCACATTATATCGTGCAGACACCATGAAGTCATGGATCTTCCATATTGGTCAATCCACATGAAGTGGTCCAATGAGAGTTGCTTGAACATTTTAAAATATTTTGATTTTTCCCATGTGATTGCCCTATAATTAAGAAATCCAAAACAGTTAAAAAAATTACCTTACATTGTTACTAAATGGCTGCCATTTTTATTTGTAAGTGCACCACGGTTTTTGAATTTGGAGACATCATAGTTAATTTGAATATCTCTACAACATTGCAATTGACATTATTGTTTTTAGAAAAGTCACCTCTACAACGTTGTTTATTATCCACGATACCCTAAATTCCAAAATGACCAATCGAAATGACATCCAATGTTTGGTATTGAAAACTTAGGAAATCCACTTTTTAGACCCAAAAATAACAACCAAGGAATGATTTATCATGATGTGTATTTTTTTGTCTAGCTAGATATCATATAGGTTTACAAAATACGCAAAAATCAAATTTTTATTTTCAGTCCCACCAGAGATAACTAGATCTGAACTTTACAAAAAATAAAGATTTTAAAATTTCAAAACTTTATAAAAAATTAAGGAAACAATTGTGAGTGTTCTTGCACTATATGAGCCTAGTATTTTATGATATGTAGCTACAGAAAAAATATACACAGTGATATATCATTCCTTGGTTATTACTTTTGGCTCTAAAAAGTGGATTTCCTAAATTTTCAAAACCAAATTTTGGAGGTCATTTCGACTGGTTATTTTTGAATTTAGGGTATTTTGGGTAATAAACAATGTTGTAGAGGAGAGTTTTATAAAACAAAATGTCAGTTGCAATGTTGTAACTTAACCAAGTGCAGAGATATTCAGATTAACGATAATGACTCCAAATTGAAAATCCGTCATGTGCTAACAAATAAGAATAGCCACCATTCAGTATCAGACCAAGGTAATGTTCTTTTTAAAAACTGTTTTGGATTTCTCTATTATAGAGTCATCACACATAAAAAACCAAAATATTTAAAAATGTGCAAGCAATCAACTTAATTTTTATTGGGTCACTTCACTTGGACTGACCCATACACTACATATAGGTAGTGCTTATTTTTCAAAATTTTAGACGCCAGAACACACCTCTTCACCCATACGACCCCCCTCCCACCACTAAAATCACAAGTTTAGGTTTTTGCATTAACACTTATAACAAAAAAAAAACATTTTTTTACAAAATACAATTTTTAAAACAAAATTTGTTATACTCAATAAAACTGCTAGATTCAGTATAAACAGCAGGTGCTACTCTCTGTCCCTGTAACAGTGTCACTTTGCTCCCTAGATCTGCTTCACACATATCAGCACAAGTCAGTAGTCTTCAAGACTATGTCATTTGACTATGACATCATGTTTTTTAATTGCTGCCAGCCACAACATTGAAACAGTTGCACTGTAGCTGCTCAGTGAATGTGTGTCCAGTATTAATTAATGAAGCATTTAACAATGAATGACGATGAGGTATTCCCTGCCTATCATCGTCAGTTACAATTACATCTTCCTGAAGAGTTAGATGTTAGGTAAATACTTTAAATGTCAGTTTTCTTCTGCTAATTGAACTGTATTACAACTGTGTTGATTTAAGTTCATATTCATTACTACAAATAAGCAAAACTTTGGAACATGAACTTCCCTATAACATGTCTTCACGAAATGTAAATGCACTTGTATGATACTGTTTTAAACTTGTGGTGCTGATTTGTTCCAGCAAGTTCAAAACAAATTCCCTGGGCAATGATAAATGCTGTTTTAGTGTGATTCAGCCAAAATTAAGCCATGCCCATAGGGAGGCAATGGGCATTCAAGGTCAAATTTGGTCTTTGACTTTTGGGTTGCCTACATGACAGGGACAAATGTATGACATCATCAATTGCCCCTTCTGAATTCTGCCAATCATAACCTATTATATCAACAAACATTACAAGTAAGCAGCCAATTCCCATATTGCTGTTAAATTATGTAAGCTACACTTGAATTACACAAAATGGCGCCATGTTCAAAGATATTTGCCAATACTGCAGTACTTCCAAAAAGTATGTATCTGAACTGTGTTAAATTGTGCTACCATTACCAATACAATAATATTAGCAAAAAAATTCCATAAGCATTACTTGAATTGCATAAAAATGATGCTATGTCCAAAGCTATACAGTATATGTAACCTTCACTTAAACTGATGCCATGTTCAAAAACATTACACAAGCATCTTCAGCTGAATTGCATAAACTGTCATCATACTTCTCTCTCTCTCTCTCTCTCTCTCCACCTCTCCCTCCCCCTCTCCTCCCTCTCCCCCCCTCCCTCCCTCCCTCCTTCCCTCCCCCTCCCCCTCCCTCCCTCACTCCTTCCTTCCTTTCCGCGCCCCCACCTTCCCTCCCCCCTTCCCTTTCCCTCTCACACACACACACACACACACACACACACACACACACACACACAAAGTAATCTATGGTTTTTAATGGTAATTCCACATTCAATAAACCATGAGAGAGAGAAGAGAGAGAGAGAGAGAGAGAGAGAGAGAGAGAGCGAGGGAGGAAGGGGGAGTGAGAGAAGATTTACTGAGGCAGTACAGAATTATATGAAAACATATTTTGTGATGTATGAAATTTACTGGTTACAATGATGAAACCGATGTGTAAATACTGTATGTAATTTTTTGATCTTATGTTCATCCATAGGCAGTATAGCATTTGTCACAAACAAAGAGAGAAAGATGAAATATAGAGGTGAAACATTATGGTGTGTGTGTGAGTAACATGAACACTTTTCCATGAGGTAATGCCAATCATCCTGTAATTGAACATCATTGCCCACAAGGGGTGTGGGGGGAGGGGGGGGTAGGTGATGGAATTGTGATCAACCTGCAACTTTACCATTACTGCTCCTCTCCCAGAGGAAATGATGATCACCCTGTAAACTGTGAATTGAATGTTGATTATCCTGTAACTTGTCCACAGGGTGCTCACCCTGTACACTGACGGCCATTGCCCCCTTCCTCAGGGGGGGAATTGTCGTGGCTACCATGTGAACTGACTATCATTGCCGCCCCAACCCCCATGGGGAATGGTTATAACCTTATAAACTGACTATGATTGAATGACAACAGTTCCCTTCTAGGTGGTAATGATGACACATTAGCAGGGCAAACAGCAATTTCCCTGGGGACAATGGTAGTCAGTTTACATCTTGACCACCATTACGCATTCCCAGCCTGGAAATGTGGTCAGCATTTATAACTGACCAACATTGTCTGTGGTGGAAATGGTACTTACCTTCTAAACTGACTGTCATAAATTTTTGATCTTGCGTTAACACATGAGAGCTGAAATTTAATCGTGAGGCAGTACAGTATTTGACATAAACAGAGAGTGAGAGAGAGAGAGATGAAATACAGGGGCATAAAGTTATGCAGAGAGAGAGAGAGAGAGAGAGAGAGAGAGAGAGAGAGAGAGAGTGTCTGAAGAAAAGGAAACAAAGCTTCCATAAAAACTCACAATTCCTGGATTATTTTATAAGAGAGAGAGAGAGAGAGAGAGAGAGAGAGAGAGAGAGAGAGGAAGATGACATTTGTAAGGAGTACAGTATTGGACATGGACATATTCTAAAGTGAAGTATGAAATACAGGCAATTTACGCAAATTAACTGAAGATGATTACATAATTTGTTTTAATGTGGCACCAAATCAAGTGAAAGTTACATAGTTTTTCAACATGGAAATGCTATAGTATTGACAGTTACCTTTGAACATAGTGCCATTTTTAAACATTTTTCAAGCAAAGCTTATGATTTTTTTTTTAAATACTGCAGTATTGCCAAACATGTCTTCACATGGTGCCATTTTGTGCAACTCGGGTGATGGTTAGATAGTTTTTGACATTGGACTACTGTACTATTGGGAAATCTCTTGGAATATGGTGCAAATTAAGGCACTTCAGGTGTAGTTTACAGAATTTCTTTAGGAAATATTGTAGTATTGTCAATATTATTCTGAATATGACACCCTTTTATGCAATTCGGGTGAATCTTATGGGATTGTCATCATTGTCATCAGCTGCTTCATTTTAATGCTCACTAAAATACTAGGCTTTGACTGGCTGCAAAGGGGGTGAAAGGGAATAGCAAGGGGGAGGTATTTTATGATGTCACATGTTCAAAGGCCCTGATGACATCATGAGGTCAAGGTCAAAATGGATTTATGATATATGTTTGCTCCTCACTTGCAGGCAACTCAAAGGTCAAATGTTAAATTTGAGCCCACATGCCTTCCTACTGTTAGCAGAAATTGTATTGATGCAAATGTTTGAAGACCATTAGTAGTGATGCCGATTTCATTAAATTGTGAATTACTCAGATTATCACCTAGTTCTCTTGCAGCATCTAGTGTTCATTTCCATGCAATACTAACAGTACAGCCACTGCCCGAGTTGAAATTATTGCTGCACATTGTGATGTCAATGGCTTCTTTGATAATGGAATCACAGTAGGTAGATGTGTGGGATAAGATTTCCATTTCATAATTGTATGTTTGTTCTTGAAGCCAACACATACTGACATATCTAAGCACACAAAACTTTCATTATTCAGCCCATAAGACAGCAATTTTAAAGATGTTGATAGACAGGGCTAAAACTGTTTGTGGTAAGGAACACCTGGGAGTCCAAGAGCAAATATCTAACGAACATATTCTGAAAGAACAGCTGTAATGATTGATATATTAAATGAGCCATCTCTAATAGGTAAACACCACAGTACTCAGTCTTCAGAAGATGATCAGCCTACAGTATTCCTTATTTCTTTTGGAGTTCCAGGAAATAAAATACATGGAGGCTTTGGCAGACATGATATTCAGTACATATTCTGACCACCCAATAAAATTAAAGATATGCTGCAACCAGTAAAAGACAGCCATGATCCCAGTGTTCCTGGAATTTATAAGATACTTTGTGAATGTAGTAACAGTTAAATTAGTCAGGCAATTACAATGATTTCAGAATGCTGCACAGAGCACTGAAACTACATTAAATACTGTATTGTGATTTCAATAAATATGCTATTGCCAAACACACCCTCATGAACAAACATGTGATTATGTTTGATGACACAGAAATATTATCCTGTGTTTCTGCCAGCTAGGATTCTATCATCAAGCAAGTTGTTCAGATCAGAGTGTGTCACAACTTTAACTAGGACAGTGGCTACACCTTAAGTGATGTGTGGAAATGGTTGAGTGATGCTGAAAGGCTACTGAGAAATAAGCTGAATCATCCACCATACAACAAAATCAGATTTGCTTACAATGTACTTTAGTAACAGACATCGACATAATCTCTGGTAGTACAGTATAAGGAAGTTCTATGGCTTCTTGATGCCTCCATGACATGACTCAGTCAACTAAATGATGTACCTAATGGCTTACTGAAATATCCTGATAGTAATGACAGAGGAATCCATCAAAAGCCTGAGATCAAATAGAAATCTGATACTGAAAGTTCTGTGAAGCATTTATTCGCATGACACTTCAGTTCACAAAACTGCTAATACTATTTGAAAGAATGGTTACCATAATTCTGGCTGTCTGAGGTGATTTGGATTGTTTGGAAAGCCAATTTCTTCCATATCTTATATCATACAAACCAGGACCCATAAAACATGAGTATTTCCCTGATACAAAGAATTATTAAGAATATACCCACTACTTATTAATGCAAACAAAACTGGAAAAAGTACATTTTCAAACCTGAAGTCAGTCAAACCAAGACTTCAACCTTTACCTTAGAACAAAGGCTCAAATTTTGGTTTTTGCTCTATTATAAGTACCTTCATTACAATGGAGTAAGAGTGCAAACAAATTAACCAGTAATACTTTTTAATATTTTCATTTTAAGGTTGACAATTTGGGGAAATATTGTATCTGAATTAAGGGTATACGGAACGCCCTATGCTTACAATGTTAAATTGAGCTAAAAGTTAGGAACATTTTCTCATTTGTTATTTGGACGATACTCTTGATTTTTTCACAGAACGCAGAGATATGTTCTGCTTTTATGCTGCATTATTAATTTTGAAAAAATAATGTATAGTTTTCAGAAATTTTATTTTTTGTAAATGTTAAAAAAAGTTATACATTTTAACAAGTATTTTAAAATTTACATCCATTAATACAAAATAATTCCACATATCTTTTAATTCAGATATATTAGAAGGTCTTAAGGAACGACTACAGAAAATTTCATCTTTCTACTATAAATAGGCCCTGAGAAAATGTAC
The DNA here is from genome assembly GCF_023898315.1 of Schistocerca nitens. NCBI lineage: Eukaryota > Metazoa > Arthropoda > Insecta > Orthoptera > Acrididae > Schistocerca > Schistocerca nitens. The sequence goes on along the minus strand of NC_064616.1, from coordinate 886,194,270 downwards.
CTTATACACAAAAAAACTAAAGTTACGGGAAATTAGCTTCAAAGTTTTTACTTCAGCACAAGCCTGCTCCATAGCTTGTATCATCAGAATCGTCCAACAGCTTCCTCTTGATGTCTCTGCAATGCTGTCTAGCCATCTTTGAATATACTTTTATGGCATTATCTGAAGACCTGAGCCGTTCCTTGTCCAAACAAAGCATAGCTGCGGCAGTTTGTAGTCCTACACAGAGCCCCAACTTCTGCAGAACTTTGCACTTTGTTATATTGCCCTGATTGAATGATGAAACAGCATCAAAAACGACAAAGTGAAGAGTGTTTATACCCACAAACACAGTTTTAGATAGTCTATTCCATATCACATGGTTCACACACTCATTTGGATTTTGAGTCCGGCCATGAAGACATTTCTTTAGTAGACTAATATCTTTGAGGTCTCGTAATATTGGTTTTATTTCATCCATTATGGCAGGTGGCAGGTGATGAGGGTGATTGTATTGTTTCTTAGTTACCTTGCCTCTGTTGTACTTGCACCAACTATTGTCTCCTTTTGGACATAGCCCATGTTGGGGATTTTCATTGTTTGAAGCTGTATGAAAAAACAGAGCCCAGACTGCTCTTCTCATTAATTCTGCATCTGCTGTATTCTGTCTTATTGCTAGACCATATCACTTCTGAATATGATCTATTGTAGCATCTGTCAGTCTATTTTTCCCATCCAAAGTTTTTCCATCGCTCAATTTCTTGCCTTTCATGCTAGCCTTGAGTCGTTGAAGTCTTGATCCCATCCTTTTCTGAACATGGCCAACACACTCCAGTTTGGAAATTTTCACATCGTTACCATAGGGTCCCAGTTCCTCAATTTCTTTGAAAGCCTTTGAGTCACCATCTCGAAGATAATTTATGTATCTAATGTTGTACCATTTTACTGAGTGTTGATAAATACTTCTTACACCAGCAACTTCCATACCACCACTTGACCCATAGTAATTTGCCATGCACTCCTCTTCATGTTTATTTTTCATTTTCTCCTTGCATCTGCAATGCTTGGAAAGTATTGCCACATCAACTACCTTACCAGTGTCCACACTTGTAGCTGTTACTACGCCATTGAGAGATGTGTGGCCTCTCTTCTGCCAGCTTCCATCAAAAGCTATGGACAAGTCTCTGCTATTATTATTTTCAACAACTGCTTCCTCAACAGCATCTTTCATGTTTTCCTGTGCCACATCTTCTACAGCAGAGCCTATTGCAATTATGTGTTTGTTAAATTTTGAAGGTGGAGGAGGGAGGTTCATCACACCACACAACACCTGCAGCCCTGCCCTTTCCTATACACCATAATCCATAAACCAGTCTAATGTTTATATCATATAGTTTACCTGTATCTGCAGTAACATGTGAGGAATTGAAGAAAGTAACACAGTGTTTGCAATAACTGCACATCAACTCTAATTCACAAGCAAGTCCTACATGTAAGTTTGTTTTCAATGAAACACCACATTTTCCACATTGCAGCACACATTGTTCTCCAAAACGTCTGATAATAAAGAGACGTTAATTACCTCATATTTTGTAGTCCCAGCATTTAGTTTCTTGTATTCTTCTTCAATTCCAGCTAGTTTTCTTCTTGAAGTACTTTCCGGTGTAGTGGCAGCAGCATCACTCAATGTATCACTACCAGTGTTGAGGTTAGTCGCTACTGGGACATCAGATACTGATGAAGATGAATCAGACGAATTTTTAGTACACTTTACTTTCTTGCACCAATGTACATGCTTTCTAAATACCTTCAGACTAAGTCTTTCCCGGGTTCGATTCCCGGCGGGGTCAGGGATTTTCTCTGCCTCGTGATGGCTGGGTGTTGTGTGATGTCCTTAGGTTAGTTAGGTTTAAGTAGTTCTAAGTTATAAGGGACTGATGACCATAGATGTTAAGTCCCATAGTGCTCAGAGCCATTTGAACCATTTTTTTGACTAGGTCTTGGCATGTTGAAGGAAAGAAAACTCAATGACTTCTCCACATACGACTTTCACAACAATGACATGGATGTACTCACAAAGGAAACAATACAAATGGTGCAGAATCTATTGTCAACTGTCTAGCAGTGTAGCCAACAGAAAAGCTAACTCTCTTGTGCTCAATTATATCTCTGGCAAGGCTGTCTATATCAGATATATTTCACGTCTCATATACAAGGTGCGGAATATTGTGTGTCGAAATTATTTTAAAAAATTATTTAAAATAGTTCTATTCACGTCATCCAAATATTTTATACATAGTATTAAACGGGAGAGTCTAAATTTTTCGAAAATGCATTTACCCAAAAATCGATTTTTTCATCGAAAAACTCATTCTGTATATCCTTAAATATATCATATCTAAAATTTGAAATTTGTTTGGTCAGTACATTCCTTTTGTTAGCTTACATTTCCATTACAAATACATAAGCTTATAGTGATAGTATGTTAGTTTTGAAATTAAAACATTTATTTTTCCATGGACACTCATTTCAGCTGTTTATTGTTTTAAAAATACACAGTAGTTAACAGACATGTTAATAAATTGTGCTCAATAAAATGCTTATATCAGGTTTATTCATTATTATTACCTTATCATTTCATGCAGTTGAATAATAAATCTTAAATGCTGCATTACACACTTTTATGATAATAAAGGAAAAACTACAGAGGGGTCCAGAAGAATGTCGACACTCTTTAATAGTTAATATATTTGGAAAGAAATGACATACTGTTGCAAATTTGCATGGTAGTAGAGTCCATTGTTTTCTCAGCAGATCTTGGCATGCATCTTCTGGCAGATGCAATGCAGCAATGAATGAATTAAGAGTGTTGGTTGAGCAATGCAAGTCCATATTGAAGTGGTTCTGAACGTATGGAAACATGATGGAGGTACAACAGTAGTGGTGTATGTGTATGGAACTCAGCCACTAACACATGCAAAAATTTACCATGTTTGGGATAAATTTGAATCTGATGGTACCATTCAGGATAGTCATAAGGAAAGTTCTGGGTGTCCAAAATCATCAAAAAGCCCAGCTTTGAACACTGCTGTGTTGCAACATTTTACTAGGTCACGTCAAAAATCTGTGAAGCAGTGTGCACGTGAAAGTGGCATAAGCTGAGCAAGTGTACAACACATCCTGAAGGCTGCAGAATGGAAAGTTTACAGACTGAGATCACTGCACACTATGAATGACAATAACCAGGATCAAAAGATGGAGTCCTGCAAGTGGTCTGAGGGCATGCTTCACAAGGATGAATAGTTTTCAAGGATGATTAGCAGGTCTGACAAGGCACAATTCAAAATATCAGTACTGTAAACTACCACATCTGTGTGTACTGGCCTCCTGAAAATCCTCACATTCATGAGGACAAACTTCTTAATACACTGGGTGTTAATGTGTGGTGGGTCTTTCATTGCATGGTTTGACTGGCCCATTTTTCTTTGAAGGTACTGAAACTGGTGAGGTGCATCTTCATATGCTGCAAACATCAATTTTACCTGCATCTGAGAGGTATTTAGAAATGAAAGATTTTACCTACAACAAGATGGTGCTCTGTCTCACTACCACAGAGGTGTGAGAGCCTACTTGGATGAAAATCTACCCAGACAATGGGTGGGTCAATAGGAGCTGTTGAGTAGCCACCATGCTGTCCAGTTCTTACACTACTTGACTTCTACCTTTGGGGAATCTTGAAAAATGAAGTTATCAAAAGAAGCCAGCTACAATGAATGAGCTACGAGAAACTTCCAAGGTGTCCTATATGGCTGTGACACCAGAAACACTGAAAGCCATAGCTCGGTCAACAGTTCAGCAGCATCAGCATTATGGGGGGGGGGGGGGGGGGTCAAAAAGTTATTAGCCTAAAAAATAAAGAATGACAGAAATTTGATAATGCCAATTTATTATTCAGTATAATACTGGTGTATACTAATACACTTGAGGGTATGCTCAGATAACTTAAGCAAACCATTCAAATAAAGGGTCTTTGATCTTGAGTCCAACCAAGCGTTCACAGCATCAGTCACTGCATCACCATTGTCAAATCATCATCCCTTGAGATCCTTTTTTAACTTTGGCAATAGGAAAAAGTATGATGGAGCCAAATCTGGAGAATATGGTGGATTACATAACAATTCAAACCTGCATTCATGCAGAGTTTCCAGTGTTGTGAGAGCTTTGTCCACCGGTGTATTGTCCTGATGTGAACGAAATCTGTGTGCCAGTTTTCCACGCCTTTATCTCTTCTCTCAAATGGCAGAGGAGGGTACAATAATATGATGCATTGATAGTTATGCCCTTTTGCAAGTAATCCACCACAATTACCCCTTCTGCATCCCAGAAGACTGATGCCATCACCTTACTGGCTGACTTTCGCACACATAATTTTTTTGAGGTAGTGGATGAAGAATGTTTCCATTGTTGTGACTGTTGTTTTGTCTCAGGATCAAAGTTGTGAACTTAGATTTTATCCATTGTCACATACCTTACATGAAAGCTATCTACATCTACTTCATATTGATGGACAGTTTCTTCACAACACTGCACATGCTCCCGTCTCTGATCTGCATTCAAGTCCTTCAGGACCCACCAACATGAAACTCTCCACATTCCCAAAATTTCCACAACAATCTCATGAGCATGCCCATGGAAGATTCCAAATGTGGTTTCAACCTATAGAAATGGTGTTTGACGATCATGCAAAATCGTATTGTGAATTGCAGTCACTGTTCATCAGTGGCCATGGTTACGCGCTTTCTGCTCCTTGGTGCTTCTTCCATATTAGTTCTTCCACGTTTGAAGCTGGTAATCCAGTTTTTTCCTATTGCATAAGATGGAGCACTGTCCTGAAGTGTATTCCATATGTCCTATGCAATTTCCTTGGGTGTCATACCCTTCAAATGAAGATATTCAATCATAGTATGGTTCTGGAGTCTCTTGATATTCACCATTTTGCTTACACTGTGGTATACAATGCATCCTAGCGGCAAAACTAATGAAGCTGGAGTCGCAAAATTTGACTTACATACCCACTAAGGGTCCCCATAGAAGTAAGTGATGGTGTTTTTGCAAGACATTATGGTAACTACCTGGGGTTATAAACTTTTCAACCATCCCTCATATTTGGCTGTTGATGGGGATCACTTTGTTGTTGTTGTTGTGGTCTTCAGTCCTGAGACTGGTTTGATGCAGCTCTCCATGCTACTCTATCCTGTGCAAGCTTCTTCATCTCCCAGTACCTACTGCAACCTACATCCTTCTGAATCTGCTTAGTGTATTCATCTCTTGGTCTCCCCCTACGATTTTTACCCTCCAAGCTGCCCTCCAATACTAAATTGGTGATCCCTTGATGCCTCAGAACATGTCCTACCAACCGATCCCTTCTTCTGGTCAAGTTGTGCCACAAACTCCTCTTCTCCCCAATCCTATTCAGTACCTAATTAGTTATGTGATCTACCCATCTAATCTTCAGCATTCTTCTGTAGCACCACATTTCGAAAGCTTCTATTCTCTTCTTGTCCAAACTATTTACCGTCCATGTTTCACTTCCATACATGGCTACACTCCATACAAATACTTTCAGAAATGACTTCCTTACACTTAAATCTATACTCAATGTTAACAAATTCCTCTTCTTCAGAAACGCTTTCCTTGCCATTGCCAGTCTACATTTTATATCCTCTCTACTTCAACCATCATCAGTTATTTTGCTCCCCAAATAGCAAAACTCCTTTACCACTTTCAGTGTCTCATTTCCTAATCTAATACCCTCAACATCACCCGACTTAATTCGACTACATTCCATTATCCTCGTTTTGCTTTTGTTGATGTTCATCTTATATCCTCCCTTCAAGACACCATCCATTCCGTTCAACTGCTCTTCCAAGTCCTTTGCTGTCTCTGACAGAATTACAATGTCATCGGCAAACCTCAAAGTTTTTATTTCTTCTCCATGGATTTTAATACCTACTCCAAATTTTTCTTTTGTTTCCTTTACTGCTTGCTCAATATACAGATTTAATAACATCGGGGAGAGGCTACAACCCTGTCTTACTCCCTTCCCAACCACTGCTTCCCTTTCATGTCCCTCAACTCTTATAACTGCCATCTGGTTTCTGTACAAATTGTAAATAGCCTTTCGCTCCCTGTATTTTACCCCTGCCACCTTTAGAATTTGAAAGAGAGTATTCCAGTTAACATTGTCAAAAGCTTTCTCTAAGTCTACAAATGCTAGAAACGTAGGTTTGCCTTTCCTTAATCTTTCTTCTAAGATAAGTCGTAAGGTCAGTATTGCCTCACGTGTTCCAGTATTTCTACAGAATCCGAACTGATCTTCCCCGAGGTCGGCTTCTACCAGTTTTTCCATTTGTCTGTAAAGAATTCGCGTTAGTATTTTGCAGCCGTGGCTTATTAAACTGATAGTTCGGTAATTTTCACATCTGTCAACACCTGCTTTCTTTGGGATTGGAATTATTATATTCTTCTTGAAATCTGAGGGTATTTCGCCTGTTTCATACATCTTGCTCACCAGATGGTAGAGTTTTGTCAGGACTGGCTCTCCCAAGGCCGCCAGTAGTTCCAATGGAATGTTGTCTACTCCGGGGGCCTTGTTTCGATTCAGGTCTTTCAGTGCTCTGTCAAACTCTTCACGCAGTATCGTATCTCCCATTTCATCTTCATCTACATCCTCTTCCATTTCCATAATATTGTCCTCAAGTACATCGCCCTTGTATAGACCCTCTATATACTCCTTCCACCTTTCTGCTTTCCCTTCTTTGCTTAGAACTGGGTTTCCATCTGAGCTCTTGATATTCATACAAGTGGTTCTCTTATCTCCAAAGGTCTCTTTAATTTTCCTGTAGGCAGTATCTATCTTACCCCTAGTAAGATAAGCCTCTACATCCTTACATTTGTCCTCTAGCCATCCCTGCTTAGCCATTTTGCACTTCCTGTCGATCTCATTTTTGAGACGTTTGTATTCCTTTTTGCCTGCTTCATTTACTGCATTTTTATATTTTCTCCTTTCATCAATTAAATTCAATATTTCTTCTGTTACCCAAGGATTTCTACTAGCCCTCGTCTTTTTACCTATTTGATCCTCTGCTGCCTTCTCTACTTCATCCCTCAAAGCTACCCATTCTTCTTCTACTGTATTTCTTTCCCCAATTCCTGTCAATTGTTCCCTTATGCTCTCCCTGAAACTCTGTACAACCTCTGGTTCTTTCAGTTTATCCAGGTCCCATCTCCTTAAATTCCCACCTTTTTGCAGTTTCTTCAGTTTTAATCTACAGGTCATAACCAATAGATTGTGGTCAGAGTCCACATCTGCGCCTGGAAATGTCTTACAATTTAAAACCTGGTTCCTAAATCTCTGTCTTACCATTATATAATTTATCTGATACCTTTTAGTATCTCCAGGGTTCTTCCATGTATACAACCTTCTTTCATGATTCTTAAACCAAGTGTTAGCTATGATTAAGTTGTGCTCTGTGCAAAATTCTACTAGGCGGCTTCCTCTTTCATTTCTTAGCCCCAATCCATATTCACCTACTACGTTTTCTTCTCTCCCTTTTCCTACACTCGAATTCCAGTCACCCATGACTATTAAATTTCCGTCTCCCTTCACTATCTGAATAATTTCTTTTATTTAATCATACATTTCTTCAATTTCTTCGTCATCTGCAGAGCTAGTTGGCATATAAACTTGTACTACTGTAGTAGGTGTGGGCTTCGTATCTATCTTGGCCACAATAATGCGTTCACTAAGCTGTTTGTAGTAGCTTACCCGTGTTCCTATTTTCCTATTCATTATTAAACCTACTCCTGCATTACCCCTATTTGACTTTGTGTTTATAACCCTGTAGTCACCTGACCAGATGTCTTGTTACTCCTGCCACCGAACTTCACTAATTCCCACTATATCTAACTTTAACCTATCCATTTCCCTTTTCAAATTTTCTAACCTACCTGCCCGATTAAGGGACCTGACATTCCACGCTCCGATCCGTAGAACGCCAGTTTTATTTCTCCTGATAACGACATCCTCTTGAGTAGTCCCCGCCCAGAGATCCGAATGGGGGACTATTTTACCTCTGGAATATTTTACCCAAGAGGACGCCATCATGATTTAATCATACAGTAAAGCTGCATGCCCTCGGGAAAAATTACGGCCGTAGTTGCCCCTTGCTTTCAGCCGTTCGCAGTACCAGCACAGCAAGGCCGTTTTGGTTATTGTTACAAGGCCAGATCAGTCAATCATCCGGACTGTTGCCCTTGCAACTACTGAAAAGGCTGCTGCCCCTCTTCAGGAACCACACGTTTGTCTGGCCTCTCAACAGATACCCCTCCGTTGTGGTTGTACCTACGGTACGGCTATCTGTATCACTGAGGCACGCAAGCCTCCCCACCAACGGCAAGGTCCATGGTTCATGGGGGGGGGGGGGGGGGATCACTTTGAACACACAAAATAACCTTCCCCCCTTGCATGAATTGTCACAGTATATCATTTTGTTCCATTAATATTGACTATCAGAGAGTGTCTACATTTTTCTGGACCCTTCTGTATACAATACTCTCTAACATGAGTCTATAATTTCTTGTGAGAGTAATATACATTACATTTTTTTTAAAATTTTTCATTCTGCACCATAATAGTTTTATTTTGTGTTCCCCAATTCATCTCATACAGCTTTCACACATATTAGTTACAAACCTGTCAGCAATATCACAGGCTCCACACAATAAAAAATCTGTAAGGTGAACTACACATTTTATTGTTATTGTTGTGCTGTTAAGCTCATGGTTTCCCTCCACTTTGCACCATAATGGCAGTTTTTGGAGTCTAGATGTAAGTGTAATCTCACAAAATAAGTATCTCCCTTAAGTTATCAATAATTTGGAGGGTGTCCTTACATGCTATTGACACAATTATTACTGAATCTTGCTCAGTTTATAGTCTGAATTGTTCTCTAAAATGAACCATGTTTTGGATTAAAACTGTTTCCCTGATCAACATTTGAATCCCAATGATTATTTCACATATGCAGTGTTTCTCCATCTACATCTTAGAACACATCACTCATACCTTATCTGGTACCGCACGCCACGGAATTTGAATGCGCGCCAGACGTCATGGACGTCAAAGACCCATAGAGGTCTCTGCACCATCACGCTGTAAGCTGTGGCGGCGCGTGCCTCCTGGCCTGCTTTTAGTGTGAGGGTGCCACAGTGAAACACGTGGTCCCAGTGGCCAATAGTGGTGCCCCCAATAGCATACTTAAGTGCCTGTCTCGCACTCAGCCAGCAGTCTAACATCGCGTTGCGTCTCAGGACATATCGTCTCAGACAGCGTATTGGCTTCGTGTTTATATTTCAGTGGACGTGGTTGTCTTGTTTGGTTCATTACTGTGTTGTCTGCTCTTGTTGTGTTATAAGGTCCTCCGCTGGTCATGTCCATCCTCTCCCGTTGTGTTGTTGTTCGCGGGCCGCTCCACAGGTCCCACCGCATTTCCGTCACTACTACCCCGCGACCGTTCCGGTCGTCGTTACAACACCTTATCATATTACTGAGAATTAATAGAATTAATTTACTGACTAGCATTCATATGTTGTATAACATCGATAAATGATATTTTGTCTGCACTGGAAACATACACTTACAGAAGGACCTAGCAAATCTTTGGTCATTATGCCAAATGAGTCCCCAGGTTGATAAGCCACAATTGAGTTTGTGTTTATTTACATCTGTCTGTACATGGAAGGATAGTCTCTAGCTCAGGTTATTCATATAACTTAATTTTGTTCAGCATAATTGATGTTATATGAAAAGCCTGCCACTGTGTTGTTCATGGTTTAAATAATGAAAAACTGCATGGTGAAGCTTTTCATTAATTAAATCAGTACTCATATAAATACTGGTAGGCAATTAGAACCAAGAAGTGGTAGTTTTGAGCGGTTTGTGATACACTTTCCTTGAAGGTCTCAGAATGGATCAGTGTTTTGAAAGAAAATAAAGGTCTTCAGTACTTGAAGAACATTGTTCTTATTGCTCTTCTAACTTCAGATGGTTGAGTACCAAGGATATCCTCTACTCACATTACCCTTAACTGATTATTGAAGAGTATGTTCCTGTGAGCTGAAAACTAATGGTGAAAGGTAGTGGGTAGTCATATCACCAGACAGAGTAATTCTTGTACCTGTCTGCTACACGGCCTTGCCACAGTGGATACACTGGTTCCCGTGAGATCACCGAAGTTAAGCGCTGTCAGACATGGCCAGCACTTGGATGGGTGACCATCCAGCCACCATGCACTGTTGCCATTTTTCGGGGTGCACTCAGCCTCGTGATGCCAATTGAGGAGCTACTCGACCGAACAGTGGCGGCTCCGGTCAAAGAAAACCATCATAACGACCGGGAGAGCAGTGTGCTGACCACACGCCCCTCCTATCCGCATCCTCAGTGAGGATGATACGGCGGTCGGATGGTCCCGATGGGCCACTTGTGGCCTGAAGACGGAGTGCTGTGTCTGCTACACCAGTTTGCTCTATTATGCAAGATCACCATGTAGTCAGTAAGCATGTTCTTCGCAAGTATCTCACTCTTTGACAGAGAAGCAGATTGTACATATAATTTTGTTGGTGAAGGATAATGCTCTCTTGCATAGTTTCCAGGCAATAAAAAATATGTATGTACTGTGATGATATTCAAACTAGATTACAAAAAAAGGGCTGAATGTTTGAAAATAGGGGTGCACCAGTGGCATCTGTCTTTTTAACTGTTAGAGGTGTGGTAAAATACACAGTGCTGAAATATAAATAAACACTTCCTGATAAGTGGTAGATTGATTAAAGCCTTCCTCAAGTTTCAGGAGTACTTAAAAAGCATCTGGTCAAGGTAGCATCATGACAGTTAGTTTTTTCATAACTGCAGTGCTCCAGCATCAGTCACAAATGTAAACTAGCGTTTCTGGTAAAATGACTTCAAAAGTTCTTCTTAAACACCCTCCCTATAGTGAGGGTCTTGTTCCCATGAACAATACAGTGTTCAAAGTAAAGTGATTTTCTCTGGACAGAGAGCTTTTACAAGAATGAAACAATGGACATTCCTAACAGAGAGAAAACACATGAAAACAGTAGTACAGTGTGTTAGTCCATAGCATGAAGAGTTGTATTAAGTAAAAAATAATTAATTTAAAGAACTGAAGGAAAATGGGCTGTCATGCTGAAATTCCTTATTAGCCATTCCATATTAAGCACTCACTGAATTAAATTTATGTAGCATTGCTTTGCAAAAATGTTTAATGTATTTAAAGATAAAATTATATTTTTGCAAGAGAGAAAGGGAATGATTTCTCTAAAAATATATATCATTCTGAATTTTTCAGGTTAACTGTACGGTTTTTGCCAAGCAGTATGGTGAAGTTGGGAAACAACCATTTCCTTGTTACTACAGCCGCACCTATCCAGAGATGGTTGTTGCACAGTACAGTTGGGAAGATAACTTACGTCAGCTAATATTGTCACTTCTCATACCAAATTTGATATTTGGTGTGTCAGTGGGTGTTTTGTGCTACTGGTACTGTCCTGGTTGTGGCAATGGTTGTGGCCAGAGTGCCAATAAATTCCCATGCAAGGAGGAGTGAGTACCTAACATGTACATTCACCATTTGAGAAGTCTAATGTTACATGAATCTAAACTGTTGCTTGTGATAACTTCAACTTGTGCTGATAACTTGATGCTTCTTTTTGTCACTGAATGAAATAAATAATACATTATAAAAATTTTGAAGTCAGGATATTTTTCTTGGATACTGTTGAGATATATTATATTAAATGGCTTTGAATAAATAAGAAAGGACAGTAGTGAACCAACTGCTGATACAGCTTACAGCTCAAGTTATGAGTTCAGGATTAGTACTCGAGCACCCATAAACAATTAAAGAGAAACTTTTGTGCTTGTCTGGCAGTAAATTAGAGAAACGTTTGCTGTTCTTCATGATTCTTTCTTCATATTCTTACAAATTACGTCACTGTTAGCTAGAAATAATTTTTTATACTCTACCTTAAAATTGTTAAAACAATTTTTAAATTATGTTACGTTGCAAGAATAGTATCAGTTCCATTTCTGTATGTATGTAAATGTCCAGACTTTGTACTTCAGAAATGCATGGATAGTTGTGATATGTGCTGTAAGAATGTAAAGTCCCTTATGCAAGTTTATACACAACAGTGCAATTTGGGGAAAACAAGATCTGCACTTATCATTTTAAATTAAATACAGAATGGCAAACAGAATAAAAATAGTCAATAGTATTTTTAGCTTTTAAATTAATAATTTTCTTCTAAAAAGCTAGAAGAGTAATATGATAACACTGCACACCTCCTTCAACTTCAGATACGTTTCAAATTCTATCCTTCATTTCAGTCACTGAGGATAATCTCCTCAGTCCAAAACAATTATTGATTGCTTTTAATGTGTTTGATTTATGATCAGGATTTACAACATTAACAGGAATAAAGATCTGTTTTCCTAAAATTGTGTGTTTCCCATACTGTATTTTCCAATATTAAACACACAAAATATCGCATGTAGTATTTGTCAAAACCTATCCAAATCTTTAAATACAGTGTAACACAAGGTTGTAAAAATAGGATGCTGTGGACTGGTATGTTATCTGTCTACTTGGATCTTGGATGGTGTATAAATGTAAAATTTGCACATTGTAGTAAATGGTGCATGCTCATTTCGTCCCCTCCAGAATTGTAATCATCATTATTTATCATCATTACCACATCAGAAGGTAATAACACTTTTGTAGCAGACAGCTTTCCATTGAAGTGCACAAACTTTCTCTCCTAAGCCTAGAATTACATTTAATTCCTTTTGAAAACTAGATACCAGTATGTTAATTCTCATGTTGTCTCATTTCATGAGATAAAATGACAGAATACAGATGAGGATCCTCATTACTGAACTATTAGGAGAACCAATAAAGTGTTGTAAAATAAGGTGAATGATATAGTGAGTGAGATGATGAGAGGAGTATTTATCTGTGTTATGGAATTTCAGAAATATTGTGTATGAGTATGCAAAAGTATTCAAAAAATTTCAGAAGAAGGAATGAATGTAATAGATGTCACCAGCATAGCTTTAGATAGGCTACCTTACTATTTGTTGTAGGAAAGAACTTACAAGCACTTTACGCATGGCTTATTGATGTAATTATAACCTGATTAAAAAGCTAGAGAAGACAACAATTATCACAAAGGAACACAGATGTTAAAAGACAACACAGTTATAAGGCATTTGGCTTCACTTACTATTTCTGAATTTTTTAAGGAATTTTCCCAGTTATAGATAGAATACATGCTAAAAGAGTGGTGTATTTGTTTCATCAGTTTCTCTTTCACCATCAATTTTTAACATGGAACTGATCAGAATTTTAGCTCCTTGAAACATGTTTCAATTGCTTTAATTATCAAGGAAACAGAATCATAATTAGTGTCAGACACAATGAAAACAGTGATTTTATAAAGCCCTTCACTGAACTCAAGGTCTGTGAGAACATGCTACAACACATATGATGAAATATATCCTTCCCTTTTTAAAGCTTCTTATAATTTTGACGAATATTTAGTGAGTCAACTCTGCACTACCCACATAATATTATTAATTTGTCTAATCAGAATGACTTCAGTGTTATCATAACAACAGTTTTGAGGATGTTTCCAAAGATAAATAAGTTGACTCTTGTTAATGTTTAATTCACATAATTTTTAACCATATATTTAAGCTTCAGGTCATACAAATGATATTATTACCAGTTTTGACTTATTATGTAGTCATTGTTAGATGATTATGTTATATAGTAACTAATCACCTGTTACAACTGAGAAGGCATTCTCAACTGTGACAGTTGATGAGTTACTGTGTAAGGCATCAAAATCATCAGATGATAGCTTGTTAATAAATCACAACTGCTAATGATACCACTTGTCTGACCTAATGCTGAAATATATAATAAACAATTTTACAAGTCATCACTGCATGTTCCTTAAAGCAGCATATAGTTTTAATTTTAATTTTTTTTATGTATTAGTTCCAATATTTCATACACTGATGTGGCTACTTCTGTGGTGGAGCAACTTTTTTATGCTCCATTTCTTTTACATTTGTCATGAAAAAGTCTTTGATATAGGCATTCCATAATGTCAGGGTAACAATGACTATGTCAGGATCAGAAAACAATATTAAGGTAAGGATAAACTCCTACTCACTGCAAATATGATGCTCTGAGTTGCAGACAGGCACAAAAAAAAAAAAAAAACTGTTGCACATTTAGATTTTGACCAAAGTCTTCTTCAGAAAAGAAAGCACACACACTTTCGTTCAAGAAGCACACCTCACACACAGTGACTGACATCTTCAACAGCTCGGACCAGAACTCAGATCAGAAAAATTTGATATGTTTGCTTAATTTATAATTTCCCTTGACAATACTTTACACTCCTTAAAAATATACATACTGCTCCCGTGTCATCTTTATTAGCTTTTGATCATAGTTTGGCCTCTTCTAACTTAATCACAATTTATAACAGTAGTGGTAATAGGCCTTTGGATAATTTTTCAATATTCATTGAAAAGAACAACACAGAGATTACATGTACACAGGCAAGAGGAACATGTTGCTGAACTGGTTTTACTTATTGAGCCACAGTAGATCTACAACTGAAAATGAAAATGATTACACAGTAATGGTGATGATGATGCAATAATGATGATGGCTGCATTGGCATGTAATCTGAAAACGTGAGTATGTTTTTTCTTTACTCCAATGAAACTGTATGCTTTATGATTCCTCCTTTCTGTCCAGCAGTCTCTCACTTAACCTTACTATGATTATTTTGCAAGATCACCTTACAGAAGCTTGTCTATCCCTCGGAAACATATCACCACCCCTAAATGTTTATGAAAACATCTTTCTGTGTTTTGAGCTGAAGAAAAGCATGTAGCAGTTAAATTCCATGTGCATGTGTGATTGTAAACTGTAAACATAAACTAAAATAAAAAATTAAAATGGAAGAATGTCTCTAAAGTATTTGATAATAGCACATTACTGTTATAAGGAATTTTATGAAACATCTATAGTTATGACAAGGTTTTAAATATATTTTGCAGTGACCACGAGCATCATGAGACTTGTTATGAAGAAGAGGATTACTAAATCACAACTATGTTATCATCAATATTTAAACACTTCTGGAGACATTATTCAGTACTCTTTCAATTTTAGTCTTTTTTTCATTCTTCAAACTATGTATTGGATAAGTAAATGTATGATTTTTTGCATATACAAGACCATGGATTCTAGATTTCTTAAATCTGGGTCTGTATCAATTTATTATATTTTTGGGTGTAGTTTGCCACCATCATAAATGGTGCTCCATGTGCTGCACAACATATTCAGTATAATTTATACTGTCCACATTTTTAATAACTGTAAGTAAATGTGAAGTACTTGTTAACTTTTGTGACAATTGATCAATTTATTATATTGTTGTAGTCTTCCTATAATTTGTTCTACAAAAGAGAAACTATAAATGTATATGATAAATATTTTTATTTCATTATCAAAGCATGTTTAATCTTCCTTTTAAAAGGAAAAGTACTAGCAGAACATGCTTAAATAAATTATGATCTGTGAAGACAATACAGATACTGACAAAATGAAGTTATAAAGCTATCATGTTCTTTGCTTCCTATTCATGTGTTTGTCATGGTTGTCCTTCTGTGAGTTTATAAGGATAACTATGGATTCACTTATACTTCAGCTGTTATGTATCACCATATCACCTAACTGAGTTTGGTTTCCATACTTTCCATAGATACAATAAACATCTTTGTGACTACTTTCTCAATGAAGGTAACTTTTTCTGAAAAGTGTAGGAAATATTTATCAGCAAGATTCTGCTCAACTGTATAACTGATTTGTACCTGACAAATTAGCACAGTAATTAACAAACAGTCTAATTTTATTCAAAGCTTCTGTCTCACGAATAATCCATGAAATATGAGAGACTTAGGCTCTATTATGTATATTATAAAAACAGTAATCAGAAAAAAATAGCTGGTATCCTTAGAACAACATATACATTTACCTTATGGTCAGTGTATTAGCTGATTGTTCTCATAGCAGATGTTGGACTAACAATCATTACTGCATCTGTGAAGCTAACATAAAACAGAACTTGGTTTGAAATTTTTCATTCATTTGTAAGTGAGCAGTGATTCATGTTGTGCAAAAATAAAATATTTAGGGAAACTATAATGTTTTCATACAGGTTAAAGATGACAATTTCTTAAAATGTGTCAGTTAGAAAAATTATTCTTTCATGCTGAAAATGCTATAAATGCTATACCACAGTGTTTCCCTAAATAAAAAAAAGTAAGGTAAGAAAATTTGTACTTTGATCATATGAATTATCAGACAAAAGCTTTCTGTACATAATAGTCACATACCAATGGAAATGCTTATAATAACAACAAAATTGTCACCTGGATGTATCTAAATTTTTTGTTGAGAAGATATGGAGTACCATATCTTCTAAATAACTTAGTAGCAGGGAAGACAGCTCACTGAATAATAGAAGCATTGAGCCATCAACAGACAGACAAAAATAATGAAAACTTTGCTAGCTTTCAGATGAGGACAAACACATACATGAATGCACACACTTTTGCGCATGTGTGTGTGCGCGCGCCCACACACACACACACACACGCACACACGCACACATGCACACACGCACACGTGCACACATGCACACGTGCACACACACACACACACACACACACACACACACACACACACACACACACACACACACACACACACACATTGTGACAGCTAAACACATTACTCTGGGACTGCAGTTTGGCAGGTAGACTAGGGGTGAAGGGTTGGGTTGAGTGTGGGGTTTACACAGAGAGAAAACGCAAGAGTGGTAGGGAGGATTGGGGAATGACGGCTGATGGCTCCAAAGTAGGCAACAGGCATGTGGGATAGCAGCACGGGACAGAGACAACAGACACACAGGACAGAAATGCAGCACATGGGCTCTGGAGCTGGTGAGTTAATATAGTGCATTATGACAATGATGTGGAGAAGTGGATCATTAGGTGGTTCAGGACAGAGTAAGGGAAGAATGTTGGGTAGAGGATATGGGAAGTAGTCAGCAGAGTTTGAGGCCAGGAGGATTTTGGAAATGAAGGCTGTGTTGCAAGGATAACTCCCATCTACAGAGTAAATAATTTGGGAGTAAAGGAGGTTTCTCACCAAATAGCAGAAGCATTGAGTCATCAACAGGCACAAGCAAAAAATAAAGAAGCTTTGCTAGCTTTTAGAATCAATCCTTTCTCGAGTATGAACACGCACACAAAACATACATGTGTGCAAACATGGACACACCCCAACATAGTGCTGGCACTATGTAGGGGCATAGACAAGTCAGAGAGGAGAGAGAGAGAGAGAGAGAGAGAGAGAGAGAGAGAGAGAGAGAATGTGCTTGTGTGTGTGCATGTATTGTGTGCGTGGATTTGTATTGTAGCTCAAGAAAGGGTTGGTTCAAAAGCTAGCAAGTTTTCTTTCTCCTTGTGTGTATTGCCTGTTGACAAGTCAACATTTCTGCTAATCGATGAGTGGTCTCTCTTACTCCCAAGTGATTTACATTCTACCAGAACTTTCCTTCTATGCTCATCTCATATGTGTAGTTCAGAAAAGTTGGTGCTGGGGTAAGTATCCAAATGGTATGGATTCTAAAGCAGCCATTGTACACAAGTATGTTGTGATCTGCAGGTTGTTCCTAGACTGGTGAGCTCTGCTACTCTAACTCATTAAAGGATTCATCTAAAAGCTAGAGATGTTTTTGTTCTTTCTGTGTGCATGTTTATGACTCAGTGCTAATTCTATGGGTTGACCTATACTCCTAGAGCCTTCATATTCTGCTGAAACTTTCCCTGACATGTTCATATCCTCTAATTTTCATTTAACTGACAAACATTTGTGAGTAAACTTCAGCCTACTTAATAACTAAACTGTTAAAATGATAATCAATAAGTGACTTCAGCAGCAAACAGTAAGCTTCTAGCACTGGTAGCTGTAGAATTTGAGTGATTAATAATAGAGCTGCAGTCTTCTTACCTGAATCTTAAATAATGGAGCACGTCTATATATTTTCAACTTTCATATTGCCTCATTTACGTTCTTACATTTTGTTGTGCTCTCTCTCTCTCTCTCTCTCTTTTTTTTTTTTTTTTTTTTTTTTTGAGTTCATATTTTGGACTAAGTTCTGGAGGGTATCCCATTACTTTTGTGGCTTCAATTCAGTAATTAATATAATCCATGGCCACTGTGTTTGAAGTTAAGCATTTTCACTATGATTTAAAAGATTCTTGTATGTAATGCAAGAATCCATCACCAGTTTCAAATTCCTTTTTTCCATGCACTTCTCACATTTTCCAATACTAATCCATTGATGATGCACAAGAATTGTATTTTCTCTTAATTTTAGTTAACATGCTTCTCTTTAAGATTTGTTTTCTGTTATCTTTTCACAGAGCTGCACTGATAAAAATCTGTTTCGTTCTGAACCTTAATAGTGCAAAGTGCACCTAGCAGTATTGAAGTTTTGCATTGCTGTTCCTAACAGCACAAATGAACAGTCCACCGGTAACATTCTATACCTCAGTCATTGAGAAAAGCCTATCCTTACTCTTCAAACATAGTGTGTACTACAGAACTGTATAAGGCATACATCAAGTTAATCTATCAATGTCCAAGCTGATTCCAATTAAAAATAACTATGGGTAGCACATTGTATGTAAAATAGGTTATGTTACTCTACTGACACCTTGTTTCAAGCAATCAGAAGTTTCCAATTGTCCATTTGTAATGCTTCATATCCCTCATTTTCACTGGATTAGTCTATTCATGAAACTGTGTCCATACCTATATTTTGGTGATGAAATTCTGAATATGCTAATTATTAATATTACATGTAGTTCAGTCAGTTTAAGATACTATTTTAAAGTATTTTTAATTGACATTAGCCTTTTACTTCAGGTTTTAGTGTGGATTTTATTTTCTTGGTAATAAATTACTTTATATGAACCAAAACATTCACTTTCATAAACTTAACAAAGGCATCTTTGTTTTCTGAAATATCTCACAATATTGTTTGTTTTAAAAATAAATTTATCCAAAGTTATGTTACTTCTCTACTTTTTCAATTCTGTAGAATCCAGTTTATAATATAAAATATTTTATGATATCTATGTAACAGACTGTTCTCCTTTATTACCATTGGATGTTATGTATATTTAATATAATTGAAGGATTGTGCAATGGTGTTTTGATCAAAAAGTTTCTTGGTTTTATAGAAGCAAACAAAAAACCTGGAAGCTTTCATGAAAGGATGGCAGTATTACATTATAAATACGTAAATAAAGCAGCTGTCACTACACCCATGAAAGAAAAATGGTCTTTTCTTTCTTATTTATGTGATATATTCAGTATTATATTGCCTTTGTGATACACATAGCAAGCTGTCAGTCACTGGACACAGTTCTGCAGTTCATTTCGTGGGATTTTTATGTAGCCTACTCAGAAACTATAAGTGGAGAAAACAGTATGTATTGTACCATACCTAATAATAAAGTTATTTTATTATTGCATACTTGTTACTAGAAATGTCAACTTTAGAATCTACAGCTATAGTCATTTACTGGTGAGATGAAGTTGTGATTTGTTGATTTACCTATAGTCCTTAGGCCAACGGATGTGTCAGATACATTATAGAAATAATGTATACAACATAAAAACATAAACAATGTAGGACAGGATTAGGCGAGGATAGGGCAAGAAGTCGGCCATTGCCCATCAAAGGAACCATCCCAGCTTTCACCTAAGCAACTTGAGGAAACCATGGGAAACCCATGTCAAGATGGTTGAGCAGGGAATAAACTCTACTCCTCCTAAATGCAAGTACAGTGCCTTAAGATTGTCATAGTCACCTCTCTCAGTACATGATTCGAAATGGAGTCACAAATACATAGTCTACATTGAGACTGCAATATGCACAAGAAGTAAATCAATCATATAACTGGAACTTCTGAAAATAAAAACACATGAATACATTATATAACACTGTTGTAAAGCATAACATATGAACACACAAAATCTGCTGATTCTTTATCCATCACAACTAACCTAGCACCAGATTGCTTCTCTGAGGAGGTGTATTGCTCTGCATCTGAAACAGAGAAAACAGAAAACCAACAGCAGAAACATTGTTTTGCTAAGAGAAACACAGCACAGAATCAAATGAATTCAACAGTAAATGGTGGCCAAGTATTCCTGTAAGCTAACATATTCACTTACATTGTAGAAACACTTCTCAACAAGAAATGGTTTTAACTCTTCCCTAAAACCATTTCCTTCTCAAACCACTTCATGTCATTTGGCAGTGCATTATAAAGAATGAAACCAAAGTAGCTCACATGTCTTTGAGTATGAGTTTCTTCAATTGTCAAATATGGAGGGACCAGAGTTGTGAGTATTACGACAGTGGTAACTCTGGTTGGTTTGCAGGTCACCAAGTCTAGCTCTTATCATCAGCACACATCTGTGTATGTACAGGGAGGGTACAGTATGCAAACTAGATGTTTTAAGCAGGGGCTTTCAGTGAGACCTAGTAGAGCTATGTGACAATATTCAAATAGGCCTTTTCTGTAAAGTAAAAATTTCTTTTAACTGACTATTAATTTTATCTCAAAAAACTATCCCATAAACTACAAAGACTGGAAGTAATGAAAATAAGTCATTCTAGCACCATCTGAGGAACAAACTATATAAAATCATTCCTCAGAACAGAACATGCAGAACTAAGTCTCTGGGCGTGTTTATTTACTTGGTCTTTCCAGTTTAAGTCCTGATCAACACACATTCCTAAAAGTTTTGTATATCATCCCCTTTGTAACTCATTTCCATCCAGTGCGAGTTGGAAATCTTGGTTTTCATTCCTCTTTCCTAATGGAATATAATTTGTTTTCTTCATATTAATGGATGACATGATCATGTTTGAAAAACTGCAAGTACCATACATATTTCTGCTTCACAAGAGAAAGGATGGGACCAACAGGGGAGTAGCACATACCATTTGGGGATCAGTTTGCAAACCACTGGCTCAAAGACACATTATTAATACTCATCAAGCTTCAAAGTCTGTATCTGTTGTGAAAACTTTGTAAAAATGAACATTCACCTCAGTGATTATAAGAAATATTCTCAAAGATAAACTCATACTTATAAGCAGACCAAAGATTTCATATTTTCATACAGAGAGCTGCCTTATCTCCCAGATATAGAGATCACATAAATGACATCATTAGATGTCCTAGTAAGTGTTTGATATACAAATTAAATCTTTGGTCTCCATAATTTTCTTTTGAAATCTTTTTGTTGGCAACTTAAAAGTCCACTAATCACATAACATACTCATCACATAATACACTGTATCTTACCGCAGTTTGTGCACTTATGAGGGATATTTCTCAGATGTCGGCAGAAATGATGAGGAAGAAAATTAATTTGGTTGTACATAGCAGCAGTAATATCTCTTACTTTTAAAAGTGAGAATGACATTTTGTTTTTTCAGTCTTCTAATCCTTTATCCAGTTCATTAAATGGATACAAACTGGACTTACATCATAAATTGGATATTTTTGTCTCTTGGGACTGAATAACATTGTTACATAATGACTAATGAGGTTCAGAAGTTACTGTGAACCCAAAAATGAAGGTATACTAACTATGGTAAGGAAAATATCTGAAAGCTATGCTAGTGATGTAAACAGCTAACACACCCACATTCACATAATAGTGAGCCAGAATGTGTGTAAGAGTGAGTAAGAATGAGAAATTTGGAATGAGTTAAGGAAACAGAAGAAAATGCTTTTCATGGCATGTTGTATAGGAAAATAAGAAAATTCTTAGTATAATGATGAGTAAACAATATCCATATCACCAAAGATTTAATATAATGAGAAGTAAAATAGAAGCAGCATATTGTGGCTAGAGGATGGCATGATTATGATTGACACAATTGAAAAAAAATGTTGAAGAAGGACAATACTGATGTAGATTGATACAAGATGGCTATAAGAATTGTAAGTGTGTGGGATGAAATGAAATTCCATTTTGGGAACTGAAAGAGCTGGGATGTATGAGAGAGAGTGGTACAATTGGGAGGTTAATTTGTTTGATAATCTTTGGCTGTGGTAGTAGATGCCATGTTGCTGTGTTCTTTCTTACATATGCATTTGTTTTGCTGATAATATCATAACTTCATCTACCATATAAGTGATGCGTTAGTCGATATCATAGATACCAATAATGTGTCTTTCGTTTGATAAAGGCTGTGAATGAGTTACCTGCACATTAAGTAGGTATGAATAGCAATGCTATTCAGAAATAAATAATAAAATCAATCATACCTAATTTATATTTCTGATTGCAACATGATCCTGTTATATTGCAAATTGTAAGATAATTGTTATTATTGTTAGAAGTGTGCAGCAGAGTGTGATATTAGGTAATATTAACACCATGAAA
Source organism: Schistocerca nitens (assembly GCF_023898315.1). Classification (NCBI taxonomy): domain Eukaryota; kingdom Metazoa; phylum Arthropoda; class Insecta; order Orthoptera; family Acrididae; genus Schistocerca; species Schistocerca nitens. The sequence goes on along the minus strand of NC_064616.1, from coordinate 886,171,579 downwards.
GTATTTGAAAAAATATTGTTTATAAACACTGCCACTTACTTCTGTTGACAGCCTTATTTGCAAATGGCTACCTTTTTATTATAATGAGACTATTACTTGATAGATAACAATTAATTATATTTGTCACACCACATTTTTGAGCAACTTCATTTAATAGTTAAAAATATAAAACACATTGAATGTGTTTGCATAGTTGCAAATACTGTGTTCATAAATATTTTTATAAATTTCATAAGTATACTTATAAGCTTCAGTACTTCTGCACTCGTTCTATTGGGAACAGTTTTAGACAATTAACACCAATAACTGAAATAATAGGTTCAGAATTGTATCATACTACATATTAAAGAGATCAGTCATTTTGAGAGCACAACATTTTCTTCAGTGGCAAATGACAGGAAGGTGTGGTTATTAAAGCTGTAATTATTTTTATTACTGTTGGTCCTATCATCCTACACTAATGTACAAGAAGTAGAATGAATCATTCATACATAAATTTTACAAACATAAAACAATTGCATAAAAGGATGCAGTCTGCCATAGGCATTAAGCATTGCAAAATTAGCTATTTCACTCAAGTAACTGTTAAGTGTATTACACAACATTTGTCCATTCCAACAAGTATCTCTAACTATAATGTTTTTACTTACATTTATAATTTTTGGATTACATGGGAGCATTTGTAACAGAAATGTTTGATAATAAATAAGCAATGTTTTACTGCAACATCAGCTACATATTATGTTTTGTTTCTACATCTAGTTTTGGGTCACACATTTTCCATACCTTCATTGAAATTGATTTTAAAGAATGTATGAAGAATCCATTTAGATTTAATTTTGCAACTGCTACTGTACCACTCATAAACGACATAGTAAACCAGTTCTAATCTATCTTATATGTGTGAGCATTGTCCCAGGTTTGCAATTAGACAAATGCACTTAACCCAAACAGCAGTTATCTGCTATTTCTGCAAAGTTCAACTCTGATTAATATAGCCCATATGTATTAGAGTTAATGAATCTTATTCTTTGCAGTTAAATATTTCATATCAGCCAGATAAGTTTATAAATATATGTATCAGTGTCAGACAGTATCATGTAATCTTAGGTGAGTTTGTTATGAGAATTGGGACATATTGTAACAAATCGGTATTTCCATCCTATCATACTTCCTTCAGCCTAATGCAGCATTACTGAAATTGATGCAAATAAAATTTTGTTCTCAATCCTCTCATGTGCTATATGTACATTTTCATTTAATAGAGATATCTTTAGTGATAAAACTGTATGTAGCATGGGAATCAAATTTAGATTGTGGCCTAAAGCAATGGATTGGGTCTAATCCCAGTCTGAAACATTGTTTCAACCTATCAAGTCTATTTGCAGTACTTATTCTACAACAGAATGATAGTTTTGTTCTGAATCCATTCCAGTGTTTGCATAAACCTGCAGATTAAATCTGGGCAGTAGCCTCACACAATTCAGAGCACATAAAAGTTATTTCATGTTTTTGTACACCACATCACGATTATGCAACATTGATGTTGGCTAGGTACATATGCTGTGGATGATTAGTATGATGTAAGGAGAAAAATATAGATAGATTATTTTTTAAATAATTTCTTCAAAATGGGGTCCACAGAATGTATAAGATTATTAAGTGGCATAATTTTTCGCTTTATTGGGCTGTAATTATTAGATAAACGTCTATGTGCTTAATAATAACCAGTTAATTTGGCCTCTGTGACTATTTTCAAGTTAGAAATGCGTACAAGTAATTCAGAGCTATTTCCTTTATGTGCATTTTTCGGACTTATTTGTACATACTGATAAAATAAATATAACCATAGAGGCCAAAATCAGCTGATGTTATTAGATGTAGAGACTTTTGTCAAATAATCCACTACTTAACAAAGAAAGATAGAAAGACATCACTTAATACAAGAAGATGAACCTAATCAAAATATGTAGATATCCTTTGACATTATTCACTTGTAGTAGGATGTAGTTAATATTCCAGTTATAATATTTCTTTGATTCAGAGCCCATGTTACGCTGTATCTATGCCAATAAATGGCTGGTTAAGTCAATTCAAAGGTATAAGGGAAGCAATGCCATACCACCTTCAGTATAACAATGCTTAGTAAGGGAGTCTGGTGTTAACCCAGTCTTGGAGCTGAGGACGCTTTCAATTAGTCTAATTTACCTTTGTACATACACTTATAATGATCTCAAATTCTGTGAAATATTAAACTCTTTCTGGCCACCGCTGTACCATACATGGCAGTGTTATGTTATAAGAGTGCCCTTATTTACTAGTGAAATATTTTCATCTAATATTAATGAATGTTGTTAACAAAACAACTGTTAAGGCTTTTTAAGTGATTTCAAAATTATATCCTGGGTTGCATCCAATAAAATACAGTAAGCCTAATTATGGATGAACACCAGACAGTGATTCTACCAATTTTATAGGATGCTGAGTTTTCAACACTGCAAGTTCTTTCTTGTACAAAACAAGGAAAAAAACTAAACTAAGTACTTAAAAAAGATGTTGAATGCTGTAGAGTACAGCACATGAAAGAATTCAGTCTTAAATCTTTTCCAAGGCTGAGAGTAGAAAATGTGCATGACTACATATAAATTAATGTATAAGAACAAATGAGGTAGATAAACTATTTAGTCTGTACAAAGAGAAAAATACGTGACAGTTCTGTGAAGGAAAAATATTAATGGAAAGAAATATCAGACACTGCAGTACCATTAACATTTTTGTTATATCTTTTCTATCTACTCTCTCTCTCTCTCTCTCTCTCTCTCTCTCTCTCTCTCTCTCTCTCTCTCTCTCTCACTCTTTCTAATACTTGTTACCTAAAACAGATATGAAATTCATTTTCATTTAATATCCCATATTACAAAAAGACTAAAGATTATGCAAATTGCCCATAGTGAGCATGGTTTCTAAGGTGGTCTCTCACACCTGTGTAGGTTCAGTCTGGTCTTGTTTATCATTTTTGCAGTCAGCTTTCATTCCCTCCAGGACATGGCATACAGAGCATTTAACACTTTGTTGCCTGAACTATCAAAAACACATTTTTTCACTTTTTAATGGAACACAGCAGTAAATAGTAGAAAAATAACAGTAAACATTATTCATAATTTTTATTTTGACATTTTTACTGTTTTACAAAGTTCATATAGTCTGGCCCTCCAGTAACTAACTAAACTACAAGACTCAGAATAGTATATATTGAAACTAACAAGATAAAATGAGTTACAATGCACAAAGGCTACAAATTATTGAGTGTCTAGAAAGTAATTACACAGTAACTAAATGGAATTGAGTAAAATAACTTTTCTCTTCAGTGCAGCAGAGAAATTCTTGAGTGTGGGCTAGCTTGAACTGTACCTAACATCTTTGTATGTTTGCTGCAAAAGTGACAAAGTGAACACTATTAATTCCTAATCTTACATCTTTTGGGATTAAATATTCTAATTTCTTCCTTTTGTTTTATGTATTACTTTCTGTCAGAACTTTCCTTGCAGCTCTTGGACTGGTGTGGTTTACATTTGTGTGGAGTAACATGCCTTGAACAACACTTTTCCTAAACTCCAGCAGTGGAATCATTCCATGCAGTTCGCACTACCATACATAATGTTTTACAGATGCTATTCCCATCATCTCCCAGAACAGGCAATGCTACCACTTTCTGAATTTTGTTCTCACTCCATGAGAAGATTTAGATCTGTCCACATGGTTCACACTTTCCACATTACAGTTGCAGTCCTTTACTACAAAGGGGCATTGAATGTTTATTATAGTGTTGTTCATCTGTTTTCTGGACACAAAATTTACTTATGTTCCATGGCAATTGGAAGCCGGACACACAGATTTGTGGTCTTTCCACAAACATACCCTAATTCTGGAAGAATACATCCTGTGACAGAAGTCACTTTTTTATTTCCTTACAAAGTGAAAAGCCTCTTGAGAAATCTTGATGTTGATCATCATTGTTTTCTCCACCTTTCAAGCAAGCCTATGAAAGTAAAAAATAGTTTTGAAGGACAGTCACCTGTTTTCACCCTAAATTGTCTATGATAACAAAAAACTACACTTTCTCATAAAGCATAATTATCATATTCCCTCTCCAGAGCTCCATTTCTCTCTTTATAAGTATCAGAAGCAATTATGTAGCCTATCTGGTCTGCAGTAAACCACAGTTTGACACCGCCTTTCACTAGCTTCATTGAATTGTACTGTTTCACCAAGAAAAATGGTAGCCCCTATTTATTTGTCAAAAAATTACAAAAATGATTATTGAGCTTACATGTAAAGGAGTACTGACTTTCATGCTACTGATCAACAAAGCTAGTAAAATACAACAAAAAACATCAAAGGAAGTAACAAACTGCACTTCTGTAGCAGTGCAACATATACACGCATTACCAGATGTAGTACCACAAGTTTTTCTGTTTATTTCATAAATAAAAACTAGCAGTTTTACGAAAGAGGTTTGTGAGAAGAAAATAACAGTTAATCTATATGTCATCAAAGTTGGTAAACCCAAAAATTACAAAGAATTGAATGACAATATACACAGCAAATATGCTCTCTCAATAGTTGCTGTTAGCTGTCACCATAGATTATACAGACATACTTTTTGAACTGCAAACTAGGTCTAGAAGACACTGAAGTGTTCCCCACATAGATGAACCATCAACCCAGGATATATATATATATATATATATATATATATATATATATATATATATATATATATATATATATATATATATATATATATATATATATATATATATATGTGTGTGTGTGTGTGTGTGTGTGTGTAGTAGGAATAACTGAGGACTGAAAGAGGTGATACTTAGAAGTACCAACAGGCAACAAAGGGTTAATGCAACTGGCTATCCTGTGAGATATAATTCATTATGTATTGATATTCCTAATGATTTGAAATTAATGAAATGTCATTAATATTCTTTCAGTTTGCCATTCATGCAAAAGCCATCACAATGCTTACAGCAGTCACTTCAATTGCTACTGAGACTATGTGATTTTTTTTTCTACACAAGTTGTCAAATGAAAAATAAATCAGTTTCAACTTTTTCTCCAATACACTACAGGTCATTCATTTCTCTTATTAATTAATCTCACACTTCTTCTTCTCTGCATCTCATTTAAAACTTAGTTTAGAGAGACATACTGTTAGGACATAACAGTGCACAAAGTTTTTTTTTTTTTTTAATTGTACATATTTTCATATTAGTTGCTCCACATTGTAACAAAATATTGGTCATTTTGATATTATGTGTTGCTTATAGTCTCATAAATGTGACAAATATTTAATGAAAACTTCAGAACCTTTAACATATTTCTAAAAGGACATGATTTGTTTAGAATGATGTTAAGGAGTTTTCAATCTGACAGTTCCTATTTAAAATGGGTGTAACCATGTATGGTATGGAAAAGGAAAATATTTAGAAGATTAGCTACAGCATTAATGAATTAATTTGAGTTTGTCATGTATGATATGTGTTATGTCACACATAACACATTAGTGCAATACGTTTTATGATATCATCTTTCAAAATTAATTTTTTTACACATTCAAGACTGGGAGTATGGACAATTGCTTGTCTTCTTATTGAAACTTGGAGAAATATGCAGAAACTGCTTACACTAAAAGAAGTGCTTACTGAACTGTAATGAACTGGAGCACTTGTAACTACTGACTGACACAAAAATTTCTTATTTATTACATTCATATAATAACTCACATGAACATGTTTCTTTGAAAGGTTGTTAACAATCATTTGTACTATGTGACTGTTTATATGCCTCCTGACTTACAAGAAAAGATGATAATAAATATTATTTTAATAAGTTACTCAAAAATGTCCAGAGGGAGAGCTTTTATTGTTACTGACCCATAGTCGAATTTTTCTTTTTACTGTCTTCATTGTGGATTTTTTAAAATATTTAGTACATTACAACATTGTTCCATGTTATCTTGGTACTGCCATATCTGTTCTGTGAAATTGCAGCAGTGTATGAAATATTTTATACTTGTTCCATATTGTATTTTCAAAATTAAGGGCAAAATGTAATAATTTAATTTGCATTGCTCCAGGAACTTTATTATAAGTTCTCACATCTACTTATGTTCAACTTACAAGTATTATCTAATAGTCAGAATTGTAAATAATTCACAGTCCGGGAGTTTCATCATGGATTGTGGACCCACTGGGGAAATCACAGTCAGTATTAAGTTTCTTTGTTCTTATATTTTTGTCTACACCTTTATTTAAGTCATATTGATAAAAATTTACTTAATTCTTTTAAAGATTATGATGTCGTGCTCCTGTTAAAAATATCACTATGTCATATTTCTCTGCTTTTGCTGAAAAGAATTACAGACATTTCATTAATACAGAGGGTGAAGGCAGTTTGCACATTTAGTAACCTTCATGCTTGTTTCCTTAAAACTATATTTTGTAGAAACATTGTGTAGACAGTGTCTTATAGAGTGAACAGTTTAATAATTACTGATTGATCACATCGATATACTCACATTTTGCCTTGAATTTCAGCTGCCCATGTATATTTTCAAAATAAAAATATGGAAGAAAACAAACTTGTGTTTAACTAATTTCATTTTGTGTAAACTCAGAAAACCCTTAAAATAGTAAGATCCAACAAATTCAGTTTTGGAAGGGAAAATATTCTGTACCTTCTCATGATTTTCAAGGGGTTGTCTGCAAGTGCTGTACAATAGATTGACAGTTTAATGAAAAATACTGCATTTCTTTAATTGGACATGATTACAAAATAGTTTGTACAGCAAAGATAGCATGACAGAATAGATATAATTACATCTGAATTATCTAGTAGTAAAGCAAACCATGAGTATGAATGAATTCTCAGCAGGTACATTCCTTCAAAATTTAAAAAGCTAAAATATTCGGGAACTTGCAATATCAATACAGGTAAGCAAATGACACAATTAAATGGATTCATGCTAATATAAATTTATTATCAATCACAACAAGAAAAGAGGAGCAATAAGCCATACAATAAATTCAATATTGTGAAATTAGTGAAAATCATATTGATCCATTCTTTAAATGTGACATCAAACTAGTGGCTCTGGAGATGCAGAAATTAGCAGTAGTGGTAGCTTGCAGCTCATAAATTAGAAGTATCATTAATTTCATCAATTGCAAAAAATTATTCTAGTGTTATGTGTAATTAACTGGAGACTCCATGTTAAAGTTCATTTTCAATCAGATAGTACTGACTAATGACAGTAAGTATTGCTGATGTCCAGATTTGAACTATTTTACATTGTATGGTGAAGGACATTGATAACCTGTTTTTCAGGTCTAGCTTCATGGACATACCCATTGAGGGGCAGTGGAGGGCAGCTGATGTCCTCCTGCCTTCCCTTCCCCTCCTTCCTCTCTCTCTCTCTCTCACACCCACCCACCCACCCACCCACCCACCCACACACACACACACACACACACACACACACACACACACACACACATACACATGCAGCAATAAAAAAATCTTCTCACAGCATACTTCCAATGTTCTCTCCAAAACAAACAGATGTATGAATTTAGTATCAGCTTGAGGGAAGCAAGAACATGCAAGAACTTGCAATGTCATCTCAAGAAAAAGAACATATAATGTGTATTGATTAGCGGCAAGTGTAATCAAAGCCATTTATTGTGAAATCTAAAAATTTGTTTGTCATTTACCATGAAACTAAACACCAGTTCTCCCCCTATCCCCACCCATAGCTCAGATTTTGGGTATGCTCTTGCCAAGCTAGCACTGAAGACTTATATTTAAAGCCAATAATAAACTAACTTACATTAAGTAATTAATAAATTAGTTTTGATTAAAAGATTAATTAATTAGATATAAGCAGACAGAATTAACAAAAAATTACATTTCTTAAAAATATAGATACAACATTTAGAAATACTTCCCCAAATATGGACACAGATAAACTTAAATGGATGCAGGAAGAAAGAATACATACCACAAGGAACTGAAGTATGGAAGGGAAATTTTGTCTAATTAAAAGACCAGGACTTAATGAAGGGTAGACATTATGTCACATAAACTAACATAGCAATATAGGTTGACAGAGGCCACTATGGGTGAGAGAGTAGTTGGGTTCTACATCCAGAGGTATCAGTAACACAATGATACCTGGAATAACATTTTGTTGTCATGATGAATACACAGAGCAATGTAGCTGTTTCATAGCATTGTGTGGCACACAGGCCTCAGGGATGCACTGGGTAGAATAGCAGATGTGCGTCATCAGTGAGTCATCAAGCTGGTGCCACAAGTCGATGAGCAGTGGTCAGTATGAGGGCATGTGGGCTGCAGTGGGGCAGGTAAGTAGGCGTTGTCTGTCACCAGATGTTTCATAGCGCAGAGTGGTTCTACACCTCAGCAGTCTCACGGCAGCCTGCCGCGCACTTAGGTGAGTGTAGCCGAATCCACAGTCCGAGGTTGTCGCAAAGGACAGGCCCTGGGCTTCCACCGTGGGATGACGACTGCAACCAGTGGCGGATTTACATATAGGCATGGGCCTAGGGCGGCACCTTAAGGGGATGACGTTTTTTGCTCTGTACTCATTTTAACCTTTTATATTTTAAAATAACTGCTCTTACAAATGACAAAATTTTTTAATATTGTTAAACAACTTGCTATTTTAAATAAGCCTTAGGAACAAAATTCAACAATAAAACCTTGGAAATATACATAGTTTACTTGGTGACTGAATGGAAATTTAACATTGGGTTTATGTCTGGTATCATCTTCATGATTGTTCAAAATATTCTGAAGCAAGCTGTCAGTACAGCAGTCTAGAATAAAATGTTTGAAACAACATTATTCTGAAAATGTTGTCAGCTTCTATTTGACACTACCATATTTTCCCCATGAAAATACCGGGACCCCTGAAAAGCTGTGACAAACTAATCATCAGTTTTTTAAATACTGTAACATGTGTGAGCCTCAGTATGCAAAACCTGACTCTATTTAAATTTCTTGTAGAAATTATGGGGAAGTATCAAGTCAACCCTACATTACTGTAATTAACGTGAAAGCTCTGTGGTCTTCAATATCTGAGCTTTGATTTAATGACAATCGTTCAACAATATATGTTGATATTGGGAATATTTTACATGTTTATATGAAAAGAACATAAGCAAAATATCTAATAATATGTGAAATAAACTTCACAACAGTTCAAAAATTATATTTATTTATTTGCTTAGTAACTTTTTTGGCAAAAAAAGAAGAAGCTGCCAACTTTCGTTTTTCTCATTTATTGTACAGCAGCCTGCACAATATCAAAGTTCCCACTTTGTGCAATCAAATAGTTCGTGGCATTGCAAATTTTACATTAAACTTCTTAACTAAGTTTTTTCTTTGAGGAATGGTTATTTTTATTATATGTTAGAACAAAAGGTGCATTTGTGTGCAGACATAACAGCAGTGTTCACACAGATGACAACACACCACATCAACTGTCAACAAGACTACTTAAACTTTGTAGTCCGTCTTCTCTGTCCACAGAAACTGCTAAAATGTTATAAGAATTAGTGGGATAAGAGTCGATCCAGCACATCTCACTGCCAGAAATTGCAAAAATTATTTGCTCTATAAATTAAAAAGACAATATCAAGAATATTCAGAACTTATTTGCACCCTAGCTAAAATTCCGGCTACGAGGGAAACAGAAATCAAAAAAGGGACTGTCCCACTTTATTTATGAGACAAATTTCAGGTGGCAGGTGTGCTTCTACTGTTCGCTGACAACAGAAGAACAGGCAACAATGAAATTAAATTATTCTGCATTGTCGCTCTCTCATAGCACAGTTACGTTAAGTAATCTGAGTTGCTCAGTTCATCGTTCCGTACTTAAAGGAAAAACCTTTGTGTTCATGTGCTGTGTTTAATGGAAAAATGTTTGGATTGGAAAAATATCCTGGATGCCTAGAGACCGGGCTGTACGTGTCACATTGTTTTATCAAAAGTAAAGCTCAGAGTACCTTTTTGTGGAACACACGTGGAAACCATGGGAGCCATAGCGGAGCGGCTGATGCTGCTGCAACAGACAGTGAATGCAGAGCAGAGGCGCTTTGACTCACTCTGCAGACAGAACAACACTAACGAGAAAAACTCCACACAAGCGACATTGCGGCAAGTGAAATTAACAAGAACTGTCCTGCTCGGTGCTCAGACCAGAACTGGCATCTGAGCTACCCATGCACGACTCACGACCGGTCCTCACAGCTTCAGTTCTGACAGTATCTTGTCTCCTACCTTCCAAACTTCACAGAAGATCTTCTGTGACTTCATCTCCTACATTCCAAACCTCACAGAAGCTCTTCTGCAAACCTAGGTTCGCAAAAGAGCTTCTGTGAAGTTTGGAAGGTAGGAGAGGAGATACTGGCAGAACTGAAGCTGTGAGGACGGGTCATGAGTTGGGCATGGGTAGCTCAGATGGAGCTGGACAGTAACTCCATGTGTTTGGTCAGAGGGTTAGCTGCCTTCTGTAATAAGAAAACTGAGTCAACAGCTCAACACTGAACTTGAATGTGTGTCATGGGACATCCGTCCACAAAAGACAAAGGTCATGAGTTCGAGTCTCAGTCCAGCCAGGAAGTTTCATATCAGTGCACACTCCGCTGCAGAGTGAAAATCTCATTCATGTTATATTATGATTGAGCACGACTAGACCGCTGACAAGAGTAGCAGAGTACGGAAACAGCTCACAGCACTCCCACCCAAAATGGCAATTGTGAAGTGATCGGGTAATAGTTATTACTTAAAACATGTTTCTTTTTTTTTTTGTGGGGGGGGGGGGCACATATAATATGGTGTGCCTAGGGGGACAAAATTTTTAAATCCGCCACTGACTGCAACAGATGCTCATGGAATGGTCAAAGGGATGCATAGATGCACCACACCTAGATATGTGGATGACAGCTTACATATCACCCAGGAATGACCATCAGTATGTGGAAGGCTGGTAGCTCACCAGTCTTCTCCTCATCTGTGATATTCAAGTAGGCTCAAATGGCAGACTACAGCTGTGGCTTGTGTCAGAATGCCTGCATCTCAGTGTCAAAGTTAACAAGCAGGTAACGGGCAGTCCATCACTGGTCAGCTTGTTATTGTTTCACTGAAACTCAATAGACCATCATTCTCTCTGGTAATGGTAACATGACTATAAAGGGTGACATGACTGAATGTGTTCCAGAGTTCCAAAAACATGCTTGTTGAAGAAGCAGATCTCATGCCTGTGATGTGGTGGCTCTAGGTGGATGAGTAAATTTTCCCTTGTTTATTGGAGTCATCAGCATTCCTTGTCTCTATTCTTGGTTGTTGAGCTCAGGCCATTGTGTTTGACTATTACAGTGGCACTTTGGTGTTTGGAGTTACAGAGCATACTGCCCTGTTATGGTGTATTGAAATGTTTACTCTGCTGCTTCCCTCACTTGAACGTTATATGATAATGTTTGAATAGTGCTTTCCCTTCTGATACGTTGGCAGTATGCCATGTGTTACCCACTGACACATCAGTCCTCAGCTGATCTGATTTTTTATGAGCTCATGCAGTACAAACTTCAAAAAATTTATGTGTTCACACTGGTTGTTGAGCTCAGATTCCTCTCAGATTTTCCTCGGGTTGTCCTCAGAACACTCTCATGCATTAATATGTCTAACTGCGTGTTTTGCACATTTCACCAATTTTTTACTCATGTGAGCTTAACCACATAGGGCCTCTTTTTGTTTCTTATTTCTATAACATTATTCCTATGTTTTCATTCACTGACCCCTTTTATCTTTATGCTATACTGTCTCCATTTGATCACTTATAACCTATCAGAAATTTACATTTTTCTCTGTTATATACACTTCCAGATTTATATCAGTTGGCCATTCAACAAGTATTTGATATGTTGGTAGGTCAGGAGAATGGATAATTTCTTGTCTGGGACAAAAGTAAATTATGCAAATTGGTATCAGAAACATGGCATGACAGGCGATTCTGGTGCTCATGGATATGATGTTTTGACATCATTTTTCATTATACTTCTTAATATGTTGGAATATTTGTCCAATGGAAATGTTTGTTAACTGGGATGCAATTAATAGTCTACAGAATGCATTACATCAAGATTTAGAGATCTGTTAAGGTAAGTTATGTTTTAGGTTGGTAGCACCTCCTCTGGCTAATACAGTGTAGAATGGGTTAGTTTGAGTACAGTTGTACAAGTGGGTGCAACTGGGAGGCGAAAGTTAATCCCAGATATCTCATAAGTTGTGCCATTAAGTAAAATATTGCTATTGTGTAACTCAAGCTTTACCAATATTTCTTTCTGACATTTTGTTGCTTTCATTTTCTGTACAAACTACTGATTTATTTTACATATTTGCATTATTTAATAACTGAGCTATGTATTTCTGTATTCAGTGGTTGGTAGTATGATTGTATTCTTTGCCTTTGTTGTGTGCGTTTTGCCTTTTTTCAGTAAGGCATATGTTTACATGTGTGTAAATGTTCCTTTTTTATGCAGTAATTTCCAGCAGGCTATGGTCCCAAGTGCATGTTAGAAGTCCATTTACAGGAAAATGAAAATATAACTCTGTGCTACAAGTTTTTAAAGTTATTTCTGTGAAGCTTTTTTTTTTTTTTTTTTTTGGGGGGGGGGGGGGAGGGAGAGGTTATTAAGTGCATGCAAACTACAATCGATTTGATGAGAATTATCAACATTGGACTTCTGGAAGGAAAACTGAACTGGAATGCTTTGAAATACAAAATAAGTATTTGTCTATATGGAATTCCTGGTGCAGTTGATCTTTTGGAAGGCAGGTTAGTGAAACCTAACACACTTTCGGTGTGACCACTGAACAAAGGGTGGCATACAAAAGTGCATTAAAAGTTTTCAACAAATCAGATAGCAATGCTTTACATGTTTTAACTACGAATATGGAGGAGGAAACTTTGTAGGAAATAAGGCATCTGAATCAGCTTATGAAGTCCTGACAGAATTACAGAAAATATTTTATGGTGGCTCTGCAGACAAAGTTTATAGCCTTTGTTTTCAATTCTTTATTTACATAAAGGGTCCTGAAGATGATACTGCAGCACATATTTCAAAACTGAAATATCTGTGCAATGAATTGAAATACAAATTCCTAACATAAAGTAAATAATCCATAAAAATGTGATTTTTTTTGTTTTGTAAAATATTGGGTACTCTACCAAACAACTATTTCTCATTCAAATCTAGCTCGATGCTAATATCTAGAGATTACAGAATAACTGACAATCTTACAAATTAATTGTATGCATTTGAGAAAACTTTGATGATAAAGGAGGGTGATTTTAGTAAACAAAAAGCTGTCACTGCAGATTCATCAAGGCAGTCATTTCAGTAGATAAATCCAATGGAGAGGAAGAAGAAAACAGAATTAATTTCTAGTTACTGTAAGAAACCAAACCAAACAAATTAAACTGTGCAGAAAATGGCCAGCTGATGCCAAATGTCTGACAGAAATATAATGGTTTTTGCTGTTTCAGAAATGATAACTAGTACACAGACAAGTGGGAAACAAGTCACTTTACAAGTCACTTTAAAAATGATAGAAATTGTCTCAAGGGTTTTGAAACATTTTTAACAAAACTTTCAGTAACTACAGGTAATGGTGACATAATTGCAGCAATTGGAAAAGGTGAAATTGAAATTAAAGGAGCAGTTGCCTCAGAGTTGCCCTATAAGATGTATGCTATTTACCTCAGATTCACAAGAATCTAATCTCTGTTCAGGCAGCACAGGATACAATTCCAGAAGGTACATTCACATCAACTGCAGAAATTTTTAATTTCAGTACTGGTCAAGTTACTAAATTGATAGGTGTCTGTGATCAGTTTCAAGGACTAAAACTGGCTGTGAGAAATGAGAAACCCAGAGATAATCTTTTGCAGCTTTATTATGAAAGATAAGAACACCAAAACAAGCACCATGTGAAGTCATTAATTAGCAGTGAGCTGAATAAAAATATGAAAATGGACGGTGAACTAGTGCTGAATTTATAACAAGGCTCATCATTTACTATTTGGCACCAGGAAGAGGACAGTGGAACCGGGATAGTTTATTCACACAGATCTGAGTGGTCCATTTCACAATTCATTGTTGGAACATCGGTATTTTGTACTTTTCAAAGATGATTATACAAAGTTTAGGACAGTATATTTCATCAAAGAAAACTCTGAAGTTGGAGAAAAGTCAAGTCAGCTGAAAGCTGAAGTTTCCTGAATGATTAAGGTACTCAGTAGTGAAGCCGCTTTATAAAAAGGGAGAAACTGATAATGTAGACAATTTTAGACCTATTGCTATGCCATCAGTGTTTGATAAAGCTTTTGAAAAGGCTCTGTATGTAAGAATAATTGAGCACTTCGTTTCACATATTTTTCTATCAAGTGTACAGTTCAGTTTTAGAAGTGGTCTAACACCTAAAAATGCTATATTCTTTTTTCTCTGTGAGGTAGTAGAGGGATTAAACAAAAGGCTTCAAACACTAGACATCTTTTTTGATTTAACTGAGACATCTGATTGTGTTGATAACAAAATATTGCTCCAGAAGCTGGACCATTATGGAATACGGGGAGAAGCTCATAAATGGTTCACCTCTTACTTTAACAACAGAAACTGAAAGGTCATTATCCACAGTGTTGAGAATGGCTGCAATGTGGGGTCAGAGAGGGGCACAGTCAAATGAGGGGGGGAGTGGGGGAGGGGGGGGGGTGCCTGAGGGATCAGTGCTGGGACCTCTGCTGTTCCTTATTTATATAAATGATGTGCCCTCTAGAAATATAGGTGATTCTAAAATATTTCTGTTTTTTGATGACACTAGGCTGGTAGTAAAGGATGTTGTGTGTAACACTGACACTGTTTCAAACAGTGCAGTTCACAACATAAGTTCATGCCTTTTAGAAAATAAATTAACACTAAATCACACTAAGACTCAGTTTTCACATTGTCGAACATGCAAGTCAACAAAACCCAATGTTTTTATTTCACAGAATGGGTGTATGATTAGTGAAATTAAACAGTTGAAATTTCTTGGTGTTCAGATAGATAGTAAACTGTCATGGAAAGCCCACATTCAGGATCTTGTTCAAAGACTTAATGCTATCATTTTCACTATTCAAATGGTATCTGAAGTAAGTGATAGTTTGACATGAAAAGCAGTCTACTTTGCTTATTTTCATTCACTTATGATATTTGGTGTTACATTTTGGGATAACTGTTCCCATTGTCAAAGGATATTTGTAGCTCAGAAACAGGTAGTTCGGGCAATAAGTGGTGTAAGTTTATGAACCTTTTTTCGACCCCTGTTCATTAGTCTGGGTATTCTGACATTTGCTTATCAATATATATATATATATATATATATATATATATATATATATATATATATATATATATATATATATATATATATATATATATATATATATATATATATATATAACAGAGGGAAACATTCCACGTGGAAAAAATATATCTAAAAAGAAAGATGATGAGACTTACCAAACAAAAGCGCTGGCAGGTCGATAGACACACAAACAAACACAAATATACACACAAAATTCTAGCTTTCGCAACCAACGGTTGCTTCGTCAGGAAAGAGGGAAGGAGAGGGAAAGATGAAAGGATGTGGGTTTTAAGGGAGAGGGTAAGGAGTCATTCCAATCCCGGGAGCGGAAAGACTTACCTTAGGGGGAAAAAAGGACAGGTATACACTCGCACACACACACATATCCATCCACACATACAGACACAAGCAGACATATTTAAAGACAAAGAGTTTGGGCAGAGATGTCAGTCGAGGTGGAAGAGTAGAGGCAAAGAAGTTGTTGAGAGACAGGTGAGGTATGAGTGGCGGCAACTTGAAATTAGCGGAGATTGAGGCCTGGCGGATAACGAGAAGAGAGGATATACTGAAGGGCAAGTTCCCATCTCCGGAGTTTGGATAGGTTGGTGTTGGTGGGAAGTATCCAGATAACCCGGACGGTGTAACACTGTGCCAAGATGTGCTGGCTGTGCACCAAGGCATGTTTAGCCACAGGGTGATCCTCATTACCAACAAACACTGTCTGCCTGTGTCCTACACCCGTACTCTCTGCTGGAAATATCACTTTGCCACGAAGAAAAATGATCCTAATCCTACTCCTAATGATCCAACTCCCCAAGACACCATCCAAATTGAACCCCGCCTGGAACAGTTCCGTCCTCCGTCACAGCGGGACCCACCTCCTCTTCCTCAAAATCACCCTCTCCAAACCTTCCAGGAATTTCTGACTTCCAGCCTTGCATCTCAATCCTTCTTAAAAAACCTTAATCCTACACCCAACATCACCACTGCTGAAGCCCAGGCTATCCGTGATCTGAAGGCTGACCGATCCATCGTCATTCTTCCGGCGGACAAGGGTTCCACGACCGTGGTACTTGATCGTCGGGAGTATGTGGCTGAGGGACTGCGTCAGCTTTCAGACAACACCACATACAAAGTTTGCCAAGGTAACCCCATTCCCAATGTCCAGGCGGAGCTTCAAGGAATCCTCAGAACCTTAGGCCCCCTGCAAAACCTTTCACCTGACTCCATCAACCTCCTGACCCCACCGACACCCCGCACCCCAACCTTCTACCTTCTTCCTAAAATCCACAAACCCAATCATCCCGGCCGCCCCATTGTAGCTGGTTACCAAGCCCCCACAGAACGTATCTCTGCCTACGTAGATCAACACCTTCAACCCATTACATGCAGTCTCCCATCCTTCATCAAAGACACCAACCACTTCCTTGAATGCCTGGAATCCTTACCCAATCTGTTACCCCCGGAAACCATCCTTGTAACCATTGATGCCACTTCCTTATACACAAATATTCCGCACGTCCAGGGCCTCGCTGCGATGGAGCATTTCCTTTCACGCCGATTACCTGCCACCCTACCTAAAACCTCTTTCCTCATTACCTTAGCCAGCTTCATCCTGACCCACAACTTCTTCACTTTTGAAGGCCAGACATACCAACAATTAAAGGGAACAGCCATGGGTACCAGGATGGCCCCCTCGTACGCCAACCTATTCATGGGTCGCTTAGAGGAAGCCTTCTTGGTTACCCAGGTCTGCCAACCCAAAGTTTGGTACAGATTTATTGATGACATCTTCATGATCTGGACTCACAGTGAAGAAGAACTCCAGAATTTCCTCTCCAACCTCAACTCCTTTGGTTCCATCAGATTCACCTGGTCCTACTCCAAATCCCATGCCACTTTCCTTGACGTTGACCTCCACCTGTCCAATGGCCAACTTCACACGTCCGTCCACATCAAACCCACCAACAAGCAACAGTACCTCCATTATGACAACTGCCACCCATTCCACATCAAACGGTCCCTTCCCTACAGCCTAGGTCTTCGTGGCAAACGAATCTGCTCCAGTCCGGAATCCCTGAAACATTACACCAACAACCTGACAACAGCTTTCACATCCCGCAACTACCCTCCCGGCCTGGTACAGAAGCAAATAACCAGAGCCACTTCCTCATCCCCTCAAACCCAGAATCCCCCACAGAAGAACCACAAAAGTGCCCCACTTGTGACAGGATACTTTCCGGGACTGGACCAGACTCTGAATGTGGCTCTCCAGCAGGGATACGACTTCCTCAAATCCTGCCCTGAAATGAGATCCATCCTTCATGAAATCCTCCCCACTCCGCCAAGAGTGTCTTTCCGCCGTCCACCTAACCTTCGTAACCTGTTAGTTCATCCCTATGAAATCCCCAAACCACCTTCCCTACCCTCTGGCTCCTATCCTTGTAACCGCCCCCGGTGCAAAACCTGTCCCATGCACCCTCCCACCACCACCTACTCCAGTCCTGTAACCCGGAAGGTGTACACGATCAAAGGCAGAGCCACGTGTGAAAGCACCCACGTGATTTACCAACTGACCTGCCTACACTGTGATGCATTCTATGTGGGAATGACCAGCAACAAACTGTCCATTCGCATGAATGGACACAGGCAGACAGTGTTTGTTGGTAATGAGGATCACCCTGTGGCTAAACATGCCTTGGTGCACAGCCAGCACATCTTGGCACAGTGTTACACCGTCCGGGTTATCTGGATACTTCCCACCAACACCAACCTATCCAAACTCCGGAGATGGGAACTTGCCCTTCAGTATATCCTCTCTTCTCGTTATCCGCCAGGCCTCAATCTCCGCTAATTTCAAGTTGCCGCCACTCATACCTCACCTGTCTCTCAACAACTTCTTTGCCTCTACTCTTCCACCTCGACTGACATCTCTGCCCAAACTCTTTGTCTTTAAATATGTCTGCTTGTGTCTGTATGTGTGGATGGATATGTGTGTGTGTGCGAGTGTATACCTGTCCTTTTTTCCCCCTAAGGTAAGTCTTTCCGCTCCCGGGATTGGAATGACTCCTTACCCTCTCCCTTAAAACCCACATCCTTTCATCTTTCCCTCTCCTTCCCTCTTTCCTGACGAAGCAACCGTTGGTTGCGAAAGCTAGAATTTTGTGTGTATATTTGTGTTTGTTTGTGTGTCTATCGACCTGCCAGCGCTTTTGTTTGGTAAGTCTCATCATCTTTCTTTTTAGATATATATATATATATATATATATATATATATATATATATATATATATATATATATATATATATATAATTTACTGTCATTTCTTGTTAACAATAGCACCTTATTCCTGAGAATTAGCAGCTGTCGCTCAGTTAATACTAGGCAGAAATCCAGTCTGTGTTTGGATTGCAATTCCTTGACTTTTGTGCAGAAGGATGTGAAGTACACTGCTGCATCCATTTTCAGTGAGCTACCACAAGAATTCAAAAATCTTAGAAGCAGTCCACAAACTTTCAGATCAAAGCTGAAGAGTTTCCTCATGGGTCACTCCTTCTATTCTGTCAAGAAATTCCTTGAAAATTAAGCTGATTCCATTGTTATAATGTTAAATGTGTTTACATAAAATTATGGCTTGTCCTTTTTTGGGTTCATAAACATTTTATTTTATCTGTTATTACTTGTAATTTTATGTACTGACACATTTCATGACCTTGGAGATTTGCTCCTCAATTTGGTCCTATGGAATTAGATGTGTAAAATAAAATAAAAATCTTCTGGATATACCATCAATGAACTTCTGAGAGACAATCAGAAACAATCTGACAAGAAAGAAGTTAAATAAATTCTTTAGAAAGAATATATAATTCATTGTGTCACAATGCCATACCTTCCAGAACATAATGGATGCATTGTAACGGTTCAGTCATAGAAACTGCCAGAGTCATAAGTCATGCACATGGAAACATTCCCCAAAAGCTTTGGGCAGATATAGTAAACACTGCAACCTACATCCTGAACCAAACAAAGCCTTCAACTACTCCATGAAATTCTCCATATGAACTGTGGTATACCAAGAAGCCAAGCCAAACATTTGTGGGTCATAGACTCCACCTGCTATGCCCATATTTTGAAACAACAGAGGAGGTAGATGGATAGGAAAGCTGTGAAAGGAATACATGTTTTATTGGATATGATCACAGTGTAGGTTACAGAATTTACTGTGAAGTGCAAACTTCTCAGATCTTTGAAGAGAAGCCACTGAAGCTTGGAAAGATTCAGTTCCTCTAGTGACTGTTTCTAATCATCCAGTGGCTCATACTGATGACCAGTCCATTATTAATATTTGGAGTGATGAGTATAACAGATCCTTGAATGTAAATGAAGACTCTCAGAACAAGGCCGACCATATGATAGTTTGACGAGGTGGGGAGGGGGAAGGCAAAGGCAGGAGGGTGGGGGGGGGGACTGGGAGACTAGACCTGGGGTTATGGTGGATTTTTATTGTTTTGGAAGACAAATGGTGACTTATAAGCAGCCATAAAAAAATTTCAGATCTGACCATGATAAAAACCTGTGCAATATTGACTTTTAAATCATTTTCTTGAAAGAAAAACATTTGAATACACTATATTTTTTCCTTTTCCTGAGAGCTAGAGGGGGGGGGGGGGGAGGGGGCATGGGCCCCCTTGCCCATAGGTATGGGTGCCCTTGCCTCAGGAGAAGATCAGGAAGACATAAATGAAGAATTCTTACCATGTCTGGATGATCAATCAAGTGTTAGAGCTACCTAAAACTTTAGGGACTCTGTGATGCATCTCTCAACATTTCCTGAGGAACTGGAAACATATAAGGAAGCCTTGAAGTCTGTTCAAAAGGATTTCTTGAAGAAAGCCATGGTTTGTGAAATAAAAGCTCTTCAAGAAAAAAAAGTTGGATCTGAATGAATTACGCAAAGGAAAGTGTGCCGTTCCAACAGATGTGTGTACAAAGTGAAAACAGATTCTGATGGGTCAATCAACAAAATCAGGTTGAGATTGGTGGGTTACTTACAGTAGAGAGGAATTTACTATGACCAAACCTTTTGTCTTGTAGCTAGAGTGCCTACCATTTAAACACTACCCAGTGTTGCAGTAAATGAAAGCATGAGAGTTTCACAAATTGATGTTTCAATAACTTTTGTTTATGGTGATTTAGTAATCATCTGATTAAACTGGGAAAAGCTGATCTCTGACTTTTCATGAGACAGAAAGGCTCTATGAAAATATTATTTGTGCTTTACAATGATGATGGTTTGACTGCAGCTATTTATGTGATTTAAGAGAAAAATCCAAATTATTTCAACACTTGCATCATTTTTCATAGGACTGGAAACTGACTAACAAGGAGATGGATCTGTTCATGTAAGTTGGACTCATTATGCAGAGAATATACTAGAAAGCTTCAGCATGAGTAGCTCCACAGATGTAGCTACTCCAGTTATAAAGGACAATTATGCAGAAGAATGTCCTCATGCTTCTGAGCTTTCATACAAGGAGGCTGTTGGGGCACTTTCTGGGACACCCATCTCCTGGATTAGTCGAAGGCACTCTCCTGTTGCCATATTGACAACTGAAGCTGAGGCTCTAACTGCCAGTGAAGCTGCTTGAGAAATAATCTGGATCAAGAAGCTTTTGACAGAACTGGACCAGTTGAAAGAAACACGAGATTTACAGATTGACGAAGAAGCTGCTATCCAGCTTGCCCAGCATCCTGAATTTCATTAAAGAACTAAACATATTCATGTAAGGTACTTCTTAATCCATGAGTTGATTATTGCTGGTAAAATTATAATCTCAAAAGTTGACACTGAAGGACAACTTGCTGATATATTAATGAAACCATTGTTTTCAGTAAGATTTCTACATTTGTGGAGTATCATTCAAATTTGCAAATTATATAAGGGAGAGTGTTTATGTATTTTGCACCTTTGCATTATTTAATAACTGAAGTCTGTATTTTTGTACTCAGCAGTTGATGACATGAGCAAGTATTTGCCTTTGTTGTGTGTGTTGTGCCTTTCTTCAATTAATCTAGTGTGTACAAATTTGTAAATGTTCATTTTTGATACAGTAATTCCCAGCACAGCTATACTTCACATGTCTGCATGTCAATCTGTAGGCCTACTCCTCTGGCTGAACAAATTGTGATGCTTTTTAATTGACATATCCATAGGCCCCCTAATGACATAAAAGGGTCAGCCTCTTGATGCACAGAAATTGTCAATATCTTTCACATCCTCTTTAATCTACTTATGGCTGCCATTGTTTCCCACCTTACCGGTAAGGGTGAATTGTATAACACTGGTAACTTGTGTTCATTACTACTACTCGTAATTAAACTGATGCAAACAATCTTGCTCTGTCCTTACTAATGTCTACAGTTGCTATGTGGTAAAATATTGCCAAGTCCTTTTCTGTCACTTCTGTCATGTGTTGTTGTTCTACAGGAAACTCTTTTTCCACTAGATACGACCCTGCCAAGAACTTTTGTGTTGGCAATAGTGCCAAATTCAGTTGCCTATTTATCACATGGTAAACTGCTTCTTGTAATAACACTACTCTGACTCTTGCATCATTGAGTCTATTTGCTACTGCTGATAACAACATGGTTACTGTCATTTTGCACTCTAGCCTACTCAACCAATTCTCTTTTTTTCAAATTGCTGTTTACTTGTTTTATTGTATCCTATGTGTACTGTGCTAACTCTGTGGTTAACTCACATATGATCTTGGTGTTGTTTAGAATGCTTTGTTCTAAATTTGACAATTGCATAGTATGCCATCTCACTGCAGTTTTGGTGGTGCCCACCATCAGTACTTGACCGTTAATGTCATTCAGCTTCTGTATAATCTCATTATCCACTGTTCCAAATACGGTCTTCAATATCTTTCTCTTTTTCATTTTTTTCTTTTCAAATGGATGTTTACTGTTTTTATTGTGTCCTGTGTATACTGTGCTAACCCTGTGGTTAACTCACAAACCATCATGGTGTTGTTTAGAATGCTCAATCCTAAAATTGTCATTTGTGTAGTATGCCATTCTGCTGCAGTTTTGGGCTACCATTTGTACTTGCCCATTTGTGCCATCCAGCTTCTGTGTATCCTCATTATCCACTGTTCCAAATAGTGTCTTCACTGTCTTTGCTCCTGTGTCCTGACACCCTCTTTCCTTATAAAATAGCATACATGGTACAATGTCAGTTATTTTCACCACCTGAGCTTTCAGTTTTCCATATGATAACTTCAATGTTTGGTATTTGCTCTGTATTTCATTGAGAACTTTATTCTTTTGCACTTCTCTGTGTGACTCTATGAATGTATCTTGCAACCTGTGAACTTGATTACTTATTTACCACACATTAAAAGTCAACCTCAGTGCCCACTTGTGGGGCGGTAGGTAGTAAATCAATGGTCATTATTGTTTGTTATGTTGTTATGAAGAGACACTGAAATTGTCAGTGCTTGCTACTTGTCATTTGCCTGAAAACTATTTTTACAGTCAGCCAGGAAGCAATGGAGAACATACTGACAATAATTTCCAATTTACAAGACTACATTACTCTTTGTGCTCACTAAAAAGAAATGTTCCTACTTGCTATTTACTCATCAGGATCAGGAAATATGACTACAAATATAAATTTTGAGTTTTAACTGATGGATATATTCTGTAAAAGTTAACATCCAAAAAATGTAATAATATCCCTAGTAATAATAATAATAATAATAATAATAATAATAATGTCCCTAACCGAAACAGCACTATTAACAATTCAGTGGCAATCTCTACAGGAAGATCCAAGTAAAATGGTCTAATGCCCTGACTTCTAATCACCAAAAACAAAGTCCTCATCTTTAAAACTGGAAAATAATCTTGCCACTTGCCACGTGGTTTCATCAGCATTGTGGGTGGCACACAAACAGTTACTTCCATGAAATCTAAGCAATCCAAGATGGCATGCAGTCCTTGCACGCTCACTTCCTACTTTACAGATTCGTGGTGGCTCTACACCTCAGTGCGCTCATGGACAGCTCATTACGGACTTAGGCATCTCTAGCCAACTTTGTGGCCCTCAGTGGCAGTTATTGTGAAGGACAGGTCCTGGTCTCCCACCATAGGATGACCAAGACTGCAGCAGATGCTCACAGAATGGCCAGGGGGCTGTTATGGGAGCTGTTATGGAACGTTACTTCATACTGCTCTGTTATGATGTATTTCTGTGCTTGTTATTTATCTTACTTCACACAGATGATAGTGCTTGAGTAGTGCCTTGCCTTCTGCTACATTGATGGTACATTGTGTTGACTTACTGATTGACACACTGGCTCTGTGGTGGCCTGCTTGGTTCTGATCTTCCAAGTAAAAATGTCAAAAAATTTAGGCATGCACACTGAATTAATTGTGGGGTGCACTGCTATGCACAAACGTGAACTACTCTTAGAATGATCTGGACCATTTATTTATTTATTTATTTGTCCATATAAATCCCTTTTTTCAGTACATATATTGTATACAGGATACTGGACAGAAAACCTATTTAGCTATTGGTTTTTCAAACGTCAAACATACATTATTATTATTATTATTATTATTTATTTTATGGCCTTCATTGGACCACTGTAGTCAAAAATACAAAGTTCTAAACAAGTTGTTACACATGGATACAATTTGGTTCGACAATAACTTAATATGATATTTAGGTAATATAATTATTAGAGGCTATTCTTATATGAAAGGTGTTTAGCTCTTCTGTCTGCCCAATATTGCTTCATTCTTTCAGATATTTTCTTTCTTTCTTCATCTGAGACAACTCTTCCTGTACTCCTTTTATTGATTTTCATTTGTAGTCTGGTTTGCGGGTCTTGCAGTATTATAGTTTTCTCTGTCTTGTTTTTTAGGTCATCTACTGTAATTTGAAGTTCTTTTATATCTTCCTTAATTTCTGTGATCCATTTAATGTCGCTCTTGCTATTCCACAATTTTTGTATAATTTTTTTACTAATTCTATTTTCTGGAGTTCTCATCAGATGTCCAAAGAATGAGATGCGTTTCTTCCTGATTGTGCTCATGACTGGTTCTATTTTCTTATATACTGTTTCATTTGATGCTATTCTCCAATGTCCATTTATTTTATACTGTTTATTTATACATGTCCTAATTATTCTTTTTTCTATTTTTAGTATTCTGTCAATTTCTGCTGTATTAGTTGTTTTGAAGATAGTTTCAGCTGCATACGTTATTTCTGGTTGTGTAACTGTTTTATAGTGTTTTAATTTTGCATCTATAGATAGGCTTTTTTTGTTGTATGTAGTTTTGGTAATGTAATTTGCATATTTCAGTTTTTTTATTCTATTTTGCCATGATGGCTTCTCATTTAGATTGTATGTTATTATTTCACCAAAATATTTAAATTTATCAACAATTTTGATTTCCTGTTCTCCTATTGTAATTTTGTTTGCAAGTGGTGGATCAGTTAGCATAATCTCCGTTTTTTCAAATGATATTCTAAGGCCTACTTTCTCTGCTATTTCTTGTAGTGATTTCACTTGTTGCCTGGCTTCTTGAATGGTGTTGGCTAGGAGAGCAAGATCATCAGTGAATCCCAAGCAGTTTAAGCTTTTGCACTTCCAATTCTTATCCTCTTTGGATTGTCCTTGTACCATTCTCTCATTATGTATTCCAGTGCACAGTTGAAAAGTAATGGTGATAGGCAGTCACCTTGTCTTAAGCCTGTTTTTATGAGGAATGGTTCCGAAATTTCTCCTCTAAACTTCACTTTTGATTTGGTGTTGGTTAGAGTGAGTTGTATTATTTTAATTAGTTTTGGATGGAGTCCTAGATTTCTTAAAATTTTTAATATTGATAGTCTGTGGAGACAGTCATATGCCTTCTTAAAATCTATAAATGTTATTGCCAGAGGTTTGTTCTGTTTCTTGTAATATGCCATAATCAATTTTAAACTAATTATCTACCCTGCACAGCTTCTCCATGGTCTGAAACCTCCCTGATATTCCCCTAACTCCTGTTCTAATTGCTCCTTGATTCTTTCATACAGGATCTTGGATAGAATTTTATATGTGCAATCTAGGAGAGAGATTCCTCTGTAGTTGTCTGGGTTGCTCTTATCTCCCTTTTTGTGTAGTGGGTGGATGATAGCTGTGGTCCAATGTTTGGGAAATTGTTCTGTTACCCAAATTTTTGTTAGAGCCATGTGTAAGGAGGTCTTGACTGTGTCACTTGCATATCTCCACATGCCTTATAATTTTTTTGTTCTTTAAGAATTTCTTCTACTTCTCGGAAAGTTGGAGGGTCTAGTTTGTTAGGTTTGGTTTTTATTGGGGTATTTATGTTGATTTGTAAGGGTTCTTTGGGTTCCTTGCAATTCAGAAGTTTGTTAAATGCTTTTGCCATTATTTCTGCATTTTCCTTGTTACTGTGTGTCATTCTTCCATCTTCATCTTTCAGTATTAGTGTAGGGGCCTCATATTGTTGTAGTTGTTTCCCAAAGATTTTGTAGTAGTTCCTGGAGTTGGTTTTATGATAATTACCTTCTATAGACTTTATAATATCTTTATGAAATCCTCTCTTGATTCTTCTAATATTTTGAGTGAATTTTTTTCTTTCATTTTTTAGGTTGATGGCATTTTCTTCAGTTTTATGTGTTTGAAACTTTAACCATAGTTGGTGTCTATCTTCATGGAATTTGTCACATTCTGATGTCCACCATGCATGTTTCCTTCATGGGTTCAAGGGAGCTAGATTCCCTGCTTCTTTTTTAAGATTAGGCACTAGTTGTTCTAGATCATCTGTTAATTTGATGGTTTGTGTTATTTGTTGGTACTTATTATTTTTAATTAGCTGATGTGGGTCAAACCTCCTCTTTATTTTATTAGTTTTTCCGGTCCTCTTCTTTAACGGTGTGAATTTGATTTTAATTTTAACCATATAATGGTCTGAGCCTGTGACTACTCCTCTCAGTACTTTAACATTGTGGATCTCCTTATGAAAATTTTTGTCCATACAGACATGGTCTAGCTGCCACTCGCCCTTCCTCCAGTCTGGATGTTTCCATGTTTTAAGTTTACTTGGCTTCCTCTTAATGTATGTTGATTTAGATATAAGGTTGTGTTCTCTGCAGAGTTCTACAAGTCTTTGACCGTTTTTGTTTGTAAATTTATGTGGACTCCATTTTCCAATTATATCTTTATATGTCCTTTCTTTTCCCAACTGAGCATTGAAATCTCCCAATAAGATTTTTACATTCTTTTTATTTACTCTGTTCACAGTTTGTTCTAGAAGGTCCCAAAATTTATCTACCTCTTCCTTTGTTTTTGTTAGACAATTTTTTTCATTTGTTGGCACATGAGCATTTATTATTGTGTAGGTTTTATTCATTGTTTTAAAGCTTAGAGTCGCAGTTCTTGGAGATACTGCTTGGAAATCCGTTACTGAATCTATTATTTTTATGTTTGCTAAAAACCCTGTTCCAAACTGGGGACATCGTTTCATTGCCCTCGGTCCTGGTTTCCCATTATAAATTCTGTATCCTTGTGATTCGAATGGGTCCTCTGTGGTGTTTCTCATTTCTTGGATCCCTGTTATTAAAATTTTTTGTTTATTTAATTCATCTGTCAGCTCCTTGAGTTTTCTGGTCTGAAGTAGTGAGTTTATGTTGTGTGTTGCTATACATTTTATTTGTTTGTGTTTAATCTTCTTTTTGTGTTTTAGTGTGCATTTGGATGGTTGAAAACGCTCCGATTCATTGCTGTCTTCTAGTTGACTACCCACCGAATCTGATGTAGCCTTTTCCTGCCTTTTTGAGCAGGATGGTGGAATTTTTTTCCTAAAAGACCTTTCCATTTTTGACTGTCGAAGGTTGTCAACCTTAGTTGGAGCAAGCTCCAATTTACAACTACGGTTAACAACCGTAGTTGTAAATCGAAACATACATTATTTAAATTTTTATAACAAATTGGATCTATACAGTTAATAATTGCAAATTTTTGAAATGCTGTATATTTATAACTTATTTCTACAGTTAAAGATACAAATTACATTTTTTCTTGCATAACATACTGTGAAATTGAATAGTAGCAGTTTTTCAGAAGGTAGGCTGTCATAGTTTTTAAAGCTTTGTAGTTCAGGAAGAGATTTTATATGTCTTGGTAATCTGTTGTAAAGTTTTGTTCCTGCATGATATACACCCTTTTGGCATAATGTGGTGTTACGATTAACATGTATGTCACTGTCTGACCTGATACTGTAATCATGGACACTTTTGTTTTGATGAAAAATTTTTCTTTTCTCAATATGATTTTTTTGACTTGCACGACTACTTCCAATATATAAATGCAGGGAAGGGGTAGGATCTTTAGATCTTTAAAGAAAGGTTTGCATGGTTGTCTGCTGCTCACTTGTTTCATAATTCTTATAATTGCCTTTTGTTTCCTGAAATCTGTTATGGCCTGGTGTACATTTCCCCAGAAAATGATACTGTACTTCAGTATTGAATGCACATGAGCAAACTATACAGCCCTAACTGTTTCTGCACTAGTATTGTTGCAGAGAATTCTTGCTACATAGCTCATTTTTGCTAGTTTTGAATTTAGGGATGTGATATGAGTGCTCCATTTAAGATTTTCTTGGATATGAATCCCAAGAAATTTAGTTTCATTGACAGTACTAATGTTTTAGTTATCTATACATATTACAGGTTGTGCCGGATTTTTATTTTGATCAGTTTGGAAATTCATGAGTACCATTTTTTGGGGATTAACTATTAGCCTGTTTCTGCTAAACCATTCAGACTCTCCTTTTGTAATATCTTTTGCAGATGCAGTAAGATTTTCTTCTTTATTCCCTTCAATCAATAGACTGGTGTCATCTGCAAACAGTACTAGTTCAGTATTCCTAACGTGTAATGGGAAATCATTAATGTAGACCATTATTAAACAATTAATGAATATAACCACGAGATTAATAAAAGTAAATTTTTGTGGCAAAAATGATGAAATTATAAAATCATTCTCAACAAAAAGTCATTGATTACTTCCTGACAGTAACAGGAAAAATCAACTTACTAACAAACAACCATATGCAGACTCATCAGATTTGCTTGTGTAGATAGTGTATATACCATGGACATGCTTTATTTTAAAATACAATTAGTCTGAAGATTAAAACGATCAATAGGTTTCTAAATATGTAGCAATTATTCCGGGTATAGTGGTGTTTCTAGTAATGAGTTATATCTTGTTCTGAGTTGATCTGGCAACACTTGGGCTACCTTTCACAGCCAGTAATTCACATATTTTCTAACAGACTTATATATGCTACAGTAATAACAATCTATAAAGATGGTGTTAAGAAAACCACCTGCAATTACAGACACATTTAACTCCTTCAATTCTTCACTTCCCCCCCCCCCCCTCTCTCTCACTCTCTCTCTCTCTCTCTCTCTCTATCTCTCTCTCTCACACACACACACACACACACACACACACACACACACACACACACACTTTTATTGGGTTATGTGACTTCTTCCTTCTGGAGGAAGATGGTCATGAAATTGATTTAGAGTGCTTGTACATTATGACCATCACCAAATTCTTGACTATATGGTTGGACAATAGGTCTGAGAGGCATCCAATGCCCAAACATGATACCAGAACAAAACCTGGTTAACACACTTCCATGCTGGACCTATTTGATTGAATGACTTGAGACATGCATTGGTATCTCACCACCTTGACAGTCTTATACACTGATTATCGTGTGTTAGCCAAATCCTGCACTCATCAGTGAATAAAGCCAAGCTCCACTGACTGAGGTTCCATACTGGGTATTCCTTTGACTAATTTCCTTATATACCATGATGCTGGGGTGTTTGTACTTTTTTTCATAAGTGATGCCTGGATGCCAAATTAATCATGTGGAAGTGGCAGTGTACTGTCTGGATTGACACAGTTTTCCCAGTTGCCTCCTCCAATTTGCAGTGTGCAGTTCTCTTGTATTTTTAGATAGTAGTCATCACCTGGTGTTTTCATCACAGATAACCTCTATGAAGCAGATTGACAATGTTGTGTGCCTCAGGGTACTAAGTGAATGTTTTAATGACATTTATGTGCAGTATGCCGATCCACCAGACAACTCCCTGAGCTGACTCTACTTCTTGCCATAAAGTGACACTGTGCATTGAGCTTTAATTGAGTCTTTATGGCATGTAGACTGAGCGAACACTGAATAGAAATCTCACTACATTGTGCATAATCGAAGATACAGCAGGCTCTGCTGTACTGCACAGACAATGTAGGTTTGCTTTTGTCAGAAATACATGGGTACATATACACTGGAATTTTCTGAGTGTTGAGAAAGAGGCTGCCACTAAAAGCACAAACTATGCAAGTCATGAGGGTGGTTCGTAACTTGTTGATCAGTTCATATTATGTATTTAACCAAAAAAAGTGAACAATAAGAAAATTTAATATGGTAGGTAACTCTAAATCCTGGAGCTGGTTTTTTTAGTCTCCTTGAATTTTTCAGTCACTTCTTGCTACATGTCCTCCTTACTGGTACTGTTTGCCCTAATGAGAATCTGTTGCAGATGAAATATGAATTACAGGATCACACAGAAAGACATTTTACTTTTTTATTTATTTTACAGGTGTAGTTCCATAGGACCAAATTGAGGAGCAAATCTCCAAGGTCATGGAACATGTCAGTACATGTAATTACAACATAAAAGTAATAACAGATAAAATACATCTACATCTACATCCATAATCCGCAAGCCACCTGACGGTGTGTGGCGGAGGGTACTTTGAGTACGTCTATTGGTTCTTCCTTCTATTCCAGTCTCGTATTGTTTGTAGAAAGAATGATTGTTGGTATGACTCTGTGTGGGCTCTAATCTCTCTGATTTTATCCTCATGGTCTCTTTGTGAGATATACGTAGGAGGGAGCAATATACTGCTTGACTCCTCAGTGAAGGTATGTTCTCGAAACTTCAACAAAAGCCCGTACCGAGCTACTGAGCATCTCTCCTGCAGAATCTTCCACTGGAGTTTATCTATCATCTGTGTAATGCTTTCACAATTACTAAATTATCCTTTAATGAAGTGCGCTGCTCTCCGTTGGATCTTCTCTATCTCTTCTATCGACCCTATCTGGTACGGATCCCACACTGGTGATCAATATTCAAGCAGTGGGTGAACAAGTGTACTGTAACCTACTTCCCCTGTTTTTGGATTGAATTTCCTTAGGATTCTTCCAGTGAATCTCAGTCTGGCATCTGCTTTACTGTCAATCAACTTTATATGATCATTCCATTTTAAATCACTCCTAATGCCTACTCCCAGATAATTTATGGAATTAATTGCTTCCAGTTGCTGACCTGCTATACTGTAGCAAAATGATAAAGGATCTTTCTTTCTATGTATTCACAGCTCATTACACTTGTTTACATTGAGATTCAATTGCCATTCCCTGCACCATGCGTCAATTCGTTGCAGATCCTCCTGCATTTCAGTACAATTTTCCATTGTTACAACCTCTCAATATACTACAGCATCATCCACAAAAAGCCTCAGTGAACTTCAATGTTATCCACAAGATCATTTATGTATATTGTGAGTAGCAACAGTCCTACGGCACTCCCCTGTGGTACACCTGAGATCACTCTTACATCGGAAGACTTCACTCCATTGAGAACGACATGCTGCGTTCTGTTATCTAGGAACTCTTCAATCCAATCACACAATTTGTCTGATAGTCCATATGCTCTTACTTTGTTCATTAAATGACTGTGGGGAACTGTATCGAACACATTGCAGAAGTCAAGAAACACGGCATCTACCTGGGAACCTGTGTCTATGGCCCTCTGAGTCTCGTGGATGAATAGCGCGAGCTGGGTTTCACACTATCGTCTTTTTTGAAACCCATGCTGATTCCTGCAGAGAAGATTTCTAGTCTCCAGAAAAGTCATTATACTCGAACATAATATGTGGTCCAAAATTCTACAACTGATCGACGTTAGAGATACAGGTCTAAAGTTCTGCACATCTGTTCGATGTCCCTTCCTGAAAACAGGGATGACCTGTGCCCTTTTCCAATCCTTTGGAACACTACGCTCTTCTAGATACCTACAGTTCATAAAGTGTTGATGAAATCAAAAAAAGATAAGCCATAAGTTTATGTAAATTCAGTCAACAATATAACACAGGAATCAGTTTAATTTTTCAAAAAGCTCCTCAACAGGATAGAAGGAAAGACCCATGAGAAAACTCTTCAGTTTTGATTTGAAAGTGCGTGGATTACTGCTAAGATTTTTGAATTCTTATGGTAGCTTCTTGAAAATGGATGCAGTAGTATATGGCACACCTTTCTGCACAAGAGTAGAGGAAGTGAGATCCAAATGCAGATTGGATTTCTGCCTAGTATTAACAGAGTGAAAATTGCTAATTCTTGGGAATAAGCTGATACTGTCAGCAAGAAATGACAGCAAAGAATATATATACCGAAAGGTCAATTATTATTCCATGTAGGCCATGCCACACTGTCTGGGGCTAAGACCGAAGTTCAGAATTCTGTTGCAAAGGTCTTCACCAGTTAGCTGGTAGACACAAAGCAGGCAATAATTTGGGAAACTCAAACACTCTAAAGAAAATTATACAAATTATATAAAGTTAAATTTGAAGATTTAAGTTAGAGGGACTACACACAAAAGTGATCTTTTATACAGTTCTCCATTCATAAAGCATGTACAGATCTGTCATTCTTTGATGGTTTTCAGTACAAGTACATAAACATTAAGCAAGCATTAATATATAAACAGCAGCTACACAGTACAACCTAAGTAACCTCCTGTTATCTAATTTCTTTTGTTCCTTTTTATTTACAAAACTAGAAATTTTCTTGTCTTTTTTTTATTACATGTATAGCTTGTGCACATCCAGGTACTAGATAGCAGTTTAATAATAACTTACTGGTACTTGCTTCATTAAGTCATCATCAATTTTTAATTGAGGATACACTCTACAAAATTAGTTTCTAAGAATTTTGTATATGTATATCTTGACATAGGTTACACCATTGAAGGCTCTTCTTTGTAAATAGATCTGTGGTCCCTGTAAGGTGAGTGACTAAAGCATTTCCAGTACCAGGACAATTTACTGCATCTCATTCTTCACTTCAACATTATTACCTGAAGTGATGCGGTTTGGCTGCAGAACATGATAATAGCAATAGCACCACATAAGTTGATCTTGGAACACATTACTGGACGAAATTGCCTGTGAAATATAGCAGGCATTTTGATCTATTGAGTCTGTGTTGTAGTGTGTGTAGAGAAACTGGGTACTGGGCATCCTCAAGGTGAACAACACTTCTATGTCCATTATTGTGTTCAGTCAGCTTAGTTAAGGGAAATTTTTATGTACTAAATGTCAGTTTGGAAACCACCTAAGTGGTTTAATGCATTACCCTGTCTTTGTTGTTGCAGATTTAGCAGTTATGGGGCTGGAGCAACTTGTAGGTGGTTGCTGCATAGGACAGGTTTTATAACAAGAATGATTGCAGGGGTCAGCCACATTGGTGGTACCGATAACGAATGGTCTGTAAATGTCATGGGTGGTGTGCTATCAGAGAGAGAATATCTTATTTTTGTACTAAACTTGAGAATTTTAAATCACTGGAACAATCTGTTGAGGCATGCAAGGCTCAGGTGGTACCTGCCGATGAATGGAATGCTCCTCTTCCATGTCTCTATTTTGGTAGAAAGAGCAACAATTGTTAGAGAGTCAGAGAAAGAGACTATCTGGAGATCTGTTTTATGGAAGACCTAAACGGCAGCTAAAGGAGAGAAAAACCTATGACAAATTATTGGAATAGATGTTGAGGGATTTGATGTTAGAGCAAGGGTTGGTAGTGAAACTTCCTGGCAGATTAAAACTGTGTGCCCGACCGAGACTCGAACTCGGGACCTTTGCCTTTTGCGGGCAAGTGCTCTACCATGTGAGCTACTGAAGCACGACTCACGCCCGGTCCTCACAGCTTTACTTTTGCCAGTATCTCGTCTTCTACCTTCCAAACTTTACAGAAGCTCTCCTGCGAAACCTTGCAAGGTTTCGCAGGAGAGCTTCTGTAAAGTTTGGAAGGTAGGAGATGAGATACTGGCAGAAGTAAAGCTGTGAGGACCGGGCGTGTGTCGTGCTTCGGTAGCTCAGATGGTAGAGCACTTGCCCATGAAAGGCAAAGGTCCCAAGTTCGAGTCTCGGTCGGGCACACAGTTTTAATCTGCCAAGAAATTTCATATCAGCACACACTCCACTGCAGAGTGAAAATCTCATTCTGGAAAGGGTTGGTAGTTTTTGTAGTGGAGACAATGGTGCTTATTGGTTAATTTAATATGGTCTGAGTTCTGGATGCAAGCTCAATGAGTTGGATGTCAATATTCTGGACTGTGGCTTTTAGGTTTTGAGAAGGACTAGCTGAATTACTGTCAGAAAAATGGGTAAAGATGCTACAGAAAGTGGAGGAAGTCTTCTTCATCATGAGTCTGGACTGCAAAGATATTGTCAATAAATCTGCACTAAATCAGGGAAGGCAGTTTTTGAGAATTGAGGAGTATCTGTTCCATGCAGCCCATAAAAATCTTGGGATAGAACAAGGCCATCTTGGTACCTATAGTGAAACTTCATTTTTGTTGTTTTAGTTCTGGCCTTCAAAGCTGAAGTAGTAATGTGTGAATAGTGAATAGTGATTTGACATAATGCCTGTTTGCTTCTGTCTCATGCCTTCAGCAAATGTTTGTTTAATGATTTTCGTAATGTTTCACCAACAAGAGGTAATGGCATGGATTGTCCTTTCTTTAATGATTTTCCTGCTGTTTCACCAACAAGAGGGACTGGCATTGATTCTCAATGGTTCATCCCCCCCCCCCCCACCCCCCTACACACACACACCTCCCTGCCCCCATCCTCACCAAATTGCTGATAATGGACTTCAGTTAATCCTGTGGTCAGAGATTTTATGTAACTGGTGCATCAACCACTGAGCACTTTTCCCTGATTGTTATCACTATAATTTTTCTGATTCTGCTTGCTATGGATGTTTGTTCCAGCACAGGAATCCAGTATCCTTTTATCTTGAGTGTTACTTCTTTCTTGTAGAAACTATTGTCATGTACATGAATTATTGTGGCTTTCCTGAACAAGGAGATGAGATACCCCTTCTCCCAGCAAGAACCTCTATGTCAGTGAATTTTAGTGTGTGATCAGTCTCGGACAGTGCATGCTCCACCATGGCTGATTTCCCCATGCATGTGGTATGTGGTATATTCCCAACATTATGAGTTGACCCCTTTTGTTTTTAGCCAATCTGAGACATCCTTCAATCTTCTTGATCAGTTAGTAAACAGTCATTATATCAGGTTTGTTCAATTTATGACTCATTCTATCCATCACCCTGGGAATGTATGCACAAACCATCACAAAGACTATTTTCAAACTGATCAAGAAGAACAAAGAGTGACTAAAGAGGCCCATCTGAAATGTTGGGAATATACTGCATACAGTGTCCATGTGGAAAACCCTATGATGGAATGACTCGGTGACCCATCAATACCAGGATGATGGAACATAAATGGTATTGCAGGGTGGGACATGTGGAGAGAATGGCTGTGACAAACTGATCACTGTGTGAGACCAGTCACATTGTAAAATCTGCTGATGTGGAGATTCTCAATGTGAAAAAGAGCTACCCAATCCACTTGTTCATGGAAGACATAGGAATTTACAAACACAACAACAGTCTTAAGAAGAAAGAAGAAAGCTCAAGATAAACAGATTCTGCATTCTGTGCTGCAGTGAATGACCTTTGCAGGTAGCAAGGGGAGAACCACAGTGGTAATGTCCAGGGAAAAGTCCCCAGACAATGGCTCAACAGGTATATATGATCTTGAGCCATGGGCTCAACTTCTACTGGCAAAGGAGGGTGAACCTCTGACAATGCCAGTCACATTACAGGTGAAACATGAGGAAAATTGTTAAACAAATATTGGCTGAAGATCCTGAGACAGAAGACAAGGGGCAACACATAAGCATGTAAACACAAAAGGTTTAATAATTTCCTATTATGTCTCTATGGGAAGAAGATTTCAAGATTGTACCAATGCCTTGACAAACAGCGGAAGAGAAAAGCCCATTTGCTATCCTCTCTCGCCGATTTATTGCCATGGCAGGATGAAGGCACCACACTAAAGTTCCTGAAAAGTAAGCATCTATTCACTACCACCTAGATGCAGCATATCTACCACAAGATGGAATGAGGTTTTCTTCATGAGCAAATCTGTGCAACATGGAGGAACTTTGTAAGAACTGGTGAGCAGCTTTTTGACATTTTCTGTCAAATCAGTAGCAGCATGCATCAAGATGATTGGAATAATATCAACAACATCAGCCACAGGAGCAAGCAGAACAAACTTGA
Organism: Schistocerca nitens; assembly: GCF_023898315.1. Lineage (NCBI taxonomy): Eukaryota > Metazoa > Arthropoda > Insecta > Orthoptera > Acrididae > Schistocerca > Schistocerca nitens. The sequence continues at coordinate 886,135,551 of NC_064616.1, read as the reverse complement.
CTACTGCACTGAACAACAAAGAAAAAGTCTGACAGATGCTGAAGGTAGATTGACAAATTAATTCACAACATATCACACACAGTATTGAACCTAAGTGAATGACCACTGATATTAAGGAACTGTCTATCTTTCAAGAATGAAGGAATTTCGTATACTGTGCCAATCAAATTCACCTGTTTTCAACCTGAAAAAAGAAGAGCTGTAAGCTACAAAGAGCTTTAACACTGACAAGAGCATATTGGTATTGCCTGCTGACAATGAAAATGCGACAATGGCAATGAAGACCATAGGTTATGAATGAAAGATATGTGACGCACTAGATCTGATTATTTACTGAAAGCTAAACACAGGTCAAACATAGGTCACATAGGATATGAATTGGCAGACATGCTAAGGAACCTGTACAACACAGAAGCCATACCACCTTGAAAGTGCTGCTAGCTTAGTGACATATTGGGAAAAAAAAAAAAAACAGTTGGTCTCTGGTTCAGCATGTGGGAAAGACTGACACACACATAAAAGATATGGGACATTTCATTGAGAAGTTTAAGATACCAAAAGTTGGTCCAAATGAAATGCTGGACAGATTTGATGTTTCTTTGCTTACCAAAGTGTCACTCCATGACTCTGAGTAGCTTATCAATTCCATTTTCCCACAGGACATTACTAATGTCACCTTGAGATATTTCATGTGAATAGAAAATTTTATTAACAGGTGGTAGGTGTCATTATGGATAGTCTACTTAGTATATAGACTTGGCATATTGTAAACCTAAGGTGTGGCGCAGGCATGTGTGACATGTACTTCATGTGAAGCCATGGTGGATCATCAGAAAAGTCTCCATTTAGGCATAAAATTTACTACAGAAGTAGAACGTTAGTAACAGCTATCCCTTCTAGATATGATGTTTATGAGGAATGGTGAGAACCTGGGAAGCTGTGTGTACTGAAAACCAACTCACATCAACTGATGCCTGCATAAATTGCCAAGTTAACAACCAAGACAGAAAAAAAAGAATGATTAATAATTTCATAATGTGCTGTAACATTTCTACTCTCAAAAAACATAAATAATCAGTGCAATGTTCTAATTATAGGTTACATTTTCCTCAATATCAAAATGTGGTGTTCTGCTAATTATAGAAGTTTTAGAGCAGGAAATGTTACTTTTATGGTGGACACTTGTCTTGAGGAATTTGTAAGTGATGCTCATTGTTGTTCATTTATGTTTGCTGCAGATTTCCATGTTTCATTTCTTATTTGGGGAATTTTGAATTCTATAACCATTCTCATAGGTTAATATTTTGAAATAAAGTACCTGACACAGATGTACTGATAAATTTTCTTCATTTATTCATTCCAACTGTAACTCCATTACAACTGTTTCACACCTGTGCTGTCATTAACGACTAACATCAAGTAATTGACAACTTCCTGCTTTGACCCAGCACCTTCTCTTATATTGAAAAAATTCACTGTGAGAAATATGTGATTAGTACTGGTAGTTTCATAAAGGTATAGTGAAAAATTGTATATTCACAAATACTTTATTGTGCCAGTATGTTTTACAATAATGAAGGAAATGTTGGACATAGTTTGTTTTCTTGTATAATTTGTTTTTTAAATAAAATTTTGCAAAAGTAGAATTGACACAATTACTTTTGAAAAACACAAATTTCTACTAAATTACTCAATTATTTTGATGACTAAAACTTACATATGTTCCAACTTACAACAACTCTATTCTTTTCCAGATATGAACACCCAGCTCAGCAAACAAATAATAATGTCAACTTTTCAAATCTTGTACTTTTATTTGCAGCTGGTAGAGCAGTTTAGCATTATTTACAACTATTTTACCACATCAATAATCAAATTATGAAAAGAGAGTGCTGTTATGTTAATATGTTTTGGTACTTACTGTAGTAATGCTGACTTGAGGTTCTGTAAGGCTCAGTCATGTTAATTTTGGTCTAGGGGCTCCCGTGTTATTTTACATGAAAATAAACACTGTTTGCCTAATATTCTGTTTATTACTTCCCCAAATAATGACATCTTCTAAATACATTTCACAAAATACTTTCTTTCACCATACAACATAGGATATCATTGTAATAATTATAAACTGAAGAACACAGTTGGTGGACTAAAACAGACAATCAATATGGAGTGACTGCAAGCATTGATGGATGCAAATTGCTATCAGAACACTCTTAAAAATTTTTCTGGCTTTGAAGAGTGCCAAAAACTGTGAGGGCCATTCTTTGTGTATTTATGGATCTCTCCCTTCATGAATTGGGATACAAAGTAGATGCGGTCACAGCTGCATGGATGGATAATACAATTTGTGTTGCTGTGTATGAAGTTATGGCAGGAGGCCCCAGACACAAGGCCCAGAAGCAGAACCATCCATGGGGCTGTTGATGAACAGACTAGCCAGATTAAATGCTAGGCTAAAGAGGCATCTGACAGTGATGGGGTTCGAGGCAAGAATAACCGGTGATGCAGAAAGTTGTGTTGGTACCATAGGTGTTTTGCCAATGCAGTGAGGCAGTGCACAAACTTCTGCACATATCCAAATGTCAGTGATGCATGCCAGTAGGTATGTGCACTCATCAGGATTTTTCACAGTGCCTAGAAGGCAGAAAGGATGCAAAGGTGTCACCTGCTACAGGTTCCAGTCCATTATTTATTAAAGACAGAAAGTCTGGTGGACTTTCCCCAGTTGACAGTGGTTCAGAAATCAGAGTTTATCCAAAACGGTAAATGAGATTCCAACCACCTCATTGTGGAGTGTACATGTGTGCATTATGTGAGAAGACCACAGACATATATTTGCATGAAACAATTGAACATTCAGAGTAGAGAAAGACCTCCAAGGTGCTTGAAGCACAAATTTATTAGATACAAGGACTGTGTTCTATGGAAAGGCTGACCACTTGTGAATTACAAAATGAAAATGCTAAACTGAAAAGGGGGATTTTATATCACAAAAAGAGCTAGACTGCACATGTGAACAATTGCAGCATCTGCACCATGCTGTTCAAGCATCTGATGGTGGTCAAGCTTCTCCTCCCTCTTCCTTCTCCAGGGCTACCTGTGCATTAGGCAACAATCTTGGACAACAGCTGCTGCCTGAATTTCCTGTGCTGACAGATCCAGTGTTGACCAACAGGAACAGAAGACATTCCACTCAACATTTTATTATTACAACACAGGATCAGCCAGTGACTTTTAGACCTTTGCACTTGCCTTCTGATAAATTATGTGCAGCAAAACTGGAATTCAATAGCATGATCACTGATGGAGCTGTAGCAAGCTCATATAGCACATGGGAGACCCCATTGCAAATGATAAAAAAAGAAAATGGATCTTTGATAATTTGTGGAGACTGCTGGAGTTTCAATGCCAGCACTATTCGAGACCAGTATCCAGTGCCTCACATAGCTGACTTTCATGTACCCTAGATGGTGCTTGCTATTCCAGTGTTGTTGACTGTGCCAAGGCATTCTTAAAAATACCTATGGCTCAGAAAGACAAAAAAGAGATGGCTGTGACTACACACTTTGGAATTTTCAGCACAATATTATGCGTTTTGGCCTGAAACATGCTGCACAAACTTGGCAGCATTTTATGTATGAGGTCCTGCATGGCCTTCCATTTGTGTACTGCTACATGGATGACTTGTTACTTTTCTCAGAAACAAAAGAGGAGCACATTAAGTTATCTGTATAATTTTTTCAAAAGACTAGAGTGCTTTGGTGTTATGATTAACAAGAGAAAGAGTGTTATTGCAAAAGAAGATGTAAAGTTTCATGGCTACACTGTATGACAATACAGTATCTCACAGCTCTCCAGAAAAGTGACAAGTGTTGGTAACATGCCCCCTCCCTATATTTAAAGGCCTTAAATATTTTCCTGGGGTGTTAAATTATTACAGAAAACACTTGCCATTTTTGGCAGAGCTGCAGAAGCCACTTAACAAACTGTTCACTGGTAAAAACACGTCTGGTAGCGGGAATATTCTGTGGAATCCTGAAGCTACATCTGCATACAGATATGCAAAAAATGCAGTGGCAAATGCTACTCTATAGGCACATCCTGTGCAAGTCACCTTGTGGACTGATGCAAGTCCGACAACACTGGGTGTGGTGTTACAACTACATGTCTCAGTGACAATAGATTGTAGCAAAATGGCAAGTTCTGGCTTTCTTCTCAAAAACCTGTTGGTGCAACAGAAACAATGGAGCATGTTTGTCAGGGAATGCCTTGCCATACATCTAGCTATCAAATATTTCTGACCATTCCTAAATGGATACATATTTACAATTTTCACATATCATAAGCCTCTGACTTCCACATTCCAACATGTTACTGAATCAACTCACCACAGCAAATTCACCAAGCAGTGTCAAATGTCCAATTTCCCATAGATTTGCAGCACATTGCAGGGCAGGATAATGTCATGGCTGACTCCTTGTCATGCAACTGTGTGATATTTTCCATCATTAACTGGGCTGAAGTCACAGCAGAGCCAGATATGGACAGCTTTCTTCAACTGTGGTGGGCTGATCCTGCACAGACATGCCTACACCTTGAGCACCTGCCACTGCACAACACAAGACAAGGGATTTTATGCAACACTTCATGGAACAAGCTACCCCCACTTAAACCAGCAAAGTGGCAATGCTCAGTGTTTGACACCCTTCTCAACCTAGCACACCCAGGGATAAGAGCTACTGCTAAGTTAGTATCAGACAGGGTTGTTTCACCGGTAATACAGAAATAATGCCACTGATGGGCTTGATGTTACAATCAATGCTGAAGTTGTAAAATCTCTCACCACAAATTTTCTTCTCCATTCAGGGACATTCTCACACTTACACTTGGATATTGCAGGTCCTCTTCCCCATTTAGAAGGAATTCTTTTTTTAGACAGATTCACTAGGTGGCCTGAGGCTGCCCCACTATCAGATCTTTTGGTAGTTTATGTCACCCACTTCTTGAACTCTACTTGGTTCTCCATGTTCAGCTTTCCTGAAATTATTACTACCGGCATGGGTAGGTAGTTTGAACACCAGCTGTTCAAGGGGTTCTTGAGATTATGTGAATGCAAACAATTACAAACTGTGAGCTGGCATTCTACCAGCAACAGGATGATAGAGTGAATGCACCACACCTTGAAAGGTGCCTTGGCGTACCACCCAGACTCCTGGACAACAGCACCACCATTAGTACTTCTAGGCCTTGACAAGTAATTAAGGAAGACTTAGGGTGTTCCTCAGTTCAGTTAGTTTATGGAGAGAAACTGAAAATACTGGTTGGATTTTTCTCACCCTTCCCTCTTTCCAATCTGTTGGTCAGGAAATATGTCATATTTTAACACACCCTACAAACTCATATGCAACTCCTCAAGTCTGTCAGTCCATTTTGAAATGTAAACAAACAAATTTTCTTCTGAGGAGACTTGTTCAAATGTTAGTATGTATTGACAAGAGATGATGCTACTAGACCTCCTCTTTGCCCTCCATATATGAGGTTCCACATATGGAGAGCAAAGAGTAGATCAAGCAGCATCATGATTGACAAAGTGACAAATCATTTGTAGTTGAAAAAATGGCAAAAAAGACAAGGTGTCGGTTGACTGCCTCAAGCCAGCATTTTCTGAAGTATTTCCAGATGAACCGTGCAATGAAAGAGCCCAGTTGTTATATTCTGCACATGACATGTCGGCCAAGGACAGAACAAAAAGTTGATTTTGTTCACACAGTCTCTCTGTCAACATCCCATGGTCTGGGGTGCTCAGGTTTCAAGGTCAATTCATGTGGTGGAGCAACAGATCATGTGAGTAAAAGTGCTACACACGTGAATTTCTGAGCTACAGCTCCCCCTAAAGGGAGAGGGGGGCTGATGTGGTGGACTAAAATGGACAGTTGATATGGACCAAGTGCAAGCATTGATTCGTGAGTTATCTGTGATATAAAAGCTAGATTTATCTTTGTACTGGAAGATATGCCATATGTTCTTATGTTCTTTGGTAATTACTGTGGTGTTTTCAATTATGTGTGTTGTACGAGTATTCTATTTATAGTGAGTAAATGAAATAAAGTGTTGACTACTATCATAGTTATGTGTACTACACATGGCTGTAGAGTTTGCCAAAACAACAAAACTAAGCTCCACATTGCACACACAAATGTCCAGTTTCTGCGAGCTCATGTTAACGTGTTCCATCATATACTTCAAGACACAGGCATCCAGTAAGACGTCTGTTGGAGACCTGGCTCAAGTATTCACATGAGGTCGGTAACGGCCACATCTTTCTAAGCCATGACAGATGTAAAAGGTGATGGGATGGAGTAATGGTGTACATACGCTCTGATATCAGTGGTTATGAACTAGCTACACATATGAGTAGAGAGAATAAGGTGAGAGGAGGAGTTGCCATATATGTCAAAAGTTATCACTGTGTAGAAAGCTTAGATACAAAAAAGTTTTGTCTAGAGCAACATATAGAAGTGTGTGCCTGTCAACTTAAACTGAAGGAGGGCTCTTTTATAATTGTAACAGTACATAGGTCCCCTTCAGGAAACTTTCATTTATTCCTGGAAAACTTGGATGCCTTGTTGTGCTATCTGTCAGATAGGGGAAAGCAAATTATTATTTGTGGGGACTTCAATGTTGATTCACTGAAAGAGTGTAATAGGAAGAATGACCTGGAAGTCTTACTCGGTTCTTTCAATTTTACATCTGTCATTAATTTTCCTACTCGGGTAGTAAAGGACAGCAGCACATTGATAGATAACACTTTTATAGACAAAGATAGGTTTAAAAACATAAATTCTTGTCCTGTTGAGAATGGGCTTTCTGATCATGATGCTCAGCTAGTTACAGTATATGACATAGCTCCATTCAGTAATTCAAAACTACTCTTCAAAGTTGTGCATTCAATTAATGACTCAACAATTAGAAATTTCAGGAAAAATCTTCAGCAGTTATACTGGGATGAGGTGTACAAGGAACCCAATGCTAATTTAAAATATAACTTATTTCATGATACACTTGTCAGAGAATTCGAAAACTGTTTCCCCAAGAAAGTAGTTAAATCTAATTATGATAAACTATACAAAAAACCTTGGCTTACTAAAGGAATAAAACTATATTGTAACCACAAAAGGGAACTGTATCTAACAACAAGAAAGAGTAATGACCCAGAAACAGCCAAATATTATAAAAACTACTGTGCTACATTAAGAAAGTTTACTAAAAAGTCTAGAAGCATGTGCATCAAGTCTGAGATTAATACCTCTGATAACAAAATCAAAACAATTTGGAGTATTATTAGAAGGGAGACAGGACAACAAAGAGTACAGGATGATGGCATCACCATCAAAGCAAATGGAAACTTGATATACAACAAGCTGGAAGTCGAAAACATTTTGAAGAATTATTTTTTAAATGTTGTAGAGAAAATTGGCTCTAAATGTTCATTAGAAGAAGAAAGACAGTTAATGAAAGAGGCCTAACCCACACAGTTTGATACAATTGATATTCCACCCACCTCTCCTTCTGAAATTAGGAAGATAATAAACTCTCTCAAGAATAAAAGCTCACATGGAATTGATGGCATTTCCAGCAGGATAATAAAAGCTTGTTCCCAAGAGACAAGTGGGATTCTTAGCCACATATGTAATAGCTCTCTGAAGCAGGGTATTTTCCCAGATAGACTGAAGTATGCCATTGTTAAACCACTGCATAAAAAAGGGGTTCCGTTTGATGTCAACAACTACCGTCCAATCTCTCTTCTGACTGCCTTATCCAAAATTCTTGAAAAAGTTATGTATTGTAGAGTAGCTTCACACCTCTGTAAAAATAAAGTTTTAACAAAATGTCTGTTTGGTTTCCAGAAAGGTTTTTCAACAGAAAATGCTATATATACTTTCATTAATGTAATATTAAATGCTCTGAGTAACCAGAAGTCACCCATCGAGATTTTTTGTGATCTCTCAAAGGCTTTTGATTGTGTAAATCAAGGAATACTCCTAGATAAGCTCAAGTACTGTGGTATGAATGGGAGAGCATTCAGATGGTTTAATCATACCTAACTGGAAGAGTGCAGAAAGTTGAAATAAGCAGTTTACATAATATGCAAAAAAACTGGTGATTTCTCAAACTGGGGAACAATGAAGAATGGGTTACTGCAAGGTTCGGTCTTGGGTCCTCTGCTGTTCTTAATATATATTAATGGCTTGCCACTCTATATTCATGAAGATGCAAAGCTGGTACTTTTTGCTGATGATACAAGTATAGCTATCACACCCAACAGACAAGAATTAACTGATGAAATTGTAAACAATGTTTTTCAGAAAATCATTAAGTGGTTCTCTGCAAATGGGCTCTCATTAAACTTTTACAAAACACAGTATATACAGCTCCAAACAGTAAATGGAATGACACCATTAATAAATATACATTTTGATCAGAAATCGGTAGCTAAGGTAGAATATTCAATATTTCTAGGTGAATGCATTGATGAGGGGTTGAACTGGAAAAAACACACTGAAGATCAGCTGAAACGCTTGAGTTCAGCTACTTATGCTATTAGGGTCATTGCAAATTTTGGCGATATACATCTCTGTAAATTTGCTTACCACACCTATTGTCATTCTCTGCTTTCGTAAGGCATCATGTTCTGGGGTAACTCATCACTGAGTAAAAGAATTTTCATTGCACAAAAGCCTGTAATCAGAATAATTGCTGGAGCTCATCCAAGATCATCCTGCAGACACTTATTTAAAGAGCTAGGGATCTTCACTGTAGCATCACAATATATATATTCACTTATGAAATTTGTTATTAACAATCCAAACGAATTCAAAAGTAATAGCAGTGTACGTGGGTACAACACTAGGAGAAAGGATGATCTTCACTACTCAAGGTTAAGCCTAACTTTGGCTCAGAAGGGGATAAATTATGCTGCCACAAAAGTCTTTGGTCACTTACCTAATAGCATCGAAAGCCTGACAGATAGCCATATAGCATTTAGAAGGAAATTTAAAAAATTTCTGAATGGCAACTTCCTCTACTCATTAGATGAATTTTTGGATATAGTAAGTGGGTAATTTCCCCACCTCAGCCTTCCTCCCTCTGCAACCCCTCCCCAAAAAAAATATTAGTGTCATCTAATATTTTGTGTAATGTAATATCTAGTTTAGACACCTTTTATTAGCCTGACACATTCCACATTATTATGAAGTGTTGTATTCATGATCTATGGAACAAGTACTATTCTAATCTAAACTATTCATCACCTACTGTGCTACACATATCAAACAATAATGAAGATAAACAAGTGGAATGTATGTTTATAGAGGCTGCATCCCTTACAAGAAAATGCCTGATATGCAACTTCTTCAAACCTCCTAAAGTTTGCCTGCTTTGAAACTGCTCTTTCAAGTATGTAACTGACATACGAGCAAATAATTATAGCAGGTGACACTTACATAAGTTTTCTATACAGTAGAATTTCCAGTGTGAAACTTCAAACATGTCTCTTCTTCAGTGTGCTCCTGCCCTTTATATGAACAGTAGTCACAGTCTCCTAGATTTATTTGCAACAAAATACGCAAACAGAGTAATTTGTACCTTTCATATATCTGAATCTGACATTTCTGCCCATGACATTGTTTTCGTAACATACTCACTAGAATGTCCCAGAAAGAAACTATAACAAAATACATACCAAGATTTCAGATGCACTGATTTATCTGAAATTTGAACTGAGACAGAAGAAACAGTTTAGGGGACATCTCTATTCTCTTCTTAGATCTAAATGAAAAGTTTCATGGATTTATTAACAAACTTACTGAACTATATGACAAATATGCCCCCTACAGACAGGAAAAATAGGAAGGAAACCTGCACCTTGGCTAACTAAAGAACTAAAGCAGCCCATGAATCTTAGAGATGCTGCACATTGGGCATACAAACTGTGCCCCATGCCTAAAAATCATACTGCTTACAAGCAGAAGTGGAGCAGAGTCACTCAAACTGTGAGAAATGCAAAACTCAGGTATGTCCATACTTTAACTGACAACAGAAATAGATCAGCTGTCCTATGGAAAAACATGCATAGTCTTGATACAGACAAAGGAAAGGCTGCATTTGATTCCATTGTTCCAACTGAAGAACTGAACCAGTACTTCACCTTACCCACAACCACAACTGAATTGCAAATAAATTAGAGACTCATCAATTACTTTATGGGGAAAACTGTGAAAAATTCTATCTAATGCATGCTGGTTGCAATACCATCAAAAGAGCCATCGTTCATATCAGATCAACATCTACTGGAAACAGTGGCATCACGATCCAACTGGTGAAGCTTACTACTAACCCACAACTGCCCACTAAAACAGATTCTCATATCTTCAACCACTCCTTCATCACAACTGTTTTTCCTGAGGCCTGGAAACAGAGACTAGTTAAGCTACTGACTAAAAAGGACATTGTCACTGCACCCTCTGGTTACCAACCTATTTGTGATCTTCCTGGTCTGTTCAAAATCTTAAAATATATAGTTGACAACCAGGTACCAAACTTCCTCACTACAAACAACCTACTAAACGAATACCAGACAGCACAACATCTGCCTTAGTAAATGTGAAAAATGACCTGAAGCTTACCATGGATGCACAAGAGGCAACTGTCATTTACTTCTTACAGTTCAGCAAAGCCTTTGACACTACTGAGTTTGACATTTTACTTACCAAACATAGCACCCTAAATTTCTTACCAATTGCAGTGCACTGGTTTCGCTCATACCTCATGACTGAAAAACAATACGTCATGTCCAACACCATAAAGTCACACTGGAGGCAGGCAGTATCAGGTGCTCCCCAGGGTTCAACATTAGGTCCTATATCCTTTTCATTGTATGTCAATGATGTGTCACCCGTTTTGCCCTACCGCAAATACTGTGGTAGTGTGCCCACATGGTCCACCACCACTGTATTTGTATACAGCACCAGGGGCAGACTTTGTCAGCAGCTGTTATTAAAATGCTGGTGTCATCAGCAAATAAAATTTGCTTTTTGACATTAATAAAGTCATTTAAATCACCAACATTTAGATGAAACAAAAGAGGTCCTAGGACAGTGCCTTGTGGCACTCCATCCTTTCTTGGCGATTAAAATCACTGTTTGCTGTTTATTTTCTAGGTAAAATCTTATCCCCTGATTTGGGATCCCTCTGATACCTTTTTCAGCTAATCTGTGAAAACGAAAGTCATGGTCAATTATGTAAAATGCTTTTGAGAGATCTAGGATAATACCAGAAGCTTGTTCTCTGTCATCTAGTGCTTTAGAAAGAACTTCTAAACATTCATACACAGTTGTTGAAGTGGACTTGGATTTGCTGAATCTGCACTAATTTGTCAAGAGTAATGCATTTTTTGTAATGTAGCTCTGAAGCCTATTGTGGAAAACTCTTTCAGATATTCTGGAGAAAACGGTTGGTTACTGGGCAGTAGTTATTTACATTTTCAGTGACCCCCTTTTCTGAATAGAACAAGTTGCTTTACCTGCAGCTGTTTCTAAGCTATTTGGAATGGTTCCCGCTGATACGGATGCATTTACCATATACATTAGTGTTTACTATTTACATTTTTTAAATACATAATCTGGCACACCATCCAGCGTACAGGAATATTTGTTTTTGAGTGACATGATTATTTGTTTCATCTCTGTCTCTGTGACTGCTTGAAGGAACATGAACTTAAGACTAGCATTTAAATAATTTGGTAGCTACATAGTTCTGTCTTAATACTGATTCTGGATTAACTAATTTGCTGTATTTGTAAAACGTACATGAAACTTGTCAGCTACCTCTTCTGGATCTAAGACTCGGTTATTTTCAATTTACAGAGAAACATTCATTGATGATGACCATTCTGTGTGAGTTTCTGCTCTAATAATCTTCTAGACAGGTTTTTTAAATATTTTTTGAACTTACAATGTAGTTATCATTATTTTTTCATTTGGCTTCTTTTATTACTTTGTTGAATCTTTGATTATATTTTTCATATTTTAAAATTCTTGATTAGTGTTACTGTATTTGACAAAAGAGTGCAGAATTTTTTCTTTCCACTGGAAATTGTAATACCTTTTGCTGTTCAACATTTGTTTCTAACCATCTTAATCCTTTTCTTTTTCATTGAAATTCTGTATGTAAATAATGTGAATATACATTTGTGGAAACTGTCCAATATGCTGTTTACTGAAGACATCCTCCCACATTTCCCTTGACAGCACAAAATTAAACACTCTGCTGTTGTCACCACTGATCTCTCTCTGTTCAATTACTTCAGTTTTTGGTCCCAATTTACTGCTGTTATTTAGTTCAATAGACATTTATAATGCTGGTGTCATTGTTAAAGTCACATAGTCAAATTTGACCAACAGCAGTATTACTTTTGGTAGTAATCTTAGTTGGAGAGTTGACTGTTTGTATACAACTGAAACTTTTGACTACATTTAACATCTCATTTCTATGATTTCAATCTTGTACAAAGTCTACAGTTAAATCTGCACTTTATTTATATCATGTTTTATATTAATTATCAGCCTTTTAAAATTTTCAATGAAAGTTTTCCAGGTCCCAGACCTATTGGGTGTTACAATTAAGTATTAACATCTGCCAAATCAACTATACATAGTTCAAAAATCTTGTCACTTGTGACATTTTAATTTTTTTTATGGCTGTAAATTTTAAATAATCTTTTACAAAAAATACCTGTTCCTGAAAGCACAGGTTATGTTTGCAATTGACAGTTTAATGCCACACTATCTATCTCAACACCTGAATGAGTTTTTATAAAATCAGCATGAAAAACATGTTCAAATTTTATGTCAAGTTTTTTTTCTTAAGTTTTTGAAGTAAATTTACATACTGATAATGCTCATGATTTTACTCTAAGACAAAGTAAAAGCTGGGAGTTGGCTTATATAACTAAGTACAAGTAAATAAACATGTGAATTTCAGGGATTTTGCCACTTACCTCATTCCTCGATGTCTCAGGATGCATTCTATCAACTGGTCCCTTCTTTTAATCAAACTGTGCCATTCATTTCTTTTCTCTTCATTAGTTATTTAGTCTACCCAATAATCTTCAGCACTTGATATTAACAAATTTTCTTTACAACCACTTTTCTTGTTATTAATAGCCTGCATTTTATATCATCCCTACTTTGGCCATCATCAATTATTTACCCCACAAATAATAAAATTCATCTACCGGTCCTGCCTATAGCCTTGCCATAGTGGTAACATTGGTTACTGTCAGACCCCAGAAGTTAAGCACTGTCAGACTTGGGTAGCACTTGGAGGGTCACCATCTGAGTCTGCCAAGTGCTGCTGGCAATTAGGGTGCACTCAGCCCTTGTGAGGCCAACTGAGGAGCTACTTGATTGAGAAATAGTGGCACGGGTCACAAAAACTGACAACAGCCAGGTGAGTAGTGTGCTGACCACATGCCCTTCTATATCCACATCTGGTAACGCCTAAGTGCTGAGGATGACATTGCAGTTGGTCAGTACAATTGGGCCTTCACAGTCTGTTTGGTCAGTGGTATTTTTATCTACTGGTACAACTTTAAGTGTCTCGTATCCTAATATAATTGCCCTAGAATCACATAATCTGATTTGACTGCATCCCATTATCTTTGTTTCAGTTTTGTTGATGTTCATCTTATAATAGAATCTATTACCAAACACTATCCATTCTATTTTACCATATTCTTCCAAGGCCTTTGCTGTCTCTGACAGAATTATTATGCCATCAGGAGACTAAAGACTTGATTTATTCTCTCTGAACTTTAATTCCCTTTCCAAATATCTCTTTGGTTTCCTTTGGTATCCAGTGTGCAGACTGAATAAAATTAGAGATAGCATACAACCCTGCCTCAGTCCCTTCTCAGCTACTATTTCCTTTTCAAGTCCTTCAGCTCTTATATCAGTCATGTACTCATCAGGATTTCAAATAATGTGTTACAGACAATATTGCCAAAAGATGTCTCTAAATCCACAACATATATTTACCTTCCTTCAGTCTTTTTTCTATAATAAGATATAGGGCCAGTATTGTCATTGTGTTCCTACATTGCATGAAACCCAAAATAATCTTGTACTATCATGGCCTCTACATGATTTTCCATTATTTTAAAAATAATTTTGGCCAGCATTTTGCAACCACGATTCATTAAACTAATGGTGCTGTAAAATTTACTCTTGCGACAACCTGCCATCCTTGGAAATGGAATGATTACACTCTTATTAAAGTCTGAAGGTATTTTGCATGTTCCATATATTTTGCATCCTTCCTTGAAAAGTTTTGTCACGGTATTTTCCCCAAGTATCTCAATAACTCTGAGGGAATGACATCTTCTTCTCTTGTGCCTTTGTCCCACTTCATCATAGGGTCAGCAAGATTAAGAACAGATTTGGCATGGTTAATTTAAAGGGTGGACAGATGTCCTTCCTATCACCACACTGTTATCCCCTGAGGTGGTACCGGGATACTAGCCTGATATTCACCTAGTGGGATGTGTGATACCGCTTAAAAACCACATCCGGGCTGGCCAACACCCCAACTCTCACTGTTAATCTGCCAGGCAGGTTCAGCCTGAGGCATGTACATCTCTCTATCCTGGAAGCAGCACTTCGACACTCATGGCCATCTGGTTGGGTTCTGAGGGAATGCCATATAGTGAGGTTATTTCTTTCAGTGCTCTCCTCAAAGTATCATATCTCCCATCTGATCTTCATCAGTTCCCTCTTTCCTTTGTGTAAAGTGTTCTCAAGTACATTTTTCCTGTAAAGCCCTTCTATATATTCCTTCCATCTTTCAGCTTTCCCTTCACTGCTTAGTCCTGGCTTGGCATCTGAACCCTTGATATTCATACACATATTAATTTTTCCCTCTGAAGGCCTTGTTAATTTACCTATAAGCAGCTTCTATCTTTCCAGTAGTCATCCATGCTTCTGTAGTCTAGTATTTATCCTTTATCTATTCCTGTTTTGCTTTTCTGTGCTTCTTTTTGACTGTTTTGTTGGATTTTTATATTTTCTCCTGTCGTCAGTTTATTTCAATATCTCATGTATTATCCAAAGATTCCTACTGGATCTAGTGTTTTGCATACCTGATCCTTGGCTACCTTCACATTTCGTCTTTCAAACATAATCATTCATCACTTACTCTCTACTGTATTCCTTTCTGCTATTTCAGTCAATCAAGCTCATTGAAACCCTTAACATCATCTGATTCTTCCAGTTATCCCACCCACTCGATTTCCTGTTCTGCAGTTTTAATCTGCTGTTCATCACCAATAAATTACAGTCAGAATTCACATCTGCCTCTGGAAACGTACTGCAGTTAAAAATATTTTTTGAAGTTACTGCAACACAGTCTATAGTGGTATCTCCAGTTCCCTTCCATGTATACAGTTTTCTTTCATGATTCTTAAACCAAGAATTAGCATTGATTAAATTTTGCCCTATGAAAACTTTTACCAAATGGAATCTCCATTCACACCTCTCCCCCAGACTATGACCTGAAACTGTTACTATCTTATTTTATATACCCATAACATGATAAGTGTATTTCATCATTTACCTTCTAACACATTACATTCTATTACATTCCACTCAAGGTAAAAAAGAAGCATTAGTGTTCTCCTTCTTGCATTCTGCTCATATCTGGACAAGGTAACTTATGACCAGCTTTACAGAAAGTTGTAAAACTACTGTACAATACTGTAGACCATCTTAAGTAAGCATAGACTATGGTAGTTTTTCTAGCAGCCTTGATCAGTTAATATCATAACGGTGTCACCTGTACACTTCGTGTGTTTGATACCTGTCAGGTCTCACCTCACTTTTATCACTTTGTTTGCATATGCAATCAGTGTCTTACTAGATTCCCCTAGCAACCGGAAGTGTAGAACTATCTACAAACTGATTGAGGATATACAATGAAGAGACAAAGAAACTAGTACACTTGCCTAATATTGTGCAGGGTCCCCGTGAGCATGCAGAAGCACCGTGGCACAACATGGCATAGATTCGACTAATGTCTGAAGTAATGCTGGAGAGAATTGACACAATGAATCATGCAGGACTGACCATAAATCTGCAAGAGTGTGAGGGGGTGGAGATCTTTTCTCATCAGCATGTTGTGAAGCATCCCAGATATGCTCAACAATGTTCATGTCTGGGGAGCTTGGTGGCCAGCGGAGGTGTTTAAACTCAGAAGGGTGTTCCTGGAGCCACTCTGTAGCAATTTTTGACATGTGTGGTGTTGGCTTATGTATGTGTCACCTGTCAGAGTTATATCTAGACATATCAGGGCTCGCATATCACTCCAACTGCACAAGTCCCACACCATTACAGAGCCTCAACCAGCTTGAACACTTCCCTGCTGACATACAGGTCGATGGATTCATGAGGTTGTCCTCATACCTGTACATGTCCATCTGTTTGATACAATTTGAAATGAGACTCATCTGACCAGGCAACATGTTTCCAGTCATCAACAGTCCTATGTCAGTGCTAATGGGACCAGGCGAGGCATAAACCTTTGTGTCATGTAGTCATCAAGGAGATGCGAGTGGGCCTTCGGCTCCAAAAGCCCAGATCAATTATGTTTCATTGAATGGTTCACACACTGACACTTGTAGATGGCCCAGCATTGAAATCTACAGAAATTTACAGACGGGTTGAACTTCTGAAAGTTGAATGATTCTTTTCAGTCATCGTTGGTCCCATTCTTGCAGGATCTTTTTCTGGTCACAGCAATGTTGGAGATTTCATGTTTTACCAGATTCCTGATATTCACAGTACACTAATGAAATGGTAGTATGGGAAAATCCCCACTTCATCGCTACCTCGGAGATGCTGTGTCCCATCGCTCATGTGCGAACTATAGCACCACGTTCAAACTCACTTAAATCTGGATAACATGCCATTGTAGCAACAGTAATCAATCTAACAACTGTGCCAGACACTTATTGTCTTATATACGCATTGCTGACCACAGCACTATTCTGCCTGTATTTGAATATGCATGCTTCAGTGTGTAAAGGGCCACATAATCTACAGAACACTTTTGTTCTACATATTTTTTAAAATTGTCATGCTGTAGCATGAAACAGAGGGATGTTTAGTAAAAATAAAAAGATACTACACATTTATAATATAGTGCTAGAAAGCACAATTTTCTCAAAAAAGATAAAATTAAAAAAAAATGCAAAACAAAAACACTTCAATATTTCATTGAGCTTATATAAAACATATTTCTGCTATTCACAAACAACCTTGCACTTATCAGTAATAACAGGAAACTCTTGCTTCTTTTTGATTGCATAGATTATTTTTGTTTGTGCATATAAAATGTGCTTTTATCAAAAGTAATTGCTTTGGTTACATGAATGTGTGGAAGTTTTGCAATCAACTAATTTTTATTACTTATAAAATGAAAATTACGTTTTGTAAGGATATAAAATACACAGAGGACTAACACTGAAAGATTTCTGGTTCTAATTACGTGCAAAAGAAACTAAACAAAAAACAAAGAGAGGCATTGGCTCCCAATTTTTCTCTCACACACTCATTGATGTTAACAAACCATAGTTTTGGTAGAGTGCAACTCTAGCCATACTAGATGTGCTTCATTTTGGTGATTCTTAACTGTCACTCTTCATTGTTTGCTTTGGTATATTTGATACTTTGCTAAAAATGAAGAAACTGACTCCAGTTTGAACACAGACGTGGTCCAAAGACAAAGTGTTTACATACTTCACCAATCGAGGTGTGCTATCATTGGTATCCTGTGTGTCTGTCATCTGAAAGTCACTGCCTTCATTATCATGGCAACTGTTTATGCCAGAATAAATGCTCACTTTAGGCAGAGAAACAATATTGACAAACAGTATCAATCTATACATACACATTCATAGTATCTACAAGATGTACAACTTTGCTTCTGCCGTTTGCCAATAGGTGGCGACAACGGTAAGTAGCGGTCAAAAGAAACATATCGCAGACATCAGGCAGTTAGCTTGGAGCTCGGTCAACATAGCCTCATTCAAACATTAGTCGATTTGTGTCTGCATCATAAAGTTGTTCTTGATTGAAAATGTCAGTTTACGAGCCTAATTCTCGTCATTTGAGGGAGGTGTTACTGTTTTGTTTCAGTATGAAGAAAACAGCAGCTAAGTCTCATCAATTGCTCTCAAGTATGTATGGTAAGAACACTATTAGTGAAAGAACATGTCATGAGTGGTTTCAATGCTTCAAGAACAGTGATTTTAATGTCATAGACTGGCATAGTGGTGGAAGTGAGCATGTTTTCGAAAATGCAGAATAGGAGACAATGCTGAGTGAAGACTCACGTCAAACTCAAAAAGAACTGGCACAATTAGTGGGAGTGACACAACAAGCCATTTCAAAACGTCTCATGGCTGTGGGCATGACTCAGAAAGAAGGAACTTGGGTTCCGTGTGAGCTGAAACCAAGAGACATTGAACAGCATTTGTGTGTTTGTGAACAGTTGCTTCAGAGGCAAAAACGGAAGGGATTTCTGCATCACATTGTGACTGGGGACAAAAAATTGGTTCATTATGATAACCCTAAATGCGAAAACTCATGGGGATATCCCGGCCATGCTTCCACGTCGATGGCCAAACCAAATATTCACGGCTCCAAGATCATGCTCTGCATTTTGTGGGACCAGCTCGGTGTCATGTTCTATGAGGTGTTAAAACAAAGTGAAAGAATTACAGGTGCTCGTTATTGAATGCAATTAATGTGTTTGAGCAGAAAATTAAAAGACAAGTGGCCACAATACAACAAGAGTCACGATAAAGTCATTTTGCAGCACGAAAACACTCAACCCATATTGCAAAAGAGGTCAAAACGTACTTGGAAATGTTAAAATTGGAAGTCCTACCCCATCCGCCATATCCTCCAGACATTGCTCCCTCTGACTATCACCTTTTTAGATCAATGGTGCATGGACTGGCTGACCAACACTTCCGATCTCATGAAGAAGTCACAAATTGGATCGATTCGTGGTTTGTTTCAAAAAGTGAACAATTTTTTGGTGTTGTATTCATGCACTGCCTGAAAGTTGGGAGAAAGTAGTGGCCAGTGATGGAAAATACTCTGAAAGATACATGTGTAACCAATTTGTTTCATTAAAGCCTCAAATGTTATGGAAAAAATGGCAGAAGGAAAGTTGTACACCTTCTATCTTTGTATCAGAGCTGCTCATCTTTGACATGTACGGTTACTCCTGACAAAATTTTTCTCAACGTTATAAATATGTCTTCTGACTTTTAAATAACCAAACACTTATAATATAAGATTTGTAGACATGTATAATTTTTGAAGTTATCCTTTACTTGTCAGGTACCCCACAAATTATGTAACGTAAATTGTGTTACCTCACTCTTGTATTACTGTCACATGACAGGCAGAGTCATTTCTATGTAGATAATACCCAACCATCCATTGGAAGATCTTGGCTGCAAGTGACATGTGCCTAGTTCATTTATAATTTACCTTCAAACTACATTGGCAGTACACTGATGTTAAGATCTGAATGTACGAATGTTTTGGTTTTACAGCTATAGCACTGTATCATATGTTTAGAGTATTCAAAAAATTCTGTTTGTTTTAGCTCTGATGATGGTTCAGTAACCAAAAGTGGTTACCACTGAATAAAATTGATAATTTTAACTCTAGACTTTTTAATTACCTTGTATAGGTATTCGTCTGGAGGACCTGCTGGAGAAGACATCAGCATATAACAAACATGTCTGTTTGTTGGAGACATCAGCATTGGCTCTTTAAATAATAGCAATAGTTATTTGTGCTATATTGACTTAATTCAGTGTTATAACTATTATCACATAAACTCAGAACCTACAAGAATTACTGTAGAAAGACAGACATGCATTGACCACATTCTCGCAAACATAACAAAGCAGAAATTAAACACAACCACTGTAGAAAATGACATATGACCACAGAGCCCTTACTATAGAAATTGATGTAGAGAATGAAGATATAACTAAATGTTATACATCTATGTATAAAAGAAAATTTAATTATAATAAACTTATGAGTGCATTAGGCAATGAGAAATGGGAACCAGATTACAGTGCAACAAATGAGAATGATAAATGGGAAAATTTCTATAAACTATTCAAGAAAACTTTAAATGAACCATGTTCTTTAATAAAGCAAGTAAACAAAGCTGTCAATCACAAAGCTGAGAATTTCCCTCCAGAAATCACTGAACTGAGAGAAAACATGAAAGACTGTTACATAATAATTAGAGATACTAAACTACAATACTATTTAACAAAATACAAACTGCTCAGAAAAAAATAGAGAGATTTCTTAACTAACCTTAAAGCTCAGAAATATGTCGATCAAATAAGCAACTGAATCTGTGTTAGTAAAACTGCCTGGAATATAAAGTATAAAGAATGTGGGAAATACCAATTTCATAAACACACCAGCACAACATTAAAAGAAAATGACAATATAAAAGATGACCAAAAAGGAGTCCACGAGAAATTCATGCAGATGTTTAATACAACTGGCACAAGTGAAACACATGACTGGGCACCCAATTTAAATGTTACAGAAACTAGGCAATCTTTTTCATCCATGGCATTACTGAGAGCAACCTCCTAGTAATCATTTCAAAACTTCAAACTAAACTGTGTTGTGGCTGGGATGACATTTCACCTAAGCTGCTAAAGGAATGCAGAGGAGAATTATAGGACCCTCTGACACATCTAATAAATGTCTCCCTCTTCCATGGAGAATTCCCTGATATTTTTAAAATCAATGAAATCCTACCACTGTATAAGAAGGGAATAAATCTTACATTTGAAACTATACATCAATATTGTTAACTTCAGAGCTTGTGAAATTATTGGAGAAGGTAATATTAAGTCAATTTAAGGCATATTTCATCAAACAGAATCTATTTAACAATCTGCAAAATGGTTTTAGAAAAGGAAGAGCTACAGTAATGGTGGTAACAATTTTATACAAGAAATATTAAAGAAGCTGGATGAAGAAGACATGGTAACAGGCACTTTCCTGGCTATGAGTAAAGTTTTTGATGCTGTGAATGATACAATTATATTGCATAAATTAGAGGCGTGTGGGGTGAGATGGTTGGCCTTACAACTACTTACCTCCTATTAAAAAGACAGGAAATAATGTGTCAAGCTAACTTATTAAAGGAGTGAACAGCTGGTAACAGCTAAATAAACCCACAAGGCACTTCAATGTGGGGTGCCCAAGGAAGTTTATTGGGAGCTTTTCTGTTTCTTATGTATGTAAATGATTGAACTGAACTCCAAAACTGCTGGGTTGTAATCTATGCTGATGACACATCTTCTTTCAGTTGGGACTGTGATATGGAAACTATGTGAAATCAATTATGATTTTTTGTCAAGTTATCTTACTGCAAATAAGGTACTCATAAATAAAGAGAAGATGGTGATAATGCAATTTATGCTTGGCTATTGTCTGAATTTGAATAGAACTCTATCTACACCTTTTTTGCCTTTAGCTACACAAACAAAGACAAATTTTTGAACATAATTGTTGACAAACACCTGTCATGGAAAGAATATATAAACAATATATGTTAGAAAATCAGTAGAAATGTATATCTACTGAAAAGGCTCTCAGCCTTCCTGGACCATGATAGCTTGAGGCAAATATACTTCAGAGTGATACTTCCATATCTTCAGTATGGTACTCAGATATGGGTTGGGACACCAGCTGTCTATACAGACAGCTCTTCAAAATAAAATAAAAAATACAGTAAGAAAGGTAGCCAAAGTAAACAGGAGAGAGCCTTATAGAGAAATCTTCAGAAAATGTAAAACATTAACCATCTACTCTATGTACATCCTGCAGGCAATAATTTTTGTGAAACAAAATCCAGAATATAATGTAACAAACAGTAATGTACATTAGTACAATACATGACGAAGGAAAATTTTCACAGACTTGCAAGTAATAAAAGTCTGCAGATCATAGTCCACATACAATATGCACCATCCTTTATAACAGACTTCCACCTGACCACAAGACAGTTAATTTAAACACTTTAAAGAATAAACTTAAGCATTTATTAATAGAGAAAGCTGTTACCTTCATATCTGTTGTACTTTACATGGTTTAAGAATTCTGCCACTGAATAGAAGCAGTGATCTAATGAGAATGCCCTTATGGATTTGTGAAACAGAGAAAATGAAGAAATAACTTTAATTTCATGTAGCAGACTACTGTACATTTGTATTATGCTATTTTTACTGGAGGTTTTAAAAGCCTGTTGTCCTTACTGACTGAACATGGAGTTTGTCTTTTTGCCTGGTATATGTTCATGTACATTACAGTTTTTATTTATCCCTTTGATATATTTCCTCACATATTTACAATTTTCTAGAATAAAAAGAAAGGTATGATGGAGAAATGGAAGACTTCTGAAAGAAGGGCCTACATGAGTCAGTCTGTTTTGCATGGTGCATTGCTCTTCTAGCTCTTTTTTTGGCTGTGGAACATTACTGAGCTGGCAACAATGTTACCCAGAATATAATTCAGTACTGTGGAACTGGGAAAAGTAGTGGTATGCAATTCTAACAGTGTGGAAGCTTGCTTTGTGTGCAATTAACGTAGGCTGTAGCATACTTTTTTGAGTGTCGTATTCATTTTTGTTAGATGTGTCTGCCATTTAAAATCATTTTGAAGCAATATGGCTAAAAATTCTGTTTCCAGTGAGGGTGTAATTCCACTGGCATTTGTTGTCACAGAAGTGTTGCAGGCTTCCCTATCAAACAAAAATTAAGTTGTTTTGGAAGTGTTTATTATTAGTCTATTTCTTCCAAACCAATCATTTAGCTGGTCTGTAGCTTTATTTACATTTTCTTGCAACTGTGTTTGTCTTTCCCCTGTAAGAAAGATGCTTGTGTCATCTGCAAACAAAATATTTAGTTACGACTCTATGCTTACATCTAAGTCATTTATATATAGAAGGAAAGGAATAGGCCCAAGAATGGATCCTTGAGGGATTCCAGTTTTGATTATTCCAGCTTCTGAAAAATATGTTCTAGTGCTGTCATTTAGTTCATATGTTACTACTACTTTTTGTTTCCAATTTGTTAAGTATGAGGAGAACCATTTTAATGCGGTTCCTCTAATGCCATACTTTTGGAGTTTTTCCAACAGTATTCTGTGGCCCAAAATGTCAAAAACTTTGCTTAGATGTAAGAAAATGCCAGCAGCATTTTGTTTATTATCCAGTGCTTCTAGAGCATTTTGAAAGAAATTATATATGGAACTGGTTGTAGATTTACTTTTCCGAAAACCAGGTTGGGCATCAGTGGGAATTTTGTTCTTATTCAGAAATTTCATTAATCTGTTACACATGATTCTTTCAATAAGTTTTGCAAATGCTGATAATAATGAGACTGGTCTATAGTTTTCCAAATTTGCTTTGTCACCTTTTTTATGAATAGGGATCACTTTGGCAATTTTAAGATAGCCAGGAAAGGTCCCAGTTGAGAAAGATGAGTTGATTATCTCTGCAAGGGATGTTGCAATGTTTATAACACATTCTTTTATGATTAAGTTTGGAATACCATCAATTCATGAGGATGTTTTCCTGAAGGGTTTTGCTATGAGATTGATTTCATTCACAGATGTGTCATAGAGATAGTTTGAGTGGAGGCAAAAATTTACTTTATTCTGTTGGTTAACTGGGCTATCTTTCTTATTATTAATTATTTGATTTTTTGTATTGTCTCAACAGTACTGCCCAAAGAGATTTGCAATCTGCAGCAGGTTAGTAATTCTCTTGTTGTCACAGTTCAGTGTGATATTTTCCTTTTTACTACTTCCTCCCTGCTTTATTACTTCCCAGATTGCTTTTATTTTCTGACTCTGATATAAACTTATCATTGGCCATTATTTTTGCCTGACATATGACGTTTCTATACATCTGAATATATTTTGTGCTATAAATCTTAAGAAAAGGGGATGTGTTGCAGTTTTTTCTGTAACTGAGCAATTTTCTTTTTGTGTTGCGTGAGACTTTTATGCCTCTTGTTATCCATGACTTCACTTTTATGTTTGTGTTCCTTACCAACCATGTTTTGAGAGGAAATACTGTTTCAAAATAATAGTTGAAGATGCCAGAGAACTTTTCAAACTTTTTGTTGGTGTCATGCAACTGAGTAACTTCTTCCTACCTTTCTCTTAATAACAAGTGATTGAATGTTTGTATGCTGTGTTTGTTGAAACGTCTTGCAGTCACAGTCCTTTTATGATTTTGTCTGGGTAGTAAACAGTCTGACAGGGTTACCACTTCATTATCACTAATATTTGTATTTACATATTTTGCTGTATAGGGTGTGTTAACAAATATTCGGTCCACAGTAGTGACAGAAGTTTTTGTAATTCTTGTTGGGGCTATAATTGTTTGTTTTAAATTGAAAGTATCTGTTAGGTTGAGCAACAGTTCTTCTCTCATGCTTGTTGCAAGAAAGTCTGTGCCGAAACCCCACACAATACTACTGATGGCAGGTTATCATGATTTCAGAGAGTTTAAGTGTGGTGTTATAGTCAGCACACGAGTGATGGAATGCAGCATCCCTTATGACCATTTCAGTGTACTGTGAATATCAGGAATCTGAAAGAACCTAAAATCTCTGGCATCAGTGTGGCCAGATAAAGATCCTGCAAAAGCGGGACCAACAATGACAGAAGTGTACCGTTCATTGTGACAGAAGTACAACCCTCTTGCAAATTGCTGCAGATTTCAGTGTTGGGCAATCAACAACTGTCAGTGTTTGAACCATTCAATAAAATATCACCAGTATGGGTTTTTGGAGCCAAAGGCTCACTCATGTACCCTTCATGACTTTACAACAAAAAGCTTAACACCTTGCCTGGGCCTGTCAGCACTGACATTGGACTGTCGATGACTGGAAACATGTTGCCTAGTCAGATGAGTCATTTCAAATTGGATGGATGTGTACATGATGGAGACAGCCTTATGAATCCATGGACCCTGCATATCAGTGGGATATGACTCTGACAGGCGACATATACGTAAGCATCCTGTCTGATCACCTGCATCCGTTCATGTCCGTTGTCCATTCCTATGGATTTGGGTAATTCCAGCAGGATAATACGACACCCCAAACAACCAAAATTGCTGCAGAGTGGCCCCAGGAACACTCTTCTGACTTTAAACACCTCTGCTGGCCACCGAACTCCACAGACATGAAATTATTGAGCATATCTGGAATGCCTTGCAATGTGCTGTTCAGAAGAGATCTCCACCCCTCATACTCATATGGACTTATGGAGAGTCCTGCAGAACTCATGGTAAGGCACTTCTGCATGCTCATGGGGGCCCTACACAATATTGGGCAAAGGTACCAATTCCTTTGGCTCTTCAGTGAATATCAATGTGTGCACTTATGTATGTTAAGTAAACCTTTTTATATGTGAACTAAAATCTATGACAATGTCTGAAAATTGATTCTGATATGGACAGCAAACAAACAAATAAATAAACAAATCATCATAATCTGTGGAGCTAGTAGGCATATAAACTTGTGATGTACACTCCTGGAAATGGAAAAAAGAACACATTGACACCCGTGTGTCAGACCCACCATACTTGCTCCGGACACTGCGAGAGGGCTGTACAAGCAATGATCACACGCACGGCACAGCGGACACACCAGGAACCGCGGTGTTGGCCGTCGAATGGCGCTAGCTGCGCAGCATTTGTGCACCGCCGCCGTCAGTGTCAGCCAGTTTGCCGTGGCATACGGAGCTCCATCGCAGTCTTTAACACTGGTAGCATGCCGCGACAGCGTGGACGTGAACCGTATGTGCAGTTGACGGACTTTGAGCGAGGGCGTATAGTGGGCATGCGGGAGGCCGGGTGGACGTACCGCCGAATTGCTCAACACGTGGGGCGTGAGGTCTCCACAGTACATCGATGTTGTCGCCAGTGGTCGGCGGAAGGTGCACGTGCCCGTCGACCTGGGACTGGACCGCAGCGACGTACGGATGCACGCCAAGACTGTAGGATCCTACGCAGTGCCGTAGGGGACTGCACCGCCACTTCCCAGCAAATTAGGGACACTGTTGCTCCTGGGGTATCGGCGAGGACCATTCGCAACCGTCTCCATGAAGCTGGGCTACGGTCCCGCACACCGTTAGGCCGTCTTCCGCTCATGCCCCAACATCGTGCAGCCCGCCTCCAGTGGTGTTGCAACAGGCGTGAATGGAGGGACGAATGGAGACGTGTCGTCTTCAGCGATGAGAGTCGCTTCTGCCTTGGTGCCAATGATGGTCGTATGTGTGTTTGGCGCCGTGCAGGTGAGCGCCACAATGAGGACTGCATACGACCGAGGCACACAGGGCCAACACCCGGCATCATGGTGTGGGGAGCGATCTCCTACACTGGCCGTACACCACTGGTGATCGTCGAGGGGACACTGAATAGTGCACGGTACATCCAAACCGTCATCGAACCCATCGTTCTACCATTCCTAGACCGGCAAGGGAACTTGCTGTTCCAACAGGACAATGCACGTCCGCATGTATCCTGTGCCACCCAACGTGCTCTAGAAGGTGTAAGTCAACTACCCTGGCCAGCAAGATCTCCGGATCTGTCCCCCATTGAGCATGTTTGGGACTGGATGAAGCGTTGTCTCACGCGGTCTGCACGTCCAGCACGAACGCTGGTCCAACTGAGGCGCCAGGTGGAAATGGCATGGCAAGCCGTTCCACAGGACTACATCCAGCATCTCTACGATCGTCTCCATGGGAGAATAGCAGCCTGCATTGCTGCGAAAGGTGGATATACACTGTACTAGTGCCGACATTGTGCATGCTCTGTTGCCTGTGTGTATGTGCCTGTGGTTCTGTCAGTGTGATCATGTGATGTATCTGACCCCAGGAATGTGTCAATAAAGTTTCCCCTTCCTGGGACAATGAATTCACGGTGTTCTTATTTCAATTTCCAGGAGTGTAGACTGTCTGAAAACTGAAGAGTGAGCAGCAGTCATGGAGGGGGAAATGGCCTTCAGCAGAAGAAACCTGTAACTGGTCTTACCCTACAGGCACACCAAAAATCAGTTGCCTGTTTCATATCTTGCATAGTAATGCAGCATGCAGTAATATACAGCAATTCCGTTTGTGTGCCTTTCTTGTATACTTGCATTAGTTAGCAGTGTCTATCAGTTCTGGTTGTATATTTAATGATATACTTAGTGAAAAGTGTACTCTATGAGGAGGAAGTATTTGCAGATTAAAGTGTGCTTGGTCATCTATAACATGATTGGAGCTTTTATTAGAATCAGCACAGTCCCAATCAATAGACTGCAGTTTATTCAAAAGTCAGGCTTGCCATAACAGCTTGCAAAATAAACTGTATGTTTTACTGGAATCACCCAGAACAATTGCTAAAAATTTTGGCAGGAAACACATCATAATAGGTAGCTTCAATCAATTAGTAATTTGATAAAATATTGGGGACTTTTACATAAATCAGAATATAGTGCCAACATTATGTAAGTACCTTATTGCTGTGAAACCAGAACTCCATTTTTCATGGCAGGAAGATGTTTTGCACAACACACTGCATGACATTGCATTAATCTCAAAGAGACCTGTAAGTGAAAGAATGATTATGGAGTACAGAACTGGCCTTTTTTTACATGACAACAGTTAATTTAAAAACAGGTTGTTCAATAGGGAAAAATTGTGGCCAAACGAATTATGAAAGTTAATTAAATTGGCTTTCATGGAAAGTAATTCCATCAATTGTGGTCATGCTGGGTAAGTTTAGGAAACATGACTGTGTGGAGCATCTATTTGTATTTCTCTGCTAACAATCACAGTTATATGACTGGTAGCAGACAAATATGAATAACTAAAGTAATTCAAAGTTTGGCACTCAAGAGTGTTATTGTAATTGACAGTGCTTCATACCGTAACAAGGGGACTTAAAAAGATAAAACTAGTTCCTAAAGAAGAGGGAAGTGATAGAATGATTGTTAAAAATGATATGCATGCTGACAACATCATTTGATTCAATAGTATAATGTAAGTCTAAAAGTAAAATATTTCAAATTAATCCTTAAGTACCTGTGTTATGGGAAGTAATGTACCTACTCACATTTTGTGATGGTCCAAAAAGGCTTTGTGTTAATGGTATACAGCATTTTTTTAGTATTAGATTACATTTCCTTTCTTCTGCACATAATAATTCACAGTGTCATTAAAAGATGTTGAGTACATGCTGTTTTTATTCATTTATGTTCAGGTATTGTCCATAAATCATAACATTTTCTTTTTTCTAAGACTAAACACATTTATTCAGCAAACAAAATATAAATTTGGTCATCACATAAACTGTAAGGAAAATGTAATGTTTGATCAAGATTTCAATCAACAACATGGTGGATGCTGCCGTCCCCCCCCCCCCCCCATTTTTTTTGCAAAATAGAAGTAAAAAAGTGCTTGTGCCACATCCGCAAGGACAGTGATTGGAATAGCAAAAAGCACAGTAGAAAGTAAATACATCTAAATGGCAATACATCACAAGATAGTATAGTAGCTAAACAAAGTTATTTTGCACAGGGAAGCTAGAAGCTGTAACATCCAATTTGCCATAAATGTTGCAGCTACATACTGAGTGAAGTCCCAAATATGTATTACACTTACAAGATGGATGAAATCCCATAATGCATATTAACTTAAAAAAAAAATACAGAACAAAGTGGCTGGTAATTGTATTTATTAAAATAATATACTACACAGCCACATAGCTCAATAGTCAGTAAAATGGATAAATTATTGTGTTATTATTTACAAACCATTTCACTAGAGAGTACAATTAACTATGCTCCTGCAGTAATTAAATATACACACATCAAGAAGAAGTTTTGCGTCACCTCAGTTTCAAGACTTCCGGAACCTGTACAGAAAATTGGAATAGAGATCAACATAAATATCATTTCCACCATTTTTGTTGCTCATGAAAACCACACATTGCATGTTGTACCATACAGCAAGACCTTCAGAGGTTGTGGTCCAGATTGCTGTACACACCGGTACCTCTAATACCCAGTAGCATGGCCACTTGCATTGACACATGCCTGTATTCTTTGTGGCAAACTATCCACAAGTTCATCAAGACCCTGTTGGTCCAGATTGCCCCACTCTTCAATGGAAATTTGACGTAGATGCCTCATTGTGGTTGGGGGCTCACATTGTCCATAAACAGCCCTTTTCAATCTATCCCAGGCATGTTCGATAGGGTTCATATCTGGAGAACAGGCTGGCCACCCTAGTCAAATGATGTCATTAACCTGAAGGAAGTCATTCACAAGGTGTGCATGATGAGGTCACGAATTGCCGTATATGAAGACGAATGCCTCGCCAATGTGCTGCTGATATGGTTGCACTATCAGTCGGAGGATGGCATTCACATATCATACAGCCATTACAGCACCTTACATGACCACCAGTGGTGTACATCGGCCCCACAGAATGCCACCCCAAAACAGCAGGGAACCTCCAGCTTCCTGCACTCATGGGACAGTGTGTCTAAGGCATTCAGTGGGTTGTCTCCAAACACGTCTCCGATGATTGTCTGGTTAAAGCCATATACAACTCTCATTGGTGAAGACAATGTGATGCCAATCCTGAACGGTCCATTTGGCATGTTGTTGGCCCCATCTGTACCATGCTGCATGGTATTGTGGTTGCAGAGATGGACCTCGCCATGGATGTGGGAATGAAGTTGCGCATTGTGCAGCCTATTGCGCACAGTTTGAGTCATAACACGACATTCTGGGGCTGCACAAAAAGCATTATTCAACATGGTGGCATTGCTGTCAGGGTTCTTCTGAGCCATAATCCGCACATAGCAGTCATCCACTGCAGTAGTAGCCCTTGGGCGGCATGAGCGAGGAATGTCATCGACAGTTCCTGTATCTCTGTATGTCCTCCATGTCCGAACAACATCGCTTTGGTTCACTCAAAGATGCCTGGACAATTCCCTTGCTGAGAGCCCTTGACTGTCTAGGCATGGTTGAACTACAGACAACATGACCCATGTACCTCCTTCCTGGTGGAACGATGAACTGATAGGCTGTCGGACCCCCCCATCTAATATGTGCTGCTCATGCATGGTTTTTTTTACATCTTTGTGCAGATTTAGTGACATCTCTGAACAGTCAAAGTGGCTGTGTCTGTGATACAATACCAACAGTCAATGTCTATCTTCAGGAGTTTTGGGAGCTGGGGTGATGCAGAACCTTTTTTGATGTGTGTATATTGAGAAAATTATTTTTGATATTTTAATTTGCCATTGTTTGTAACAAACATAAATGCCTCTCCCACCATGCACACACCTCAAATGAAGAGGCCTGCACACAGATGAGCTAGTTGTAATGTATAACAAGGGTAAGGAGTAGGAGGCTCTCAAATCTTACTGAGTCTCTTGGCATTTTATTGTGCTCCCATTCACTGAGAGAGATGAGGAGGATTCTCCCACTATTTTATATCACTAATGAATCCACTTCCTAAGGTTCATGAGTGGAACCATGTGACCAGTATCAAATTTCATCACATCATGACTTTGAATATATCTTGCACAGTTGCCTGAGGTGTGTGGAGGATTTTCTGCAGTGATCTTGATCAATTCCCAGTGGGTCCACTGAATGACAGGAGTGTGGGATAACCAAGGAGTCCAAATGGGTAACCTGACACCAGGTATGTAACCTGATACTCCCCTTACCTTCTCATCGATCAGAATGGAATGTTTCTGAACCCACAGTGCTAACTTGCAGGGTGCACGTGCATGTTGACCACAAAAACTGCACAAATGCTATGGTTTCATTTGTCAATCACATTTTTCACCATTTTGGGCAAGGTGCATGGCCAAGTGAACAGTTTCTCATCGACACTATGGTTGAAATCAGTGTGTACTGTAGCAGCATGAATGAGCCTACAGGAGAAACTTCATATCCCCAGTTGACAATGGCCAATGATATGGAAATTTCCACGTACAGGATGAAGATGTTCGCCTTGCATAAAAATGATGGATTCTGGTGTGTGTGGACTTTTGTGGTGGCCGACATGGGTGGTGCTGCAATTCTCACTGATTTCCTTTGATGTTTTCGGCTAATGTCAGCTCTCACAAATCAGTGTTAACTCAATGCAGAATGCACACATGTGCATTACATGAGAAGAGCTCAGTATCTCACATGTAATGATATGCTTTACCCGAATCTTATCCAGAACAGCCCTTGAATTTCTGGAACATATACCATTCACTTAAAGTCAACCTCAGTGAAATCAAAGTGAATTATGGTGTGGTATAGGGAGAAAAAGAGGAATTATACAAAGAAAACATGTCCTTTTGATCATGGTTGTCTGCCTCAACTAAGGAATTGGGAGGTGCTATGTAGGATCTGCAACACTTGCACCACAAAAACTGTCTGCATGAGCAACAGAATGGGGATACAGATGTGTAGTCCACTAAGGTCACTTCATCATTTGTAAAAGGCTTTTTTCTAGGGCTGCTACAGGAATTTCCCAGAGTGACTGACCTTGTTGTGACAAGTAAAAGACATTGTCATTCTACACAGCATCACATACAGACTGCACCAGGACAAACAGTTGCTACTACATTTGGTATGCAAAAAGGACAGATCTCAGAGGTTATGAGCAGATTATAGGGCTTTAAATACCCTCACCATCCTCAATAGATATCCTGTACCTAACATAGAGGATTTAAGCAGTAAAGTGGTGAGTGCTAATTTATTTTCAGTGTAACTGACTGTTCAAAGCCATTTTCACAAATTCGTGTGGACATGGTCAGTAGACATAAAGTAGCTGTAACGATGTTCTCTGATTTGTTTGAGATGCCGATGCACCATATGTGGGGCGGCGGGTAGGGAAAATATGTTGCTGTTATATAAATATTTGTACGTAGAAACACTGCATTTCCCGGCCGATTAACGATATGTGCGGCGGCGAGTAGAATTATTGTTATTAAAAATGTTCCTATTATTTATGCTGTCTTTCGCCGTTCTTAACACTGGCTCTCTATCTACAATATTGGCAACCAGAAAGTGATTAGCAAAATGTGAAGCCTGTAATTAGAATTCCTAGTGCCCACTTTATCTGAGAATACACTTATAGTTACAGCTTATAGCTCTGATGAATTAGGAGATTGTATGGGATTTATAATCAAAAACGATTTTCTAAAATAG
The DNA here is from genome assembly GCF_023898315.1 of Schistocerca nitens. Lineage (NCBI taxonomy): Eukaryota > Metazoa > Arthropoda > Insecta > Orthoptera > Acrididae > Schistocerca > Schistocerca nitens. The sequence goes on along the minus strand of NC_064616.1, from coordinate 886,103,153 downwards.
TTGAGTATATTCTGAAAGTCACAGATGAAAAACAAAAGAATCCACACCATCTAACTAACCGAGCAGTTCAGAGTCTAATGCACTGATGCCACTATAACTGTCTAAGTTAAATATTTAAATGAATGCTCGCCATAACTTGATGATTAGGTTCATCAAACGCCACGCTAAATAATGGTAGAATGTATGTCCCGCGACGGCACGTGAAAATACGACATACGCAAACTGAAGCTAGATAATGAAAATCATCCCAGAATTAACACTTCACTCGAAAATGATTTCATGGTTACGCGTATCTCGAGTAACCTAATACGGCATCCGAGGCTGTTTGTAGCAATGATACCGACGCGACGCGACTCCCGACACATATGGCGTGCTATTCAGCGTCTGGAGAGAACTGGGGCCTTCGTTCCTCGTACCGTGTGACTCACGTGCAATTCCCTGCACGATTTGAAGCAGGTTAAGTAGGTGAACTGCTGTTCCTGCATGTTGGATTCTCTAGATGGATGTGGTCCTCACCTTATTGTAGGTCTTCTCGTATTCACAAATGTTGGTCGTCCTCACTGGGTGCATGGAGTTATTCCAGCAACCGGTCCGGCCATCTGGTCGCTGGACGCCAGTGGAGTTGGTTTCGCAGTCCACTGACCAGCGGGTTCCTGGACGTCCTCGCCGACACGTAGAAGTTCCGTGCGAGCGCGCGGAAGCGGCGCTTCAGCATCGGAACTCCCGCGATGTCGTGAAGCATACGGGTGTCGTAGTCCCTTGGCAGGTGGAGCGCCAGCCGAAGGGCTTTGTTCTGCACCCGTTGCAGCGTCTGGACGTGTGCGTTGGCGGCATTTCCCCACACCACGGCCGCGTACTCTAGCACTGGCCTGATTAGTGCTAGGTAGAGCGTGAGGCCGCAGGGGGGGGGGGGGCAGTGTCGTCGTGGGGTTGAGGAGGGGGTAGAGCGAGCGCATCCGTCCAAGCGCCCGGCCCCTCAGCTCCCTGATGTGTGGACCCCAGATCAGGCGTCGGTCCAAAGTGACGCCGAGGTACTTTCCAGTGCGCGACCACGGGATGGGGCCTCCCATGATCCGCACTTGCGGCAGCGCGTCGGGTATGCGGCGGCGAGTAAACACCACCGCCTGGCTCTTCCCGGCGTTGAACTTGAGCCGCCATTTGGTGGCCCAGGCTCCAATCTCGGTGCAGGCGAGCTGCAGGCGGCGGCGCATCAGCTGCGCGCTCGTGCTGCGCGTGTACAGCGCGGTGTCATCGGCGTAGGGCGCCAGATGGACCCTCGGCATCGTCTTCGGGACGTCGGCGGTGAAGAGAGAGTACAGCAGGGGGCCAAGGACGGACCCCTGCGGCACTCCAGCACGTATGTGGCGCGCCGTGGACACGCCACCGTCTGCACGCACATGGAACGTGCGCCCTCGCAGGTAGGACTGGAGAAGGCGGACGTTCGACATGGGTACCCCCTGTACCAGCAGCTTATACAGGAGGCCGTCGTGCCACACGCTATCAAAGGCCCTGGAGACGTCGAGGAGTACCGCCCCAAGGTACTCTCGACGCTCCAGGGCCCCCATCGCCTGCTCCACCAGTCGCAGTAGTTGGTGCTGTGTTGAGTGCCCACTGCGAAAGCCAAACTGCTCGTCAGGAAGCAGGCCTTCTTCTCTGACGTGGCGCTGTAGCCGTTTGGCGAGTATCCTCTCGAAGGTCTTCGAGAGGGAGGGCAGCAGGCCTATTGGGCGATAGTTCTGCGCCAGCCTGGGGTCCTTGCCAGCCTTCGGAATGGCGACCACCTCAGCGTGTTTCCACGCATCGGGGTAGGCGCCTGTGCGGAGGATGGCGTTGAAGATCGTTGTGACAATACGCACTGCTTCCGGTGGCAGCTTCTTCAGCAGTGCGTTGTCGATCTTGTCGCAACCCCCCGCCTTCCTGGGCTGTAGGAAGTCGAGGTGGTTTTGCACTTCCTCTGCAGTTGTTGGTTCGATGACGTCGTCCGCCTCCTGATGGGTCAGGTACAGCGGAAGACGCTCTTGCACCTCCTGGATGGTCTCTTCGTCGACAACATCGTCCACGGTGGAGAAGTTCTTGGCGAAGGTGTCCGCGAGCACGCTGGCCTTCATGTCCGGCTCTGCGGCGACGTCACGGCCAACTTGAAGCGGCGGGATGCGCTGCCCCTTGCGCAGAAAGCTCCTGGTCATGGCGCAGGCGCTTCCGTCATCGATCCTGAGCGTGGCTATTTTGCCAGCCCAGTCCCGATTACGGTGGTGGCCGACGGCCGCCGAAATCTCCCGGCGCAAGCGGTTTAGCAGCCGCTTGGTGGCGGGGTTTCTCGTGATCTGCCACTCACGAAAAAACCCGGTTCTTCTGTCTGATCAACGCCAAGATGTCCGGCGGAAGCTGTTTGGAGTTGTCCTTCGGCTTCCGCGGTCCTCGCGGCGCTGCTGCATCTGCCGCCGCAAGTGTGTAGTAGGTGAATGCTGCTAGTGCTGCATCCACCCCCTCCTCGTCAGGATCAGGTGTGGCTGCGACCGTCTCCGCCAGGTGCTGCTGGAAGTGCGCCCAGTCGGTGTTGAGGCGGGCGCTGCGGTGCTCAGAAGGCGCCGTACCGTCTGTGTCCAGGTCGAAGATCACTGGCAGGTGATCGGAAGACAGGGCACAGCGAGTGCTCGCGATCGCGCTGTGTGCTGCCCCTTTCACAATCGCGATGTAGAGCACGTCGGGACGGCCGCGCGTCGGGTAGTGCGTCGGGTCGAAGGGACCCAGCACCACGGCGTCATGGTCGTTAACGACCCGGAGAAGCCGTCTGCCGCTGTTGGTGGTGACCCTGGAGTTCCACTCCGGGTGTTTTGCATTGAGATCGCCGCCGATGAACAGGTTCCCGCGCATCGACAGCAGCGTCTCAATGTCCCCGGAGTTGAGGTGTCCTGACGGCTTCCGGTAGGCCGCCACGAATGTTACGTGGCCCACGGAGGTGTTGACCACGACGCCGGTCGTCTCCAGGGTTGGCGTCACCGGGAGCTGCACCTGGTGGTGGCGCAACGACGTCTTCACGTACACCGCCGTTCCGCCACCGTGGGTGACCCGGTCGGTGCGGTAGCAGCGGAAGTTTGCCGCCCGCACGTCCACGCCCGGCTTCAGCCAAGTTTCTGTGACGAGACAGACGTCCACGTGTTCGTCTCGCAGAAACTGGCGGAATTCTCCCGCTTGGGAGCGTATGCTGTTCGCGTTCCACAGGCAAACGGTTAGACCCTGGATGTGTCTATCCATGATTGGGTGTGGGAACAGCTGGTGTGGTGGTGGCCTGGGCGGCCGACTGCACTGCAGACGCGATCATCTGCGGGAGTTGTTGCAGGAGCAGCTTGAAGTCCTCCCTCAAGGCCCTGACATCGTCCGCGACGCTCGCTGCGGATGTAAATTCAGTGCGGGGAGAGGATGCTGGCTCCTGCGCTCAAACAGCTGCTGGCTCGCGGGGAGGGCGCTCCCTCCGTCGGCGCGGACGGCGGCCGACCCTGGCTGGCGTTGGGTGCTCTCTCGGCGGTCCGCGCCCGCGCACGGCTACCGCCGCTGGCGCAGGCTCAGACTGGTGCTCTCTCGGCGGTCCGCGCCCGCGCACGGCTACCGCCGCTGGCGCAGGCTCAGACTGGCCTTCCGCAGATGATTGCGTCTGCAGTGCAGTCGGCCGCCCAGGCCACCACCACACCAGCTGTTCCCACACCCAAACATGGATAGACACATCCAGGGTCTAACCGTTTGCGTGTGGAACGCAAACAGCATACGCTCCCAAGCGGGAGAATTCCGCCAGTTTCTGCGAGACGAACATGTGGACGTCTGTCTCGTCACAGAAACTTGGCTGAAGCCGGGCGTGGACGTGCGGGCGGCAAACTTCCGCTGCTACCGCACCGACCGGGTCACCCATGGCGGCGGAACGGCGGTGTACGTCAAGACGTCGTTGCGCCACCACCAGGTGCAGCTCCCGGTGACGCCAACCCTGGAGACGACCGGCGTCGTGGTCAACACCTCTGTGGGCCACGTAACATTCGTGGCGGCCTACCGGAAGCCGTCAGGACACCTCCACTCCGGGGACATTGAGACGCTGCTGTCGATGCGCGGGAACCTGTTCATCGGCGGCGATCTCAATGCAAAACACCCGGAGTGGAACTCCAGGGTCACCACCATCAGCGGCAGACGGCTTCTGCGGGTCGTTAACAACCATGACGCCGTGGTGCTGGGTCCCTTCGACCCGACGCACTACCCGACGCGCGGCCGTCCCGACGTGCTCGACATCGCGATTGTGAAAGGGGCAGCACACAACGCGATCGCGAGCACTCGCTGTGCCCTGTCGTCCGATCACCTGCCAGTGATCTTCGACCTGGACACAGACGGTACGGCGCCTCCTGAGCACCGCCGCGCCCGCCTCAACACCGACTGGGCGCACTTCCAGCAGCACCTGGCGGAGACGGTCGCAGCCACACCGGATCCTGATGAGGAGGGGGTGGATGCAGCACTAGCAGCATTCACCCACTACACACTTGCGGCGGCAGATGCAGCAGCGCCGCGAGGACCGCGGAAGCCGAAGGACAACTCCAAACAGCTTCCGCCGGACATCTTGGAGCTGATCCGACAGAAGAACCGGGTTTTTCGTGAGTGGCAGATCACGAGAAACCCCGCCACCAAGCGGCTGCTAAACCGCTTGCGCCGGGAGATTTCGGCGGCCGTCGGCCACCACCGTAATCGGGACTGGGCTGGCAAAATAGCCACGCTCAGGATCGATGACGGAAGTGCCTGGGCCATGACCAGGAGCTTCCTGCGCAAGGGGCAGCGCATCCCGCCGCTTCAAGTTGGCCGTGACGTCGCCGCAGAGCCGGACATGAAGGCCAGCGTACTCGCAGACACCTTCGCCGAGAACTTCTCCACCGTGGACGATGTTGTCGACGAAGAGACCATCCGGGAGGTGCAAGAGCGTCTTCCGCTATACCTGACCCATCAGGAGGCGGACGACGTCATCGAGCCAACCACCGCAGAGGAAGTGCAACACCACCTAGACTTCCTACAGCCCAGGAAGGCGGGGGGTTGCGACAAGATCGACAACGCACTGCTGAAGAAGCTGCCGCCGGAAGCAGTGCGTATTGTCACATCGATCTTTAACGCCATCCTCCGCACAGGCGCCTACCCCGATGCGTGGAAACACGCTGAGGTGGTCGCCATTCCGAAGGCTGGCAAGGACCCTAGGCTGGCGCAGAACTACCGACCAATAAGCCTGCTGCCCTCCCTCTCGAAGACCTTCGAGAGGATACTCGCCAAACGGCTACAGCGCCACGTCAGAGAAGAAGGCCTGCTTCCTGACGAGCAGTTTGGCTTTCGAAGTGGGCACTCAACACAGCACCAACTGCTGCGACTGGTGGAGCAGGCGATGGGGGCCCTGGAGCGTCGCGAGTACCTTGGGGCGGTACTCCTCGACGTCTCCAAGGCCTTTGACAGCGTGTGGCACGACGGCCTCCTGTATAAGCTGCTGGTACAGGGGGTACCCGTGTCGTACGTCCGCCTCCTCCAGTCCTACCTGCGAGGGCGCACTTTCCATGTGCGTGCAGACGGTGGCGTGTCCACGGCGCGCCACATACGTGCTGGAGTGCCGCAGGGGTCCGTCCTTGGCCCCCTGCTGTACTCTCTCTTCACCGCTGACGTCCCGAAGACGACGCCGAGGGTCCATCTGGCGCTCTACGCCGATGACACCGCGCTGTACACGCGCAGCATGAGCGCGCAGCTGATGCGCCGCCGCCTGCAGCTCGCCTGCACCGAGATTGGAGCCTGGGCCACCAAATGGCGGCTCAAGTTCAACGCCGGGAAGAGCCAGGCGGTGGTGTTTACTCGCCGCCGGATACCCGACGCGCTGCCGCAAGTGCGGATCATGGGAGGCCCCATCCCGTGGTCGCGTACTGGGAAGTACCTCGGCGTCACCATGGACCGACGCCTGACCTGGGGTCCACACATCAGGGAGCTGAGGGGCCGGGCGCTTGGACGGATGCGCTCGCTGTACCCCCTCCTCAACCCCACGACGACACTGCCCCCCCACTGCGGCCTCACGCTCTACCTAGCACTAATCAGGCCAGTGCTAGAGTACGCGGCCGTGGTGTGGGGAAACGCCGCCGACACTCACGTCCAGACGCTGCAACGGGTGCAGAACAAAGCCCTTCGGCTGGCGCTCCACCTGCCGAGGGACTACGACACCCGTATGCTGCACGACATCGCGCGAGTTCCGATGCTGAAGCGCCGCTTCCGCGCGCTCGCACGGAACTTCTACGAGTCGGCGAGGACGGCCAGGAACCCGCTGGTCAGTGGATTGGGAAACCAACTCCACTGGCGTCCAGCGACCAGATGGCCGGACCGGTTGCTGGAATAATTCCAGCACCCAGTGAGGACGACCAGCATTGTGAAAAGAGAGGACCTACATAAATTGAGGACCACATCGATCAGAAGAATTCAACACGCAGGAACAGCAGTTAACCTGCTTAACCTGCTATAAACCGTGCAGGAAATTGCACGCGAGTCACACGGTAGGCTCAGACTGGCATTCCGAGTCGTGATGTCGTACAGACCGGCCCGCAGTGAGGAAGCGGAGGGTGTGGCGGATCGCCGTTCGGCAGAGCCTGCTCTGTCGGCGGCCTCATCCGGCCCCCCAACGGCAACAACCCAGCAGACGCCCCAGGACGTCGAAATGGATTGCAGCACGGACCAGGGCGGTCGTTATGCGACCCCAGCTTCGGCTGAGGCAGCGAGTGGCGCGGCGGTCGGCCGCACGGCGGGGCTTGCCCCGACGGCTGTCACAAACCGCCGCCCACCTACGACCGACCGGTCCAGACGGACGGGCGTAACCCAGAGAGGCAGGCGCGCACTTTCGGCGGATGGGGGCATGCCCCTGCACGCCTTTGCCCGCGCACTCGATGTTGGTGGCATGCAGGCCGTACCCTCGGCCTCATGCGCGCCAGAGCCGACGGCCTTGACACCTGAGGCTACCAGTTCGGCGGAGACAGCGCCTTCTGGGGACCCAGCCCATACGCCAGAAGCGGAAAGGCAGCTCGCCTTCCTGATGGGCCTCATCCCAGGCGCCAAAATATCTCCAGATACCATGAAAGTTGCGCAGCACTCGCGTAAGCGGCCAGCTGACGCGAGCAAGGAAACAGGCAGCAAGAGGACCGCCACTAGCACGTCTAGTAGCGCGCACACGCTCCGCACCCAGCGGAAGGCGTCGCAGAAGGGACCCAGGACCCTTCCCCCGACCGTGGACGACGAGGGGTTCATGCAGCCCTCCCGCAAGCACACTGCCAGGGCTATGGTGCTTGCGCAACAGTCGGCGGTGCCCACCGGCAACCAGTTCGCTGGCCTCTCCAATGATGCCAGCGAGCCGATGGACAGCCAGCAGCAGCAACAGCAGAAGTCGCCCCCACCACCTCCTGTGGTCATCAAGTGGACTGGCGACTTCCGAGAATTCAGGGAGAAAGTGAAAGCTGTCGTGAAAGGGAATGTGACGTTCAGAGTCGCTGGGCGTGACCTGAACCGAGTCATAACGAAGACGGCAGAAGACTACCGCGGGGTCATGGACCTCGCAGAGAGAGAAGGGCTACACAGCTTCACCTACTCCTCGGAGCCGGTGAAGAGGCTGAAAGTCGTGTTCCGCAAGCTCCCGTTCAGTATGGACCCTGGGTACTTGCAGGAGCTGCTCGAGGACCTGGGCTTCCAGATAAGCGCCACGGCGCGTATGAAATCACCCAGGGACTTCTCCGACATGCCGCTATTTATGGCGGTTCTCGACGACACCGTCGAGAACCGCAAAATATTCCAACTGACCCACATGGCTGATGTCGGCGTCACCGTGGAGAAGTTGCGCAGAAGACGTGGCTCAGCGCAGTGCTTCAATTGCCAAGGCCTGGACCATGTGGCGAAGTACTGCAAGATGCCTCCCCGCTGCGTCAAATGTGCGGGGGAGCATCCCAGTCGGGAGTGTAAAATCCCGCGGACCGACGCGCCCACATGCTGCCATTGCGGCGAAAAGCATGTGGCGTGTTACCGCGGCTGCACTGCCTTCCGGCGTGCCGCATCAAGAAGAGGCCAGCCGGCGCGTTCCGCGCGGGTGCAAACAGGGAGGAGTTACGCATCCGCTACCACCGACATGGCACCCGCCAAATCGGTAGAGCAGCGCCCTGTCGCCCCCGCAGACGTCCAGGAGCGTGGCAGTCAACCGGAGTCTGCGCCAGCGGCGGTAGCCGTGCGCGGGCGCGGACCGCCGAGAGAGCAGCCTGCGCCAGCGGCGGTAGCCGTGCGCGGGCGCGGACCGCCGAGAGAGCACCCAACGCCAGCCAGGGTCGGCCGCCGGCGCGGACGGCGGAGGGAGCGCCCTCCCCGCGAGCCAGCAGCTTTTCGAGCGCAGGAGCCAGCATCCTCTCCCCGCACTGACTTTGCATCCGCTGTGAGCGTCGCGGACGAAGTCAGGGCCTTGAGGGAGGACTTCAAGCTGCTCCTGCAACAACTCCCGCAGATGATCGCGTCTGTAGTGCAGTCGGCCGCCCAGGCCACCACCACACCAGCTGTTCCCACACCCAATCATGGATAGACACATCCAGGGTCTAACCGTTTGCCTGTGGAACGCGAACAGCATACGCTCCCAAGCGGGAGAATTCCGCCAGTTTCTGCGAGACGAACACGTGGACGTCTGTCTCGTCACAGAAACTTGGCTGAAGCCGGGCGTGGACGTGCGGGCGGCAAACTTCCGCTGCTACCGCACCGACCGGGTCACCCACGGCGGCGGAACGGCGGTGTACGTGAAGACGTCGTTGCGCCACCACCAGGTGCTGCTCCCGGTGACGCCAACCCTGGAGACGACCGGCGTCGTGGTCAACACCTCCGTGGGCCACGTAACATTCGTGGCGGCCTACCGGAAGCCGTCAGGACACCTCAACTCCGGGGACATTGAGACGCTGCTGTCGATGCGCGGGAACCTGTTCATCGGCGGCGATCTCAATGCAAAACACCCGGAGTGGAACTCCAGGGTCACCACCAACAGCGGCAGACGGCTTCTCCGGGTCGTTAACGACCATGACGCCGTGGTGCTAGGTCCCTTCGACCCGACGCACTACCCGACGCGCGGCCGTCCCGACGTGCTCTACATCGCGATTGTGAAAGGGGCAGCACACAACGCGATCGCGAGCACTCGCTGTGCCCTGTCGTCCGATCACCTGCCAGTGATCTTCGACCTGGACACAGACGGTACGGCGCCTCCTGAGCACCGCAGCGCCCGCCTCAACACCGACTGGGCGCACTTCCAGCAGCACCTGGCGGAGACGGTCGCAGCCACACCTGATCCTGACGAGGAGGGGGTGGATGCAGCACTAGCAACATTCACCCACTACACACTTGCGGCGGCAGATGCAGCAGCGCCGCGAGGACCGCGGAAGCCGAAGGACAACTCCAAACAGCTTCCGCCGGACATCTTGGCGTTGATCAAACAGAAGAACCGGGTTTTTTCGTGAGTGGCAGATCACGAGAAACCCCGCCACCAAGCGGCTGCTAAACCGCTTGCGCCGGGAGATTTCGGCGGCCGTCGACCACCACCGTAATCGGGACTGGGCTGGCAAAATAGCCACGCTTAGGATCGATGACGGAAGCGCCTGGGCCATGACCAGGAGCTTTCTGCGCAAGGGGCAGCGCATCCCGCCGCTTCAAGTTGGCCGTGACGTCGCTGCAGAGCCGGACATGAAGGCCAGCGTGCTCGCGGACACCTTCGCCAAGAACTTCTCCACCGTGGACGATGTTGTCGACGAAGAGACCATCCAGGAGGTGCAAGAGCGTCTTCCGCTGTACCTGACCCATCAGGAGGCGGACGACGTCATCGAGCCAACCACCGCAGAGGAAGTGCAACACCACCTCGACTTCCTACAGCCCAGGAAGGCGGGGGGTTGCGACAAGATCGACAACGCACTGCTGAAGAAGCTGCCACCGGAAGCAGTGCGTATTGTCACAACGATCTTTAACGCCATCCTCCGCACAGGCGCCTACCCCGATGCGTGGAAACATGCTGAGGTGGTCGCCATTCCGAAGGCTGGCAAGGACCCCAGGCTGGCGCAGAACTATCGCCCAATAAGCCCACTGCCCTCCCTCTCGAAGACCTTCGAGAGGATACTCGCCAAACGGCTACAGCGCCACGTCAGAGAAGAAGGCCTGCTTCCTGACGAGCAGTTTGGCTTTCGCAGTGGGCACTCAACACAGCACCAACTACTGCGACTGGTGGAGCAGGCGATGGGGGCCCTGGAGCGTCGAGAGTACCTTGGGGCGGTACTCCTTGGCGTCTCCAAGGCCTTTGATAGCGTGTGGCACGACGGCCTCCTGTATAAGCTGCTGGTACAGGGGGTACCCGTGTCGCACGTCCGCCTTCTCCAGTCTTACCTGCGAGGGCGCACGTTCCATGTGCGTGCAGACGGCGGCGTGTCCACGGCGCGCCACATACGTGCTGGAGTGCCGCAGGGGTCCGTCTTTGGCCCCCTGCTGTACTCTCTCTTCACCGCTGACGTCCCGAAGACGACGCCGAGGGTCCATCTGGCGCTCTACGCCGATGATACCGCGCTGTACACGCGCAGCATGAGCGCGCAGCTGATGCGCCGCCGCCTGCAGCTCGCCTGCACCGAGATTGGAGCCTGGGCCACCAAATGGCGGCTCAAGTTCAACGCCGGGAAGAGCCAGGCGGTGGTGTTTACTCGCCGCCGCATACCCGACGCGCTGCCGCAAGTGCGGATCATGGGAGGCCCCATCCCGTGGTCGCGCACTGGGAAGTACCTCGGCGTCACTTTGGACCGACGCCTGACCTGGGGTCCACACATCAGGGAGCTGAGGGGCCGGGCGCTTGGACGTATGCGCTCGATCTACCCCCTCCTCAACCCCACGACGACACTGCCCCCCCCCCCTCCGGCCTCACGCTCTACCTAGCACTAATCAGGCCAGTGCTAGAGTACGCGGCCGTGGTGTGGGGAAATGCCGCCGACACACACGTCCAGACGCTGCAACGGGTGCAGAACAAAGCCCTTCGGCTGGCGCTCCACCTGCCAAGGGACTACCACACCCGTATGCTTCACGACATCGCGGGAGTTCCGATGCTGAAGCGCCGCTTCCGCGCGCTCGCACGGAACTTCTATGAGTCGGCGAGGACGTCCAGGAACCCGCTGGTCAGTGGATTGGGAAACCAACTCCACTGGCGTCCAGCGACCAGATGGCCGGACCGGTTGCTGGAATAACTCCAGCACCCAGTGAGGACGACCAACATTGTGAACAAGAGATGACCTAAAATAAAGTGAGGACCACATCGATCTGAAGAATACAACACGCAGGAACAGCAGTTGACCTGCTTAACCTGCTACCAATCGTGCAGGGAATTGCACGTGAGTCACACGGTAGGCTCAGACTGGTGCTCTCTCGGCGGTCCGCGCCCGCGCACGGCTACCGCCGCTGGCGCAGGCTCCGGTTGACTGCCACGCCCCTGGACGTCAGCGGGGGCGGCAGGGCGCTGCTCAACCGATTTGGCGGGTGCCTTGTCGGTGGCAGCGGATGCGTAACTCCTTCCGGTTTGCACCCGCGCGGAACGCGCCGGCTGTCCTCTTCTTGATGCAGCGCGCCGGAAGGCAGTGCAGCCGCGGTAACACCTCACATGCTTTTCGCCGCAATGGCAGCATGTGGGCGCATCGGTCCGCGGGATTTGGCACTCCCGACTGGGATCTCCCCCGCGCATTTGACGCAGCGGGGAGGCATCTTGCAGTACTTCGCCACATGGTCCAGGCCTTGGCAATTGAAGCACTGCGCTGGGCCGCGTCTTCTGCGCAGCTTCTCCACGGTGACGCCGACATCAGCCACGTGGGTCAACTGGAATATTTTGCGGTTCTCGACGGTGTCGTCGAGAACCGCCGTAAATAGCGGCATGTCAGAGAAGTCCCTGGGTGACTTCACACGCGCCGTGGCGCTTATCTGGAAGCCCAGGTCCTCGAGCAGCTCCCGCAAGTATCCAGGGTCCATACTGAACGGGAGCTTGCGGAACACGCCTTCGTTCCTCGCCGCTGCAGCTCTTCAAGGAGGTATCTTCGTTACCTCGGTGGTGTAGAAGTATTTGCATTTCTGCATCACCTTCTGCCTAGAATTGTGTGTGGATTGATATGTTCAAGGGAGTTTTGGATGCACAGGATTTCTTGCTGCGTGAGAGGAATATGGTTGCTGTTGGAAGGTGGATTGAGTATCTTAGGATTGACTTTTGCCGTTTTTTTAAATATATATATATATATATATATATATATATATATATATACATATTTTTTTTTTAATTGAAAAGTGTGAGTAGTGAGAGAATAGACAGACAGAGCGGATAGTCGGAGATTTTGATGATGATGGGTGTGGTTTGGAGATTTAATGATAGTGATTCTTAATTCTAGGATGATGATGTTAAGTGGGTGTCCATACGACAGTTTGCTGCTGTGACAGGCTTGTGGACATTTGATAGCCTGGTTGAGTAGTTATGGGTGAACTTACTATGGGATTCGGTATCATAGTTTTGTACGCTATGTGGGGTCGTGGAGGTGAGTTTTGAATATGGTTGTTATGAGTGTTGTGCCCTGGACAATTTTGCACAATGAGGGACGTGCGGGCTGGTCGAGCATCCGATATGATGGTTTAGGCATTGCTTATGGTTATTTCTTGGTGGTGGGCTTGTTGCCTCTTGCTAGGTGTTTTGGAGGGGGTGGCTTATATGCTAGGGGCGGGAGGGGGTGACTGGGTATTGAAATTTACTGTATTTACATTTATAGGGGAGTTCACTATTGCTAAGGGGGGGCTGTGTTTATAGTGATGGGGGTCTCGCATTCATTCATCTGTGTTTGATCTCATTCACTCACTCTCACTCACACAGTAGGTCTGGCCATCTGGTTGTCGCCAGTCGGTGGACTCTTTGTCTTAGTTCTTGTATGAGTGGGTTTGATGACTCCCTGGTTCGCTGGTAGAAGACGGTTGCAGACTGTCTTATTCTTGTCGTTAGGAGTGGGACGTCCGCCATCTGGTGTACATCGGCCGACGGGAATCTGCGCTGGAGGTGCAGCGCCCTCTTTAATGCGCAGCTTTGCACCGTTTGGAGCCTCTTCAGGTGTGTGGGTGCTGCGTTTCCCCACACTACTGCGGCATATTCGAGGACCGACCGCACTAGTGTGAGGTATAAGATGACTGCTAGTCGTGGTGGCAGTGTCGATGTTGGATTGATAAGAGGATATAGTTCCTTTAGCCTGGCGTAGCCTCTTTGTCTTATGTCCTCGATGTGTGGTCTCCATGTTAGGTACATGTCCAGTGTTACGCCAAGATATTTGGCTGTTGTTGTCCAAGGTACTGGGGTTCCTCTTATTTGTATCATCCGTTAGTTTCTCGGTACTGGTCTCTGGCATATGGGTATGGCTTGTGTTTTTGTTGCATTAAACGACAGGCGCCATTTTGTTGCCCAGCTTACCAGTTCGTCGCAGGCTCTTTGCAGTCTTTGTTGTAGGTGGTTTGGGTTTGTACTGCGAGAGTACAAGGCCGTGTCGTCGGCGTATAGAGCGAGGTGTACCCTGTCGATTGTTGGCGTGTCCGCTGTATACATTGTATACAGTAGTGGGCCAAGCACGCTCCCTTGTGGCACGCCTGAGTTTATTCGTCTGATGGTTGATGTTCCCTCTTGTGCTCGCACGTGAAAGGTTCTGCCTTCTAGGTAGCTCTTGAGTAGTTTCACGTGTGACACGGGTACCCCCTGCACTAGTAGTTTGTACAGGAGGCCCTCGTGCCACACTGAATCGAATGCGCGCGATATATCTAGGAGTATCGTGGCGAAGTATTCTCTGCGCTCTCTGGCGTCCAGTGCTTCTTCTACCAGTCTCAGCAGCTGGTGTGTTGTCGAGTGCCCACTTCGGAATCCGAATTGGGCGTCCGGTAATGTACGTTCGTCTTCAACATGTTGCTGTAGTTTCTTGGAGTATATTCTTTCGAATATCTTCGAAATCGCTGGCAGCAGACTTATTGGTCTATAACTGGCTGGAAGTTTGTGGTCTTTACCCGGTTTGGGTATGGCTACAATTTCCGCGTGCTTCCATGCTGATGGGTAGTGGCCAGTGTTGATAATGTTGTTGAAGGATGCCGTTAGCAGTGGTATTGCTGTGGGTGGCTTCTGTTGTATCAGTAGGTTGGTGAGGAGGTCTGGTCCTCCTGCTTTCCGGACGTTTAGACTTCGTATTTGTGCCGCCACTTCTTCTTCTCTTATCGGTTCGATGGTGTCATCCTCTGCCTGATGTGCCAGGTAGGCTGGCACTCTGGTGGCCACCAGCGCTAGGTGTTCCTGGTCGACTGGATGGTTTATTGGCTGGAAGTTCTCAGCGAATACATCTGCTAAGGCGTTTGCTTTGTCGTCTGGGCTGCACACTATGTTGTTGCCTATTGTCAGCGGAGGTATTCTTTGAGTCTTGTTGAGTAGGTAGTTTTTCATCTTCCAGGCGGATTGGTCCTGTAGGTTGAGTGTGGCTACTTTCTGTGCCCATTCTCTGTTTCTATGTACTTGTACTGCGGCTTTTATCTCGCGTTGTAGTCGGTTGATCTCTCTCTTGGTGGCAGGGAGTCTTGTTACGTGCCACTCTCTGATTAGCCTGTTTTTCTGCGTGATTAGGTCCAGCACTTCCCTGGGTAGCTGCCTGTGGTTGTCCCTATGCCCTTGTCTACGTGCTGGGGTAGCTGCTTCCGCTGCCTCTATGACTTGTGTTGTTATGTGCAGGAGGGTAGCTTCTGTTCCTGCTTCCGTAGGGTCAGGGATCGTGGTGAGTGTTTCCTCCAGCGTTTCTTTGTAGGTTCGCCAGTTTATCCCCTTGATGTTGATCCCTCGTTGTTGTTTCTCTGTTCCTTGGAGGTCTACACTGTGCGTACAGGCATGTGGTCTGAAGACATGGCGCGGATGGATGTTGCCGCCATGTCTGCTTGCATGCCTTTCGTGATGGCGAAGTCTATGGTGTCTGGCCTTCCTCCGTTCCTCGGGTAAATGGTCGGTTCGAAGGGGGCAGTGGTCATTGCATCGTTCCTTGTTACTGCTCTCAGTAGTCTTCTCCCACTGACGTTGGTGTACCGGCTGTTCCAGTGTGTGTGTTTAGCGTTGAAGTCGCCAGCGAGGAAGATTTTCCCTGGTAGCGCCAGTATCGTGTCGAAGTCTTGGGGCTCGAGGGGTCGACCCGGTTTTCTGTATAGTGAGATGACATTGACTGTACCAACTGCTGTCTTGATTGCCACTCCCGTGGCCTCGGTGGTCGTCAGTACTGGTAGGTTGATGACATGGTGTTGCAGTGAGGTGCGAACGTAGATCGCGGTTCCTCCCCCTGCTGTGGGCCTGTCGTACCTGTAGCAGTTGAAGTTTGCCGCTTTGACATTTACTCCTGGCTTGAGATCTGTTTCTTGCAGCAGGCACACGTCGACCCTCTCGTTGTGCAGGAATTCTCGGAACTCTCCTTGCTCGTTCACGAGTTTCCGTTCTGCGTTCCAGGTTACTATTGTCAGTTCCTGTTGGTGTGCAGCCATGTTAATGCTGGTGGGTTACGTTCGACATAGCCCCGATGGCCGCCAGGACGGCGGTGTTTATTTGCTGGGGTATGTTTTTCAGCATGGTTTCCATGGCTGAGGCGACGGCGGCTGCGACTGCTTCCTTTAACATACTCATTGTGACTGGTTGGTCGTCCTCTGGCAGTGTTCTCGGAGCAGTCGTTGGTCGTGATGGCTGTGCTGCTGGTACTGGGGGGGCTGGTCGGTGTGGTCTGTTGATCCTCCCAGCTGCTTTCGACGTTGCTGCGGCGTAGGTGGTGCCGGTTCGTCGGTCTGACGGAGGGCGTCTTTGTCTGGCGATGTGTGCTTTTACAACTTCACATCCCATGTAGTTGGCTGGGTGTTGCTGTGAGCAGCGCGCACAGGTTGGTGGTGTGTTCGCATCTTTCTTGCATTCTTCAGCAGGGTGATTACCTGCGCACTTGGCGCATTTTGTCTGCATGGTGCAGTGCCTGGCAATATGGTCCAGGCCCTGACATCTGTAGCACCTCCTCGGTTCTTTCTTCCTTCTTGGTTTTTCCATTGTCACATCTACATTTCCTAGAGACGTCAGGCTTCTAAGTCTCCTGTTCTCTGGCGTGTCGGTTGCCACTATCTCTAGTAGTGGTGTGTCCTTTTTTGTTTTTGGTGACTTTACCCTTGTAATAGTGCGCGGGATGATCTGTAATTTTTCCAGTTCCGCTTTGACTTTGGCGATTGAGGTCTTGAAGGGGAGACCTCTCATGACTAGGTTGATTGGGTTATCCTTCACCGTGGAGTATGTGTAGTATCCCCAGTTTCTCTTTTCAAATTCTTTGGTGGCTTTCTCGTAGTCCTCTAATGTTTTGGTGTGCAGCCGGTACGTGTCTTTCCCCGCCGTCTTGAATTGAAATGGCGCGGTGGCGACTGTGCTGATGGCTTCCTGGAGCATATCGTACATTTCTTCGCAATGTACAATGATCGGTGGTGGTTTCGCCGTTTGCCTGGTGGGCGGTGGCGGAGGTGGCTGTGCCACTCCGTCAGATGTCTGCAGCACCTGGAACGTGTTGTTTGTAGGTGTTGCTGGTGCTGCTGCGGTTCTTAGTTGTCTGGCTGGAACGGTGTGGGTGGCTCTTGTGAAGCCTTCCTCATCTGTGATGCCCTTTGTCCGCTTCCTTCCTACTCCCGGGAGTAGGGGCGGTTGGCGAGTCCTCCTTCTTCCTTTTTCTCGATTCCTCCTCGACATTCATTTCCTGGACGGCTATCGCTATAGTTTTATAGGTATCCAAATGAAACTTTTCACATCCTTATGGTGATAGCGGATCTCCATTCTACTTAAATATAAACATCCTAGCCTTATTTATTAGCCTACTTAATCTATCTTGCTTCCTTAAGTTTTAAGACGAAAACCAGAAAATCATGAATTTCTGGTAAAATTTTAATTTGTGAAACCCAAAGTACTGTTTTTATTAAATTATTATGAAAGATGAATCTACATATACAAAATATAACGCTCTAGCTTTCTGTTGCGCCAATGATTTTTGCAGAAAAACGTCCAAATTTCGAAAATGGCTAAAGTTATCGAACTGATATTCAACACACATTAATTTAGTATTACTCCTGACATGCTAGAAATGTTTTAGGTTATTTGCTTGATTTTTAAAGTATTGCGCAACATTTATGACGTCAGAGCTAGTTACAGCGGACTGGCTGGCACACAATGGAAAGACTTATGTGAATTTACTACGGCATGAGTAGGCTGCTTCCCTACATCACCCTCTACTTAAATTTTTTTTTGTTTTATAAATGTTAATGAATGACAAAAAAATTTAATTACAAAAAGGGAAGCAAGAGTACAGCTTAACTTCCTATGAAAATTTAAAATTGAAATGTAAACATATAGAAACATTAAAAGAAAACTGATTACCTACATTAATTATTTAAATTGCGGGCATGTTCACTGCCTCTTAAGCAACATTATTACTCAAAATTTTTAAGCAAAGTCCATGAAACACTTTGTCATACATATTGCCTTAGACAAACAAACACATAAAATATGTAAAATTATGAAAATCTTAAATCCATTAAATACATGTTTACATACACAAATTCAGAGAAAATATAACATGATACATAAACAGATGATTATCTCTTAGCAGTCTTTTCTAAACCCGAATGAAATTTTCACAAATCATTTTTACACACGTGGTTGTAGCCGCTTTGGCTGGCGTCCTACACTTCCATTCACAAGGGTAGAGGAGGGGAAGTTGCTATGGTGTGCGTCCTTCACGTTCACTCTAAATTACATGGGGAAAGGGGAGGGGTCACTGTGAGTGGTGTCCAAGTCACTCCACGCTTTCACGTAGCTACCAGGCTGCCATCATCTGGTTTGTCCTGTAGAACAAACAAAAAGAGTGCCTCAGACTCTGTTCACTTAATATCTAAGGGTGGGTCACAATGAAATGGGGATATATACATTTTATCCTTCAATATGTTGCTGGAACAAAGTTAACAGAACATTTTCAATTTTACTCTTACGGTTACTTAACTGTCATAAAATCGGTAAACAAATGGCTCAAAACGCCGTTAGTCACGTACTAGAGAAAATTAATGCTCAAGGCATACAATCATGAATCCTATTTAACATCAATTTATTATTTCTGGGCCGGAACACTGAACCAATGCTCGGTACATTCCTAACAAATCTGTATTTTACTCACTTAGCTGACTCATCTTCGATTACCTTATTCTTACAGATAGTATGAGTATATTTGATTAGTAGTTTTCTCAGCTTCTTTGTACATATGAGTAACTTTTGGTAATAGTACAGTTCTGAGTGTTCAAAACACACTATGTTTAGTTGACTACAAAATCCACTTATTGGTTCTCTGCTGCTGTGTCAGTTCCACATCTGCAATTAGTTACTTACTTACTTTTAAGTGTATTTATGCTGAGCTAAAAATAATGTTTCACGTCTGTCATTACGTTATTCAATTATGTTGCTAGTGTATGTACTTATTTAACACTCACTCTATTAACATTTAAAGCACAGGATAGCACATTTATTTCATATCCATAGTGTATTGCAGCTGATCAGTTTGCTCACGTGGCAATCCATTTCCACTCGATCGGACGCTGAAACCACAGGTAGTCTCTCTCGACCTACCACTAAAGTGCATCAAGTAATTATGGACGAGCGAAATGCTAAATTCCTTAAACCTATAGGACACCATGAGCTTCTCTGTCTCATCTAAGATAAGGGTACCTATGGTCGCATCCACGCCTCCAACTCATAACCTCAATACGTGTAGGTGTGTCCTGTCACACACTATACCAAAATAATGGCCAGCTCCAACCTTTTAAATACTTCAGGGACGTGTCCTTCACGTCTCAACCACAAACACTGTTCAATTCTATTACACTGCCATTCCTTGCTACACAAGGTGAGTTTATTCTTACAATTTATCTGCATATTTTTCATAAAGGAACCTCTTTTACTATTTATTAGTTGGCTCTAATGCATACACTAGGTTTCACTACCACTTCAGATCCTGCTTGTACACGAATTTGTATATCTTTTTTAAACTACTGTTGGTGGACCATTTCAAATAAAACAACACTTTGTACCTACAATATTACCAGGGTTCTATACATACTTGTTACTCAAATACATTTGTATCTTAATTACGTCATACTTCTCTATTGTTTACGTTACTGTTAGGTTTGTCACATTAGGTATTTTTCTTCACTAATCGGTGGATAGAATGGTTCCAGAACTCATGGCTTGATAGCCATGACGGAAAATTTTAGTATTTGAGAGTAAGCGCCGAAATTTTTGTGGATAGGAAAGATGAAGAATGAGTGAGACCTGAAAAGGAAAGAAGATCTCACACAGCTGGGACTGCACAGCTCCCACACTGTGTAGAGTTTACAGAACAACCTCCTCCCTGCAGCATTCATTCACTACCTATGAATTTCTTTAGGTCGATCACGTTCCTGAGACCTAATAGCTTTTTACTTTTAGGGTACTCTAGCCTATATGCATTGGCATGTGGTTTTCCTATGATCCTCAAAGGTCCTTGGTATACGAACATCAATTTCTTTGTTTCTGCATTTACTTTCTTTGGTTTTTCCTTGGTTTTGACAAGGACTAACTGACCTATTTCAAAACTAGTAGGTACAGCTTTTGCGTCATGACGCTTCTTCCTTTCCAACGCTCTTTTTCTTATATTTGCCCTAGCCTTCAACTTCTTCTCGTCTGTGGATATTTGCGTTAGAATAGGGAATTCTACCATATCTGCAATCACATTGTGCGGTTCTTGGCCAAACATCAGTTCGCAAGGTGCAAAACCAGTTGTATCATGCTTTAAGTTGTTAATTACATTCTCAAAATACTTAATGTGCTCTGCCCAACTTGAGTGTTTCCGAGCACAATAAGTTCTGCAAAGCCTATTCAGTTCTCTCATAATACGTTCACTCATATTTCCTTGGGGGAAATACGCAGATATTTTCAGATGTTTCACTCCGGCCTTATCTAGACATTCCTTAAATCTATCAGAAGTAAATTGAGGCCCATTGTCTGACAGCAAATTCTCCGGAACGCCAATGTTCACGAAGAAATCTTTTTCCAACTTTTCAACCAATGTTTTTGCATTTGCTCTTTTAATTGGGTATAGCTTAACATATTTAGCTACTGGTACAATGTTACCACACGAAGCTCTAATTCCATCTGGAATTAAGAACAGAGTAACCAACAACTAGTTTTTGTAACATATTCAGTTACAACAAACAGAAATGCAGCAAAATAAAAGTAGTTGGATGTGAATGTGCTGATTTTTACCAAAATTAAGAAATGACAATAGTTAAGAGTGATGTATGAATGGCAGGAGGCACAAATACAAAAATAGTTACAGAATTATTACTGGTGCAAAATAATGTCCAGGGATTAAATGAAATTATACTAGTTGGTAGCAAAACAAACACAAACTGTTAAATTTGCAGTTTTGCTCGCCTTGCAGTATTTAATATTATTCAGTCATTTTCCACTGCAGTCTTAATAATTGTTTTGTAGAGTTTCATCCACTTATTCTGGAGGCCGATAAACGATATGGCGTTGTTAAAAATATTTAGTCGTTAGCATGTCACATCATTCCTTATTGGTCAACCAGCTTTTGTTAATTTCTTCTTCTGGCTAAAGATCTCCGTCATTATTTGAAATGATACAAACTTTGTATCGATTTCTTGTGACCCTCACTCAAATGATTCCGTTGCTTAACAGTTCAAAGAAGACCTGAGTTTTATCACAATTGTGTGGCCGGCCGGAGTGGACGAGCGGTTCTAGCACTACAGTCTGGAACCGCGCGACCGCTGCGATCGCAGGTTCGAATCCTGCCTCAGGCATGGATGTGTGTGATGTCCTTAGGTTAGTTAGGTTTAAGTAGTTCTAAGTCCTAGAGGACTGATGACCACAGATGTTAAGTCCCATAGTACTCAGAGCCATTTGAACCATTTCTTAAATTGCAACAATCATGTAGATAATGTGGTGGGGAATGGAAATCAGAGACTGTGTTATTGGCAGAGCACTTCGAAAAGGCCGCAGATCTACTAAAAAGACAACAAAACTATGCCTATTTGTGCTCTGCTAGAGTACTGCTGCACTGCGTGTGATCCGTACCAGACAGAATTGACAGAGGACATCGAAGAAGTTCTCAGAAGGAGATCTCGTTTTGTATTATCGAGAAATAGGGGAGAGAGTGTCACGGATATGATAAGCGAGTTAGGATGGCAATCATTTAAAAAAAGGTGTTACCCATTGCGGCATGGTCTTTTAACGAAATTTCAATTACCAACTGTCTTCCTTGAACGTAAAAATATTTTATAGTCGCCAACCCACATAGGGAGAAATGATCATCATAATAAAATAAACCAGAGTTTGTATATAAAGATTTAAGTGTTCATTTTTTTCCGCACGCTGTTAATGGAAGGATAGAAAATAGTCTGTAGATGGTTCGAGAAACATACTGCCAGGCAAATAAGTGTGAACAGCAGAGAAGTCATGTATCTATAGGTGTAACTACTGGCGGTGTTTCGTCGCAACCGATAGCTCCTCTCAATATATTTTTTTGTGCGCAGCCTGCTTGAGGAGTTTGTGTTCCATCTCATTTTGGGCTACATCTGAAAGAGGCAGGCTACTTTGACTTTTATAACGTTCTAGTTCAACTGTGTAAATAGACTTTTTTACTTCCTTAATCTTTTGTCTTCTTTTCATTCTAAAGACCATTCATTTCAAGTCACTAACTTCTGCAGATCGTTCTCAACGATTTCTCGAATTTCGACGAGGACTGCTATCCTTACTGCGTTCTTGGCAGTGCACCCAATCAGGTCGATAGTGTTTTTGTAGTGTACCACACCAATCTCCAGCGCGGAACTCCCTCTATCTGGATTCCAAACAGAGGCCTCATCGTCCACACAGGGCATTTGCTTGTGCGCCGGTGCTGCATCTGTTGTTTGTTTGCTTCCGATTTGACATTTTTTCAGTGTAAATTGGTGGTGTTAAACTGTACTACTAGAATGTAACGTCTTTCAGAGGATCTTCGGACGCTTGCTACGCCACAGTTCATATTGTGCGGGTGATCGAAAGACAAGACGTGGACTATGAAGACGCTGATTTTGATGATTGTGGAGTTCTTTCTGTCATCGAGGAAGTCACCAGTATTACGAGGCATTCTGATAAAAGGGTAATTATGAGTCGACTTCATAAATGATGGCAGAAAGATACGGATGGAATACAACCAAAAGTGGAAGGTACGGTAACTTACAAGTAGTAAATACAAGGTCTTGCACGAAAGTGACAAATCGGAATAATCAGTCAGCGTCATTTAACTATGAAGTAGGCATAGTTGATTTAGAATTTGTTACCTGTGGTCTTCAAATTACGCACAACACCGATAAGGAGAAGTTCTTGATGACTCTTAGACTCATGCTTACTGAGATGACATTACCTTGCGTCGTATGTTTCAAGGGGTTCAACAACGGTAGGTAAATACAAACCGTATTTAAGTTATGTTTGCTATATAAAGAGCAAATATAACAACTGTACGACTTTCAAGTCCAACTGTGTCCTTGGAAACGGAATTGTCCGTGTTTATACGACTACAACTGATGTAATCGGAAATCACACAAATCAGGATAAAAAATTCTATGCCCTCAGATGTACCCAGAGGAGAAGGATGAAAAGTATTCTTTGAGACGTCGCCCCAAGGCAGTTGTATCTGGAATTAATTACCTATGCGATGAAAATTTTGCTTTGTGCAATAATATGGAATATGTACGGAAATTATGTGTTTTGCAGAAAGCCAGATTGGAAGCTTTTTGTGATCGTGATTTGGATGAGAACAATCATCTTAATATGGTAAAACGGTACCTCAGTCAAAATGCAGAAGATAAGTACATTCAGCGTGTATAAGTTCCGCTTCAGGTGTTCATGTTTTCCTCCGAATAGGTTACTTTGTTACCACCATATAAGGCTACTTCATTCTGCGAAATTCCTCGGACTCCTTTCTGACGAAATGTCAACTTTGGCAACTGTTATTGCAGATGTAATACTATGTTTGCTTTGTTTATCGTTGCCATTGTTCTGCTTTGTATTAACACCACTAGCACTGTAGCACTTTCATGAGCTACTTGCCTACTAAGCATTTGCACTACGCTCCGTAGCCTCATGCTGTGCACACCTATGAATGATACCTCCAGCCCCGTGACAGTCACGTGTGCAGAAATTGGATGTGCTAAAGCAGTTTCACATGAATGACCATTGGCTGCACTGTACAGATGCCCCCGAAAGCGAATCAGATCATCATATGCCAGCATCAGCATTGTACGAACATAGTAGATATTACTGATTTTTCAAAACCAAGGTAGAACAAAAAAGAGACGAAATATTTCTTGGAAATCATACCGCCCAGAATACTTTCCATCAGGAAGATTTTGTTACGCATACTTTAAGGAGACATGTGCCATTTGTGCCTTTGCGGTTTAGAACTGTCACAGATCTCCTGCCCAGTGGAGAAGACATCAAGAGGTGCAGCAGTGGAGAACAGGTTCGGACAGATGCAAATGAGACCACTTTTTAATGGGCAATTCTTAGAGATCATGGATACCCAAGTACAATCTGTTTTCTGGGACTTTAAAATCAGTAATTCACATTCACTGGAAGAAGTTGCAGTAGAGTCAAAAGGAAAGAGAAGACAGAAGCAATTTGAAAATAATGTTGGGCCAACTGCAGAGGAATTCTGGCAAAAAAAGAAGACAACGTTTTCTTATTTCAGATTTAATTTTGATGTCACAGCCGTTCAGTGTTCTGTGAATGGTTACAAAGAATTTGAATGCACGGAAAGCAATAATCTTCCAAACTGTGTAACAGTAGGGCCTATGTTTAAACGATGGCTTGCTCAAGTATCTAGCCCACTATGAAAAAAGATGTAAAGCGGATTTTATTGTTGCTATTTTCCGTGACATGGTTAAACCACAAAAAGAACAATTCTTGCTAAGTGAGAATTGTAAATCTCTTTTTGGTAACAATGGTCTGACAAACGTTATTGTAGATTATTGTGCAGAAACTATTTTTCATGGTCATGAGAAAGATTTCTACATTGGCTCTCAGACAGCCGGCAGCATCCGGACACGTAAAAATTGTGGGAATAATCTTACGTATCAGAAGAATCTCAATGATTTTGAAAGGATTTTCATTCCAGTACATGTAAATGGAAATCACTGGTGCCTGTTTGCTGTTTCATTGCTACAGCAAAATGGGAAAGGTGAAGATTGCCCGTCAATGTTCACAAACTTTTGTAGGTGTTAAATTACTTGTCTATATTCGATAAAATGACCTGCAGGAACTTGAAGGTGGTTGAGGTGGAACATTCAAGCCAAAAAGAAGCTTGGAGCTGTGGATTGTTTGTCATAACTCATTTGAATAACATTGCTGTAGGAAAGTCACATACCGAAGGGGTATAGCCTATCCATCTGATACGAGATAGTTTTGGCAACCAAAGCTGTTAGAGATATCTCTAAATGTACACAGTAGATGTATTTATTGTGGTTTAGAAGCAAATATTCACCAAGGCGTGTACTGCGGAAAATGCAGGCGACTGCTGCCTGACAAATTCTGTGATGGATTATGCAGTCTCAATAATGCAGAAAACTTTCAGTTCATTTGGAAGGTGTGCAACGCTGCTCCTCTTTCTGAGTGAAAAATGTGTTTCTCCATCTGTCTGCAAGCAGTGTGATTAAATGGCTACTGGTAAATTCACCAGTTATTGAAAACAGTACGGTAATGCACTGGGCTGCGTAGGCCTACCTATTGGGTGATGTGGAAACTGCATTAATTCTGTTACAGTTACTGTGTTTGGAACTACTATTTTCAACAGAGTAGATGCATTCTCAGTAATACCAGCCACATAAGTATTCCTACTATCCGTGTCATTAAGTTATGGGATGAAATCTGGTAAAGTATCGAGTACAGAGATCAATTATGTTGGAAAGATTTTGAATACTGCCATTGCTTACACTGATTTCTCATAACAAATTTGGGAAACTCATACTCGTCAACACCAAAGCACCGTATTGCTTGAGTTGTGGCCAGTGACGGATTTAGATTCGTTGGGGTCATGGAGCAGCAAAAATTATGGGACACCTCCCTCCCTCCCCCACAAAATATTGCAAGAATGCATGGTAACAGTATTTCGAAATACATGAAAATTTTATGTTGTAATAATATTTAATCTCCATTATAATTTAAATTTGATATCTGTATAATATTTTTTCTTCTCAGCATTTGTCCTACTTTAGATCAGGGTCCGCCTGTCTGCATGTCTTCCACTCAATGATGTCTTATGGAATAATTTTCTCCGGTGACCTGACACTGAGAAAGAAAGTACTGATTGCTCAAAAGCGAGCATTAAAATAATATGTGATGTCCAACCACGTACGTCAATGAACTAGGCATTTTAACTGTGCAGTCACAGTACATACAGTAGGCCTATACTCGCTAATGAAATTTGTTGTAAAGAATCCATCGCAATTTAAGATGAACGGTTAGGTCCATACCTACAACAGTAGCTAGAAAAATGGCCTTTATTACCCATTATTAAATCTGTATAATTTAAACCCTCTGATAGACACTAAAAGAGAGGCATTGTACACAGCAATGTGTTGATTGTTACTTTCCTAGAAGAGTCAACCAGCGTATTGCTTCCCCCTAGTCTACACATTGCTCACACAAGATCGTTATTCAAAATTTATAGAGATTAGAGCTCACATACAAACTATCAACAGGCTTTCTTTCTGTAAACCGTTAGCGGCTGAAACAGGAAAGGGAGGAAGTGGTCTACTGAGTACCCTGCGTCCCGCACTGTAAGATAGCTTCCGGTAAAAAGAGATAATATATGTTCCCGATTATTCTGCGACTGTTTCTCATGAGCACGTTTTAGTGAGACTGTAGCTGAGATCGAGATAGTAACTGTACATATGTTTCTAGTATGGAAAGGAAGGGTTATAAATAGATAATCAAATAGGGGTAATGCAGGAGTAGGTTTAATAATGAATAAAAAAATAGGAGTGCGGGTAAGCTACTACAAACAGCATAGTGAACGTATTATAGTGGCAATACTGACCTTACGACTTATCTTAGAAGAAAGATTAAGGAAAGGCAAACCTACGTTTGTAGCATTTGTAGACTTAGAGAAAGCTTTTGACAATGTTGACTGGAATACTCTCTTTCAAATTCTAAAGGTGGCAGGGGTAAAATACAGGGAGCGAAAGGCTATTTACAGTTTGTACAGAAACCAGATGGCAGTTATAAGAGTCAGGGGGTATGAAAGGGAAGCAGTTGTTGGGAAGGGAGTGAGACAGGGTTGTAGCCTCTCCATGATGTTATTCAATCTGTATATTGAGCAAGCAGTGAATGAAACAAAGAAAAATTCGGAGTAGGTATTAAAATCCAGGGAGAAGAAATAAAAACTTTGAGGTTCACCGATGACATTGTAATTCTGTCAGAGACAGCAAAGGACTTGGAAGAGCAGTTGAACAGAATGGACAGTGTCTTGAAAGGAGGATATAGGATGAACATCAACAAAAGCAAAACGAGGATAATGGAATGTAGTTGAATTAAGTCGGGTGATACTGAGGGAATTAGATTAGGAAATGAGACACTTAAAGTAGTAAAGCAGTTATGCTATTTGGGGAGCAAAATAACTGATGATGGTCGAAGTAGAGAGGATATAAAATGTAGACTGGCAATGGCAAGGAAAGCGTTTCTGAAGAAGTGAAACTTGTTATCATCGAGTATAGATTTAAGTGTCAGGAAGTCGTTTATGAAAGTATTTGTATGGAGTGGAAGTGAAACATGGACAATAAATAGTTTGGACAAGAAGAGAATAGAAGATTTCGAAATGTGGTGCTACAGAAGAATGTTGAAGATTAGGTGGGTAGATCACGTAACTGATGAGGAGGTATTGAATAGGATTGGGGAGAAGAGAAGTTTGTGGCACAGCTTGACCACAAGAAGGGATCGGTTGGTAGGACATGTCCTGGGGCATCAAGGGATCACAAATTTAGCATTGGAGGGCAGCGTGGAGGGTAAAAATCGTAGAGGGAGACCAAGAGATGAACACACTAAGCAGATTCAGAAGGATGTAGGTTGCAGAAGGTACTGGAAGATGAAGGAGCTTGCACGGGATAGATTAGCATGGAGAGCTGCATCAAACCAGTCTCAGGACTGAAGACCACAACAACAACAATGGAAAGGAAACCATGCTGGAGAGCAATCGCAAATGGGCTGAAAAGACACCAAAGGGCCTTACAGATGGTGAAAGAATATCCTTGAAAGATAATAGGAAAGCACATATAGCTACATTTTGCTTTTACATTATCGTTCAAAAGATATTAATTTTATTCTTCATGAAAACTGTAGTAATGGGTTGTAGGAGTTAAATAAGAAATATGAACCAAATGTGGTTTGTGTGTTTTAAGAGACCAAATAGCAAAGGTCATTAGACTCCTATTCATCCCCCACGGCAGAAGCAGTGTACACATTCTGTGTACATAGAGAGCAAATTTTGTCTGCAAGTGTGAGAAAGTGTTGTCAGTGTTTGCATAGGTCCCATCTGAGGCAAAACATCGGAACAGGCCCAGTATTTTGCTAGTGGGGTGTGGAAAACTGCCTAAAACTCACATCGAGGCTGGCCATCACATCGACCCCACACTGCTGAAACCTGGTATTCACCTAGTGGTGTGTGGAAAAGCTCCTGAAACCCACATCCAGACTATCTAGCCCACCAACCCCACATATTTTTCAATAACTCACTTTCATGGAAAATTAAAGAAATTTATGTCTTCTGATATACAGACATATCCTATATTGTTATTCAAATTTGTATATCCAATCCAGTCATTATCAATTGCCCAAAGTAGTCATGTTGTTAGCACTGTCAGTCAAGCAAGTGAAATGTTTATTCAAGTTGTTGCCAAATTTCAGTTTTAAATATTGATTTGTTAGCTCTGAACAGGGCATCTTCCCCCTTTTCTTTTATATTTATCATACTATAGTAAACTGAATACCATGTATAGTCTATAGCTGTGATAATTAATTGTTTTCAGACAGAGGACCCACACCTCATATTTTCTGCTCTATTTTGTTACAGATATCTCACCCTTGGACAGTCAAGCTGGCTTCATGTTTTGTTACTGAAATAAAGGAAGTATGTTCTCTGGATGCTAAAAGTGGAATATTGCAACGACAAAGATTTATTGACTTACTGACCTTTGAATTTAGCAGCCGAGGGCACCAAGTGTATATTTTCCACCATATCCAGCTGCCCATAGCTGAGGTCACCAGGTCCATATTATCTGCTGTATTCAGCTGCCTATATCTCCTAATCAGACTGTACATAACAGGGAGTGTTCTCTGGATGCTGCAAGTGGAAATATTGTGGTCCATGGGGGAAAAAGAAGCTATCTGTTCACCAATTCATATTTTCAGTCCTGAGAATATGTGGGGTTTTAATAGCAACCTTTTTAATATGATTTCGAAACTCATTGGATAAACAAAGTCAGAAACTTGAAACTTGAAAAACAGCGGGAAAAATTAGACTAAAAAATTGATTGTTTGGATAAAATTATAAAGAAGCAGGGTCAAGCACTAGAATGTGTCAGAGAAGATTTAGATGATCTCGAAGTTTAGGTACAGAAAACTGTAGAGATAACTGGGGGACTAGAACTGGATTTGAAAGTGTCTAAAACATATGTAAACACAGAGCTCAAATAAGTTTAATAATAATAATAGTGATAATTACACAATCTAACAACGGAACTCACCAGTCAAAAGATCTCGATCCTAGCGCTACAAGAAACAAGAGACACGGATTCAGACACAATAGACTACGGAAACTACAGATTCTTCAAGAGTGGAACCAACAGGAAGATCGGCAAAGGAGGAGCACTCCTTGGCATGGCCTTCGCAGTAAACAAAAACATCCTAGACTCAGTAAAAGAAGTCAACGCGATCAACAACAGGCTCATGACCATGCGAATCAAACACGCCAACAAGAACTACACCCTCATCAACGTACATGCCCCCACGAACGCAGACAACAAGGACAAACCAGAAGAAACAGACAAATTCTGGGACAAACTCGAAACCACCCTGGCAAAAATACCCCAAGACAACGCGAAAATTCTACTAGGCGATTTCAACGCACAAATCGGCAGAGAAAAACGCTACAGAAAAACAGTAGGAAATTTCCCTGCACACAAATTCACCAACAAAAACGGCACCAGACTGATCGAACTCTGCCAGCAAAACAACCTCAAAATCATGTCAACCTCCCTGATGAAAAAGCTCAAGAAACAAAAGACGTGGCGATCACCAGTCCACTCACTAGGCGAATTCCAGATAGATCACGTGGCAATCTCCTATGACTACCAGAAAGAAATCCACGACGTCCAAGTGAGAAAAGGCGCCAACATAGATTCGGACCACTACCTAACAAGAATCAAAATCAAACTCACACCAAGAAGACAACACAAAAAGAAATTGACCTCACCGAAATTTGATACAAGAAAGGTCAGAGAATCGAACATCACAGAACACTGGGAAAAACAAGAGGCGAAAGATTGGACCAGCTTTAAACAAAAAATTGTGAACACAGCCAAAGAACTGATCCCGCTGACTAGAAAACCCAGGCACCCTTGGTGGAATACTACCTGCGAAATCGCCCTACAAAATCGAAGAACAGCTTTCACAAACTACAACAGCAACAAAACACAAGAAACACAGGACAACTTCTATGAAATTCGAAGACAAACATCGAAAACAATAAGACAAGAGAAACGCAAATACATAAACGATCAGCTAAACTCCATCGAAGAGGACTTCAGAAATTTCAACACACGTTATTTCTACAGGACGTTCGCCAACCAAGTCAAAGGATACTCGCCACAGAACCTCTGCTTCAGGAAATAAGACGGAAAACTGGCACTTACCAACAAAGAAAACTGTGAAGAGCTCGCGAAGTACTTTTCAAAATTACTAAATTGCCCGGAACCTAACTCAACCTTCGAACCCCGAGAACCGGCCAACACACCGGAAGACTCACCATCACCAACAAAAGAAGAAATCCTCCACTGCATAAAGAAACTGAAAAACAACAAGGTAGCCGGTGAAGACGGAATAACTGCAGAACTGCTGAAGAACCTAGGACCAAACTCGCTAAACGAAATCACACAAATCATACAGAACACCTGGACAACCGAAATCATACCTGACGACTGGAAGACCGCACTCATTCACCCGCTACACAAGAAAGGTGACAGGACAGACACAAACAATTGTAGAGGAATTTCCCTGCTATCGGTCATCTACAAAATTCTATCAACCTGCCTTCTCACCAGAACGCAAGGACAACTGGAACCCGCCATCTCGGAATACCAAGCGGGTTTCAGACCCAACAGAGCCTGCCCCGAACAAATCTTCAACCTGAAATCAATCATAAAATCCCACATGACAAGCCCCAAAAAAATCATCTGCACTTTCGTCGACTTCAAAAAGGCTTACGACTCGATCGACAGAAAGTCCCTCATCCAAATCCTCAGAGAAAAAGGCCTAGACCAAAAGACCCGAAGACTAATCGAACAGACACTAACCAATACAAAATCCAAAGTCAAATTCATGGGCGAAATCTCGGACCCCTTTGAAATCCACACTGGCCTAAGACAAGGAGATGGACTATCCCCGCTATTGTTCAACATCGTCCTGGACAAAGTAATGAGCGAATGGGAAGCTGAAGTCAGGAGACAAAACACCTGGAGACCAGTCACATTAGGAAGGAAAAGACTGGAAATCCCTTACCTAGCATTCGCAGACGACCTAGCGATACTGACCTATGACCCAACATCAGCAAAAACACAGATCGAAGTCCTGAAAGAATGCGCCGAGAAAGTCGGCCTACAAATCTCTTTTGCAAAAACGCAAGTCCTAACAAGAGAAGGCGACGACATCACACCCAAGTACGGCAAAATTAAAGGGGTCACACACTTCAGATACCTAGGCGAAATCATCGAACCGACCGGAACAGAGAAACTGGCTTACGAAGACAGACAACAGAAGACACGGAAATCACTAGGCATGGTACGAAACGTCTACAACAAACAATGCATTTCCAGAAACACCAAGATCAGACACTATAACACAGTGATCAAACCCGCCGTACTGTATGCCAGCGAAACACTAGCACTCAACGGGAAAATCAAAATTGAAGAAATCAAAAAAGAAGAACGCAAAATCATGAGGAAAATTTTAGGAGGAAGACCCACACCAGATGGCTACAGACTACAGAAGAACTTAACAGTAGAAGCATATTCGAACATCGAGAACGATATGAGAAAAAGGCGCCTTAAATTCTACGGACATTTAGATAGACTCCCTGAAACAAGACTCACCAAGAAAATTCTAGAACACATCAAGACACTTAAAGTCTCGACACCCTGGATGGAAGGAGTCCGAAAAGACCTACAAGCAATTGGCACCACAAACACCACAGACAGAAGCACCTTCCGAAAACACATAGACAATTGGGAAGTAAAGTCAGAAGCGCTAAAACAGCGGACCAAACAAGAATGGTCTGAGGAGAGAAAAGAGGCCCTCTCCAAGAGAATGAAGGAGTACTGGAAGGACAAGAAGAACAAGCCTTCAAAGTCATAAGCTTAACGATTTCCTTTTAGGGAAAATTCGCCAACAACAATAATAATAATAATAATAGTGATAATAATAGTTATTATTATTCAACATCAAATAAACAAGTACAATCCTTAGAAATAATGTAATTTTGGGACATTCTACAGATTATTCTTGTGAATATGTCAGTTTATGAGTTAAAAACTAAAGATTTGTTTGTGTATAAGGGGTACAGGCCATACAATCATCATATTAAAAACCTGAACATCGCTTGGTATATAAACTTTATATTTAATAATAACACTGTACACAACACACCATCACATGCTAAGCACCAGAATAAGACTAAAGGAAAAACCGCAATGGGGGCACACATTTGAAATGTCATAGATTTTGGTAGTTCAAAGGTAGCATGTTACATCGACACTCGATTCTAGTGGTCGATGAGCGCCACAGAGCCGTCCCCCCACCATGGTACAGAGCACGGGGAGACGTGGTAATGGAGGTGGGCGTTGTGCTTGGTTTGTGGTTGTGGGGAAAGAGGGCCCATGGGTGTACATTGCATTAATGATGAAAATGCATTGCCACATCCATGGGTGGAGCGGGCAGCCATACCAGGAAACTGGGATCAGGCGGCCCAGTGATGTGGGGTTGTGGTGCACCATGAGTGGTACACGAATAGAGAGATGGCTGTTGTCCTCAATTGAGGTGGTCATTGATGTCTCCTCTGCATCTGGAGGGATCACAAACACACGGAGGAGCATGGCGTGGCCAATCGAATCATCCAGTTGCGTGGATGTGCACGCAGGACGAACGGTGTGTCATCACATAGCTGCAAAGACAGGTCCTTGATGGGAAAGGATGAAATTTTGACATGGAAGATGGCAACACAGGTGTCGTCAGATGCTGTCAGCCGGTCAGTGGAATCACTGTGGCGGTGGGAACGTGAAGGGATTCATTCACACGCAACATCACGTGCAACCTCCAAGCTCGGTGGAAGACACGATGCACTAGTGTCACACACAGTATAGGAGCCAGAAAGAAAGCATGGTTTGTTAGGAACACTGGTAGCAAGTGGTGATGTGGAAGTGGGGTTGGGGATGGGAGTGGGAGTTGTCCTCCAAATTTCTATCTTCGTCAAGCTGACAAGCTGGTTTGATGCATGAGATAGACACTGTTTGTATTTTACCGTTTTCCGGTCTGTGATAGAGAGAGGATGTGGATTTCTGGTTAGGTCACTAATAATGTGAAATACATTAATACTTATAGTACAAAGTCAACTTCATTTACTAGTGCCTTATTTCACCTGCTCTATCTGTCTGTCTCACCAGTATCTGTAACTGGGCGCTATAACATTGTCCACAAAGAGGATGAGGAAGTAAATAATTTCAAGCCTCGAAGAGCTATCATCTAATAATCCAGTACTATATGTTACAGTTTTTTGCATACATAAAAAATCATAATCCTAACTGTCTGCAGTGTGTGTCACTGTGCAAAAACTAGTTGAGGCACATGCTCCCAAGTGAACGCATTGTTGTACCTATTGTGTGGTGCCAGAAAATTTCCATTTAAATTATGGGGAACTGGTCATACAATTGTCATATTAAAAACCTGACCACCACTTTGTATATAAACTCTATATTTATTGAGAACACTGTACACAACACACAATCACATGCCAAGTGCCAGAATAAGACTGAAGAACAAATTGCAATAGCGGCACACATTTGAAATGTCAAAGATTTTGGTAGTTCAAAGATAGCATGTTGCATTGACACTCGATTCTGGTGGTTGATGACTGCCAATGTTAGTAAATTTTACATTTTAATGCATTTTCCATTAGGAAATGTACAAATAACAATGTTACAAACATTGCTGTTATGAACATTAGCTCAGTTCTGAGATACTTAAAACTATGTGCTTGACACACTTACAAAGCACTTTTCATAAAGATGAAGTACTCATTTAGGGAATAAAAAGGGTTTTCAATTAGAATTCTTTTTATTTGGTCTTTTAATTTGTTAATAGAAAGACCTGTGAAAATGTTTGGTAGGGCATTGGCATGAAGTGCATTTTTTTTCTGTATAAAGCAGTTCTGTGGCTATTTACATGGTATCTGAATTTTTGTCTTGTATCGTGCTGGTGCAGGTCGCAGTTGAAATTTGGGTTTATTGTTTTCACAACCAATATAACTTTCAATATGTATACGAGGTGCAACAATAAAGTAATGAGACTGATGTGGAAAAAAATTTTGATTACCATTTTAGTCAAGTTTAGTGTTGTCTCATTCAGAGTAGTTCCCTTCTGATTGAACACACTTTTTCCAGCGCTTCTTCCATTGATGGTAACATTTCAGGAACTCATCTTCTGTAATATCCTCCAACACAATCGTCACAGTTTTTTGGACATCTTATGTTGTTTGAAAATGGTGTCCCTTGACTGCCATTTTGACTCTTGGAAATAGAAAAAAGTCTAACAGAGCAATATCTGGTGAATAAGGTGGCTGTGCTGGTACTGAAATTTGTTTTGAGGTTAAAAATTGCTGTACTGGCAGAGCAGTATAGGATGGCGCATTATTGTGATGCAGAATCCTATTATTAGCACTGTTGGCATGGACACAAAGAACTCTTTTACGAAGTCTTTCTAAAATTTCTTTGTAGTAATATTGGTTAACTGTTATCCAGGAGGCACCCCCTCTTTATGAACAGTTCCCTTGCAACAAATCAAAGAAGCACACAAGCACGCAAATTAACTTTTGGCTTTGACGTGCGAGCTTTTTTTGGTCTGGGTGATCCCTTTGAGCACCATTGGGAACTTTGGCATTTTGGCTCTGGATTGTACTGAAAAAACCAACTTTCATCACCAGTGATAACATGGCTCAACAACTCTGGATAGATTTCTGTTTGCTCTAACAGATTGGCTGCCACATTTTTCTGTGTTTCTCGCTGTTGTGGTGTGAGATTTTTGGGGACCATTTTTTCACAAATCTTTCTCATACCAAGATCTTCAGTTATGATGAGATGAGCCGTTTTTTAATTGATGTTCAGTTCTTCTACAATAATTTTCAGGGAAAATGTTTGATCAGATCATACGAGTTCACGCACCCTGGCCAAGTTGACATCTGTCTGTGAGGTTGATGGTTGTCCACTGTGGTCTTCATCTTCAACATTCGTTCTGCCTTCACTAAACATTTTATGCCAACAAAAAACTTGAGCTCCTGATATAACCTCCTCTCCAAAAGCCTTCTGAAACTTACCGTGATTTGTTGTCACATTTTCACCCAGTTTAATGCGAAAAGAAATGGCATACCATTGCGCAATATTATGCGGTTCCATTTCCATGCTGAGAGACACAAAAACATGTTAACTTATCACAGCACAACTCACAACTGAGCAGTTGCATCGATGTGCTGCTTGGACTAGAAGCAGCTTATAGACCAAGGTCAAAGATATTGTGCCTACAGAAGCCAGCAGGGTTGCCACAGCTTGCAAAGAAAATCAGTCTCATTACTTTATTGTCGCACCTCCTACACCTACATGGTAAGCACACCTAATTTTGGGAACAGGTTCTGACATGATTCTCTAGATTTGACATCACAAATAATTCTGAAAACTTGTTTCTGTAGTGTTAATAATGTGCTTAGGTTGACTTGACGTGTTGCACCCTATATTTCTACAGCATAGTTTAAATTTGATGAGAATAGTTTGTGATAAGCAGTCTTTAGTACACACATTTCTGTACAATATTTGGTAATCATGTTTATGGCAAATACATTCTTTGACAGCTTACAGAATAAGGAATCTGTGTGCATGTCCCATTTGAGGTTGTCCTGTATTGTGATTCCCAAGAATTGTATCTATTTTTCCTTTTTTACAATGTCATTTCTTATGGATAGTTTTGTGTCAAATTCTGTTTGTTTCTTTGTGTTAAATTCCATTATTGCAGTCTTTCAAGCTCTTACATTTAGATGGCTTTCATTGAAATACTTCACTATGGGTTTCCTGTAACTGAAGTCAAGACTGAAGATGCCACTGAAAAAGTAAAATTTAGGTTCCAAACAAGTTCTATTGTTCTTGAAGACAAATGGTATCTTTCTTTTGTGCAGGGATTTTTAGTGATGACTGAGGATTTGAATGAAAGTTTAATCCATGGAATGAATTGGATTGTAAAGGCTAAAGTTGTTTTAATTGAAATGAGATGAAATTGTTATTTACTGATCCTAAGAGGGGAATTTCTGGGAGACAGATATTGTTATGATAAGTAAGATTAACTGCAATCATGTTGGGGGAGGGGGGAGAGGGGGCGGAGTAGAGGAATTTAATGATAGAGGATACTATGAAGAGCGTAAAGGATTTTGTAATGGGGAAACAACTAACAATTTTTCCAGTGAACTTGTAGTAAAAATGATAGGGGAAGCTGAAGTTTTGAGTACTAGGATAAAGTGGCACTAGAAAAAATTATATGGGGTTGTAATGTTATTTTTGGGGAGAAACCAAATGCAGTGAAGGATGATGCAATGTAAACTAAAGCTAAAACCTCATGATCACTTTTCATTAAGCTGTATGGTGTACCTGCCTGTAAGAGAAAAGCAGTTGAAAAAGGAGTTACAGGAAATGCAAAAGTGGAGGGTAGTGGAAAGTGTTTAAAGAAGCTGTAATCGATATAATAACCTGTTGGTTATAGGTTCTAAATGACATGGGGAAATTAGGTTAGTTCTGGACTCTAGACATCTGAACAAGTACTTTGAGAAAGAGAGGCTGATCACCCAGAAACACAGATGAGTTACTGAATATTTGAAAATGTAAAATACATGACTAGTCTTTACTTAACTTCTGGTTTTTAACAAAATGAATTAGAATATGTCTATAGAAGTTATTCTGCATTTTTATATGATGGTAAGTGTTTTCAATATTGTTTGGTTCTATTTGGGTTGGATGTTTCTGTAACTGAACTGGAATTCATTTTGGGGCAGAAAATTTTAACAAGATTGTCTATTTATGTAGATGACGTTTTATAATCCACTAAGACCTGGGAAGAGCATATGAATGCCTTAAGGGAAATTGGGGAGAAACTGAGACAGGGAGGTAAGTCTTTCAAGTTAGAGAAATGCAAATCTGCTGTGTTCTTGGCCACAGAATAACAGAGGAGGAAATTTCGTCTGATAATGGAAAAAATCCAAAACACTGCAAAATTTCCAAAGGCTTTGTCCAAGAGGGAACTATAATCATTCTTGAGTCTTGTAGGTTCCTACAGAAAGTATATCAAGACTCATGCTTTAAATGCACCTTGCTTAAAAAATCCATTCAAAAAGAATTCTGTATGGCAATGGAGTGAGAAGTGTCAAATTGGAATGGATTGAGAGTATTAGATTGCCCTTCATGAAATAAAAGAGATACTTAGTAAGAGTGAGATTCTACACAGACCACATTTTTCTTTGCCATTCTGTTTAGTAACTGATGATAACGATTCAGGCTTGGGTGTTTGCTTTTTTCAGGAAAAATTAGACAGGGTGATGCAGAACATGATTCAAGTGAATTTGAAACCAGAAATGTATAGAAACATGAGAAGAATTACCTTATTCAGATAATAAAATTCTATGTTATATTCAGGAATGTAAATTGTATTCAAGGGAGCATCAGCAGGTGGGAAGTTTATTTACAACAATCTGATTACTCAACAGAGTACATTAAAGGAAGGGAGAATGCTATAGCTGATGCTTCGTCTAGATTACCTGAGCAGGGGGAGGGGGGAGGGGGGGGGGCACTCAACGTTACATAGTTTCTGCATTGCATGGTCTGATGAATCCTGATATCTTCTTCATCATGTCAGTGGGAGGTCTCAAATCCATCCTGCTCCAGGGGAACAGCTCCTTCACATCTGTACTGAGTGACAGAGACAAACTGATGGCAGCTCCACAATGCTCTGGTGAACATTCACTTGGGCATCCATGGATCCAGTGGAGCTTGTGCAATGCACCATGATGTCCAAGGAGTATCACACACTGGTGCACTCCTCTGAGAAAATGCCAGTTAAATATGGTGTTCCACCAGGCTCAATCCTGGGACCCATACTGTTTCTGTTATATATTGACGACATTAACACAAAGCATACTTCAGGGCATGCTACACTATTTGCAGATGACACAAGTATTCTGGTAACAGGTGCAGACAAAGCTAACCAAGGTCAAAACATTAAACCACTTATGTCATTACTGAGTGAATGGTTCAGTGAGAACAATCTCATTACAATTGTGCAAAAAACAATCTTTAGCAACAGTGTAAATGAATCAGGTCTTGCGTACTAATGTCATGCTGTTAGTAAAAATGTACAAAATGGCCACTAGATGTGCAGTCAGCTATTGGGAGAACAGAAATCAGACAAAGCACCTACGTTCAATTGCCGCTGGCATTTCGGAACACACACAGTTTGGTGCAACGTTGTGCACGTTCCCCAAAATCCCAGTAGTACCAGCACATGACCTACTGTACATCAGGTGATTGTACAGGCGAGTGGGGGACAGCCCTGCTATGGGAGTGTCTCGTGTATTTTGGGCAGCTGTGATCTCCACAGGTGCTGCAACATGCTACCAGCCAGCTAATCTGTTGCATCAGTTGATCAACCTTTGCTGTTAATGCATTGTACTCAGCTTGTGCTACTGTGGTGGCTGTACTTGTGCACTGCCTGGCTGATAGCATTATAGGCACTGGTGAGACGACATCCAACACCTTGTTCATCAATTCTAACACGGCGACTAACTGTGTCACAGTAATCACATTGTTAGATGGAGATAAGCGACTGCTCAAGATGGTATGCAGCAGATGACTGGGTATGATAACAGTGTCAATTTTACTTCTAAGATATCACAGATATTGTGACGGTCTTCATTCTCCAGTATCTTCTTCATTACCACCTGACAGATGTGCTCTTCTTGTGATGCAGATACACGGCAGATCAGTTCTATCTTCAGCTGCTCATATGCATTCCCTTCAGGTGGTGTGATGATGATATCTTGCACATCTGCTGCATATTGCTGCTTCAAATGGCTCACCACCAATGCAAATTTAGATGCATCTGCAGGAACGCCTGAGTAAAAGTAATTTGCCTCTACGTCTGCAAATGATAGTGCTGGATTTTGTGGCAAGAATGGTGACATCTGCCCAGGTGATTATTGACCCTGACGATGAGTACACCGCACTATTGAAGGACTTTCCAGTATTAACAAATCTACCGGGCTTACCGGAGGATGTCAGGCACAACACTGTGCACTATATTAAGACAACTGAGGGGTGCCGAACTCCTGCCGACCACAACGACTGGCGCAAGAGTCCCCCATACCTCTGCTCAACTTCAACAACGCATTGAGTGCCACTTGTATGGATAGTGTACTAGATTGCGCCAAGGCCTACGCACAGATCTGGTGGCAGATGAAGATATACCGAATACTGCAATTATTACGCTGTTTGGCTTATTTGAAAGCAAATTTGAGACTCTGAGTCTCCAAAATGCAGCTCAAACATGGCAAAAGTTCGTCGATTCAGTGTTGGGAGGCCGTCATTCTGTTTCGCTTACCTAAGCAACATTTTGCTCTTCTCAGCCTCACCAGAAGAACATCGCTTGCATCTTGTTGAGATTTTTCATTGACTAAGTGAGTACAGAATTGTGTTGAATGTGGCAATGTGTATCTTTGGACAGTCACAAGTTGATTTCCTAGGCCACCGCATTTCTCATTCAGGCTCGCTACCATTGCTGGATAAAATAGAGGCTATCCGCCAGCTGCCCCGGCCGGAAACACGTAAGGAGTTAAAATGCTACCTAGGCATGCTGAACTTTTATTGGCGGCATCTACCGCATGCAGCCGAAGTTAGAGAGCCACTGACAACCACGCTGGTGGACCTGAAGGCTAAAGGCAATATGCAATTACCTTGATGGATGACTTGGTCGAGACTTTTGGAAAAACAAAACAAGTGGTAGTGGATGCACATCCTGAGCCGAATTCACTGTTGGCTGTGGTTGTAGA
Organism: Schistocerca nitens; assembly: GCF_023898315.1. Classification (NCBI taxonomy): domain Eukaryota; kingdom Metazoa; phylum Arthropoda; class Insecta; order Orthoptera; family Acrididae; genus Schistocerca; species Schistocerca nitens. Next base: position 886,063,341 of record NC_064616.1, on the reverse strand, counting down.
TGAAAGACAGACAGCAATAGGTGGTGTGCTTCAACAAACACATTCGTGAGGCCTGGCAGCTGCTAACTTTCTTCTTAAAAAAGCTGACCACCTCGCAAAAGAAATGGAGTGTGTACGACCACAAACTGCTGGCAATGTATGAGGCTGTCCAAATACTTTTATCCTCATGTCAAGGCCCCACAATATTTACAGACAACAAGCCACTGACATTCGCCTTCCAGCAAAATAATCTGAACTGCTTGCCAAGGCAACACACATTTCTGGGATCGACAACATCATGGTGCACGGTCTCTCTTGCGTCGGCAGTGTCTCTACACTGGACTGGATGGCACTCACAGAAGCACAGAGGTCAGACCAAGAGCTGCAAGACCACAGGCTCCATTACGACTACAACCTGTATACATTCCATGCGCTGACGTGCAACTCTATTGCTGTGTGTCCATACCTGCCTGTTAACTTCCGATAGCAAGCGTACGAATCCCTACACAGTCTGAGCAACCTAGGTGCATGATCTATGCTCCGTCTGGTTCTAGATCGCTCCGTGTGATGAGGAACAAAGAAGGATTGTAGAGAGTGGACGAAGTGTTGTCTCCAGTGCCAATGCAGTAAAGTCAGCAGACACGTACATGCACCACTAGGTTATTTCCACGATGTCACAGTGTGATTCACACATGTTCACATTGACATCATCGGACCACAGCCACCTTCAAACGCTGAATGCTACCTGCTCAGCATCATCGACAGATTCACTCGTTGGCTGGAAGCAGTACCAATTTGTCACACTGGATATCGCGGTTTGGCTGCCCACTCCATGTTACAACCGACAGAGGCAGACAACTCAAGTCAGAATTGTTCACAAAACTGTCAGTACTTTGCAGCATGAACCATCTCTGGACAGCCAGCTACTACCTGGCAAGCAATGGAATGGTGAAACAATGGTAATGCACCCTAAAAGCAGCCCTGATATGCCATGCGACTGGGTGGACTGAGCCTTTACCAATCGTCCTACTCAGACACCAAAAACGCATACAGACCCAAGCTGGGCGGTTCCTCAGCTGATCTAGTATATGGGGAAGTGCTGAGACTACCTTGTGATTTCATAGAAGCAGCATCAAGATGAGAAGAGGTTCCTTCTATGCTTGTTAGGTGTGTCAGAGAGCTCATCCAGTAGATATGCACCCCACAGCCATTCAGGCCTGGCACTGGACAGTCTCCTGAATGGAACACGTACCACTGTCACTTTTGACAGAGTCAAACCGGCATATATTTTCCACGAGCTACCCCCAGCAAACAGACAACTGCTGCCTCACCCACTGCCTGTTCGAGCGCCAACCCAAGCAACAGAACAACAGAAACGACCCAGAGGCCCACACCAACTATGACAGCATCTCCCACCTACATATTGATTGTGTGTGTGTGTGTGTGTGTGTGTGTGTGTGTGTGTGTGTGTTTGTGTTTGTGTGTCCAACAGTGTCGCGATAATCAACTTGATAGATGGGGGTAAGCGACTGCTCCAGCTTGTACGTAGCAGTTGATCAGGTACTGTACCAGAGTCAATTTTACTTCTAAGATACTGTGACAGACTTTGGTCTACAATTTCTTCTTGAGTTAATAACTGATGGATGCGCTCTTCTTGTGATGCAGATAGGTGGTGGATCAATTTTGTCTTCAACTATCCGTGTACGTTACCTTCAGGCCCTGCGACCTCTCACACAAAATGCCCATTGGCTGGCAGGAGAAAGGCAATCAGATGAAGCGCCTATGTTCAATTGCCACTGGCATTTGGAAACATGCATGGTTTGGTGCAGCATTGCGCACATCCCTCAAAATGCTGGGCTACAGGTCGCTACAAACCTACATAAGTTTCAGCCTTTCATGTCAGAAATGAGAAATCTCCAACTCGCTCCTGAACAAGGAAGAGCTCAACAGTGCGAGCTCCATTACACTTCTTGGTATATGGCTTGAAGAAAATCTTAAGTGGAACACACATGTCAATTACATCTCAAATAAGCTATCAACTGTGTGTTATATTCTAAGATTATTCACCAAATCAGTCACCAAATTAGTCCTCACACAGGTATATTATTCTTACTTTCACTCCATACTACAGTATGGGATCATGTTCTGGTGGGAACTCACCCTGTAGCAGAGATATCTTTAAAATTCAAAAAAGGCGATATGTATAATATGCAGCCTGAGATATAATAAGTCATGTAGGCAACATTTCAAGAAACTTGCTAATTGACACTGCCATCTATTTACATTCACAGTATTATATCATCTGTTACAACCTATCTATTAACACTGACAGCCCACTAATATTAAATGAACACATTCATAGCTACAAAACAAGACAGCAGTCTGACCTACATATGTTTCAGTCCAGAACATCTTGATACCAAAAGAGTCTCCTGTATGTTGGGATATGGATGTATAATAACCAATCAGCTGAAATAAATAATAATAATAATAATAATAATAACCAGAAATATCAAGAGTTTTCACATTTAAATTAAAAAAAAATTCTTTTGGAGTAAATCTTTCACACAGTAAATGATTTTTTTAAAAAAGGTGATAAATGTTAATAAATTTCTTAATAACTGATCACTTAGCTCATGTTTCTTTCCAGTATGAACAAGTAAAAGTACAATGTAATGTCTATTATTTTCTTGTAATATTGAACAAACTTTCATGAAACAATTAAAATTGCAAGAATATAATTGTAAAAATTACTTGTAAAAATGTAGGCTCACTTGTCCAAAATTATACATGCAAATTGCACAATATTATGATTACTTGGATTAGTAAAATAAAATCAATACTGAAATCATTCTATAGGGAATATGCACTACTTATGATTTGCTACATATTGGAAAGAGAGAACTGATATTTTACTTGAAGTGCCCTGCCATAGAAAGGAAGAGCACTTATACTGACATGCTGTCTGTGGACAGAAAATATGTATTTGGCTGCAAATGATCTGCATTGGGATATACTGATAGCTTATTTATGTGCTTTTAGCAAATGGGGACGTACTTATGGTTGATCATCTGAGATTAGAGTACACAGGGGGAAATGATAACTGACTATGAAAACTTGTACAGGGAGATCTATAGTACTGTAGTGTGTGTCATGTTTGAAGTGAAAGACTGAAATGTCAGTTGTGCTTTCCTGCCTCGAAAGGAAAGTTAGGATAAATGTTAGATTTATCTGCCTCATTTCAACACTACTGAAAATGAGTTATGTTAAAGAAAAAGACTAATCCTGTATTAGATGAGGAAAAGTTGAAAAAGTTTCATTTCTATACATAATATTACTGTTTCACATGACCAATCACTTCTGGAGGATGTGTTGTGTGTGTAGTAATTACTGTCATATGTATGAATGCATAAGTTCTTGTGCTCTGTTAGCTGTTTTGTGGCTTGCCTGCAAAAGTTTTGTCCAAGCTGTGGTTTTAAAATATTTCTGGAGGGGGTTCGAGCAAGTGTTATCAAAATGTAACAGCTCATTTTTCATAGGATTTCAAAGATAATTTAGATTGCTTGTTTAACTGTTACAGGGGGATGTAATGGATTTTGATCCAAAACATCGATTTTTCAAAAATATCATTTTCGTGATCTACACAGTTATCTCCTCATTCCAACACTACTGAAAATGAGTTATGTTAAAGAATAAGACTGATGAGGAAAAGTTGAAAAAGTTTCATTCTATACATAACATTACTGTGTCACATGACCAATCACTTCCAGAGGAAGTGTTGTGTGTGTAGTAATTTTATCATGATAGCGGTTTTAGAAATACCTTTAAATTGTTGAACTGATTAAGTCTGCACTGGCAGCCACTCCCACCTTTTCCGACATTTGGGAAACGGCTTGCTTCAGTGGAATTTTTGTCAGTGTGAAGGCCATTTTTTTTGTTGACACCTTTGGCTGACATCTATATCTGTGGCTGGCATCTATATCTTTGCCTGAAAACTTTCTTCCACGTTGTTTATTTACGTTTTGAGAATAGTAACTAATATGAGTCAGTGGGAGGTTGGATTCACAAACCATTAAGTGGAAGTCAAGATTTATGCATAATGGGTGGTGGAATAACTGTGTTTAGGAAATGGAAGTATCATGGAAATTGGTTTACCAACAAAAAAGAGGAAGCAGCTCAAAACGAATGACATAAGCACTCAGCTTCAGCATCGAATCTCAGGACAGGAGAATTGTACAGGTACTTGAATAATGTTGATATGGATTCCACTGGATTCTGACTTTTTGATTTAGAGCTTCTCTGCCAAGCTATAAAGTTTCTACATTCATGTGTTAGCTGTAAAAATTTATTTATTTATTTAGCCATCGGTGGACATTTTAAAATGTATGGATGTTGTCAGTTGTATACATTCCTATATTTATACATTTTTGCTGCTTATCAAAATTTTGTGAAACAAAAGCTATTTACAATCATTTTGTACTAAGGAATTCACTTATAGTGTAAAAGCAGTGTTCCTGCAAAAACAATTTGAGATTTTTCCTAAAGCAGTACATGTTATCTGCTTCTTTTATTTTCTGTGACAGTTTATTATACAAATTTACACCTTCATACAAGAAGCTATTTTGACTCTTAAGTTTATTCTTCCTGTCTGGGTGAAGACAGTGACTTGTTCTTGTACTATAGTTATGAAAACTGCAATTTGTGCTATAATTTTCTATATTTTTCTTTATGTACACTATGGTTTGCAATATAAAGGAACAGTTGGAATTTCTAACATTTTGAAAAGTTCTCTGCAGTGGGCCCACTTACTGCTTTTTGTTATAATACTTACTGCTCTGTTTTGCATTTTAAATACTCTTTGTAAATTCTGAGCACTGTTTCCCCAGAAAATAATACCAAAACTGAGATCTGAATGAACATAACTAAAGTATATAGTTCTCAAACATTCACTACTGCATGCGGATACAAGGACTCTAAGTGCGTAACATGTTGTGGATATCTTTTTCGAGAGTTTCATAGCATGTTCATTCCACTTCATTTGGCTGTCAATGTGCAACCCTAATAATTTTGTTGTAGGTACATCATCTATGGATATGTTATCTAGTTTTAAATGTAAGAGACTCTGTTTTCTGTTCATTTTAAAGCATATTGTATTTGTTTTCTTTTCGTTGAGAGTTACTTTGTTTTCCTGAAACCATTTGTGAACAACCCTCAGCATTTCAGTAGAATTTTCCAAGATTTGTGCTGGTGTCTTACTGGTGATTACTATGTTGCTGTCATCCGCAAACAATATCTTCTCTCCATGGCTGATATGTTGCAGGAAATCATTTATATATGCCAGAAATAATACAGGGCCTAGTACACTTCCTTGAGGTACCCCAATATTGATATATTGTGGATCACATATATGTTTCTCAATGTACTTTGATTCACTGGAGACATGTGTGATCTCTACTAACTGTACTCTGTTTTTTAGATAAGAATGAAACCATTTGAGAATCTCTCCTCTTACTCCTAGTGCCTCTAATTTATGCAACAGCTTCTGGTGGTCAATGGTATCAAACGCCTTAGACAGGTCTAGGAAAAGCCAGTTACATAGCTGTCCTCATCTAGTGCTTCTAAAACTGTTTTTGTAAACTGTGCTATTGCAGATTCTGTACCTCTACCATGCCTGAAACCATGCTGGTCATTGCAGAGGAGATTGAATTTACTTAGATAGCTCAAAAGCCTGTTTTTCATTATTGTTTCTATCACTTTGGAAAAGCATGACAATAGGGCTATACAGAATGCATGATTGTTGTTGAAGAAAGAAAGAAGAGTGGGAATAGCTTGTAATTCTAAATTAATTTGTAATTCATGTGGCCATAAATTTTCATTTTCCTCCTCCAAAAAGCTGTATTTTTTTAAAGCAATTTTAGGTTAGCATATGCTCTGAGATGCCTTGGACAGGGCAGGGAAGAGGGTAATTTATTGTGTGGTTTTCTGAACATGCCTCCATTTTGTGCAAGGTTTGAAAAAATAAATAAAGAAATGTCTGATGCTGTATGCAATACTGCCCAAGTTTCTCTGAAGAAAGCAGTGGAAGAATTGTGGAAGTAAACCAAAAAGAAACAGATCCTGCGGCAGATATTCACGACAGTGAATCTCCTAAAATGTTACTGACCTGTATGAGTCTGTAGACAGGACCTGGATGAAAAGGGGTCACACATCTCCATATGGTGTTGCATCTGTTATTCGTATTGACTCAGGTAAAGTTTTAGATGTAGAAATTATGTCTAAATACTGCCACCAGTGTGCAACAAGGAAAATGTCCAACAATGAAGACAGTGAGAAACAGTGACAAGATAAGCATGCAGCAGCATGCTCTAAAAATTACAGTGGCTCAAATGGTGGCATGGGGGCTGCTGCAGTTATGAAGATGTCCTCCAGATCTGAGGACCAGAATGGTGTTAGATAATCTAAATACCCTGGTAATGGCAACTCCTTTTAGTCAAAGGTGTAGCAGATAAAAATCCTTACAATACAACAATAGAAAAGCTGGAATGTGTTGGCCACATCCAAAAGAGGTTTGTGGCAGGCTTTGTCGCTTGCTGAAAGAGAAGAAAGGTGAAGTACTTGAGAATGGAATACCACTAGAAGGAAAAGGCAGACTTACTCTGTAAGAGATTGATACTCTTCAGTTATTTTAGGGAAGAGCCATCAGGAAAAACATACATAATTTTGAGGCAATGAGGCATGCTTTGTGGGCCATTTTTTTCCGTAAACTATCCACTGACCAAACACTAATGCACAATCTGTTTCTGAAAGAAGGTTGGTGTAAGTTCAACAACAGAAGTGTGACGTATTCCCACAAACACTTATTACCAGCAACTGTTATGAATGCAATTATGCCCCTGTTCAGGTTTCTTGCAAACCCTGATTTATTGAGGGAGTTCCTTTGCAGAAAGACACAAAATGCAAATCAGAGCCTCAGTAATTTAATTGGGATTAGATGCTCAAAAAGGACATTCTGTGGACTTGAAGTACTCAAAATAGGTGTCTATGATGCAGTTTTATGTTACAGTAATGGAAATAAAGGCAAAATTGAAGTGCGGAAGAGAATTGGTATAGATCTTGGTGTGTTTGTAACAAAAGTGTTTTACACAATCAACGAGAGCAGGATCAAGGAAGCTAACAAATCAGTTTCTTACTTGTAAGTACAGGCCAGGCAAATTCAAAGAGGAGAGAAGACAAACATGGAGAATTAAGAGTATCAGTAAATTGAGGTAAGCTTAGTACATGTAGAAGTATGAGAAGAAAATCTTTGAACCTCATTTCCTCTGTTTTTCATTTTGTATATTATTAGAAACCTTTTCTCAAAAAATATATTCGCTAATGCTGTGAAATTTTCAGGAACAGTTTGCAACATCTTGCTGTCTCTCTGGAACTAAAAAATATGAGATCCTGCAATTACATTCTGATTTTTAGATGATTGTATGTACAAAAAAAGTTAATTTTGGATGTGCAAAATTAAAAACTCTGTTAATGATACAATTTGTACCATAAATTAATAACTTTAGTTCAGTGGTCTTTTAACCTTCTCAGGACATTACAATAAAATTTTCAGGTTAATTGCATCATTATAATTTGAGTTATGGCTTTTTTTTTATAAAAAAGACAATTAAAGAATTAAAAATTAAGTTTTCTGACAAAATGTTAATCCTGCATACTTTATTATATTTTTCTATTAAAACACAGCTTTTTTGCTTTACACATGCAAAATTTTAGATTTGAACATTAATAAATATGGCTGTAATGATTTTTTAAATAAATGTTTATTTTCCATCACATTCCCCGTTAAGTCATTAGGCAGGACCTATATGTGTCTACTGAGGTAACAAAAGTCATGGGATACCTCCTAATATCATGTTGGACATCCTTTTGCATAGCACAGTGCAGCAACTTGGTATGGTATTGACTCAGCAAGTCGTTGGAAGTCCCCTTCAGAAATATGGAGCCATGCTGCCTCTATAGCCACCCATAATTGCAAAAGTTTTGCTGGTGCATGACCCGTTGACTTTGTTCCATAAGTTTGATGGGATTCATATCGGGTGATGTGAGTGCCCAAATCATTCATTCACATTATCCAGAATATTTTTCAAACCAATCGAGAACAATTGTAGGCCAGTGACGTGGCATATTGTCGTCCCAAAAAATTCCATCATCGAATGGCTGCAAATGGTCTCCAAGCAGCCAAACAAAGCAATTTCCAATTAATGATCAGCTCAATAACGAACTACTGCAAAATGGGAGTGTTGTTTGGTGTAACCGACCTGAACTTCCTCCTCACTGGCGACCCTGAGTTGAACCATCTTCCATTTTCGCCATTTTACCATGTTGGTAGCCTCCACGTCGGGTATTTTCACGTGTTTTACATGAACACGGCATTCGAACAATGACGTCGGCCCAATGCCTAACGCCGGATTTTGTCATCGACATGCATCGTGTTGCGGGCAATGTACACCCGCCAGGAATGCAACATGATGCATCTCACTTGACGATTACAACGATTTCGCCGGACGTTTTCGAGCCTGCAACAATAAGTGAGATTAGGAGTGTGCATGACTCTGGCTATCAGACGCCCTTGTTCCCACCACATGTGCCCTCCCTCATCGACGGTTCAGTTCCCTCTTATGGATCTCCGTGCAGTGCGGGACCAATGCCGATTTCTGCAACTGCTTCGTTGGACAACCTACCACCGCCAGGACAACGATTTGCCATGCCGCAATCCGTCCAATACCACGCGGATATCGGCCACATGGCCAGAACTGCTTCGTTCACAGGTCAACCTACTCAGCATCTGACCATGCCCGCACCTGCCTCGGTTCAGCATCAGCACTTACCTTCCTACTTCAGTACCTTGGCCTGCAACAGGAACAATTACTTGTTATCTGTGCCTGACCTCCACCTCCATTCTACTACTATGCCTGTGGTCTGTGCTATGACATTCACCTTATCCGCACACCGTTTTGAGTGGAGTGACTATGAACAGTGAACTTTCACACATTCCACCCCATGTTCGACATCATTTCCCACACTGTGCTTCTGGACAGCCCGCACCTCCGCAGCCTTCCTGCAACACAGGTGGTCCCAGCTCTGATCATACGTCGAGCTTTCCGCGGACTAACACGCGCTCTCCAACTTTGAACTTTATCTCACCTGTCGCCCACGTGCCAGCTCCAGTCGAGCTTCAGCTACCGTTCTTGGCACATCTTGGTGCCTCATCCACGTTGGTCTTCCAAAGCGTGACGGATCGCGATCAACCACAACGTGTCACCTTCACGCTGCCACCCGAACAGCCGTCGTTACCACATCCCCTGGAGGCACACTCTCCTGGAATACTACAGCAACAACAGCTCGTTTCAGGCAGTGCCTGACGAACTCAACTCAACCTGTTCTTCCAAACATTCTCTAATGTTTACCGACGCTGCCGCCATTTAATCCCGACACAGATACAACCTGGTTCAAAATTGTGGACGAAGTGTTCGACTATTACAAACTTGATAAGTCAGCCAGGTTTCTGTGCCTCATCACCCACCTGCACGACCAGGAGGACTTGATTGCTGACCTGATCGACGCCCCGGACTCATCTACCCGGTACACTCTAGCCAAAAAGACAGTTCTACGTTGGCTTGAACGCTCAGCAGAGGTGGCAATACGGCAAGTGCTCCACGTCGAGCAACTAGGCAATGACAAACCTTCCCAGCTCTGGAGATGGCTACATGCCCTGGTCAGTGCTGATCTCTATTCTCTGACACAGCTCTCCTGCAACCGAACCTGCTGCGACCAGTGAACCTCAGCCACCGCCACTGGCAACGAACGTTCCACAGGAAATGCAACCGCACCACCTGTACTGTTACTTCCACACACGGTTTGATAGGGCAGCACAGAACTGCAGACTACCCTGCTACTTCCCAAACGCCCCCAGTGCTACATTCTGTCTGGGAATGACCGGATAATTGTGGACGAGTTTACAGTAAAGACATTTCATCAGGATACCTTTTCCTAGTGGACACAGGCTCCGATGTTTCACTGCTGCCTACGTCCTTAGCGTCGTCGAACCTCTGCCCTCATCAAACTTCACTGCAAGCCGTGAATTCAACTAAACTACAATGCTCGGGTTCAACTTCACATGTCGTCTCACTCTCCGTAAACTGCAAACTCCAGTAGACTTTTTTAGTGTGTGAAATTAAAGAACCTATACTAGGTATTGACTTCTTGCGATACCACAAACTTTCACCGGACCCAGTGCGAAACACCATGTTTCATCACCCGTCCAAGACTCACTTCCCCTGTGCTCCATCGAGTAAACCCCCCGTGACAAATCGATCCTGGCTCATCTCATCCGTACATGCTCGTGTCTGCCGACGACGTTACAAGAAATCACGCATAAATGCCTTGTCGAGCTCAAAAACGTCGCTCGCCTACACAAGGAAAACTTCAAGCTCTTCCTCTGGCTCCACGAAACTCAGCTCCAGCTCTCCGACGCAGCAAAGGAATTACAGACACTGCAGCAAGGACAAAGCGAGGTCAGTAAGTGCACCGAATCTGCTTGTAGTCCCAGCAATCGAGCCTTCGTGTGCCTACCTCACGCTACCCCTCGCAACTGTGCTATCTAGTCTACCATAAAGTGTACTGACAGTTCCACAGGACCACACCCCCTTAACACTGCAGCATTTGACACTCGGCCGGACACGACTGCACATGCGCGACAAGCATCATGTGTTCCCGAACTGACAGCTCCTACCCCTCCCCTCGCGGACAGCACCTCAAACTATGCAACTTCGGCTCCTGCGCGTCACCGTGCGACCGCCACTGACAACACAAACAGTGCACTCGCGCCTAGCGCTTCGCCTGTGACCGTGCTGCCATAAGCCGCGCCCTTGGACAGTTGACTCACTAACGCTTCACGAGCTCTACTGAGCTCACCCGACCATGGTGTCACTGCTTCGTGCCGGTGGCCATCTTGTCACGTTGACTCCTGGGACACTTCACCACCTCGGCTCCCGTCGGATCTGCCGAGTGGTTCCGAACACCATGACCACGCCTCGCCTGCCCCGCCTGCCACACATTGTAAACAAACCGCCTCCTGTGCTGCCGGCAACATTTCCGTCGTCACCAACGGCATGGTTGACAAGCTTCGCCACACGCCAGGCCCCCCAATCTCCGGTAAACCACATCGACTTTGTCTCGAGCGCCTCTCCGACCTTAAAAAACAGATTTCTGAACTACTAAGCTCCGGTGTCATTGAACCCTCTGCCAGTAGCTGGTCTACGCCCATACATATGACACCCAAGAAAGACCGGTCATGGCGCATGTGCAGATACTACCATCGACTAAACATATGAACTATTATGGGCACCTACCCCATACCCAACATTGCCGACTTTACCAGTTCTCTCACAGGTGCGACCACGTTCTCTGCCATTGATTGCAAACGGGCATACCACCAGATGCCCATGGCACCTGAAGACATCGAGAAGACAGCAATCACCACCCCGATCAGTTTATTTCAGTTTCAATTCATGCCCTTCGGTCTGAAAAACGCAACCCAGACCTGGCAACGCTTCATCAACGAAGAGCTATTCAAACTAAAATTCTGCTTTGCATATCTTGATGACATTCTTGTGTTTAGCTCCTCCATTGAGGATAACATTCGACATGTGCAAACTGTTATGAACACTCTCACGGCAGCAGGCATCAAGACCAACCAAGACAAATTGCAGCTACATCAACCCGCTGTCACGTTTCTCGGTTTTCAGGTCTCTGCCGATGGCATTTCATCGCCCCCTGAGAAAGTACAAACAATACTAAACCTACCTAGACCTGCATCATTCAAAGAGTTCCGGTGCTTTTGGGCTGCAGAGATTCAGACTCCACTGATGGACGCCTTGGCAGGCACCCACACTTCTGGATCTTAGCCCGTTCCATGGACCCCTGCTATGACTGACTCTTTCACTGCCATCAAAAATCTTCTTGCCGAGACTTGCAGCATTGCGCATCCTCATCCCAATGCACAGCATTTCATCACCACAGACGCGAGTGATGCTGCCATCGGCGCTGTCCTTAGCCAGACAATCGGTGGCCAGACTTTGCCTCTGCAGTTCTTCTCACCCAAGCTCACCAATGCACAATGGAAATATTCCGCGTTTGACAGGGAGTGGCTCGCGGTCTACGAAGCGATCAAACATTTTATGACTGACATATAGGGACGCCCTTTCTATGTTTTAACAGACCAAAAACCCCTGGCTGCGACCATTGCAAACCCACCAGCTGACCTGCCTCCTTGCCACTTCAGATACAGGGACTTCATATCTCAGTTCATTACCGATGTCATACACATAAAGGGTGCTGACAATATAGTTGCTGATTTCCTGTCATGAGTCGATGGCGTCCATTCGCTGTTAGACCTCTCTGAACTGCCTAACCTCCAACCCGCCGACGAGGACGCACAAAGCCTGATTTCAGACCTTAACTCTTCACTACACTTCGTCCACACCACCTTCCCTGGCATTTCTGGTGAGATCTGGTGCGACGACAGTACGGGCACATTACGCCCCCACATCCCAACCACGCTCCATCGAGCTGTCTGCAATGCACTGCATAATTTAGCCCACCCTGGTGTTTGTGCATCCGCCCGCCTATTAGCAGAGTACTTTGTGTGGAGAAATGTCAACAAGGATTTCCAGCAACGGGCACGTTCCTGCGTCACGTGCCAACAATGCAAAGTACACAAGCACACTTCACCCCCCATTCGGCGCCTTTTCGATCCCTCCTGGGCGTTTCCAGCATATTCATATTGACATTGTCGGCCCTCTACCCCTTCTAACGGCTCTTGTTATGTTCTCTCATCTATCGGCCAAACAACTTTGGGTCAAGGCTGTCCCCCTCCCCAATATTATGGCAGAAACTGTTGCTCGAGTTTTTGTCGAGTCATGGGTATCGCGTTTCGGATGTCCAGCTATCATCATGACTGACCAAGACAGACAATTTAAGTTGGCCCTGTTCAATGAGATTTGTAACATTTGCGGCATCAGGCGCATCCATACCACAGCATATCACCCGCAAAGTAACGGGCTAGTTGAGCGCTGGCACCGCACTTTCAAGGCAGCTCTTTGATGCCACGACTCTCTATGGATGGAGGTCCTCCCCTTGTGCTACTTGGCATTCGTGCGATCTATAAGGAAGACCTCAAAGGCACACTAGCTGGCCAGAACATTGTTCTCCCTGGCGAACTTGTGAGCCCTTCCGCTTCTCTCCCTGTCTGACTTACCTACCTTCGTGGACCGCGTCAGACGCCACTTCACCAACCTCCATATCCCTCTGCCTGCCAGCCACTCCCACCCTACGGTTAAAGTCCCGAAATCTCTGGACAATTGCGAATATGTCATGCTCCGAGATGACACTCTCCATGCTCCCCTCCAACCTCCATATACCGGCCCATACCGCGTTCCCCAATGCTCAGCCAACACCTATGACAACCAGATAAAAGATTCAGCTGTTACAGTCTCTCTCAACAGACTTAAGCCTGCTCATGTCGAGCCTGCTTCTACCCCCCTTCAGGCCACGACTACGCCTCTCACTGTTGTGGCTCACAACGCTCTGACCACTCCTTCCACGTCGGACTTACACACTCGGTCAAGTGACTTCCAGCTCCAATCGTCGAGCACTCCTCCGACCTAGCCCCCTACTTCGGTGTCACGCACTCTGTCAAGTGATCACATGCTCCCCACGTCAAGCTTACCTATGATCACGCCCTCGCCGCTGGACTCTTCGCCGGTCCCTTCGGCCTCTACACTGTCCCCTGCCTTGCCCTGTTGAGGTTTCTCACGCCCCCCCCCCCCATCTTGAACGTGCCCTCACTCGAGGTGCTTGTGCCTGTCCCCCAGACATAATCCACAACATCTCTATAATACTACACGATGATACACGATGCCCGGCGCGCTTCAACAACTTTCAGGTTCTGTCACCGAACCTTCCTTCACGACATCTACCTACACAGCTCCCCGACGATGCTGTCGGGCTGACCGTGGTCCGGCCACCACAGACCACCCCTGCTGATGCCATGATGCCATAGTCACCTTCCCCCCCCCCCTCCCTGGCCTCTCAAGAGTACTCCATACTGCAGGGGGATGGGGGGGCCTATGTGGCGCCAATGAGGTCGACACCAGAATCGATCTGAGTATCGTCTTTGAACTAAGCTAAACATTATCTTTGTGCAGTTCCGCCATGTAAGTTCTGTGTAAGCCTTTGATATGTTCAGGAGCAACTACTGCAAATTGGGAGTGTTGTTTGGTGTAACTGACCCAGACTTCCTCCTCACACTCATATTTCAAGCAGGAAGCAAGGGAGGAATACTTGGACTATGTCAGTTTCAGTAATTAATAAAAATGTAATTAGCCTTGTTTATTTGAATCGTTTCACTTATTTTTTCATGAAAATGACAAATATGTATTTGACTTTGTGTCTTATTTCATGTATTTCACTTGCAGTCTTGGAATGATAACCTTTTCCATAATTTTGAACTACTTGTATGATTGTAATTAATTAAATTACTATGTGCAATGATTTTCAAATAGTTTGAGAGTGTATAAGACCCTTGAAAGATCATGTAGGAGAGTCAAAACAGTGTGAGATTTTGAGCTGCACTATGTGATGTGACGTTAAATAAATCTGTGTACACCTGAATCTTCCTTTGTGACTTTACACATTACTGAAACAATGGTGTTGTCTGGACCATTATCATTTAAGAAATTTGCAGGAAGAATCAACTGCAGCTGAATAACAAAAAGGAGCAAACTTTTCAACTACAATTTTTTTAAACAATCCGAGTTATCTGTGATTTTCAAGATTAACATTCATAATGAATTTTATTTTTATTTACTTTTATTTGACAGCTGTTATCACACTGCATTATAGTAAGCTCTTTAACCAACTGGACATACTGACAACAATCTTTTAGTAGAATTACTCCATATGAAGTTTATTTTCAACAGCCAACCACAATTTGGAAATAAAATTTTCATTTGTAAATCTAATACTAGGAGCAAAAAAGACATACACTCTTTCACCCAGCCATAGCATGTAACAGTAACGAGTGTTGTATTTAACCATAAGTGTCTTTGAACACTTCTAAGTGATGTAAAAAAGTGTAATAGACAATAAAATTTAAAATTAGCTTCAAACACAGACGGAAGTCATATCCACTTGATGTTACACTCCATAGGAGAATTTTTGAATGCGCAATGAAAAGATTTCTCTCTCTCTCTCTCTCTGTGTGTGTGTGTGTGTGTGTGTGTGTGTGTGTGTGTGTGTGTGTGCGTGTGCGTGTGTGTGCGCGTGTACGCAAAAAAGAGAGAGAGGGGCGGGGGAGAGAGAGAGAGAGAGAGAGAGAGAGAGAGAGAGAGAGAGATTGAACATAGCTAAGTATAAATGTAGCTCAAGAAATAGGTAGTATGTTTCAGAATTTCTCATTGAAAAAGTGGACTGTAACTTTAAAGCTGACACATTACATATCCTAGCAATAGGTTGCAATTATGATCCAAGCAACATAGAAATAACAAAGAAAAATATTTATGTGAACTGAAGATGAAGGGGGGAATGACAGGAAAGGGAAGGAACTATAGATGTCAGTTGCATCAGGCCATTTTGCAGAACTAGCAGTGACAAGTGAAAATTTGTGTCGGAATGTGATTCAAACCCAGGATCTCCTGCTTACTAGACAGTTGCATTAACCACTGCACCATCCTGCCACAGTATTTATTGCAATTGTGTGGACTATCTTGGTACTCCTCTTGGCCAACCCACATTCCAGCCTAGTGCCACCCATTCACAGTCCCCCTCCATGTCTTCCACGTTCAGTGCTTTGAGATTTTCACGGGAGTTCAAATGTAATTGTGCATCTGCACTGAAGACGGTGTATTCATTGTCCATCAAGGCGAATCAGTCGTATGAAAGTGTGGTGTGTGTTCTTTCTGGCATGTCTGAAAGAACAGACACCATGTATTCATACAAGAATTAATTGCTAACTGAATTTAGTTATTAGTAAGAGATGTTATAACATGTTTAATCTTTCTCTGTTTCATTTCCTTTACTGATATTTTTGTCGCTCTGGATAACTGTAAATTTTGTGTAAAATGTTTTATGTGGGCACTGTCAATCCTTTCTCAGTCAGAAGTTATGTTGCAATTCTTTCCGATGGACTGGTAACTTTCCAGTTTAATAAAATCAATATGATTTAATGATTAATCAGTAAAATCTCTGTTGAATGTTCCATTTGGAGTCTCCTTAATGAAGGACCATTCTCTTGTTGATTTTGAGATTTGACTCTGTTGTCTTTATCAAGAGCAAGAAGCAGTTCTGTGGTTAATGGTATTGCAAGTTTTCTACAGAGTGACCCTATTTACTTTTAAATAATTTATTCCTTAAATACAGTAGGGAAAGTTCTGACAGAATTAAAATGATTAAGGATAAAGGAGACAACTCACCAGATGCCAGAAGTGTTGAGTTGTTGACAGGTATATGAAAAAGAATAAATACTTTGCTAGCTTTCAGTCGAAATCCTTTGATGATGTAGTGTATTACGTATCATAGACAAGGAGGCAAATTCAGTATGAAAATAATTTCATGTCTTCTATTACACTGAGTAAACTGCAGGTCGTCTGAAGCTGATTTTTATTACCAGAAGTAAGTACCATTAAGAACTGAAAGTGTAGGAAAGTCAGCTTTAGTATTCCAATATTCTTTAAAAGACACCAGTAAGTTGTGCAGTGGTCTACATTACAAAATGTTCTTTCTGTTCACTCTTATTAAATTAAGAATTGACTTTCTTAGCTACAGTGCCTCAGAAGAAAATTTTATAAACACCAGGGAGTGAAAATGTGCTAAATAAGACACCTCTTTTGTCTTCAAATAAATGCAGAATAAGATAATTTCAAGTGTAAATGAGACTGGACCTAAATTATTTATGTGCTGAATTGGAGCTTCTTATCGAACTGCACAGTAAGGAATTTCACGCAAAGTATTTTATTTAATATTCAGTATAGAGATTAAAATCTATTTCTGGTACCAGCAGATTATGTTTCTTTGATTTCACTGCATGATATGATGCTTTGTGGGGTTAACATTTAAGTGGTTTGTAATAAATCAGTTTATGTTTGTTCAGTAATCATCTCAGCTGTGTGAGGTATGGTTGATTTCAGACGACCACGCTATTGTGTTCTGTCATCAGCAAACAATTATTTATCCTCCTTGTGAGGTCATTTATGTAGACTAAGAGCAGTAGTGGATGTGGTAACAAGTTTATGGGACTTTGTATTTATCCATTTCCATCATGAGATTAGATTTATGCATATGAAACAATCTGTCAGTGTGTCTCTCTACTTTTTGTCACCATTATTTATCTCAAACCCAGATTGTTACTTTAGTATTATGTTGATTATGTAAAGTGTTTTTTAACTCCTTTTTTGCTGTTTTCTAACAGGGCATCACAACCAGCAAAATAAAGAGTTAGTCTCTTTCTTTCTAGTTCTCAGACTTTCTTTATAGCTTACTTTGTGTACTGAGACAAAAACATGAGAGCCTTTGCAGCATCATTGACAGAAAATATATTTCCAACTATGAAGACAGATTCATAACTCCAGTTGATCTCTTCAGCATTTAAGTGCCTCGCATAGCAGGCAATAAAAATGGTTGAAAGCATTGCTTACATTACCTGATGCAAACGACTAGATAGAGAGTTCACCTTACTCTCCTGAATACGACTACATTGAGATTGCATTTCACTTAACATTCTCAAAGGCCTTTTAATGCAAAGAAGGCTCTTCATAATAGATTTATTCACCCATAAATATTCTGTTATATTCGTTTATACATCAGTATTGCTTATTTTATACTACAATGCCTGTGTTATAAGGTTCCCACAATTTTGTTTTAAGGGATTCAAGTCATTAATTACGAAACAAATTTTTGAGGCTCTTAGTTCTGCAATCATCACATAAGAAAGTTATTCTTGGATTTGGGGATGTGTAACACGAATGTCAAATCAATATATTTAAATATATTACATTTATTCTACTGTGTACATTATTGCAAGCATTTTTTCAAAATGACTTTAATATTTTTAATTGGATATTGCCTACAACTAGTGTTTTTTAGCCATTTTGGCTGTCTTTCAAATTCTGTTACTCAGCATCTATCATCTTCCTGAACATTATTATAATTATTTACAAGTCTGTTAATTGAATTATTTTCTACTGTAGGTATGTATATACATTTTGCCTTATATTCATAATTCTTTTCCCATTTACTATGATTTTCCAATGTTCTCCTCGTATAATTTTTAACTTCTTTACAATTTTATTGGTGCCTCAAAAGTTTCTTTTCCTACATGATTCATTTCTCCTTTTTTCCATGTTAATTTTTTCCCATGTTCTCCTTACTCAAACAAAACTGGTATTTTCTTTATTTCAATTATGTATTTTCAGTAGGTCTTAAGGTGTGGAGAACTACTTGGTATACTGTACTGATACATCCCCCACAGCATGTGTTTAGTTCTTGTTTTTTTCTGTTTGTTCCTCCAGCACCTTTCTTTTCATTTACTATATTTTCCTTTTTTTGTAATTTAAATTTTTTTGGCTTATGTCTTTGCTGAAACTTCATGACATATGCTTCTTCTTTCCTGGATATGATGTCACATCATGAGTTCTATTTTCTGTCTCCCTTCACTTTTCTCTGGTCTGTCAAAATCCTTCTCTTTTTTTTTTTCTAACTTTTCAGATCTGTTGCTTGCTAGTTTCCACCTCATGACATTATAGCACATTTACCACAAACTAGATTGCTGGGTGATTTGTCAAATCAGTCACTGATTTGTCTCTCTATTTATTATTGCTGACATCTGAAAAATAAAACTGTTTTCTAGGCTATGTCTGTTGTATTGCCTGAAATTAAGAATTGCCTCTGCAGCTACAGATTTTGAAGTATTTCCTAACACATTTTAAAAACATGGTTTTGATGCTTTTGTTATTTTTTCAGTGAACGTCTTACATTTCTCATGAATGGAAGTTCTATTCTCAATAAATTTTGGCTCCATGAACATATTTTTAAAGAGCTTTTATCTTTCTGGTACTTTACATCCTTTCTGTTCTTTACAGTCAGCTCTTGAACACATTTTGGTTGTGATTTGAGTTTACGTTGGATCTTGAATGAGTTCAAATTGCTTGTCTTTGATTCCTGAAGATAAATCACATTGATATATATGTTAACAGTTGCCATCACCGACAATTATATGTGTCTATCTCCTTCTGCTTCACTCGTTGTGCTGGGTTGACAGGAATGAAATCACATGTCTTTAAGAATTCTTGTAGTCAAGACCTTAATTTATTTTCCTCTTCAACATCATATTATCTTGTTTATTCTCTATCTCCGCCCTCACCAAATATTGCATTCTAATCTCTTAAATTTATAATACTTTTCCTCTATACCATCTTTTGACATAAGGATAGAATCAACTGGTAAGTATATGTCATCCATCTGTATTTCTCCATAATTGTGTAAACCTTGATAAAACAGTATGTCTTAGATCTGATCTAATTTTCAGGTCCTTTGTGATACTTTTGAATCTTGAAAGCCTTTGT
This sequence comes from Schistocerca nitens, assembly GCF_023898315.1. NCBI lineage: Eukaryota > Metazoa > Arthropoda > Insecta > Orthoptera > Acrididae > Schistocerca > Schistocerca nitens. Next base: position 886,043,689 of record NC_064616.1, on the reverse strand, counting down.
AGCTTAGAAGCAACTTTTTCCAGTATACATTCAAGTGTTCCTTGGGTCATGCCATACTTTGCCCTGACACACATAACTATTACATAACAATTTTCCTAGTCTTTCAGTTTTCTCTGGAAGTGAATAATGAATGTGTGTGTGAGAAAAAAAAAGATTGTAACATTATTTTTTTGTTTTTATTTTTACTTACAATATGGAAAATGCAAGGTAGAGCAAGATCTGTATATTTTGATATGAAACAGAGCAAAAGTCACCCTATTTGGTGACAGTATGCAGGTTTGATGCGCAGGCAATAAATGGTTCATGCAGTGATGGATCTTGAGACACTAAAAGCTAATGGTGGAATTTTTGAAATAATCACACAAATTAAAAGAATACCAAGAATTTATTTAAGTGACAACGTGTTATAGGCTGATTTGCAATAACTATTGTGAGTTATTAAAAGAAGAGAATTGTAAAAAATATAAAACAAGTGACTCTGATGAGCTAGTTATGAAAAGTAATATTTAAAAGAAAGACTTTGTAGATGAAGTAAAGGTATCATTGTACAGAAACAAGAGAACAGTGCATCTTAGCTATGTACAGAAAATCACATCATAACGTAATTTAGCTATTTAATACTAGAAAATTTTAATAAAAATGTCAGTTTCCATTTTAATATTGGTTTAAATACAAATATTTCTCATCACCATAGTGGTAAGTAAACTTAAATCTAATCTTTTCTTCCCATTTATAGAATTTCTATATTAGTGCACTAGTATAAAAATAAATGTTTGTTTCAACACCCATTTATGGTAAGTTTATGTGGTTGTAGATGAATGAACAATGTAAATATAAGTGTTGCTGGACTGTGAACTTTGCATTGGTGGGGTGTCTTATGTGCGTCAGCGATACAGATAGCCATACCATTGGTACAACCACAATGGAGGAGTATCTGTTGAGAGGCCAGGCAAAGGTATGGTTCCTGAAGAAGGTTGGTAGCCTTTTCTGTAGTTGCAGGGGCAACAATCTGGATGGCTGACTTATCTGCTCTCGTAACATCAGTCAACATGTCCTTGCTATGCTGGTACTGTACATAACTGAATTAAAGGGAAACTACAACCATAACATACCTTGAAGAGGTGCAGCTCTGTTGCATGGTTAAATGATGGTGGCATCACCTTAGACAAAATATTCAGGAGGTATATCCCCCCATTTTGATCTCTGTATGTGGACTACTCAGGAGGGTGTCGTCATCAGGAGAAACAAAACTGCATTCTACGGGTCAGAGCATGGAATGCTAGAGCCCTTAATCAGGCAGGTAGTTCAGGAAATATGAAAAGTGCAAATTGTTAGGCTGAAGTGAGATATAGTGGGTAGTAGTGAAGTCAGGTGACAAGAGGAAGCAAACTTCTGTTCAGATGAGTACGGGATTATAAATGCAAAATCAAATACAGATAGTGCAGAAGCATTTCTAATAATGAATAAGAAAATAGGAATGGAGATAAGCTACTATGAACAGCATAGTGAAAACAGTATTGTATCCAAGAAAAACACAAAGTACACACTGTAATGGTCGCCTAGTCGTAGATATTGCTAATAGCTATAATCGCACTATTTCACTCCCATTTACGGAGCTTGTTAGCACTTGATGTTAGGTTGGCACCATTGAAATATTGTGGTAAACGCTGCTGCTTGCTGGATCGATGCTGTGTCTCGATGCTGATGCTGGCTCTAAATCTGGTAGTCTATGGTTAAAAACATGAGGTCCCGTGTTTTTTATGTGCTGTTGATGATAAAGAACGAGCGAAACCAACAAATATGTAAACATCAAATATTTATTACTCTGGTGCCCATCTTAATTCCACTGTCCACCAAAGACCATGACACAACACAAAGTAGTACTTCCTTTACATGTTCTTTGCATTGTTTATCCACCTCAAACAATAACACACGAACACACTTTACCAAAGTGACATTCTGACTGTGCACCGACCCTTCTTGCTGCTTGTATTTGTAACATTGTCAAAGAACTACTAAAAAGAGATATAGTTTATAAGTCACATGTACATCTGTTATCATAATTTGTGCAGAAAAGTTATTAATTTGCATCGAGTGACATAATTTAACATGTTATTAAAATGACAGACAGATTTGTTGACTTGCCAGAATAATTCTTTGTTACATAAAGGCCGTTTTATAGAAGTTTGTCAACTGACTTCTCTAATTTGCATAAAAAAGTAAATAACATGAATTATTAAGAACTACATTGGTTTTCGTCTAAAATAGGATTGATTACTTGAATACTGAGTGAAAACGCTCCTAGTGAACAAATAGGTTTCACTGGGTGATTTTTATTTAAGGATTTCCAAAATACCTAAGTTGGCCAGTATTTTTCGTACTTCATATTAATTATTTAAGATGAACTTAGTGTTTTTACATGATGACATTTGCTGTATCAGTGATCAAGTGATATTAACTTTTGTGTGGGTCATTTATTCAGTATAATTTAATGCTTTGACTGCTTATGGAGACATGTTATGCAATCATTGTTAACATACACAATAACTTTTCTATAATCATAAATACTCGTTAAACTGGTTGAATTTGGAGGGTATCGCATAATTCGGTAAAGTAAAGCCTTTAATATGTTCCGTTACAACACCCACCACAATAACATAATTCAATATGCCAACTAGTTCAGCATTTACTGAAGAAATTGAGGAAATGTATGACGAGATAAAAGAAATTATTTAGATAGTTAAGGGAGATGAAAATTTAATTTTGTTGGGGACTGGAATTCAATAGCAGGAAAAGGAAGAGAAGGTAAATAGTAGGTCGATACAGACTGGAGGAAGGGTATGAAAGAGGAAGGTGCCTGGTAGAATTTTACACAGAGCATAATTCAGTCATTGCTAACACTTTGTTTAAAAATCATGACAGAATTTTGTATACACAGAAGAGTCCTGGAGGCACTAGAAGGTTTCATATTGATTATATAGTTGTAAGACCGAGATTCTGGAACCATATTTTAAACTGTAAGACATTTCCAGAGGTGAATGTGGATTCTGACCACAATTTATTGCTTATGAAATGTTGATTAAAACTGAAGCAGTTGCAAAAATGTAGGAAATGAAGGAGATGGGACCTGGATAAATTGAAACAATAAGAGGTTGCTAAGAGTTTCAGAGGGTAAATTAGGCAACAACTGACTAGAAGAGGGGAAAGGGATACAGTAGAAAATGAATGGGTAGCTTCAAGAGAAAAAAATAGGGAAGGCAGCATAGGATCATATAGGTAAAAAGAAAAGGCCTAGTAAAAATTTTTGGATAGCACTGAAGATATTTAACTAAACTGATGGAAGGAGAAAATATTAAAAGGCAGCAAATGAAACTGACAAAAGGGAATAAAAATGTCTAAAGAAGTGAGATTCACAGTGACCAATGAATATCTAGAGGACAAATGTAAGGATGTATAAGCATACATCACTAGGGGAAAGATAGATACTGCATACAAGAAAATTAAAAATTAAAGAGGCCTTTGGGGAAAAGAGAAGTGGCTAAATGAAATCAAGAGCTTGAATGGATAACCAGTACTAAGCAAAGAATGGAGAGGTGAAAGGTGGAGGAAGTATGTAGAGGGGCTATGAAAAAACTTTGTGTTCTGCTTTATAGCAGGTCTTGTCATGGGGGAAGCCTCATCAGAGAGGTCCACCACCTGAGCGTCTAGGGAAGTGCTTCCAGTGGTGGTTTCCCTTTGCCTTCCACTGATGATGATGAAATGATAGTGAGGACAACATAACACTCAGTCCCTGAGGAAAGAAAATTTCCAACCCAACCGGGAATCAAAGCCAGGCCCCTTGGCATGACAAACCGCCGTGCTGACCACTCAGCTATCGGGGCAGACAGACGGGCTCTACAAGTGAGATGAATTTGAAGGCAAGATTATATATAGAGAGATAAGATGGGAGATATGATGCTGTAAGAGGGATTTCACAGATCACTGTAAAACGTAAGTCAAAACACGGCCCCCTGAGTAGACAACCTTCTGTCAGAACTACTAATAGCCTTTGGAGAGTCATCCACGATAAAGCTATTCCATCATGTGTGCAAAATGTATGAGAAAGGCAAAATACCCTTTGATTTCAAGAAGAATGTAATAATTTCAATTCCAAAGGATGCAGCTACTAACAGATGTGAATATTAGTGAACTACCAATTTAACAAGACATGGTTGCAAAATATAAACATGAATTATTATATAAGAATGGAAAAAAACTGATAGAAGCTCACCTCAGGGAAGATCAGTATGGTTTCTGGAGAAATGTGGGACATGCAAGGCAATACTGACCCTATGACTTCTCATAGAGGGTAGGCAAAGGAAAGGCAAATCTACATTTATAGCATTCTTAGACTGAGAAAGCTTTTGACAATGTCAACTGGTATATTCTCTTTGGAATTCTGAAAATAGCATCGGTGGAATACAGGGAGTGAAAGGCTATTTACAACTTGTCTAGAAAGCAGATGGAAGTTATAAGTGTCAAGGGACATGAAAGGGAAGCAGTGGCATCAGAGTAGATGACATGCAATGAAGCTAGCTCATCATCTTTTGCTGGTTGTGACACACCAGCAGCCTCTAAGTGTTCATAAGCTCAATTCAAAGCACAGAAGTATGATCCCAAATCATTCCCCTCCCTGGCCACACCATGGGAGGAACATCAGGCTAAGTATGCCAGTGGATCTTATTCGCCCCGGTATCTTGTATGTTTGAGAGTTGATGGGGAATCTTTCATGATGATGAAGCCTCAGTTTTTTGGTAAGCATTTAGAGGACAAGTTTGGGGAGGTGGAGGAATTGTCCAAAATGACATCTGGGTCAGTCCTGATCAAAACAGCACCCTTTGCGCAGTCACAGGCATTACTCACTTGTGACAAGCTGGGAGATCTTTCTGTAACCATCACGCTTCATAAGAGCTTAAATATGGTCCAGGGTATTGTATTCGACAGAAACCTTTTGCAGTCTGATAATGAGTTGAGGGCCAATTTAGAGTGGCGAGGTGTACATTTCATCCAGTGAATCAACCGGGGTCCGAGGATTAATGAGGTTGCCACCGGTGCCTTCATCTTGGCCTTTGAGGGTGATACATTGCCCGAGAAGGTCAAGATGATGGTCTACCACTGTGTAGTAAGGCCCTATATCGCTCCCCTCAAGCAGCTACTTTAAGTGCTGGAAGTTCGGCCATATGTCTTTCAGCAACACACAGGGAGTTTGTGGATGCCCATCACATCCCAATACTCCACATGCCCTACCTCCTATCTGTGTCAACTACGGAGAGCACCATTTGCCTTGCTCGCTAGACTGCAGGATTCTCCAGAAAGAAAGGAAAATCATGGAGTAAAAGACCCTGGACCAACTAACCTACATTGACGCTAAGAGAAAATTTGAACGCCTGCATCCTGTATGTAAGACATGGTCTTACGCCGTCACTACAACAGTTCTGGCACTATCAGCTCCGCTACACCCAGTCACCTCTCAGAGCTGGAATACTACACCTGCACCCTTGATTGTGCGGGGCATTTCCCTCCCTGTTGCTTCCACACCACCTACTTCGGGAGCAACATCCACCAACCATCAGGGACGTCCATCCCCACTTCTAAGCTGGAGAAGCGTAAGTCTTCTTTGGCTTCTCTTGCTAGGAAGGGGTCCCTTGGGTCACTCCGTTCCCAGGTTTCACCTAGTGGGAAAGATGACACCCACCAGTGTTTGAAGGGCTCAAAAGCAGCTGGTCATAAGGCATCACGCTCATCCTCAGTCCCAGAACCTGAGCCAGTGAAGTCCTCCCAGTCAGGGAAACCCAACGAGCAGCGAGAGAAATCCAAAAAGGAGACCCCTGAGACCAAGGAAATTGCTATGGCACCCACACCACCGATACCTAGAAGCTCTGTGTCTGAGGATGGTATGGAGATCCTGGCGTCTGCTGAGGACATAGATCTCGCCAGACCCTCAGATACAATGGATATAGACTGTTCAGGCAATACTTACATGGCAGCAAGTTACCCTGAGGTGAAAACTGCTTCATTGAATGTTCCATGCCTTCCCTAGTCTCATGATGACGTCATCCTCCAGTGGAACTGCTGTGGTTATTTCCACTGCCTGTCTGAGCTACAGCAACTGTTAAGCTTTACACCTGCTATCTGCATTGCCCTCCAGGAATCCAGGTTCCCAGGAAGTAACTGTCTGCAGTGTATATTTTCCTCCAGATGGTGCAGTACACCTGAATGCATTAGCTGCACTGATTGATCAACTCCCTAAACCTTTCCTACTTTTGGGAGATTTCAATGCCCATAACCCGTGTGGGGTGGCGCTGTGCTTACTGGCCGAGGCAGAGATGTCAAAACATTACTGTCTCAGTTCAACCTCTGCCTCTTAAATATTGGGGCCACCACACATTTCAGTGTGGCTCATGGTAGTTACTCGGCCACTGATTTATCAACTTGCAGCCCAGGACTTCTCCCATCTATCCACTGGAGAGCACATGACGACCTGTGTGGTAGTGACCACTTCTCCATCTTCCTGTCATTGCCCCACCATCAGGCCCATGGACGCCTGCCCAGATGGGCTTTAAACAAGGAAGACTGGGAAACTTTCACCGCTACTGTCACCATTGAAGCTCCCACGAATGGTAACATCGATATGGTGGTTGAGCAGGTGACTACAACAATTGTTACTGCAGCAGAAAACACGATCCCTCGCTCTTTAGGGCGCCCCCGGCGTAAGGCAGTCGGTTGGTGGTCGCCAGAAGTCGCTGAAGCAATTAAGGAGCGTCGGCGAGCTCTACAGCAGCATAAGAGTCACCCTTCTCTGGAGCCGTCCGTGCCCGCATTCGCCAACTTATCAAACGATGGAAACAGGAGTGTTGGGAGAGATACGTCTCGACCATTGGGTACCATACATCACCTTTCCAAGTCTGGGCAAAGATCAAACGCCGTTTCGTGTACCAGATCCCAACAGGTGTACCCAGTTTTACCATAAATGGCGTGTTATCTACCGACGCAAACGCGATTGCCGAGCACCTTGCTCGAGCCTCTGCATCGGAGAATTACCCCCCAGCCTTTCGCACTCTCAAATGGCGGCTGGAAGGGAAAATCCTCTCATTCACTACATGACTCACTGAATCCCATAACGCTCCATTTACAGAGTGGGAGCTCCTCAGTGCCCTAGCACATTGCCCCAACACAGCTCCTGGGCCTGATCGAGTCCACAGCCAATGATTAAACATATCTCATCTGATTACAAGATTCAATCAGATCTGGTGCGATGGCGTCTTTCCATCGCAATGGCGGGAGAGCAGCACCATTACGGTGCTCAAACCCGGAAAAAACCCGCTTGATGTGGATAGCTATCGGCCCATCAGCCTCACCAACGTTCTTTGTAAGCTACTGGAATGTATGGTGTGTTGGCGGTTGGGATCGGTCCTGGAATCATGTGGCCTACTGGCTCTATGTCAGGGCAACTTCTGCAGGGTCGTCCGACCACGGATAAACTTCTGTCCCTCGAGTCTGCAATCCAAACAGCCTTTTCCAGACGCCAACACCTGGTTGCTGTCTTTTTTGACTTACGTAAAGCATACGACATGACCTGGCGACATCATATCCTAGCCACATTGTATGAGTGAGGTCTCCGGGGCCCGCTCCTGATTTTTGTCCAAAACTTTCTGTCACTTCGTACTTTCTGTGTCCAAGTTGGTGCCTCCCATAGTTCCATCCATATCCAGGAGATTGGAGTTCCACAGGGCTCTGTATTGTGTGTATCTCTAGTTTTAGTGGTCATTAACGGTCCAGCAGCAGCTGTCGCGACCTCTGTCTCACCTTCTCTGTATGCAGACGACTTCTGCATTTTGTTCGGCTGCTCCAGTACTGGTGTTGCCTACAGGGAGCCATCCACGAGGTGCAGTTTTCCTCCATGAAGAGGTGTGTCATGCATTTCTGTCAGCTTCGTACCATTCATCTGGTACCAGAACTTTACCTTAACGACGATCCACTCACTGAAGTGGAGACATATCGATTCTTAGTCCTGGTTTACGACGCTCATTTGACTTTGCTTCCCCATCTTCGTCAGCTTAAACGCAAGTGTTGGCAGCACCTGAATGCGAGCTCAGGTTGAATGCTGGCTCAGGCTGAATGTAACTCTTTACCTCGTCGCTTTGTCTGTGATGCAAATTTATCTCAATCCTTTTCGAAGTGCCCTTTCAAACACTTAGGATATGTATAGTTATCGTTCGTGGTTGTACCATTTCCATAACACAGGAACAACCTAGAAAAACGGTGTATTCCAGTCTTCAGTCTCTCTGGAGTGATAGTATGATATTTGTTTACGATTGCACCCGTAATTGACATACTACTAAATTTTCGACACTACTGTGGCTCTAATCTTTCTCTGGCCGCCTCAAGTTGCTAAACAATACTCACATAGCTGAAATACGAGTAATAGTAAGTATTGGATGAATAGTAGGGCTGGGAGAGATCTGTGACAGCCTGCATTATTTGCAGATTTCCTGGTGGAGTCACTGTGTAGTTTTTGTGGGTTCCTGGTCAAATCGGTCTGTCAGGAAACGAGACTGCTGACGCTGCTGCCAAGGCTGCAGTCCACGTACCACAGCCTGCTAGTTCATGTATTCTCTGCGATGATCTGTGTATTGACGTCTGTCAGCAGGTAGTGTCCCTTTGGCGTCGCCAATGGTCCTCCCTTCACGGGAATATACTCCAGCTTGTTTGCCTCTCCCAGCAGCTTGGACGACCTCCTATCGGCCCTCCCGCCAGGACGAAGTTATTTTAACTACACTGCATATTGCACACTGCCTTATTAGCCATCGTCATTTTATAATTGGCGCTACCCCACCACTGTGTACAAATTGCGCCCAAGTTTTAACTGTCCGCCACTTCGTGACAGAATGTCTATTTTTTAGCCATTTGTGGTCCCACTTGGGTTTGCCGTCTGAGTTTTCGTCCATTTTAGCAAATGATGCATGGGCTGTCGACCATGTTTTAATTTTTATCGGCCAAAGCAACATGGTGAAGCCTATTTAATTTTTTGTTTTGGGTCTGTTTCCGTATGGAGCCTCTTTAAGCCCTTTCTACATGCCCCTGTTCTAAACTGCCTTCTCTTACGTCAGTAGGGCCTGATGTATAGTCGTTTTTAATCTCCTCTCTGTCTTGGTGTTCTACAGTTTTGACTTGCACACTTATGACCCTAGTTGTTTCTTGCGCCCTAAAGCAAAACAAAAGAAAACCAAACCAAAACCGATGCTCCAGTTGGAAGCTCAGTGCACTGTGTCGCTTCCATCTGCCGCTGCCGTCGCCGTCGCCCACCGCTTCTGCTTCTGCTGATGGCCGTCCACCACCTCCTGCCCTCTGTCCACCGTGCACCATATCCTGCCTGGCACTTGTCGGTCTGTGCTGGCTGCGCGTCATCACTGTGCTGTATCTTTCTCTTCATCTTCCCCTGTTCTGCATGATCTCCATGCCCATAATTTCCCTAACGTGGTGACGCCCGTCGATGGTAGGCACATTCCCATTTCAACATGTACTCACCACCACCATCTACACGGCCCCCTCCCATTCCCCCATCATCGCTTCATGGAGTACCTCCTATGCCCCCCGCTCCTGATGCCAAACCTCCTATTATTACTGTTCCATCCTCCACATCCTTCCCAATACTATATACCAACACATATCAGTCCACTACTGCTCCCCCTCCCAGCTCCACCCCCTCCCCTGTCACTGCCGTCACCATCCTTCCTCATGAGATACCCCTCCCCAGTTGCCCTCCAAATCCAGCCTGTGAGGCCACAGTCACCATCCCAGACAATTCGCTGACACCACCTCCTGTTGGCACCTCTGCACCCCAAGAAACGCCTGCCTCCCCTGACCTTCCACTTAACCCTACCCCTCACCCTTCTACCAAGGCTGCCCTCAGCAAAAAACACCCTAAACAACATAGTGTCAACTCCACTCCTCCCCTCCACGAAAAAACCGTCTCCATCACCCACCATTTCTGACAACCCATGGATACACCCCCTATTCCCACATCCCAACCACCTGCCATGCACACCTTCATCCTCTCCCGCCGCAACCCCCAGTTCCTTCCTGCCCATGCCCTCACCTTATAAATCTGCAAAAGCTTCCCCAGTGCCCCCATTTCTCAACTCATTCCCCAAAAGGACTCCATCCTTATCGAATACCTCAATCCCTCCCTCGGCACTGACCACCTCAAAAAGATTTCCCGTGTCACCTTTGGCCCCCATGCCACCCTTACACCCTTTCTTATCCCATCCTCTATCCCCACTATCCCCAAACCCCCACTACCCTCCGACCTTCACCACCATGACCACAAAGCTCAGACCTGTGGTCATGGAGATGGAGGTGTTGGCGGAACTGAATGCCCATACTACACTCAAAATATGCTTCGCCTGCAGTATCTACAGTGACTCCGGCTGCACCTTCTTTATGCATCTTTTCACCAAATCCCCCTTCTCCATCGACCACCTACTCACATAGGGAGCCCTTATTTGTGACTGCCAGAACCCTGTTGGCTCCTCCCACTTCCCCCCCACAGTTATACCTATGCCAAAAGAGCCTTGTCTGTAACGTTAGCCTTTCCTCTGCCAGTGAAAGTCCTCCCACCTGCCCCCACCGCAAAACCTCTCATTTCCTCAAAAAGTGTCCCAACCTGGTCTCCCCTCCTTGCTGAAATACATGTAATGAAGCCCAGCCCACCTAATCCTCTAAATGCAAGGCAAACCCCCCGTGAACCAAACTAGAGCTCACCGTCCCCGTTTGAACCATTGATAAAACCCTCCACCCTAACACTTCCATCTACCCATCCTCACCTCCACAGACAAAGACATCATCTGTTTCCTTACCATCGTACTTCAAAACATCCACCCCTTCAAACGCCCACACACCCTCCAGCAGATCTCCCTCACCACCTGTTCCATTTTGCACCTGAATACCTACACCACCTACTCCCATAACCAAGTCACTTTGTCTTTACCTATCTCGACACCCTCTACAAAACCTTTCTTCCACTTCCACTCTCTCTGTCCAGGCACAACGAGAGTATCCTTTATCAAAATATCCTCCCCTTCCCTGCAAACAAGCCCCTATTCATGCTTACTATGTCCCAACACCAGGTTGATGCCTTCATCCTGAATGAAATCTTCCTACAGCCTTACCACATTGTCCACACCTCTCCCAATGTCCTTAACCATACTGATAATCCGTGCCCCTTAACATGAGATGGGGTCACTATTGGCAACCTGAAGCATATCCCTGTGTGGCAACAGCCACTGCTGAATGATGGTACCGAACGCCTGATCCTCAGTGTCTTTCCCTCTCCCCTGCCCTCACTGTCACCTGTTTCACAATCTATGTCTGTCCTCCAGTGCCCATCGCCTATGAATTCCTCTCCCTTACTGACTGCACCTTGTCCACCTTTGTGATTACTGCAGACCTTAACATTCATAGCTGTGACCCTGCGAACCCCCTGGTGGTGGTATCAGTTCCATTCCACCATTCGAGGTGACTTTGTCCCTTCCTCAGCATACCTGTCCCAAAAGTAACACCATCTCCAATACTGTCCTCACTTCCCCCAACCTCCTTGGGTGTAACAATGCAGGAGTCCTCGATCCCATTGGCAGTGACCACATCCCAGTCCATCACACCATCCCTTTTGTCTGTCGCCTTCCCCCAACGCCCTGCCCTGCCCCTGCACCCTGCCCTACCCTGCACCAGCTCCATGTTCTGCCTCACCCCGCCCTCCCCCTCCCCCCTTCCCTGCCCTCCACCCCATTGCTCTGATATTTTTTTTCCCTTAATCTCCAGAATGCCTATGACCGTGTATGGCACTTAGGACTCCTTTTCAAGCTCCAGACCTACACCCTTCCTATGTACTTTATCCATCTCACTGCCTCCTACCTCTCCACCATCCATCCTATGTCACCATTCACAATGCCAATTCCCATATCTTCTACCTTACCACAAGTATGCCCCCAGGGCTCCATCCTTTCTCCTCTTCTATATCTCCTGTAGACCACTGATATGCCCAAACCATCCCACCCACGATCTCCTTCAATATGCTGATGACACCGCCTTCCTTGCTCTCTATCCTAACTTTCAATTGTCCCAGCGCTTCCTCCAAACCCACCTAAACCAGTTTACTACTTGGTGCAGCCAGTGGCTCCATCAAATCAATCCTTCCTAAACCATGCACTCATTATGGTATTCTCTTCCCACTCCTTCTGACTCCCTGATTTCTACCTCCCCATCTATTACTGCCCTATCCTAACCCCATCTTGAAATACCTTGGCCTCACCTTGACCGTAACCTCACTTGGACTCAGCATCTCTCTACCATTCAATGCAAAGCCCACAGCAGACTCCACCTCCTGAAACTCTTCTCCAGGTGGACTTGGGGATTGCATTCTTCCTACCTAAAAGTCCTTGATCTGTCCCATTCTTTGTTATGCCAGTGTCACCTGGATCTCTGCCCCTCCTAATTTCTATAAAATCCGCCAAATTCTTGGATGCCATGTGTACTGCCTCACTTTCTGTATCTGTCTCCTGTCCCCCATGAGGATCCTGAATGACGTCATCCCCTTCCCACATCTCCTCCATTTCCTTAAACATATCTGTATCCTCTACACCAACAGCTGCCTCGATCCCCCTCACCCCCTGGTGTTCCTTTCCTCTCCATTCCACACCTCCTACTGTACCTTTACTGATGTGTCCCACCCTCTCTCCAAGTCATCACCCTCCACCTCTTATCCAAAAGGAACTTCTAACATCTCCCATCTTGGATGATGTGCTTCACCCCAATATTTATCCTTCCTTCCAAGTCTGAACCTGGCCTCCACTCTTCTCTTCCCTTGCACTTAACCTCCTTCCCCTCCCTATCTGCTGTTTTCTCCCTCCTGACCCCCCCCCCCCCCCCCCGGCATCTTTCTCACTTTTCCTTTCCCAGTCCTTGAGCTCTTTCCTAGGCTGCTCCCTCCTCACCCTCCCTGTCTCCTGCCAATGGTGTGCTACCGGCTCTCCCCTTGTGTCCCTTCCTGCGCCCTCCCCTTATGCACCGACCATCTTTCTATCTTTCCTCTCTCCCTCCTCTCTAACCTCCCATCCTTTGGCAGGTCCTTCTGATTTTAATGTAAGTTATGCTATCGCGTTTCGGCGCTCGCCGTGTGTGGTCAGTGTCGTCGTCCCGTGTGGCTCTTATTGCTGTGATCAGCGTATTTAATTGTACTCTTCGTGCCACCAGTGATTATGTGCTCGTCTTCGTCAAGTGTCATTTTAGTTATATGTGGATTTTATATAAACATGCCTCGTGAAACTACCCCTGTTTTGTAAATTTTAACGCCCTTTGTTCCCCCTTTTCATGTGGAAACTTCATCTTTTATCTCCATAGTTTACGTACGTACCGTTACTTCTGTGTTGTTTTATGTAGTCTCTTGGCTGAAGAGCGGTGAATTGTGCTGCTGCCAGCCCACATGAGCAGGGTTATTAAAAAACAATAAAGGAAAAAAAAAGAAATGTAAAACATAATTACTTCTGACTGTTTTGTCCAGAGAATTTTTTTCTGTGCACAAGCGTAACTTTTGTATATCATGTAACAAATGAGGAAGAATAGTTGCAAATATAAACAACACGATCTCACGTAAATTTTTGCCCCTTTGGTAACGGAAGACGTTAATCTTAGGTCCTGACAAGTACTAATAGTTGTATTGACAGGCGAAAACATATCATTTGGTTGCACTGGCATTGTTCACCTGGCCAGAAATACCAGTTAGCAGATAAATAGTATTTTACTTGCAAGTGCTTCTAGTTGTTACTTGCGATTAATTTACGTTGGTAAATGGCAGTTAGCATTAACAGAGGGATGTAAGACGCGAAATCGTTGATTGCGATCAAGCACTTCTTAAAACCACCATTAACGAACAGAAAACACCATCGCAAAGACAGAAAAGAAAAACGCTGCAGATGAGTAACGCTATTGATCTCCATGACAAACACCATATTTATATTCTGATTACGGCCACAGATCACATTTGATCAGAGGCCTCCAAAAATTGAGATATGAGAGTAGACTCGGAACCTAAAAGGTGTAATCTTCATGCTACCATCTACGACCTATAAAAACAATCCTTTACGATTCTTGAATGGGTACAATTTTTTTTCTGCATTCGGTAATAATTGTGTACGTTCCCAAGGGAGCTTATACGCTTACTAATTTTGATTGTAAGCAATTTCTTATGAGGTAACACATGTAGTTATGCTGCGTAAGCTTGTAGATTTTTATTTTCTGTGTCATAGCTGAGAAGTAATGGTGGCGCTGCACAGCGGTTATACAGCGAAGTACTTTGCCGCCAGCCCGGTTAAAGAGATGGCGTGGCTATAGTCTGGGAGACGAGTCTTTGGTATTGACAGCTCGGCAGCGTCTTTCCGTTGCCTAGCGACCTCAGGCAGGCAGCCAATGACGGCCTGACTTTGAGCGGATAGCAAGAGCCACGTTGTCCCTCTGAAACCCGGTCGCGCGCGCTTATGAAACTTACCAGTGTCTCGCGTGCAGGCGGACACTCCATCGAATCATTTCCCATTGATGTTTAGGTTTTTAGGGGTTCTTCTGGCCTCAGATTGTGACATTACCATATATTTTGTTTTGTTTTCATTTACTGTGAGGCCAATTTTTAAGGCTTCTGTTTCCATTGCCTGGTATGTTTCTAGGAGTGTAGGCCTATTGGTATTTCTTCCCACTGTAGCAATGTCATCTGCATATGCACATATCTGCCTAGTTTTCATAAATATGGTGCCTCTTTTGTTGATTTTATGTACCACACTATGCAGGGCTATATTGAATAGCACAGTGGAGAGACTACCCCTTGCTTCACACCTTTATTAAAGTCAAAGCTTTCACTTGTTCTGCTAAGGACCTTTACTTTTGCTCTTGTCTCTGTCATTGGCATTGTCATTCTGATTAATCTCATTAATTTAGCACATATACCAACTTCTTTCAGTACTCTGAGGCTTGTTTGCAATCGATGAATAGGAAATGCAGATCTATATCATATTCATAGAACTTTTCCATCATTTGTCTTATCACAAATATTTGATCAGTTGCTCCTCTGCCTGGTCGAAAGCCACACTGATATTCCCCTAGTATGCCTTCTGCACACTTCTGTATCCTTTCCTTTAATATACTTGTGAAGATCTTATAAGTTGTATTTAGGAGTGTTACACCTCTATAGTTTTCATATGCTGTTCGGTCCCCTTTCTTATAAATGGAGACTATTATTCCAATTTTCCAATTATCTGGCATAGTTTCTGTTTCCCATATATCTGATATTAATGAGACCTCTTGCAGTGTTGGCTTCCTTGCCTCATTGGTTTCATTGTCTACTTCCAGCTCCACTCTTCCCTCCTGTGTGGCTGTCTCTTCATCTTCTTGGCTGGTGCTTAGTTTATCTTTGAAATACTCTGCCCATCTTCCCACTATCTGTTCTTCCTCCCTTACCATTTTCCAATCTTTACTGGAACAGGCCATTGTTTTTGGTTGGAGTCTATTCTTCATTTTGCCTATGGCATGATAGTAATTTCTTATTTCACCCTGTTCCTTTAGTTCTTCTAGTTCTTGAAATTTCTTCTTATTCCACTCTCTTTCCTTTCTCTTGCACAGTCTGTTAGCTCTTCTCCTTAATTCTCTATATTGTTCCACATTATTTCTGGTTTCTCTCTGTAGCAGTTTTGTTCTTGCCCTGTTGTTTTCCTCTATTGCTGACCTGCAATCTTCATCAAACCATTCCTGGGTTTTTCTGTTCCGTCTTATGCCTATTATTTCCTCTGCAGCATCCTTAATGGCTTTTTCAAACCTGTTCCACGTTTCATCTACTCCTACTGTGGTCTCTTCATTGCTCAACTTTCTGCTTAGTGTTACTTGGTATTTTTTTTACTTCATCGGGGATGTTCAGTTTGTCTGCATTCCATTTCATCATCTTCCCCATTCTGTTGCCATTTGTTAGTGACAGTTTCTCTCTCAAGACTGATTTTATCACAAAGTGGTCTCAATCACAGATTGGTCCTCAGTTAATCTCACTATCAAATTTCATATTGTGTGAACACTACTCCAGATCAAATGATGGACATGGTAGGGTTGCTATCTTCATAAAACAACACATTGAATACAGCCCACTTCCTACCCTAAAGGAAATAGGAACAGAGAAGTTCTTTGAATGTGCAGCCATAAAGCTTACAGATCTAAATCTAATTGTAGCCACAATTTACCGCCCCCCCTCCAGTACTATTAATGATTTTGTGTTACAAATGGTCTTGTTTCTATCCAAAATAAGTCAGTGGAAACAGGATGTAATTATATGTGTTGACTTTAATATAGACTTTCTCACCCACAACAGAAACAGGGAGACATTGATTAACATTGCAAAAACTTATAATCTGCATGGCCTTGTAAATGAGTCCACTAGAATAACACCCACATCCAAGACACCTCTAGATCAAATTTTTGCAAATAGGAATAAACTTAACCCAACATTAGAAGTAGGCCTTTACAATGCACGATTCAGCGACCACCAAGCTGTCATTCTAAAGGTCGATGTTAGCAAAGATACCTCAAACCCAGTCCCACCTAAAACTTTACGAAGGTTTTTAATTCATGATAACTTGAACAAGCTAAATGCCCTCCTTAGTAAAGAAAAGTGGACAGCGATGTACACAGCCAATGATGTCAACATGAAATTCAACATATTTCTTGACACAATGATCCACCACTTTGAAGAGGCTTTTCCACAAAAACCAGTAAGAATAAATAATAATAAGGAAAACAAGACTTGGATTGCACCAGCTATAAAAATCTCTTGCAAACATAAAAGAATACGCCACATGTTATATAAACAAACTAGTGACTCCCCTCAACTAACAGAATACTATAAAAACTATGCACGTATCATAAGAAGAGACAGGCAAAAAGGATGCAAAATGATGAATACATTGACAAATCCAGCAATAAAGTAAAAGCAATGTGGAATATTATAAAAAGGGAAAGAGGGGAAAACAAAGCTACAAACAAGAACATAGAAATCAAACTCAACAATGAATCTATATCTAATCCCTTAGTTGTGGTTAACTCTCAACAAATTCTTAGCAAGCATAGCTGGAAAATTAATCAAAAATAATCCTAACACAAACTACCGACCAGCAAACCAAAAATATCACACATGTGCAGAGTCAATTTTCATTACCAAAGTCACTGAAAATGATGTTGCAAAAGTCCTCAGAGGCTTAAAAAAGGCATATTTAGCTGGAATTAATGTTATCCCCGTAACGGTCATCAAAAATTGTGTACACACAATTACTGAACCATTAACTCATCTCTGTGACTGTTCTTTCCAGGCAGGTACTTTCACTGAAGCTCTGAAACTTTCTAAAGTAGGCCTAATTCCTGTCTTCAAAAAAGTTAATAATAATGGTATGAATAACTACAGGCCTATCTCAATCCCATACTGCTTTTGTAAAGTTTTTGAAAAAATTATGTGCAAAAAACTGATGGATTTCATTGAAAAGAAAGGTTTACTAAGTTTAGCTCAACATGGGTTCAGAAGCAACAAATCAACTGAAACTGCAGAATATGATTGCATAAATATGCTATTAGATCTGTTAGATAAAAACAGGCCATAACAGGCATATTTCTGGATCTGTCAAAGACTTTTGACCACAAAATATTGCTAAAAACATAGAACACTATGGTATCGGAGGAATCCAAAACAATTGGATTGCTTCATTCCTAACCAATCAGATGCAGAGAGTCAGCATGAAATTCACTAATAGACAAACCAACTCAATAACCGAAATCCTATTGAGTAATAATACTGTAAAGCAAGGTGTACCACAGGGCTCAGTATTGGGACCTCTACTTTTCCTCCTGTATATGAATGACTTGAGCCTGAATGTAGATGCACACAAAACAATAATATTTTCTGATGATACAACTGTACTCCTCAAAGGGGAGAATACAGAGTCTGTGCAAAAACCTGTGAACTTGGAAACTGGACAACTTAGCAACTGGGCTAAAATCAAGAGATTAACTATCAACACCAAAAAGACAGCTTCCATGAACTTTTGCACAACACAAAATGCAAATTCCTTTCAGCCACATGTCACTGTAAATAACCAGCCAATAGGTACTGACACTGTTTTCAAATTCCTGGGTCTTTGGGTTCAAGATAACCTAAATGGAATACACATACAGGAAAGGTAAATGCCAGAGTGGTAAAAATAATGAAATACATAAACACAACACTAGGAAAAACTCAAATCTGCATGTTTTATGTACAAACACCAACTGTGTAAAAAGGAAGCTTTCCACATGGGCCTCCAACAGTTCAATAATCTTCACACTAGTATTAATTCCATCGAAGACAACATAAAATTTAGCTAAGCTGTGAAGTCATATTTGTTGTGTAGCTGATTTTACTCTGTAAATGAATACCTAATCTTGCTATTTATGTTAAACTGAAAACATTGAGCACTGGAGTGAAGTAAACTTAACCAATATAATACATTAGGATACTGTAAGCTAATATATGTTAACAATGTTAACTGATATTTTTCGACACCGGTAACACACTGTGTACCATCAGATCACATGGAATAAATAAATAAATAAAAAGTCATGAACCAACAGTAACAAGTAACGGAAAAACACACAATATCAGAATTAGGTATTTTATTGTGATGCAGTTTATTTTATTTTAAAGTAATGTACAACTACCAGTTTTTCCGAATTACCCGCCCCCCCCCCACCCCACCCCTACACCCACCTCACCAGCGCCCCGTCCAGACTGGGGTAGCTCTGCTTGTAGAACTGCTGAGCTAGCAATCCCTACACCCACATATTTCCTAGACCTAAAATACATACCATTAGAAAGTTAAGCCTCAACAGTGCCGTCAATCAATGAGAATTGAGCTACCATCAACCAACGATACCGTACAGCGTGAATCGACTGTTAATTTATTTTTTGCGTTAACAAAACTTTTATTGTGTGATAGGAGGCATAAAACGAATATTAGTTACGAAACGGCTGGGAGTTGCAAAAGGTACAATTCGTACCCGTTCGGCAAATAGTGAAACTTTGTTTGCTGCCTCCTTTTATGCCCAAAAAGCCATGATATTCAGAGATATTTAATGTTTTGTGTTTGCTTGTTGATATTGTAATGTGGAACTGGTTAAATGCCCTGTGAAAATTAACGTCTGCGGCAGTGTAAACGTCATGTATTAGTGAAAAATATATGAGAATTCATATCCCCACAAAGCAAATATTCGCCATGAGCTTTAATACAGTGTTTTGTATATGTAGGCCTAACTTGATGTTGTATGGTGGAAGGTATTAAAACCTTGGGTATAGTGTGTTTGCAGTGTAGGGTGGGTTTTTTCCATAACTCTTGCAAAAACTTTTGAATTTATGCCCTCTGTAAATCTGGTGAATTTCTGAAAGGCTGTTGTTAAAAAAAATCATTGATTGATACTTTAACTGTGCATCACTAGTGTATATACAACTGGGGATGAAATGTGTGTCATTAATGCTAGGAATTACCGGGTATGTAGATACATAATATCAGTTTATTAGTTACTGCTATAACAATCATGGGGTGAGAAAACAAAAAAAAAAAAAAAAAAAAAAAAAAAAAAAAAAAAAAGTTCCAGGTATGATTATTTAACAATCATTACTTCAACACCCCTCACCTCAATTTGATACTTCCATTAAGTATCTGCAAATTTCACTAATCCCATCTTTGGACACGGTCTATTGAACTGTGCACTCATAGTAGCTTTTGTTGAATATCTGCGTCTCATTCGTCATAGCTGATGTGTTGAAAATTCAGATGTCTTTCGTGAAGCAGCTGATGTATGAGATCGAATTTAATATTCATATGCCTCAATCCTCCAAGTTCCCACTTCTGTAATAGACATGCGTGATACAGTGTTCAGTTTTCATAAATATTTTAAATTCTTCAAGAAGATTCGTCAGCCACAGGGTGTCTGTGTAGCTGTTGCTGAAGCAATATGTTATGCTCCTGCCTCCTTTTAGCCCAACAAACAGTATTTCGAAATACCTGGACTATGTATGCTGTTGTAGATATTCAATCGTCTTCACTTGCCCAGTCAGAGACGAACACTTGAATTTCCCTTTTTGTGACACAGATGAATGTCAAGTGTTCCTTTAATATACTTAATTTTTACTACTTCTTAGTATCAATGATTTTCCAGCAATTCGAATATAATCTACATACAGTAGCAAATAAGTATTATATCCATCAGTGTTTTTAACAGAGAGACAGCTATCAACTTCAGATTTTCGAATCCTGATTTCCTTCATTAAACTGTCAAATTTAAAGTTCTAAGTTCTTGATTCCTGCTTCTGCCCATATAAAACATTGTTGAGTTTGCATACAAGTCCTTCCTTACTCTTTACAACTTGTGGAACTTTTGTATAAATTTCTTCAGTCAGTTCTTCATGCAGGAATGCTTTTTGTACAGCCATTTGTTCCATAAATAAATCATGTTCATTCACCAGACTAACAAAAGTTCACACTGTTGGGAGTCAAGCAACTGGAGCATATGTCTCCTCATTGTCTTGTCTTTTTACCTGAACACAACCTTTAATAACTGAAGGTGCCTTATATTTTTCAGTATTTTCAGATGCATCTCTTTCTACTTTGAACACCCACATACTGTTAATGACTCTCTTATTTGCTGGAAGTGGTGCAGTTCCATTAGATGACAGAGTCCAGGTCTTCCTTTATTGTTTTTGTCCATTCTTCTTTATCATGGTGACACTTCACATTTTCAGACTTCTGAGATAAGTTATTCACAAATGCTTCTGCATTCAAGGCTAATACCACATAATCATCAAAGTATCTAGGTTTTCTTGTTGTACTACTGCTTTTCTGCAGTGGCTTCTACTTTCTTCACTTCTTCTGAAGTGAAGGGCTCTGAGTTATCTTCAACAGTTTGTTCAGATTCCTCAGGGTTAGTTTCATTCTGATGGTATTGTCATCTGCTATATTCTGTGTTATGTTGTCCATCTGAAAAGTCTCCTTAAAGATCCAGTCACCACTACTTTGACCCTCAAATAGAAAATTACCTTCTTCAAAAATTACATCATTACAAATGCAATCTTGTATTGTATGGGACACTATAATCTGTAACCATTTGGACAATATCTCATCATTAAATATTCTAATCACCTGGTGCGAAAGTTACAAGCCCCTAGTTCCTTTGGAATGTGCAAGTATGCATTACACCCAGACACAGACAGTTCCTTCAAATTTGGCTTCCTTCCATACCATAGCATTGCTGGAATTTCTCCGTGTATAGCTGAGGTTGGAATGCAGGTAATGATAGAAACAATTGGCAGTACCATTTATGACCAAAATTGCTTTCCAAGTTTGCATCAAATGAAACTTTTCAATGATAGTATGATGCGTCATTCTGCCACTCCAGTTTGCTGAGGTGTGTACCTTATGGTTAACTAGAGCTGCACCTCGATTCCTTCAAAGAATTTCATCATTTCATTTGAAATGTTTTCACAACCACTGTCACATCTAAACCTGCTGATCTTCTTCTTAAAATGAGCAGTAGCCATCCCATAGTATACTTTAAAGTAATGAAACACCTCAGGCTTGGCTGAAGAGAGTAATCTGTTGTAAAGTGAGTACAGTCATCAGTGAAAGTCACTATTTATTTATTTCCATCAAAAGAAACAATCGTTATAGGACCAAGCACATTATTATGTATTCATCCAAATGGTTGTCTGGCTCAAACACGAGACTGAATATGTGGTAATTATGTCTGTTTACCATCCGTGAAGGTCAAACATTTGTTTATGGGTTTATAAAACTTTACGATAATGCTCGGTCCATTCCCAATGCTAGATAATTAAGTTTCTTTAGATTTTCAAGGTTCAAGTGCCCTAAGCACATATGCCACAGCTCTACACCACTGTCAGAAACACAGCGATGCTAAATAGAACTCTTAGTATGTTTGAACAAAAGGGTATACATGCCTGAAACTCTTCTTTGAGCTACAACTTTATTACCCTTTTGAATTGAATACACTGAATTTTCCAAAGCAATGTAGTGTCCAGTCATCTCTAGTTTACACACTGCCAAATTATTTAGAAAACATGACACTGTAAGAACATCTTTTATTTTTATTTCAAATTTATTTCCAGATAAATGCCTTCACTATCAACTACTACAACATTTCTGGCAAACAAAATTGTATCTGTTTTGGCAACCTTTGTTCTATTGGATTTTCCAGTTCTTTCACATGCATCATAGGAACAGATTCATTAATTACATGTTCTGTTGCCACAAGTTCAGAAACGACTCTACTTTGCTATCTGCAAAACCTCCAGTAACAGCTGAGAAAGAAAAATTATTTTCACTTCCACCTATCTCTTGCACATTTTTTGCTACGTTTGCAGAATTGTTATTTTTATGCTTTTGGGACAATTTAACTGTGCATTGTGCACTAACATGACCTGGTTTCCCAAATATGCAACAAATATATTTAGACCGAGCTTTGGTTGAATCATACATACCTTGAGACATGGCTGTAGCTTGATACTTCCTTTGATGTTTCTGAGAGACAATATATGTAAAAAGTATGACTAGTAGGACTGTAATCACTGTTTCACTGTCAATACCACCCTGATTCAAATAATCTTTATCTTTTCTTTGTTGTGTTATCTTCAACAGAACAACCTGAATCTTCTGAAGTTTGTGGATTACTATTTCTTGTTGATTACACTACAACCATCACATGTGGGTGGAACAATAAGCAAACAATGGAAACTCCAGGTTGTAATATCAACAATATAAGGTAAAGGACAGACTGCTGCTAACCATAAAGATGACATATTGAGTTGCATATAGGCACAACAAAGCCATCTTCTGAAAAGGAAACACACACAAGCAAATACACCTCACACACACATGACAGGCACCTTTTACTGGAGAAGGCTTTGACTGAAAGCTGAAAATGTAAACTCTTTTTGTTGTCCTGGTCCACAGTTCAACATGTTATCTTTACAGTCAGTAGCAATCTATCCTTTTCCTTACATTGTTGGTGGAAGAACAAGGGTGTGTTGGTGGCTAGTGCGGTTAGAGGTGACACAAACATGATGCTTGCTTTTGGATACTCGAGGTCATTGTATTTTCTATTGGAAGTGAGGGACCACTTCATAGCAGATTCAAATGTAGGACAAAAATTGCCACGGACTCAAACCTGAAGAAGATTCATGTGTGCCAGAAGCTTTATGCAGTTGCAAGATTTCATGCAGTTGTAGGCTGCCAGCACTTCGCTGTTATGTTTCATTGATCCTATGTGCTCCAATGGAAAAATCATTTAACGTATAGTAGTTTTGACAGTTGAAAAGGAAATATTGCTAATCATAGGCCACATATTGTACCAAAAGTCGGAAACTGATGACACATGGTTTTACAGTGGCTGAAGATCGTGTCATTTAAACATTGCTTTAGAAGTAAGAATGAACCTCTACAAGATGCAGTAAGCATCATGAGTGCTGTTTTACACCACAGAGTGTGAACTCTCCCATGTTTGATGTTTAGTATGGTCATACCGTTGTTCCGAAAGTACAAACCATTGCAGCGTCATTTCCTGTCCATGCTTCATGTCTATCCTCTTGCTACTTTTTGTGCCTCTTCTTTGGGGAACATGTCTGGAATGTTTTTGGAAATGAGTTCTGCATTTTCAGTAGCTGATATCAGAACAGTCTCTCCACTGTTTTTCGTTCCTTTTTTCTTTCTTTATTCCCCTTCTCCTGCCCTTCCTGCGCTTCAGTGTTTGAGGTCCTTCTTCTTCTTCTTCTTCTTCTTCCATGTGCACTCCTGAAGGTCAGCCCACACATCTGACACAAAACAGATGACTGGGTAACGCATATGTCCTGCCCCAGGTTGACTGGTGAGTTTTGCACATACCCCCTGTTACAGGCCAAGCCCAGGGAAAGGAGATTGCCTGAGTTGTTCAATTTGGTCCCTCTGTCAGATGTTCAGGAGGTGTGAACTATCACCTAAGGTGAATGAGGCCCCCCCCCCCCCCCCCCTCTGTGAGAGAGGGTCTCCTAGTTGGAAGGAGCATGCCATCTGATATGCTGGCAGTCCAGGGGATTTTCACACAATGAGCCAGTCACCTTCTTCACAGCCAATGTCTACTAAACATAAACTGAATGAGGCTAACGATTCAAAGACTCTCCCAGCTGTTCCTTGTGTTTTCACATACTGAAGACAGTCAGTCCTTTCCTAAGGTAAATCCATTTATTATTCAGAAAAGTGCTGATGAAGTTGCTGGCACTGTGCAATCTTGTTATTGTTTACACAATGTCACTTTGCTTTGGGAGAGTACTTCTGATTCTCAAGCACAACAACAGCTTGCAGCTGCACTCATCCATGGCTATCCTGTTCGTGTGGAGGCCCATAAAACGGTGAATTCTTTCCATGGTGTTACTGACCCTAGGCTGCTCAGTGGCCTGACCAAGGCAGAAATCCAGACATACCTCTCTGATCAGGGTGTTGTTGCAGTCCATTGGGTAATGAAAAAGGTAGATGGACTCTTAGTGCCCACACACAGTCGCTTTGTGACTTATGATAGAGTGGTGCTTCCATCAAAGATCAAAGCAGGTTATGAAGTTATCACATTTCAACAGTACATTTCAAACCTGGCACTGCTACCAGTATCATTGTTACAACCACAGTTGCATGTCCTGATGACAACCGGCCAAATGTGTAACCTGTGGTAGGGATACTAATGAGGGCAATTGTCCACCTTCTTCTCCCCACTGTATCAACTGTAATGGCGATCATGCCACCTCCTCCGAAGATTGTCCCATGTATCTCAATGACTGGGTTGTCCAGGAGATCCAGGTGAAGGAAAAAGTGGCTTTCCCTGTTGTTCGCAAGTTGTTGGCTAGTCGTAAACTCTATGTTCTACCATCTGCCACTTACAGTACTGTTCTTGCTGCTTCTCGCTCCATGAGGGACATGGCCATGCAAACATGTGACACAAAATTCAGCACAATGGTTGTAATATCTCTGTGTCATGGTAGCATCCTCATGTCCTCCTCCTCCAGCTGTGCAGCAAGCCACCAAAGTTTCACTGCACGGGGCAATGTCACCTGCTACACAACCAGCGGGCCCGAATGGACAGAGGGAATACTCCCACAAATACTTTCTACGTCCCTCCAGCCAACTAACATCTGAGTCTTCCCCTGCCAACTGGAAAGGCTCCAAGAAGTCAAACAAAGGCATCTCCTTCACCATCTCGGAGATCCTCTTTGATGGTGTCACCACATGAAACACTCACCTAGCCAGCCTACATGTCGCCAGTGCACACTGCCAACCTTTTTCTGGCCTTGACTGTGGAGACTGACAGAAGGAGAATGCCAACACATCTGCAGACCTCATGGACCCAGATCTTCTAGTCTCTGTGTCATGTAGCAGTGAGTCATCAAAGGCTGGCACTCGGGAGCTGCCGATATGGCATCCCTTCGTTTTCCCCCCTCCCCTTTCCTCATCATGACTCTCCTCCAATGGAATGTTTGTGGCCTTCAATCCAATGAAGAGGACTTGTGGCTGCCCTTCGAAACGCAGTGTCTGTGTGTCCTCTGCCTCCAGGAAACAAAGTGGGGTCATGATGATAGCTTTCACCGGCCGCATTTCTTTCTGGTCTACTTTGACTTTCCCCTGATGGCATTCCAGCTTGTGGGGGAGTCATGCTGCTCATCGAGTATGACATTCACAGTCAACCCATCTCCCTGACTAACCTGCTTCAACTTGTAGCAGTACATATTTTCCTTCCTGACTTCATGTTTTCCGTTTGCATCTTTTACATCCCTCCATCATTCAGTGTCATCAAGGCAGACTTCCTCCATCTTACTGGGCAACTCCCTCACCCATTTCTGCTGCTCATTGACTTTAATGTGCACCATCTCCTTTGGAGTATTCCCAGGTGGCCTGATGGCTGACCTTATCAGTCAACTTCACCTCATCTGCCTTAACATAGGAGCATGCACGTTCCTTTCAGACACCACACACACCTATTCCCATTTGGACCTCTCATTCTCCACTGTGCAGCTTCCGGTAATCTCAAATGGTCCATTCTTTCTGACATGTACTTGAGCAACCATTTCCTGTGTGCTGTCGGTGTGCTGATTTCTATCCCACCTATGTACCTATGTGCACACCCAAATGGCAGCTTTCTAAGGCCAACTGGAGGTTTTACTCCTCCCTAGCGACCTTAAATGAAGTGCATTTCCCCAATAGTGATGACCAAGTAGAATATCATACAAATGTTATCCTTACCCCCACAGAATGTACCATTCCTTGCACTTCCTCTTTATTGCACCATGTCCAGATCCCTTGGTGGACTGGGGTGTGCCAGAATGCTATTCGCACATGGAGACATGCTCTCCATGTTTTTAACTATCATCCTATGGTGGCAAACTCCATTCAATACAAACAGTTTCATGCACAGTGTCATTGCATTCTTTGGGTTAACAAAAAAGCTAGCTGGATTTCATTAACTAGTTTCTTCAACAGTTCCACTCCCTCTTTCATCATGTGGAACAACCTCCAACAGCTTTCTGGGACCAAGGTCCATTTCCTGATTTCCAGCATGACAGTAGCAGCCAATGTCATTGTGTACCCTATTGCTATCTCAAACACCTGAGGCCAATAATTTGTGGAGATTTCAACCTCCTCACACTAATACCCTGCCTTCCTCCATCGGAAATGAGTGGAGAAGGCTTGGGGAATACCAGTCTCTTCTCAGAATGGTGAATGCTACAGTGCCACCTTTACTGTGCTGGAGCTATATCTTGCTCTCATTTCATCCCGATCCTCCATCCCAGAGCTGGGCGACATTCACATTCAGATGTTACAGAACTTTTCTCTTATGGGCAAACACTTCCTCCTTCACACATACAATCACATCTGGGCAGAGATCACGTTTCCCAGACACTGGGATAAAGCCACTGTCATACCCATACATAAGCCCAGCAAAGACAATCACCTTTTTTCTAGTTGTAGCCCCATTTCTCTTACCAGCTGTGTTTGCAATGTGATGGAACATATGGTTTGTGCCTGGCTGGTATGGTGGCTCGAGTCTCAAAATTTTCTGACCACTGCGCAGAGTGGATTTTGAGTATGCTGTTCTGCAGTTGACTATCTCGTCATTTCCCCCACCCTCACCAGACAGTGGCTGCCTTTTCTGATTTGGAGAAAGCCTATGACTCCTGCTGGAGGACTGGTATCCTCCGTATTCTCCACATGCAGAGCTTCTGTGGCCACACGCCCCGTTTCCTTCGGGAATTTTTAAAAGCCCATGTTTTCATGGTACTTGTGGGTTCTGCCTTGTCAGACACCTTCATCCAGGAAAACGGTGTGCCTCAGGATCCTGTGCTGAGCTTCATCCTTTTTGCTATCACCATTAACCCTATTATGGCTTGTCTCCTGCCAAGCATCTCCAGACCCCTTTCAGTTGACGATTTTGCCACCTATTGCAGTTCTTCACAGGCTTGCCTTCTTGAGCAGCATCTTCAGCGATGTCTCAATCATCTTTACACATGGTGCATTGAGAGTGGTTTTCACTTGTCTGCCAACAAAACCGTTTGTATAAATTTCTGGTAGCTCAATTGATTTCTTCCACTGTCTTTACATCTTCGGCCTGTTGCTCTTCCACTCATTGAAACTACGAAATTTCTGCAGCTCATGATCCATAGGAAACTTTTTTGGTCCTCCCACATGTCTTATGTGCCAGCCTGCTGTATGAGGTCTCTCAAAATGTCCTGTGTGTTCTCAGCTGTACTTCCTGGGGAACGTATCAGACCACCCTCCTCCATTTGTACCGGTTCCTTGCCCATTCAAAACTAGACTATGGGGTTTACGTTTATGCAGCTGCACATCTGCCCATCTTACACTGTTTCAGTACAGTCCACCATCTTGGCATCCGTTTGGCCACTGGCACCTTTTACACTAGCTTGGTCGAGAGTCTGTGTGCAGAAGCTGCCAAAATATCACTGTCAAACCACTGTGACCTCCTCCTCAGCAGATAGGCAAGTCATTTGTCTGTCATGCCAAGCCACCCATCCTATGCCTCCTTCTCCAATGTCTCCTTTGATCCTCAGTATGAGGCGCATCCCTCCTCTCTGTTACTTCCTGGAGTTCACTTTTGGCACTTGCTCCAGCAGCTTAACTTCATGCTACCTGCCACTTTCCTGATGGGTGTGAAACCCCTACCACGCTGGCTTTGTGCAGTGTCTTGTGTTCACCTTGGCCTTCATTCGTTTCAGGAGGATAATACTCCATCTTCACTCTATCGCTGTAAGCTTCACGACATTCCCATGGAACTTGGCAATAGTACCTTTCTGTACGCTGATGGCTCTCAGACTGACCACCATGTTGAGTGTGCCTTTGTCACTGGCACTGATGTTTATCAGTATCAGCTTCCAGAACACTGTTCAGTATTTACACCAGAGCTCTTCACCCTGTGTAGGGCCATGCAGTACACATCCCGCCTCTCCCTGTGCCATTCAGAGCCTCTGTGTGCGGTACATTATGCATCCTTTAGTGCAAAGATCCCAGGAAAGCTATCACTTTCTCGCTGTTGGTGGAGCCACTTTGATGTTTATGTGGGTCGCTGGTCATGTTGATCCGATGGGAGACAAGGCTGCTGATGCTGTTGCCAATGCTGCAGTCCTCGTGCCTCGGCCCCCTAGCTCTTCCATTCCCTCGAATGATATCTGTGTTGCCGTCTGTCAGCAGGTAATGGCACATTGGACTCATCACTGGTCCTCCTTTCATGGGAACAAGCTCCAGGAAATTTAACCTCTCCCAGCGGCTTGGACGACCTCATCTTGGCCATCTTGCTGTGAGATCATTTTAGCTAGGTTGCGTATTGGGCATTGTGTTTTTAACCATCACCATTGTTAAGTGGTGCTCCTCCACCACTTTGTGCTCATTGCCCTCAACCTTTGACGGTTTGCCATTTCCTGACAGAATGCCCTTTTATTAATCACTTACGTTCCAATTTATGTTTGCTGTCTGAGTTACCAGCTGTTTTGGTGAATGACATGTGGGCTGTCGACCGCATTTTACTTTTTATCTGTCGCAGCAATATGGCGAAGGAAATTTAATCTTCAGTCTATCACCTCCATTTCTCTATGGCGTATTTTATGGACCTTTCTACAAGTATCTGCCTTTAGCTGTCTTTCCTTTCGTTGGTTGGGCTTATCATGTAGTCTCTTATAATTCCACTTTTAATGCCTTACAATAAGACAAAAACAAAACCATATACTGCAATATGTCTATGTTGTGAGATAAAACTGGTATCAATTTATGTGATCCATGTGTGCTGGCTTGATGGACAGAGTAGTGCCTCTCTTGTTGTCAATGGTCACTTATTACTTAGTCCTCCAGTCAGAGACACTGGTGTGAGGGTTTTTGAGTGGACGGCTATGTAAAATGTAAATGTGTGTAGCATGTTGGTTACTCTTGAGTCCTTAAAGTTTGGTTCCACGATAGTGCAAGGCACTCAAAGAGATGGCGGGTCACGCAGCTGCTGGTATTGTGAGCGGTTGGTGCAGTGAGAACACGTTGCCTGCCGTGACTGTGCGTAGCTGTCTTTGTGACAGAGTAAAAGTCAAATGAGAGCTGTGTATTCGAATCTGAGGGGCCAGTTTGCACTGGTGTTCACAAACAGTGGTGACTGTTTGTCAGTTTAGTTGGTTTGATGTCTGAGTTGCTGTTTAAAGCATTAGTGTGTCCCACACCCCAGTTATAGAGGAAGTGTGAATACAGTTACACTATTATACATTATTCTGTGATGTGACTGCACTACCAAGGGTATATGTGTTGAACAGCTGGTTGGTGTAAGTCATTTGATATCAGTAATTTGTCCACATTTTGCTGTTAAAGTTTCTTTTGCCCATTAAGAAATCTTAGCTTCAGTTGGCTGTAATTTAGCATGGTGTTCATATTTAAAGAACAATAACATGCTGTTGTTGTTATTCTACTGTACTTTAGATATTTTATGCTTTAAATGGAGATTCGTTTACTCAATCATTACTTAAAAATTAAGTGGGAGTATGATCACTGAATTGTTTATAATTTTAGTATGATGAAGTGAGCTGACCCTGTTGTTTCTTTTAAACTGAGGTGGTGTTTGTGAATTAGCTTTTGACTTACTGAGTGTGTGTGGAAACATGAGTAACTGGCTTAAACTGTTTGCACTGCTGCTGATCCAGAATTGTTTCATGAAGTCAAATGCTCTTGTTTGCATTGTTCAAATACTTACTTTTTACTCAAAGTGTCTGGAAGTAATTAAGATTGTTGGTTTGTTAACTCAGTTTGAGAGGGAGCAATCATCAATTGCTGAATTCACAGATGGCTAAACTAAAATATTAAAATTAAATGGGTCAGTGGCTTGTAATGCCAAGTGATAATTTTAATACTTGTCATTGTTTTTCATTGCAGATTTTGTGTGCGCATGCACACCGGGTTATGTATGTTTGCTGCCATTATTACATATCTTAATTAAGCACTGTGACTTCTTGTCTATACATGGTGCTAACAGGTTTATGTTACATGTACCGCAAGTTATTCAAACCAGAAGGGCCAAGTTGTGGACTATTGTAAAGAGAGAGGCCAGCAAGTGCACTGAAGTACCTACCATTTTTAAAACTAATACCAATATTGTGGCACATAAACACTCCCTTATCCCTTACCCTTACCCCTTGTACCCCACCCCCACCCCCACCCCTGACCCACATGTTAAGTACTGTTGTTTATCCCTTGGTTATGAATGTATAAGCAATGATTGTAACTGTTGTTCAGCTCATTGTCGTGACTGATTTCTCAAGTCAGCCATTTGTGAAATTATGAGCTGTAAGTATTTGTTTTAAGGAGAAACGTCATACTTTCTTTGTACATATTGTTTATTGTTAATATTATTTTACTACCAGTAATCAGAGTTGTAATGTTAGTAATGTTCTCTAATGCCAGTTATCAGAGCTTGTTTAAAGTTTTCTGAACTGATGATCTGTGTTAAGGTGTGTAAATTTTTGAAGAGACTAGCAACAATTTTGTTTTTAAGGTGTGTTTGTAAAGTGGCTTAGCACCTTACCACTACCCTCCTGCTCCTACAATTTCATTATGGAGACACAATTTGCCCTCATTATGTAGCTCTAATTGTAAAATAAATACTATAATACTCTCTCACATAAACTTGGTGTCATGATTTGCTCCAAACATGGTTGGCAGAAAACTCAGGTCTTGAGGTTCTTAGATATTATCTCCCACAGCAGTACAACATAACTTTTGTTTTACTCTCTTTGCATTAAGCCCCTGACTGAGTGAACAAAAGTGTCAACTACTAATGGCAGTTGGAGCCACAGTATCATCTACTGTTCAATTAAACATCTCAAAAGGAACAGTGTAATATACTTCAGGTACTGTACATGCAAATGTGTATTTAGAGCATTTGTTCTGGTACCACTTGTGTGTTTTACATATGCAGTCAGACAAATTTTATGAAATATTTAATTTATTACCACGATTGGCAATTTGGTATCAATTTTGTCCAAGTTTTTGCAATAATTATTATTCTTCAATGCATTGAAACCATCAAAACAGAAAAGCAGCACCAAATGAAAGATATACTAAATATGGTGAAATTACTCTTTATTAAAAAGCTGGCTGACTGTACCAATGTGAATAAATGATTCCTCATTTCTACAAAAGTGTTAATATATTACCAGTTTTTCAAGTCTACATAAACCTTATGTATGTAAATACTTGTACACACTCTATGGAAGATGTTTGTTCAGTCACAGCCGCCAACTCAAAAAATGGCTCAAATGGGTCTGAGCACTATGGGACTTAACATCTGAGGTCATCAGTCCCCTAGAACTTAGAACTTCTTAAATCTAACTAACCTAAGGACATCACACACTTCCATGCCCGAGGCAGGATTTGAACCTGCGACAGTAGCGGTTACAGACTGAAGTGTCTAGAACCGCTCAGCCACACCAGCCAGCCTGCCAATTCAAGTGCTGTATCGCTTTCAGTTGGTGAGTTAATAGAAGTGGCTGCCAAGTTCCTCACATACATTTACCTGAATTCACATATCATTTTACAATGGGAATACATACAGCGTATTCAGTACTCAACACCAATAATAACATTAGTTGGGTTTTTCTAGTGTATATGTGCATCTTTCATAAACTTGTTCTATAGTGAAACCTAACATACTTTCAGCAATAGTCATAATGTGTCACTAATGCTTTGTTAGGATTTAATAGCATTATTAGGTTTATATTTGAATATACTTCAAGCATATGAAGACCAGTGTCAACAGCTCTGCTGCAGTGATAAGACTGGTTCCTGTCAGATCACAGAAGATAAGCACTGTCAGGCTTGGCTAGCACTTGGGTGGCTTATCTTCCAGGCCTGCTGAATGCTGTTGGCAAGCGGGCTGCATTCAGCCCTTGTGAGGACAATTTGAGGAGCTACTTAATTGAGAAGTAACAACACCAGTAATGATAACTGACGACGACTGGGAGAGTAGGGTACTGACTAAATGCACCTCCATATATCTCTCTCTACATCCCCATCCATTGACGCCTATAGGCTGAGGATGACAAAGCAGCTGGTCGGCACCATTGCCCCTTCAAGGCCTGTATCAGATGGTGTTTGCTTATATGACACTGATATGCACAGTAAACTATTACAGGTAATGAACAGAAATTATGCTCTAATTCAAGGATAATAATTACACTGATGTCACTGTGATTTGTGGTGGTCCCCTGGATATTGCAAAGAGCAGGACATGGTTCTTAACAGTGTGTATGATCACTACAGATGGCAGAGCATGCTCTGCAATGTGCTCCCATGTTGGTCAAAGATTGGTTACAAGTTCTCTTATAGTAGGGCATTCCATTCCTCTACCAGTGCAGTTGACAACTGCTGGATGGTCATTGGTACATGGGGGTGTGCTGTAATACATCCCCCCATCACATCCAATGTATGTTCGATGCAATTTAAGTTGAGGGAATGGGCAGGCTAGGCCATCTGCCAAATACACTGGTGTCCAAAATTAAAGCAACAAACCTCTATTTCCCCACCCTGTGTCTAATTCATGATACCATCACACAAACTGTAATCA
The DNA here is from genome assembly GCF_023898315.1 of Schistocerca nitens. Classification (NCBI taxonomy): domain Eukaryota; kingdom Metazoa; phylum Arthropoda; class Insecta; order Orthoptera; family Acrididae; genus Schistocerca; species Schistocerca nitens. The sequence continues at coordinate 886,010,410 of NC_064616.1, read as the reverse complement.
GATGTCTGTTTGATCATGTTCTGCAGAGAAGATGGCATTCCAGTCAGTAGACAACCACGCCAATGATGACATCATGGCAGCTGTCAAATGGGCTAGTGTTTACTGGGTAGTCACACACCCACAGTTGCTGTGCACACAGTCACAGACAGTGCAGTATGGCACAGAGAAGATGCCTTCAGATACTCTGCAGGGGAGGGCCATAGGAAGAATGGAAACAGAACAGTTGCAAATTGATGTGACCTGTTGGCTTAATAGGAATCGTTCTGTTGATTCTTGGATGTGGCAACTGGTTATAGACACTGAAACTGCATTCCAGAGACTAGTGCAGGTTCAACTGCATGTGACATCAGAAAGAGACGATTATTATTTGGCACCCAGGGCACAACAGTACCGCCTTAGTACTGCATGGAAAATGGCACCGGACCTAGCAGCATCCACTGGACGTTTTATCGAGACAAACAGTGTGCAGAACGCTTCAGCAGTGTGGCCTTTGTCAGAGATCTGCTGTATGTGTACCTCTGACACATCTTCACAGAAGGGAACATCTAGAGTGGAGTCATCAACATGCCACCAGGACAGTCAAACAGTAGGCCAATGTTGTTTTCACAGATCTACATCTACATCCATACTCCGCAGACTTCTGACAGGGTGTGGCGGGGGGCACCTTGAGTACTTCTATCGGTTCTCCCTTCTATTCCAGTCTCGTATTGTTCGTGCAAAGGATTGTCGGTATGGCTCTGTGTGGGCTCTAATCTCTCTGATTTTATCCTCATGGTCTCTTCACGAGATATATATAGGAGGGAGCAATATACTGCTTGACTCCTCGGTGAAGGTATGTTCTCGAAACTTCAACAAATGCCCGTACCGAGCTACTGAGCCTCTCTCCTGCAGAGTCTTTCATTGGAGTTGATCTATCATCTCCGTAACGCTTTTGTGATTACTAAATGATCCTGTAATGAAACGCGCTGCTCTCCATTGGATCTCCTCTCTCTCTTCTATCAATCCTATCTGGTATGGATCCCACACTGCTGAGCAATATTCAAGCAGTGGGTGAACAAGCGTACTGTAACCTACTTCCTTTTCCTTCGGATTGAATTTCCTTAGGATTCTTCCAATGAATCTCATTCTGGCATCTGCTTTACTGACGATTAATTTTATATGGTCATTCCATTTTAAATCACTCCTAATGCGTACTCCCAGATAATTTATGGAATTAACTGCTTCCAGTTGCTGACCTGCTATATTGTAGCTAAATGATAAAGGATCTTTCTTTCTACGTATTCGCAGCACATTACACTTGTCTACATTGAGATTCAATTGCCATTCTCTGCACCATGTGTCAATTCCTCCTGCATTTCAGTACAATTTTCCATTGTTACAACCTCTGGATTTACCACAGCATCATCCGCAAAAAGCCTCAGTGAACTTCCGATGTCATCCACAAGGTCATTTATGTATATTATGAATAGCAACGGTCCTACGACACTCCCCTGTGGCACACCTGAAATCATTCTTACTTCGGAAGACTTCTCTCCATTGAGAATGACATGCTGCGTTCTGTTATCTAGGAACTCTTCAATCCAATCACACAATTGGTCTGATTGTCCATATGCTCTTACTTTGTCCCAATTTGGTCTGGAGAGTGATTCTCAATGGAGTCCCATCTGGAGGGAACAAGGAACACAATTTAAGGACCAAAACATTGTGGAAAGAGACTGATATTGAGGAGGATCACAAATGGTGTGGGCAGGGATTATGTTGACAACTCTTAATGAAATTGTACGGGTGAATTGACAAAGTTTAAATGCTGTCATGTTTCATGAAGACATCTTGGGACCTCATGTGCAGTTGTTGTGAAGTGCTGTAGGCTCAGACTTCATACTGGTGGATGATTATACTCAACCTAATAGAGCACGGGTGGTTGACGTTTTCTTGGAAATGAAAGATTTTGCACCCGACATGTGGCCTGCTCACTCTCCCAATTTGATCCCATAATGCATGTCTGGGATGCTCTCAGGAGGTGGCTTTTCATCATGTTAGCATCCACCAACCACTCTCTAACACTTGCGAGTGCCTCTGCAGGAAGAATGGGCATTATTGCTTCAACATGAGATTGATGACACCATTCACAGCATGCTCCATCATTGTCAGACCTGTGTGGTTGCCAGTGGTGGTCACATCCACTTCTGAGCACTGTTGTCAGACCTGTATGGCTGCCAGAGGTGGTCACATCCCCTTCTGAGCACTTAAACCAGTTGTCGGAATGTGTATGCTAATCTGTTAAGTTGGGGGAAAAAAAAACAACACAAAGAACATTTTTGTCAACCATTATGCATGTTGAAAATGTTTATATTCTATATTCTTTAAACTGTTTCTACTTTACTATCTCCTGTTTGTACTGTTCTGTGGCAAAATAAATGTAATCTTGCTAAACTTCCGTTTGTCGCTGTAATTTTGGACACCAATGTATCAGAGCCAAATGCACTCCTGTAAAGACAAATGTCAGGAAGGAGTAGTGTCACAATGCTGTTGACTGGTGAATGTACTGGTTCAGATTTGGAGGAAGTAAGCTAATGCATCATGCCCCCCCCCCCCCCCACCCTCCAAACCTTAACACCTGTCCCATCAAAATGTTCATGTTCAACAAAGTTCTTTGGTGCATTACATGTTCCCACCTTTTGCGCTATGAGGCTGCATGAAATGCACCCTGTGCACACCGGAACATTGTCAAACATGGTTATTTTGGTGTTATGGTGTGGGGAGAACTACTGTTGCATGGATGTACGGACTCCAAGTCTTTGAACACAATACACTCGCCAGTCAACTCCACTGTGACATTCTACTTCCTCTTTTCAGGACTGCATTTGCTCCGGACTTCATTTTTATGGATGACAATGTGGAACTTTGTTTGCCAGTACAGGTACTGGAGCTCTTGGAACGAGAAGGTATTTGTCAAATGGCTGGCCTTCTCATTACTGTGCCCTAACCCTAGCAATGCCAAGGCATTTTCCATAACTATAAAAATTCATTGAGTATTCTTGAATTCTATTAACAACATACTTTTTAAAGACACCTTGATGTGTAAATAGGGTCCAGAACATGAAAATATCTTCTAGGACAATCTTAGTAATATCAACGTATTTTTAGTAATGTGTTCTACTGACTTCATAACAAACAACCAAAAATAATTAAAAATTCAGATTCAGTTCATTGCTATTGATTTTCAATCTTTACATGCTTTTTAAAGGTATTGATGTGTAAGTAAAACCCTGATCACAGAGATATTGAATACAATATTCAATGAGAAAGTGACATCTGCTGTTGAGTTTTGGGCAAGTTTAAATATTTTCAGAACATTGGCATAAAGTACCCCCACACCCTCAGTATTGTGAGGGTTAATTCCCATCTAGCATATATGGGAGAGATTTATGACAGCACATCCACATGCACCAATGACCACCCTGCATTTGTCAACTGTGCTGGTGGAGGAATATAATGCCACACCACAAGACCTCCTTACCAAACTTGGGGCCAGCCTGGGAGCGCATTGCAGAGCATGCATTGCCAAACACGGTGGTCACACATCCTATTAAGAAACATGTCCTGCCTTTTGAAATGTCAAGAGTTTTACATACAACTCTATACAGATATTAATTATGATAGATTAATGTTAACATAACAACTTTGTAAAATTGCTTACTTAAGAAAATACATTTAATCGTAAACTACAATCAACCTAATTGGACCTCATGACTGCCTATAGGCTTTTCATCATATAGTTCATAACTGGGAAAGAAAAAAAACCATACAACACAGAAAATTATCATGAATGAAATAAGCCACAAGCAAGGAGATGAACAGTTAACTACTGGCATCTACAAATACTGTCTCTGCCTTTCTTTTAATCTCTAAAATATGGATAGGGTTGATACTGTGTATCACCCCCTCCCCGCGGAATATTGGCTTAGGTGACAGACTGATCGTAGCGTACCTGAATGTCTAGGTTTGGTACATAGGTGGCAATATGGTTACGAGTCTGTGAATGCAATATAAGTAACAGATTCATCTGTAGCATAGTTTGAGCTTGAAGTTTCCTACTGCAAAAGTGCAGACCAATACTAAGACAATGAAACACACCGTAAATTTGTTTCCTTACCTGCCATAGACTCCAATTCCAGTTTTCTTACCATTTATTTTCCATACATATTTTCCAGATGGAATCCTAATTCCTGCCATATTGAGCATTTGTAAGCCTCACACACTGTGCACAACACCTCAATAAAGGATATAAGTCCTATCAAGTCTGTTGCAACTAGCTGTCTCAACTCCTTAGGTATCGTACGATATAACGGATCCTGCATGGGTACTGTGGTGTGTTTACTCTTCTGGCAGACTCTCCGCACTGACAGTACTCTCCTCACTGTCTTTACATGTATTTTAAATAACATAGTGTTCTTAGATTACCATGGTCCAAAGTATATGTAGCACAGGTGAGTATGCCATAATACTCCTGCACTTCAACAGGTCATACATAACCATGGATTGTACCAAATAAAGTATTATAGTAGTTATAATGTTATCCAAATTTCAACACAAGACTTGTGGCTAGAGGCTTCTAATAAGTTGCAGATATAGATTATTATGAAACTTACAATCCAGTGACTAGATTTCAATAAATTCTGCTAGTACTATAAATTTCAGCCTCCAAAAATATCTGTCTTGAGCAATATGATGTCCAAACTGCTTTTCAATACAGAAATTTAGCTGAAAAATTTATTCAAGTCAACCACAAATTTTTGAAGATGGAACTAAATATGCATGTATATCGAACTGAAACATCTTTGGCTTGAAACAAGCTACCAGTCGCTGGAAATAACATTTCACAACATTTTTATGCAATCCTGGCACATTAAAACTGTGTGAAGGACTGAGACTCAAATTTGGGACCTGGTCTTTCAGAAGCAAGTGCTCTATCATGAGTGCTACTTCTGCTTCCAAGGTTTGCAGGAAAGCTTCTGTGAAGTTTGGAAGGTAGGAGACAATGTACTGGCAGAACTGAAGCTGAGGGCGCAGGTCATGAGTCGTGCTTGGGTAGCTCAGTCAGTAGAGCACTTTACTGCAAAAAGCAAGGTTTCGAATCTCGGTCCGGTACACAGTTTTAATCTGCCAGGAAGTTTCATAGCAGTGGACACTCCACTGCATAGTGAAAGTTCTGGAGTTTTATAAAAGTTTGGGCACCATTCAACATTTGCAGATTCATATTATTCAGCAACTAGGACACAAACAGTTAATGCCAAGGGCCAATATGGATTACAGTCTGATAGCTGCTAAGGAGGCTTTTACTACTGACATTTTGCTAATAGAACCATGATGATAATTTGACATGTCTAGAAAACTGGGTACCTATTTGGGCCTGAGGGCAGAATGGTTAGCAGATGATTATACTTATTTTTGCATCAAGAAGAATCTATGGTCACTATTAAACTTCAGGGTCGAGATTGTTAGCCCAGCAATTATCATCAGGTGTGTGCTGGCACACAAAAGAACAAGTTCAGTCTGCCATACGGGCAAGTTGTAGGTATTCTGATGCAATTTTCAATAAGAACATAGCCTGACATTGCTTTCACAGTCAACAATTACAGTCATAAACTTGAGAAAATAACAAAGATTCAGTGGGATGCTGTGAAAAGAACCATAAAATATGTTTCTTTCCCTTCAAAACAGGAGAATTCACCTTCAGGCTCACCCCAGGGTGGTCCACCACTCTTTTGTGGATACGTGCGTGGCGACCACGGGGCCCCGAGCTAATGCAGTTCTCCTTGCTTTCTGGGCTGCCCTACGCCACTCCCCCATCCCTCCTTGTCCCCAATCCTTCCCCCCTCCCCCTGCCTTACCACCCCTTCACACTCCCTCTTCTTAGGAGTAATGTATCGAGCCTTCGTCCGGAGACGGACGTTTGAAAACTCCAGGAACCGGTTTCGTTTGTTTTTCTCTATCCTCACACTTTCTTCCTCTATTGGTCTTTCCTTATGTTCACTCTTCTCCTTGCTGTCATGCCCTTACTTCTATCTCTGCCTCATTCTCCTTGCCCTATTCTCCTTGTCTTCTTTTCCATGTCTTACTCTCTGCTTTGACGTTTGAGATTCTTTCTTCTATCCCTCTCTCCCTCTCTCTCTTTCATCTCTTCTTTCCTCCCTGTGCGTGTCTGAAGGCCAACCCATGCGTTCACACGAGTAGCCGGTGACGGGGTAACGCGTAGTTCCCCGCCCTGGGTAGGCAAGTAAGGCACGCACGTACCCCCTGGTAAAGGCCAGGCCCAGGGAGGGGTGATTGCCTGAGCTGTTACCTTCCGAACTTGCCGATTGGTCCCTCCGTCTGTTTCTCAGGAGGTGTGACCTGAGGTGTGGACAATCACCTAAGGCAGGAGTGGCCTCTGAGAGGGCCCCCACAAGGAAGGAGCGTACCATCGGAGACGCTAGCAGTCATGGGGGATTCATCTGCAATGGATTTATCTTCTTCTTCTTCCCTGTCTTCTGCCCTAAAAAGAAAGCTAGATGAAACTCCTGTTCCGAAAATTCTACCACCAGCACCAAAGTTTCTTGTTGTCACAAGATCTGACGGTCACGATTTCTCAACAGTCAACCCTTTTGTCATTCAGAAGGGTGTAGATGCGGTTGGAGGACCAGTGAAATCTTGTAGTCGGTTGCGCAACGGTACCTTGCTGTAGGACCAAAAATTACTTCGAGCCACTCTCTTACACACATTGCTTGTATGGGTGGAGGCCCACCACACCTTGAATTCATCGTGTGACGTGGTGTATACCAGGTCACTTGACGGGCTGACCGATGAGGAGATTCTCTCTTTCTTCTCTGATCAGGGAGTGACGTCCATCCATTGGGTCATGAAAAGGGTTGACAAGGATCTCATATCAACCCGAACCATATTCCTGACATTCGACAATGTGCATTTGCCTTCATGAATTAAAGTGGGTTATGAGATCATTTCTGTTTGGCCGTATGTACCCACCCGTACAAGGTGTTACCAATGTCAGCAGTTTAACCATACACGGCAGTCTTGTTCAAGTGCGGCTAAATGCGTTACCTGTGGCAGGGATGCCCATGAGGGTGACTGTCCACTTCCGTCCCCTTGTTGCATCAACTGTATGGGCGACCATGCTGCCCTCCTCTCGCGACTGCCCCGTCTACAAAGATGAGAAAAGTATACAGGAAATTCAAGTTAAAGAGAAGGTGTCGACCTCAGCTGCTCGCAAGTTATTCAATAGCAGCAGGCCTTCAAAAAGAACCGACACACAAAGATTTCTTGCGTACACAAACTTCACAGCCATCAACTGTTCTTTCAAAAAAACGTAATTCTTCAAAGAAGGCTCATAGAAAAAAAGAGTTCTCCATCTCCGCTGAGGCGCATTTCTTCTCCTGCGCGACCAAGCGGTTGCCGTCCCTGGCCATCTTCAGTTTCGCCAAGCCGCACCGCTAGTGGCCGATCGTCTGGCCTTTCACTGGCGGAGGAAGCTGCCCCTCCTGACCAGCTCAGGAAGGTGGCAGACGCAACTGTTGAGTTGATGGACCATGACTCACCACCTATCGATTGCAGCAGCAGTGCTCCCTCGAAGCCAGGCCCTCAGCGGCCATCAAGGAGACTCTTTCTTGTTTCTTCTTTTCCTTTTCGTTTTCATAATGGCAGTTCTTCAATGGAATATTCGTGGCATTCGGTCCAACTGAGAGGAACTAAAATTGCTCCTTCGAATGCACTGCCCGCTTGTCGTAGGTCTCCAAGAAATGAAGTTACGCCCATGCGATCGTATTGGCCTGGCACAGTATACCTCTGTGCGTTTTGACGTACCCCCCATGTGGCAGGTATTCTGGCTCATGGAGGGGCCATGTTGCTGGTTCGGGATTATGTCTACTATGATCCAATCACATTGCACACAGATCTGCAGGCAGTTACCGTCCAAATTACTCTCCCCACTTTCACAACTTCCATTTGTACTGTTTACACTCCATCATCGTCTGCCTTTACTAGGGCAGACATGATACAACTGATTGCTCAGCTTCCTACACCATTTTTGTTGATTGGAGACTTTAATGCCCACCATACCCTTTGGGGCTCTCCAGCATTCTGCCCGAGAGGCTCCCTCTTGGCAGACCTTTTCAACCACCTCAATCTAGTCTGCTTAAATACTGATGCACCTACCTTCCTTTCGGACGCAATGCATACCTATTCCCACTTGGACCTCTCCATATCCATTATCCAAGTTGCATTTCGATTCGAGTGGTATGCACTGTCTGACACGTACTCGAGCGACTACTTCCCCTGCGTAATCCATCTCCTGCATCACAACTCTTCTCCATGTTCCACTAGCTGGAACATCTCGAAAGCCGACTGGGGGTTTTCACCTCCCTGGCGCCCTTCCATGATCAAAGCTTCTCCAGCTGCGATAGTCAGGTCGCATACCTGTATCAGTTACAAACAACTCCGTGCACAATGTTGTCGTGTTATCAAAGAAAGCAAAAAGGCTTGCTGGGTGGCTTTCATCAGCTCATTTCAACAGTTTGTCTGGGGTAGCCTGCGCTGGCTATCTGGCACCAAGGTCCACTCCCCAATTTCTGGCCTGACTGTAGTGAATGAAGTCCCTGTGGATCCTGAGGATGTCTCAAATGCCTTTGGCCACTTTTTGCGGAGGTTTCGAGCTCTGCCCATTACCACCCTGGCTTCCTCCCCCAAAAACAAACAGAGGAGGCACAGCCATCTTCTTTCCAGTCTTTGAATCGTGAAAGTTACAATGCCACCTTCACCGTGCGGGAACTCGGGCACTCGCTCGGTCCCGATCCTCTGCTCCGGGGCCTGATGGTATCCATATTCAGATGCTGCAGAACCTTTCTCCTGCAGGTAAATGCTCTCTTCTTTGCACCTATAATCGCATCTGGACTCAGGGTCATGTTCCCACACACTGGCGTGAAGCAATTGTTGTTCCCATACCCAAACCAGGAAAGGACAAACACCTTCCTTCCAGTTATCACCCCATCTCCCTTATCAACTGCGTCTGCAAGGTGATGGAGCATATGGTAAATTCTTGATTGGTTTCGCTCCTTGAATCTCGGCGCCTCCTTACCAATGTCCAATGAGGCTTTCGTAGGCGCCACTCTGGTTTTGACCACCTAGTTACCTTGTCGACCTTCATTATGAATAACTTTTTGCGTAAGCGCCAGACGGTGGCTGTGTTCTTTGATTTGGAGAAGGCTTATGACACCTGTTGGAGGGCGGGCATTCTCCGCACCATGCACACTTCGGGCCTTCGCGATCACCTCCCTCTTTTTATTAATGCATTTTTAATGGATTGAATGTTCAGGGTACGTGTTGGTTCTGTTTTGTCAGATGCCTTTTGCCAGGAGAATGGGGTGCTCCAGGGCTCCGTTTCGAGCATGGCCCTTCAATCCACTAATGGATTGCCTCCCAACTGACGTTTCAGGCTCCCTTATTGTGGATGACTTTACGATCTACTGCAGCGCTCAGAGAACATGTCTCCTGGAGTGCTGTCTTCAGCGTTGTCTAGACCATCTATATTCCTGGAGTGTCACTAACGGTTTCCGTTTTTTCTGCTGAGAAAAGGGTCTGTATGAACTTCTGGCGTTACAAACAGTTTCTTCCACCATCCTTACATCTTGGACCCATTGGTCTCCCATTTTTAGGTCTTACATTTGACGGGAAACTTTGCTGGTCTCCACAAGTGTCTTACCTGGCTCCTCGTTGTAGCCATTCCCTAAATGTCCTCCATGTTCTCAGCGGTACGTCATGGGAAACAGATCGAATGCTCCTGCTTCACTTACATCGGTCCATTGTCTGATCAAAGCTGGATTATGGGAGCTTTGTCTACTTTTCTGCCTGGTCCTCCATCTTACACCGTCTAAACTCTGTCCACCATCGGGGGTTACGTCTGGCGACTGGAGCATTCTACACCAGCCCTGTTGAGAGTCTGTATGCCGAAGCTGCCGCATGACTGCAAAACTACTGGCGCAATATGTTGTTTTGTCGGTACGTCTGCCGACTGATGTCAATGCCCGACCACCCGTCATATTTCTTCTTCTTTGACGACTCTCTCGACCGCCAATATGGGCTGTATGTATCTGCCCTGTTACCTCCTGGAGTTCGCTTTCGTCGCCTTCTTCAGCAACTTGATTTTACCCTCCCTACGACTTTTCGAGTGGGTGAGAGCCCGACGCCACCTTGGCTCCAGGCTCATGTTCGCATTCACCTTGAACTCAGCTCACTCCCAAAGGAGAGGACCACGGATTCGATATACCGCTCGAGGTTTGTCGAACTTCGTTTGAGGCTCACTAATAACGTCTTTATTTACACAGATGGCTCCAAGACTACTGCTGGTGTCGGATGTACCTTTGTCATTGAGGATGATACCTTTCAATACCTGCTCCCTGACCAGTGTTCAAGCTTTACAGCTGAGCTTTTTGCTCTCTATCAGGTTTTTCAGTATATCCGCTGCCATCATCATTCTCCCTATGCCATCTGCTCTGATTCTTTGAGCGCCATTCATAGTCTCTGTGACCCATATTTGGACCACCCTCTCATGCAACGAATTCAATGGTCCCTTCAGTCGCTAGCTGATACTGGCGCTCGTGTCCTTTTTTTGTGGATTCCTGGCCACGTTGGTGTGCCTGGGAACAAAGCTGCTGATGCTGCGGCCAAGGCTGCCGTGCTCCTGCCTCGGACGGCTTCCTTTTGTGTCCCATCAACTGATGTTAGTGGGGTTCTTTGTTGGCACTTTCATCATTGTGGCATGAGGCTTGGTCCTCTCTCCATGAAATTAAGCTTAGGGCCATCAAACTGATTCCGACGTCTTGGACGTCCTCCTCACGCCCTTCCTGGAGAGAGGAGGTCATTTTGGCCAGGTTGCGGATTGGGCATTGCTGATTTAGCTACCGCTACCTGTTGTCCTGTGACCCCACCCCGCATTGCACCTGTAGTCATCCATTGACGGTGCACCATGTTTTATTGTCCTGTCCCCATTTTATTCACTCTCATGTTGTCCTGTGTCTGCCGTCTACCTTACAGGAACTTTTAGCTGATGATGCTCGAGCAGCTGCTCGTGTCCTTCGTTTTATTACATTGACAGACTTGTCCAAAGAGATCTAACTCTTTTATTTTGTTTATCTGCGTCTTTGTAAGTACTTTCTGGTGTTGCCCCCTTGCGTTTTTCTACGCTATTAGTGCACTAACGTTTGTGATGTGGAAACTAGGAAATTCACAACTGGTATGTTAGTGACCCAGGGTTCGACAAAACAAAAAGCAGTGATGCTCTCTATGAATGATGTCAAATACATTATACTCAACCAAATTGTGAGATAAACTGCTTGAGTTTAGAGTTTGCACAAGGGCATGGCTGTATTTACAATTTAAGTACAGTGAAATAAAAACTAAGACTTTCACCAAAGACATAAACATATTGATGTGTGAAACCATTTTGTGTGAAACAAGTACAAAGTGAATGAATATGTACTGGAACATATTTTATCCAATGACCAGCAGGCTAATTCACCAACAAAACCAGTATCAAAGATGCCACATCAAAAACACAGGAAGATGCTGAACATTCAAAGCATTTAGGACATTTGTGACAGACTTCTAAATATATTAGAAAAAAAAAATTCGGTCCTCCAAGTGGGAGTGCTAATAATATGTAGACACAGGACAAATTTATTTTTAACAGAGCTTCAATGATATCTTTGGTTGTTTTAATTTTTGGGTTGGTTCTCATAAAAATCTTTGCACCTACTTTGTGTTTTACTGTAACTATATTCTGTGTTGTATATGTTCCAGTGCTTGTGTGTTTATCAAAAAAAAAAATCCAAGTTCATTATATTTGATTTGTTACTTGTTGAGATTTGTTGGATGTGTTTTGAACATTTTTGTCCACTATTTTTGGAATGCGACTTGTACGAAATGATTTAGTGAGACCATGGAAAACCTAAAGCAGGTCTGCTGGACAGAGAAAACTCATTCATTTTGAATATGAGGTTATTGTCTTAACAGCTATACTCTCTCATTTGTTTAATCCCTACTGTACAATGTTCTTTGATTTACAGACAATTTGTACCAGGTAACTTAACATTATAAAACATAGTTCTGTACTGCAATATGACATGCACTAAGAACTCCCACTGGTGAGTCCTGGACCACAGGCATGGTGCTATGCCCCTCACACTGCCTCTTGTCTATTCAGAATACTGATTCCAGGCCCATAAACTTGCAACTATGCCCAGACCATGTCTTCATATCTTCCCCTCAGTTCACGTGAAAAACTGAGTCAGCATGTTATCCACCACCTCCCCTCTCCACCCACCCTCCTCACAACAATGAGTGAGATGTTTAGCTTTAAGTTCAGGAGAATGACAGTACATGACTGTTACAAACTATAGATCTTGTCATGACTTTCTTGTAAAAGCATTACATTGTGACCATGTGATGTGACAGGATGTTTTTATTGTTCCCTTCCACTTTTAACCACTACTCTCAGTTCTCTAAGTAACCTTTATTAATGTATTATACATTATTTATGAAAATACGTTTTAGCTGCCTTTTTAAGCAGATGCATTTTAGTAATCGTTTTCGTCTCCTTGGGCAGTTAATTATACAGTATTATCCCTAGATATGGAACGATTTAGTGAGTTTCCTGTTCATTTTTCCTTGGTAAATTTAAGTCCAAATCGACTCTTGTTCCATGAATATGTACACCACTTTAGTGAAATATTTCATTATGTTTCCCTTATTTGCACACCAGGTTGCTAGATGTGCTCATTTGAAGTAGTGTGGATATTCATTTTTTTAAATATTTCTTTCAGTGAGTCCAACTGCTGTTCGGCCACAAGTTGACACTTTATGGTGGTATTTCCAGTAGCATAGAACATCAGTACTAGTTGGAAGATATTCATTTGTCCCTGAACACTTCCATTATTTCCACATGTCATATTTGTTTTCAAGTAAGCAAAAAGAACTGCAGGAAGGAGTTTGTGCTGCCTTCCCCCTCTCTGATACTCTCCCCTATGCAGTCCAAATAAAAGGTAAGGCATGCCTCTTGCCATACTCGACAGCCACCATGTGAAGCGTCAACTTGTTATGACCAATGAGTAGTTCTTCTAGCTATTCTTCTTATGGCCTTTTCCCATCCTTTAAAAAAATTGGCCATATTTTGTGCCTTTGATGCCCAGAAAAAAATCCCATAGCTAAGAACTGAGTGTATAAAGGAACAATAGGTCACCACAAAATGTTGGCTATCAAAAACTAATGAAAAGACACTAAGACAGGCCAGGACAAACAGTGCTCTGCAAGTGCGAGCACTTTGTGCTTTCTAACTTTCCTGCACTTGTAGCCTTCAGCATAGAGGGAGGGAAAGTTGGCAATAGCTTTAAAATGCCCTTATGACCAGTGACCCCATCATAATAATAGCATACATACAGGTATGCTTCTCTGTCAAAACGGGAGAGGTACCATACTAGTCCTGACCCAGCACATGCTGGATACAGGGTACCATAATGGATGTGTGGACTGATAAACAAAATACGAAACATGTATGTTGCTGATGTCACAGTGTTCCAGAAATCCCTCTACTGTGACTATCTGCATACATTATAACATCATTTGTCTTCAAAGGGATGTTAGAATGTAGAATGAAAATTTGGCAAGAGAAGCAACTTTGAAGCACTAAGATCATGAAAAAATCAAAATAAATTTTTGTTAGGTAGATATCACTGTCAATTATTCAAGTTAATAGATGAGACACTAACAAGAGACAGAAATTTATATTGTAACTGAAAGGTTTCTATCACAGTTTATACAGGTCAATAGATGAATCAGAAACACAGTTAGCTAGTAATAGAAATAGTGACACTCCAGTATTCCAATAAGGTGTAAACCTATTTAAAGCATGAAATAAAGGAACAAGCCTGGAGATGACATTGGTTCAGGACTGTATTTACAGCCACAGTAATTGTCATAAGGAATATTTCACTAGGTATAGGTCAAAATCATGAATCAAATGGGGGCTTAAGAAACAAAGAAATGAGCAAAACTGCTTCAGAGACATCTGCTGATGGAACCTTACAGTAATAGTGAGAGAAGCAGCTCTTGTAGCATGTGCAACCTTATACTGGCTTCTTTTTGTCTCATTATTAATGTCAGTGATAGCCCACACAAAGAAATTACATATCGGTACTGGTGTTAATATTTATTGGGAAAACACTTTCTAATATTCTACAAAATTATATTTATTCAGTCTTAAACCAGCTTTTAGGTTCTTAGGCCATGTAAGACAGGCCTGGACAAACAGTGCTCTGCAAGTGTGAGCCACCTCCTATTGTCACCTGCAGATGACCAAAGAAGCTAATAGCCAGTTCATGACCAGATAAATGTAATTTTGCAAAACATTAGGCAGTATTGTTGAACTTAATGTTAGTATCATGTCCTGTCACACCACCAATGGAAAATTCAGCAAATTATATTGACATTGTTGGTTGTCAGTGGACTGACTGCACATTTACAATTCATCATGGCTCATAATAGTTCAGAAATGAATGACCAAGCAAATTTATAAAAAGTTTTCCTATGTTGTAATATTAAATCTCATTCTTTTGTGAAGCTTCTATCAATTTTTTTTGAAGCTGACAGTTCATCTCTCTTTGCTGTATCTATGCTGTATTTTTCTAATTTTTCTCTTTATACAGTGGATGATCCAATAAAGTTTGATTTCTTCACTTTTCTCTTGGTAATAAAGGCACTAAAAACTCAAAATTAAGTTATATTATTACCAACTTTATTAGTTCTATTTTTCTACATTTGTTTTTACAGTTCTACTTTGAACATGCATTTTCAGGTGAATCATTTCCTTCACTGACTCGACCAACTTCACGCCATTTCCACTTGGATCCCTACTTGTTACTGTTGGCATCACTTCCCTATACACCAATAACCTCCCTGTCCCAGGTCTTGCCATTATCTGTCACTAGTTTTTCCAATATCTTTCCAACTGCAAACCCACCATCTCATTCCTTATACATGTGACTGACACCATCCTCATACACAATAATATTTCCTTTTAGGGGAATATACACACAAAAATCTATGACATGGCCATGGGGATCCTCACAGTACTTTCCCAAGCCAACTTGTTTATGGGTCATTTATGGGAAACCTTACTAGTCTCGAAAGATCCCAAACCCCTTTTATGGTTCACATTCATATTTTCACAATCTTGACCCAGGGCCAAGAAACCCTGTCCCCACTCCTCCACAGGCTCAACATCTTTTCTACCATCAGCTCCATGTGTCCATTTTCCTGGACATCGATTTTCACCTCTCTGATGGCTCCAGCATAACTCCTGTTCAAATCAATCCAACTATACATCAACACTACCTATTTTGATAGCTTTCATCCCTTACACAGCAAGTGCCTTAATAAAGTCCTCACAGACAGGCAATATTTTCCAAGCCTAGTCTGACAGATTTCCTATGTCATATCATGCATACTGCTAATTCTCTGGCCAACCTCAGGAACCAGCTGCAAAGAGCACAATCTTCATCATCTAGTATCATCCAGGACTCCAATGATTGGACACTATCCTTCACAAGGCCTTCAACTATTTATCACTTCTTGCAAATTAATAACATTCTGTCCATAATCCTTCCCATCCATACCAGTGCAATATTTTTTTGCACTCCCAATTTATGCAATATACTGTTTCATTCTTATACCACACATAGCACTAATCCCTTGCCCCTGTTGAAAGGAACTTGTCTCATAAACGAATCCACCAAATCATATTCCAGCTCCATCACAGTCTTGCCCTAGTGTTTCTTGCCCTATTCTTTCTTATGAAAACAGTCATGTCATATACAATCTTTCTCTTTTATGTGCACAGCATTTCATGTGAGTATGATCATCATCCAGCTTTTCACACAAATGAAGACTGCCAAGCTGTTACAGGCAAGAGCAAAGGTGGGCAACCAGTGGCAGAATATACTGCTAAGTCAATTACAATGGCTGCTCCACAACCTGACCCATCTGGATCTTACCCCTCCACCAACAACAGGTTCTCTGAATTTCACAGAAGGGATTGACCTTGCAACACAATCTTCAGTCCCATAATCATACTGGCCTCAATTATTTCTAATTGTCTACCCCTACTTCTATGCCTACCATTGACTTCACTAATTTTGCATACAGACTGTCTTCCCTTGAGTCTCCTTCTTCCTTTGTTCTGTCTGTGTCTCCTAATTCACTCCTGCACATCATAATGTGGTGTGAAAACCTCACCCTGACTGCAGCCAGATCAAGCTCACTGGTGCCACATTCCTATCCCACATACTTCCTGCCTTTCTGTGGCAGCTGTCAGCTGCCCATTCCCAAACTCCACTCCTGCTGCTCATCTCCTTTCTCCCCTCATACACCCCTGACAGACCTCCTGACCCCAGTTGTTACATTACTCCAGGAATTTACATATGAATGGGTGTAAGATTCCCTCATTTTCTGATGGTACAACAGTTACTGAGTATTTACAATGGTGAAGCACTGTAGTACACTGTTAACACAGTTCAGAAGCAAATCAGTAGAAGATGTACTATAAACAGATAATTATGGATGACAGGAAGACTATCATTACATATTTTTATACATGCCTAACAAGATATTGTATAAAACAATTGCTCTTCTTAAACACAATAAAATATTTGGACGTGTGACTCTAAGAAGATCCAAAATGAGTTTAATATATTGAATGTGTTCATGATAATTTAAGTAAAGGGTGTTATATTAATAACTCTGAAACCCTGTACTTCATTTATCAGGCCTAGGCACATTATGTGCTCCCACAAGACGCTCAAGCTCCATGAGTGTAGTCAATTCTGCTGAGTGCTACAGCTGTGCTATTCAAACCAGCTGTGAGTTATTTGATTTGATTTGATTTGATTTATTTCGTGTTCCATAGGTCCAACAGTGTTGGATACAAAAGGACGTGGAACGAATCACTTTTTTACATATACAGTCTGATAATCTAATAGCATATACAGAAATTTGAGTACATAATTATATAAAAGTTTATACAGTAAATTATTTGGGCAGCAATACAGAAAAAGAAAATACTTATTTTCTTAGACTCATTAAAACACTACAGAAAACAGATACAGAGTCCACACAGATACAGAGCTCAGGTTAAATAACGTTGTTAGTGGCATTATGTCAACTTGTATTACATAATATTAAAATATTACAATTTATTTAGTTAAAAATTCATCTAGACTGTAAAAAGCTATTTCTAGCAGAAATATCTTTAGTGCTTTCTTAAACTTACTCTTGTTATGAATCTCTGTCTTTATTTCAGGAGGAAGAGCATTGAAGAGTTTTGCTCCAGTGTAGTGGACACCCTTTTGCGCCAAGCTCAAATTTTTGAGCTCGCTGTGTATGTCATTCTTCCTCCATGTGTTATGCTCATGACAATTACTGTTTGGTTGAAATATCTCTATATTTTTACAAACAAAACACATGAGAGAAAAAAATATATTGGAATGCAGTTGTGTATATTTTA
The DNA here is from genome assembly GCF_023898315.1 of Schistocerca nitens. Taxonomy (NCBI): domain Eukaryota; kingdom Metazoa; phylum Arthropoda; class Insecta; order Orthoptera; family Acrididae; genus Schistocerca; species Schistocerca nitens. Next base: position 885,992,805 of record NC_064616.1, on the reverse strand, counting down.
AGTTTACGAAAATTATTTCTGCACGAGTCTCTTGGGCGCAATCCACATATAATTCCTAAAGCTTGCTTCTGTGCAATGAACTCAATGAGAGAATGAAAATAGCCATAGTATGCCACTTTTGCAGTGTTAGGTTCAACACATGTAGTGACAACCTGTAAAGCATAGGTAGCAGAGCTAAGCCTCTTACAGAGATCAATAATATGTGAAGACCAGTTCATTTTCTTGTCAATGTGCACTCCAAGAAATTTTGTTGTTTCCATTTTTTCTATTGGTTGATTACCACATGTCACACTTATGTCTCTCTCTTTTTCTGTTTTTGTACAGAATTGAATAAAGCTGGTCTTACCGGAATTTAATGAGAGACCATTCACCTTGAACCAATTAACCACATCTGGGAGTATGTGATTCATGAGTTCCTCAAGATTGTTGTCTGTTCTACTGCTCATAAAAATTGTGGTATCATCAGCAAATAATGTAAATTTACATGACAGGCTTGTACATGATGGTAGATCATTTATAAAAATCGAGAATAATAGTGGCCCAAGAATTGAACCCTGAGGCACTCCACATGTAAAGGAACTCCATTCATAATCTGAGGAAGTGTCACATACTCCACCCGAGCTATTCAAGACAACTTTTTGTTTTCTGTCTTGGAGGTATGACTGTAGCCAATTGCCTGCAACACCAATTATTCTTACTAATTTTGCTTTTTGCAAGAGAATCTGGTGATAAACACAGTCAAACGCTTTGGATAGATCACAGAAGACACCAAGTGCTAGCATTTTTTCATTAAGGGTTTCTAGGACTTCATTTGCAAGTGCATAGACTGCGTCTTCTGTTGAATGGCCCTTTTGAAAGCCAAATACGCTCTTGCTGAGAACTCCATTCTTCACGAGATGATCAGTAATTCTTACATGTATTAGCTTTTCTAGAATTTTGGAGAAAGCTGTCAGCAAAGAGATAGGTTGGTAGTTACTTCAGCTTTATCGCCCTTTTTGTAGAGGGGCTTCACAATGGCATACTTAAGTCTACTGGGAACAACACCTTTCTGATGGGAAGCATTGAAAATATGACAGAATGTCCCTTATCCACACACAAGAATATTTCAATAAATTGCTAGATATATTATCAACCCCTGCAGAGTTCGTACTATTTAGAGTTCGTACTATTTACATACATGATGATTTTTTTAATTACTTCTACAGTGATAGGATGAAGGTGCATTTCTGAAATTGTGTTTGAATATACTGCTTGACAAAGAGTTACAGCTTCGTCAACATAGGGCTTGCAACCAATCTGTTGAGTTACTGATATGAAGTGTTTATTAAAAATCTCAGCCACCGTTTTGGGGTTATCTACTAGGGTACCTTCATATCTGATTTTATTTACATCTTTTTTGCTTATTGTATCTCTTCCTGTTCCTTTTTTTACAATGCTGCAAATTGTTTTTATTTTATTATTGGAATTATCTATTTTCTTCTCATAATAAAGGGCTTTTGATTTCCATATTAGTTTCTTCAAAAATTTTACAGTATAATCTATAAGGTTCCCATTTTTCTACATCTTTACAGAATCTTATTGCAGCATAAGTTTCCCTTTCGGTTTTGCATGACTGTTTTATACCTTTTGTAACCCAAGGCTTATTTGCAGAACTGGAAGAACTGTTTCTGACCCATTTCTTGGGAAATATTTCTTCAAAAAGAGCACAGAATTCATTTATAAAACAGTTAAATTTAGTATCAACATCATCATAGCTATATACTAAAGACCAATGCATTTGTTGCAACATGTGTTTGAAAGTTCCTTTTGCCTCTTCATTCATTACTCTTATGAATTTCCATTGAGGAAATTCTTTTTTGAACAGATTAATGTCATAAAGAGTGAAAATTTGTCCATCATGATCTGAAAGCCCACTTATAACCTGCCTGACAGTATAATTCTGATGTCTACTTACATCTAAAAAAATGTTGTCTATCATAGTTTGGCACTCGGATGTAATTCTTGTTGGGAAGTTTATTCTGATGTCAGATGATGTAAGGTCATCACAATCTCAAAGTCAATTATTAATCTTATTTTTTGTCATAAAGTTTACATTGAAATCACCTAAAACTACAATATCCTTTGCTTTTGAAAGTAACTCTGACGGGAGGAGTTCCATTGAATGCAGAAAAGTTTTTATGTCACCTGAAGGAGCCCTGTAGACAGCCAACACTATTATTGGGTAGAATTTAGTTATTATTTATGTGGCACATGCCTCAAATTTTTGTTCCACACAATATTTCTTAATATGACTATTATTGGGTAGAATTTAGTTATTATTTCTGAGGCACATAAATAGTTTGGACAAGAAGAGAATAGAAGCTTTCAAAATGTGGTGCTACAGAAAATGCTGAAGATTAGGTGGGTAGATCACATACCTAATGAGTAAGTATTGAATAGGATTGGGGAGAAGAGAAGTTTGTGGCTCAACTTGACTAGAAGAAGGGATCGGTTGGTAGGACATGTTCTGAGGCATCAAGGGATCACCAATTTAGTATTTGAGGGCAGCATGGATGGTAAAAATCATAGAAGGAGACCAAGAGATGAATACACTAAGCAGATTCAGAAGGCTGTAGGTTGCAGTAGGTACTGGGGGATGAAGAAGCTTGCACAGGATAGAGTAGCATGTAGAGCTGCATCAAACCAGTCTCAGGACTGAAGACAACAACAACAACAACAACAACAACAACAACAATGCCTCAAATTGTTGTTCCACGCAATATTTCTTAATATCTATAGCTTTGTATGCTACACCATCCTTAACATAAATTGCTACTCCACCTTTGTCTTTACTTTCCCTACAGTAGTATGTTACTAAACTACAACTTGCTATAGATGGCAAGGCACATTTATCAGTAACATGGTGCTCAGTTATGCACAAAATCTGAGCATTATTAATACTGTCCTTTTCACTAATGTTAATAAGAAGTTGATCTGTTTTGTGTAAGAGGCCCCTTATATTTTGATGAAAGAAAGAGATGTCTTCCTCTTGCTTTTTCATCCTATTAGTGCTGTTACCTGACTGAGAATCCATTGGAGTCAGTCTTGAGACAGGAGAGAGGAGACACTTGACACTACCTACTATTAGGTGGCTATATACTGAAGAAAACACATGCAGGAAACTTAGGAAGACATGTTTGCAACACAGTGCTGCTACTGCTAAGAGATGAATACTGCAGCATATTTTTATAAGCAGGAATATTCCATGTGTGTCTATTTCCAACGTTTTATTTTTATGCCAAGTAGTGATTTTATTACTTGATTAAATAAATAAATTAGATACACTAACACAGCTAGCACAATGAAAAAAAATCATTACATATTGGTATTCAACATTTCATTTTGATGTTCCAAAACTTACATGGATTTCTGGCTTAAAATATGTAATATATCTGGAACTATGATTTATGTTATAGTTCAACACACAGATTAAAATCTGTTAAACCCAAATTTTGGTGGGACTTTGTCAATTTCATAAGAGAAGAAGAGATGGTAGGACACACTGCTGGACCAAACATTAAAATAATTTAGCGGCTTGTCTGTGCAGTTGAGAATATTGCTGACTGGGTAAAATTTTATAAAAGTCTTGTAAATTCCTGCATTGGACAAACAGGCCTTTGGGTTGGGTGCTCCACTGTGTGTCTATCACCTCAAGTTAAGTCAGAAGTAATGGAGTTCATTAGCAATGAAAACTGAAGATGTTCTGACAATTAAATAAAAAATCTGTCTTCAGTCACTCAAAGTCTTGTAATCTCTTTGAGTACTCTTTATGAAATATTTTTAATTACAGAAACACATTCAGCTATATCTGATCCACAAATGACTGCCTAGACTTCTGGGAATTGTTTCATGTCATAAATGTGAAACTGATTTTTGCACAGGATTAATTTTTTTTTTAGCATGAATCTTCTCTGCCATGCGTGTTACCAAATGATTCTCCTCTTATGTTAAGACACTTACTGAAGCCAGACCCAATATATGATGTCAACAATAAAGGACTTTTGTCACTGCTCTGCTTATCTTGAATTCAGGTTTATTCCCTAAAGCCACTTTCAGTTCAGCCACCATTCACTGTTGTTTGTCAGAAAACAAGTGCATTATATCCGCTTTGTGGTTGGAGCTGTAATGACATTCCAATAAATTTTTTCTGGCTCATAATAGTATGCATGGCCTTTAAATGATATGGGCATTGATTGAATGGCTTTTCCACTTGTGTGTGTGTGTGTGTGTGTGGGTGGGTGTGTGTGTGCAGAGACAACACATTGCTGCTAATGTAAAATGTAAACCTAATTTAATCCACATAGTACTACCAGCAAACTGCTTGGGGTCTGACGAAGTGACTGTCCAGTTGCAGCTGCCTTCATTTTCTTCTTCCTCCTTATACCTTTCTGACAGCCCCATTCACCACTATGCCCAAAGCACTAGGCAATATGGTGGCTGGTGTGGCCGGAACACTAGTGGTTGTGGAGCACTGTTTGGACAGGCCGTCTCTATATGCTTTAGATACATGTGGACCACATGAATTAGCTAAGACAGTTTCTACTGATTCTAGTTATCAGTGATGATGAAATTATTTCATAAGGGCTATGCCTTAAAACTCAAATTGGCTACAGAATGTCCATGTGTTTTAATCAAAGCTATTTATATCCATGGGCACATCACACCATTATTTCATCAGTGTTAGATGACTACAATGATTACCATATAAGTGTTTGCTTTGTTGTCTACTCAATATTGGCAGCTACTTATAATTACTTTTTCAATCTTTTAAACTTTTCAGTTTCTATGGAACCACCTCAAACAAACCTTTTTAGAATGAATCACAAAATTCATATTTCACAGGACACTACTTTGCAAGTAACACATAAAAACAACAATTTGTGGTTATTTTTATTTTGTCAATGACAGATTTATTAAAGGAGGTTACCCATACACAACTCTGGATATGATATTCACTCAACAAATAATGATAGAACTAGCAGTACCAACTAACAATTCATATCCAGTCCACAGACAGTGTGTACAACCAAAATCCACAGGAAATGCAAGTATTCCTCCATTAGATTCTTGGAAAGGCCAATGAATCATTGTGAATATCTTTTCAGAAGTGTAATCATACTTGCATCCAAGGAGAGAGCTGAACTGCCAGCATCTGACAGTAGACCAATTTATCTCAGGCCCCAGAAGGTATGGCCACTTAAATGTGGCAGAGGTAGTTTAACATTTCCTGGAGGTACCTCCTGTGCCAAAAAACCATACTCTGACCTTGAAGCTGCAGAATACTGACCATTAAATATTTATGAGTTTTGTTGGTACAATGATTGAAGACAGCAAGGTGGGGGTTGTTTGGCTAAACTGGAGGGAGATATTTAGCCATATCCATGTGTTCTATGGTGCAGAACTACCCTTGTGATGTAGTAATGCACTGACAAGAGAGTTGAGATTCTGATACGTGGACTTCTGGTGTAACGGTGGCTGAAAGCTGAGAATCGGTGTTCATAGTTTTGAGTACAGATGATACAGCCTTTTGTGCATTCTCAGGGAAAGTTTGCTTCTTAGGTGAGGTTGTTGTGTGTGGTGTTACTTTTGGACAGTGCTGCCACTTCCATTTGCCGTCTGTTGACATATAAGGGTGCACTTTGAAGTACTGATTGGGATTTCTCTGGCAGCAGTCCTCACCATGAAGACTACAGCCTTTTGTTTAATGCTGTGTGCAAGTCCATTGTAGTATGTGGACAAAGTTGACTCTGGTCGTGAATCCATTTGCTGTTGGCTGTTATCACTGTCTAGAGATATTAATCCTGTTTATGGGTAATAGTGGCTGGTTAGCAGTGAGATAAGAGCCTCAACTCCTAGGCCCAGATATGGTTGCCAGGATAAGAATGGGTATGGTGGCACCTTGCTGGTAGTGTGGGGTAAAGTGTGGTCCATTGTCTTTGACACTGGATTGGAAGGCCATCAATTGGTAGGCTTTCATTATAGCTTCAGGATGATATATGGGAAATCTGAGAGAACATTGAAGACTAACAGCAACAGGTGTTTGAGGAAAGGGCTAGCAAAACTGAGATGGGAATGTTCCCAAGGACGATGTGGTGCGGGATATTATGTGAAACACTGAGGCAGTGTGATCTGATGAAAGGTGCACTGGCGGCAGTTGTGGACTGTGGTTTTGATGTCATTGCAATGGCATGCCGATTTTGTAGTATGCACAATCCTCCATTGACTTTTACGTAGATTCTGCTGAAATTATGGTTAGATGATTGTAGGGGCCACCATATGCATGCAGTCCATTTCTTTGGTGGAAGGAAGAAGGAACTGAAACATCAAAATACAATGGTTATTGATGAATAATCAATGTTCAGGCACTGTGGCCTAACCATGGCAGAACTCTTGATACAAAGGATGCTGTCTGTGTAGCTTCAGCAATGGTGGCTACTGTAAGTGGAAACTGTCAAGGGTATGTAGCGGTCATAGGCATCCATGTGATGGGAGGTAGGGGGGCAGGGGGCACATAGTATCACCAACTGAAAGTGCTAGTGTAGGTTTTATCCTAAAAACAAATAGTTATCAGTTCCTTTTACAAAATTCAATGCTGGACGTTCACCAATCTTAAACTGCATCCTTAACATTCTACTGGTGATAGCCACATATCTTATGTCTCTAATGTTTATGATCAGGTAGTTATTACAGACATACATGGAACTTAATAGTTCTAATCTTATCAGAAAGTAAAAGACCATGCAGTACAAATGAAGTGATCAAAATTTGCTTCATGCACATTTTGGTACATATAGCACACAAAAGTTATTATAACTACAAAGATTCCTCACCTAAACCAGAACCATACATTTTAAAGATACAGGACTGGACTCAATCTTGATTAAACAAACCTAAATACTAACACTAATGTATCCTGGGCTAAACTGAACAAAGACAGAGGCAAAATTAGCACTATATGCTGCTGGTAACATGCCTGAGTGAAAACTAAAATGAAACAAACTGAAATGGCTTTTCTTTCCTTTGTTGCTATTTCATACCCTCGCACCAAATGGGTGGGTGGGTGGGTGGGTGGGTGGGTGGGTGGGTGGGTGGGAGGGTGGGAGGGTGGGAGGGTGGGTGGGTGGGTTGGGGGGGGGGAGGAGGGGAGGGGTAGCAGGAGTAGGTAGGGACTGTCAGTAGTACAAAATTGTGCTGTTCAGCCAAGAGGGAGTTGGTTTCAGTTGTGTTGGGATACAATATGGAGTTATGTAGGTTTAAGGACAGAAGGATAAGATTTTGAAGGTGCAGCAACATACCAAAGTGATCAGAGGGGAGACAATTGGATTAATGGAATATAGTTTTCAGATAGTATAATATATGCAGAGGTGTACATTGTAGGTGAGGAGGGTTGGAAATTTGACGAGATGGTAGAGGATCCATGTGGGGAAAGGTAAACAGATATGGAAAGCAAGACAGAGCACATGGCATTTGAGGAATTAGAGGGACTTAAGACCTTTGGTGTGGTGGAAACCCATGCAACATTTCAATAGCAGGGGGTGGGTTAAATCAATGTTTTCATTGCTGTCAAGAATAGTGGAGGAGTGTACTCCCCAAATTCAGTCTGTCAGTAGTTTTAGTATTTTAAGTCTCTTGTGAGCTTTCTGTTGCATGATTAGTAGCTGAGGTTTTCGCATTAGTTGCCGGTCGAGGGTTAGCCCAAGATATTTTAGTGTTAGTTAACTGGATAGGACAGTTGCAGATGGTAACGTAGAAGTCAAGGAAGCAGAGGGTGCAGATGATTCATCCTATAATAATTGCCTGTATTTTGGAGGGATTGATCTTGAGTAGCCATTGGTTGCACCATGAGGTAAAATGATTCAGGTGGATTTGGAGGGATCATTGGGATTTCTGGCGTGTACAGCAGAAGGAAAGAAAGCAGTGTCATCAGCATACTGAAGGAGGTGGACTGGTAGGGGCGGGTTTGGACTTGAGAAAAAGAAAATGGTGCCTTGTGGCACTTCTGCAGTGGGATGAAAGGTACTGGAATTTCTATTATTAACAGTGATCAAGGATGTGCAATTACATATAAAGGATGCAATAAGTAGTTACAGTTAATTAAAAGTGCATATGTCTGGATTCTAAAAAGGTGACCAGAATGCTGTATACAGTCATAGGCTTTCTCTACAACTACATAGGCAAAATGGCAGATTTATCAGAGTTGAGTTGGTGGGAACTGAAATTGTGTAATCCTTGACCTTATAAAGACCTGCTCCAGGATATTGTTCACTTTATTTAATTTATAATGGTTTATTAATTCTGTAGTTAAGAATGACTGCCTTTAGCTGGCTGACAGATTTACTTTTATATTTTGTTTACGTATTATTTGGTATAAGCAGCAGCTGATAAAGTATCCAGTACTAACTTATGCTTATGGAATGGGAAGCTTGGGTTTATCACCTGGCATCCATCTTGTACATTAGAATTAAGTTACTGAAAATTGTGCACTTCTTAATGAAGGATGTGTGCTCATTAATATGCATGTCAATAGACTTGGAGAAATCAGACAGCGAAACATTTGTTGTACTGGTTGCAATGAAACTTTTAGTTTCATCAGAAATTATTGCAATCAAAGGTTAGTGAAATTATGAAAGTTTGTACATCTTACCATAGAGAATATCTTATGAGCCAATAGGTAAAGTCAGAAGGAAAGACTACTTTCAAATTGAAGAACAATTTCCCCTTTTCAGTAATGTATTTACATTAGTTTAGTATTAATTAGTTTAACAGATACTCATAATTGCTGGCTTCACCTGCAGAAAAATTTTCAGTACCAATTGTATCAAAACCACTGAAAATTTCCAGGATCTGTGAATATAATTTTCGCTGCCTGATTTATCTGGTCACCTTTTTAGACTCCAGACATATGCACTTTCAGTTAACTGTGCACACCTTATTGCATCCTTCCTATCTAATTGCCCAGCCTTGGTCATTGTTAACAACACCAATTCCTGTTCCTTTCATCCCACTGCAGAAGTGCCAAATCCACCCCCACCAGTCCACCTTCTTCAGTATGCTGATGACACTGCTTTCTTTGCTCTCTAGCATAGGCCTACATGCCAGAAATCCCATTGCTTTCTACCATACATGCAAGAAATCGCAATGATCCCTCCAAATCCATCTGAATCATTTTGCCTCATGGTGTGACCAGTGGCTCTTCGAGGTCAATCCCTCAAAAATCCATGCAATAATTGTAGGACAAACCACCTGCACCTTCTGTTTCCTTGACTTCTACCTTACCAACTGCAACTGTCCTATCCAGTTAACTAACACTAAAATATCTTGGGCCAACCCTCTGCCAGCAACTAATGTGAAAACCTCAGCTATTAGTCATCCAACAGAAAGCCCACAAGAGGTTTAAAATACTGAAACTACTAACAGACACAATTTTGGGAGTACATTCCTCCACCAAAACATACACTGATCTCACCCATCCTCTGCTATTCAAATGTTGCCTGGATCTCCACCACACTAAAGGTCTGTAAATTCTTCCAAATCACCATGCTCTCTGTCTTGCTTTCCACCACCAACATGGGTCTTCTACCAACTCATGCTGACTGGCATTGTTGACTGTGAAACTAGTGTCTGTCTATTTTCCTATTGAAAAGCACATCAGTTGCTGTATGGTAGACTGATCTTGTTCTTGTGCATGCCAGCACACACCTGATAATAACTAATGGTACTGCTGCTGGATTAACACTCTCCATCCTGAAGTTTCATAGATTCTTCGTGGTGCAAGCTTCTTGAAGTAAGAAAGTAGAATCATCCGCTGACCATAATGCCTTCGGCCGCACGTAGGTACCCCATCCTCTGGACATGATGTCAAATTCTCATTGTGGTTCAGTTAGCAAAATATCAATATAATAGCACTCTTAGCAGCTATCAGACTCTAATCCACATTTGCTCTTAGTATTGATTGTTTATATGTATTCCAAATGGTGAATAGTATGAGTCTGCAAATATTGAATGGTTTCCAATTTTGCATAAAACTGTGGAGAAATGTTAGTTCCAGCACCTGGAAGCTTGTTTCAAGCCACAGGAGTTTCAGTTCAATTCACATACACATTTAGTTCCATCTTCAGAACCTTTAGGTTGAACTGTATAAAATTTTCAGCTTAAGTTCTGTATCAAAAACAGTTTGGACATCATATTGCCCAAGACAGTTATTTCTGGAGGCTAAAATTTATAGTACTACCCAATTTTTTTGAAATTTGGTCACTGGATCATAAGTTTCATGATAATCTATATCTGCAGCTTATTAGCAACCTCCAGCCACAAGTCTTTGTGTTGAAATTTGGAACATCATAACTACTATAATACTTCATTTGGTACAATCTATGGTTATGTATGACCTGTTGAAGTGTGGGAGGATACAGTAATGTCCAGGTTTATCTAAATTTCAAGGAAGTAACTTCCTCATTCATTGCGTTTTTCAATTAGTCTGCCTTTTATATGTAACTACTCCACCAAACCTCTCAACTTTGACAATATCTAAAATAGGCACATCATTCTCATATCTTGCTGGCATTCTTAATGGTCTGTTATGTGTTAACTGGTGCTCCCTATTAGACTGAACAGCTTCCATTGCCTGCTGCTTCTTGTTTGTAGACATAATTAAAATATTCACCATATCTCCCTCCCTCCCTCCCTCTCTCTCTCTCTCTCTCTCTCTCTCTCTCTCTCTCTCTCTCTCTCTCTCTCTCTCTCTCTCTTTTCAATGATTTCTATACAATTTTGCCTCAGGGGAACGTTCTGAAGGATGACTTTCACAGATAACAGCTTCTTTTCTGGTAGAACAAACCTCACTCCTTTTGATGTAAAAGTTTCTAAGTATTGCAATAATTATTCTTAAAAAGTTGTATTGTAAAAGTAAGATCCCTGTTGAGTCTTACTCTTCATTACTCTGAAAACAATACACACTTTTCACTGCTTTGAAAACAATGCACAATAACCTTTTGTGTTTTGATCATGACTGCTGTAATCTTGTGTATCATAACTGGATACACATCACAGATAAGGCAGACAGCACTCTTGATTCAAACACTCCGCCATCGGCATCTGCATGGGGTGACCATCAGAGGCCACCCACAACTTGTGCATATGTCACAGCATCCACTGCTTCTTCCAGCAGAACTCTTCCCTTTAAAAGGACAGTGCAGCAGGCACTCATCCTCTGATGTATTAGGCTGCCTTGTATTGTTTCTATGCTTGTGTGTTCCTGAATGTGGAGTAGTAAAATCTTGTATTTGGTGGCCACCTTATCACTTGTGTCCTGCATTATGACACATTTGGCAACGAGTGCAGTGTTTGCTTCTGTGTGCACAGTTTCTTTGGTTGTCCTCTTGGTTCTCATATCTATGGAGGCAGTGCTTGAATCTCTCATCAAGCATGAAGAGGCTCTAACAGTTGCTATTATACATTTGTCAGCGACATTGACTATGCAAATTTTTATACCATCATTGTACCTGTCACCTTTTCCTCCTTATGATGCTGTTGGCAATGACTGGGAAGCTTACGAGAAGTGGCTTGGAAAACACTTCCTCATTTTTTGTGTGTTTCTGATGCTAACATGTGGTGTAAGAATTTGCTTCCTTCTTGGATTTTGCCTCAGATTTGCTGGTTGTTGTAGAAGTTAGTCCTGTTTCAGGAACCAGAATGACTTCTGTTTGACAATATGTGTAAGTCATTGTCTAATTATCACCATGAACACATGCATGTCATTCTGATTCATGTTGAGTCCTAAACAGTCCCATCAGTAGGGACAGGAAAAAATCGGTGCTATTTTATGGCCATCAGTCTTAGCGGACTTTGGCAACCAAACTCCATGACATCAGTCACAAATGTTCATTTGTTACCAATGCTCACTGTGATTCCTATACCGATTCTATGGTCCATGACACCATCATTCAGTTGACTCCCAACAACGTATGTTAACGTGCACTACAGTGGCAAAAACCCATCTATGGTTGAAATATTAAGTACTGCCCAGTCTTTTGAGGTTCCTTGTGTTGCTGGAAACCAGATCGAGGCTTTTTGGTTTGACGTCACTCTGACGGCTCCTGTACCTGGATGTTGGGCATCAGTTAATGTTCAGTGGGAGGATGACATGGCAGTAGTGCAAATACAGCCTCCACGCCGCAATGGATAATGACATGCCAGACAACAACCACCACAGCTGTGGCAGCACTCAGTGCTCCCATCTTGCTCATGCCCTAAGCACTGGGTGACCTGCAACAACTGTAGAAAAAGGGACGTATAGCATATGCATATAATTCCAAGCCTACTCCTGCAAAATGGACAAGCACATTAATTGTGTGTCTCCAGTGTTTATGCTTTCTAAAAAACTGTTTACTAAAGTGCGAGTGGATATGGGTGCATCTGTGACATTGCTGAAGTCACAAATTTATGTGGGCGTGGGATCTCTCCTGTTCCGTGACATTTGGTGGGTTACAACAAGCATCATATTCCAATTTTGAGTCAATTTATGGCTCCTATTGTGTATAAATCAGCGGTTTGTTCCTTGACATTTATGGTACTGGAAGATGCTGGCACCAACAACTTGTTTGGCCTGAATGCTTACAATGTTTTTGGTTTTACTGCTGTGGCTGCAATGCTCATTGTTTCTGACCAGGTCCATTACCAGCGGTTAGACTCTCTGTTTTCTGAGTTCTCATCTCTTTTCTTCAGATCTCTTTTCTTCAGATGGATTAAGTTATTCTAGTAATTTTACAGCCAAAATTACTCTGAAACTAACGGTGTGGCCATGTTTCTTCCAGGCATGCCCTCTTCTAGTGGCCTTGTGTGATCAGGTGCCATCAGAATTCTACAGGCTGAGGTTGCTGAGTGTCATACAGCTTATAAGTCAAGTGAGTGCTCTACCCCTCTTGTGACTTAAAAAGCACCTTTGTGGCTACTTCAAAGTGTCCATTGATGCTCAGTCTGTTATTGAGACCTACCCTTTGCCCCATCAAGAAGAGTTGTTGGCCAAACGCGCCAGGGGCCAGATTTTTCTTCTACAATTGATTTATCTGTAAGCCAATTACAAGTTCTCTTGGATGAGGATTCAAAATGTGGTCAACTAGGCCCACCAGGGAGACCACACAGGTTTAAAATGATAATTTGTAGCTTAATACACTACTACTAATAATAATTAATATTTGTTCCCCAGAGAAAGAGGTGCATTACAACATATTGGCAGATAACATTCTCCAGGTATTGGCCAAACCCAAACCCTTCCATTGGATTGCTGTGGGGTATAGCTTGATTGATTGATTTTTTATTTGGTTCTGTAGAATTACATTTTGTACGAAGATTGTATGGAAAATGAGCATTTGGCATCATTGGCCGGGAGGCCCCTTACGGGGCAGGTCCAGCTGCCTTGGTGCAGGTCTTCTTCCATTCGACGCCACATTGGGCAACCTTCTTGCCGGATGGGGATGAAATGATGATGAAGACAACACAACACCGAGTCCTCAAGTGGAGAAAATCCCTACCCAGCTGGGAATCAAACCCATGCCCTTTAGGGTTAGGCCGTCTTCCGCTCACGCCCCAACATCGTGCAGCCCGCCTCCAGTGGTGTCGCGACAGGCGTGAATGGAGGGACGACTGGAGACGAGTCGTCTTCAGCGATGAGAGTCGCTTCTGCCTTGGTGCCAATGATGGTCGTATGCGTGTTTGGCGCCGTGCAGGTGAGCGCCACAATCAGGACTGCATACGACCGAGGCACACAGGGCCAACACCCGGCATCATGGTGTGGGGAGCAATCTCCTACACTGGCCGTACACCACTGGTGATCGTCGAGGGGACACTGAATAGTGCACGGTACATCCAAACCGTCATCGAACCCATCGTTCTACCATTCCTAGACTGGCAAGGGAACTTGCTGTTCCAACAGGACAATGCACGTCCGCATGTATCCCGTGAAACCCAACGTGCTCTAGAAGGTGTAAGTCAACTACCCTGGCCAGCAAGATCTCCGGATCTGTCCCCCATTGAGCATGTTTGGGACTGGATGAAGCGTCATCTCACGCGGTCTGCACGTCCAGCACGAACGCTGGTCCAACTGAGGCGCCAGGTGGAAATGGCATGGCAAGCCGTTCCACAGGACTACATCCAGCATCTCTACGATCGTCTCCATGGGAGAATAGCAGCCTGCATTGCTGCGAAAGGTGGATATACACTGTACTATTTCCGACATTGTGCATGCTCTGTTGCCTGTATCTATGTGCCTGTGGTTCTGTCAGTGTGATCATGTGATGTATCAGACCCCAGGAATGTGTCAATAAAATTTCCCCTTCCTGGGACAATGAATTCACGGTGTTCTTATTTCAATTTCCAGGAGTGTATGTTACTTTCAAGGTTTCAAGAAAGACAACAATACCACTTCAATACTCTGCTTGTTCATGTGATTATTGTTTATATAGCACAGTGAGGAAAGGTTAGTATATTCCTCAAGCAAATAGAATCACTTTTAACTAGCCTATTCTCAAAAAACATAGAAATAATCAAACATGGTGATTTTAATGTACAATTCCTTACCTGTAGTAATGATAGAACAGATTTTGAGAATGTAATGAGCTCTTTTAATCTGAGGGCAGTTGTTGCCTTTCCCACAAGGGTGACTAAGAACTACAACAATTCTGACTGACAATATTTTTGTAGACAATAACAGAATTGATAACATGTGTAACACAAATCTTCAATAGCGTTTCCAATTGTGATGGGCTGTTGTAAAAAATGAATGATGTAAGCCCAGCTATCAAGAGTAGATTTACCAATAGAGCTTATAGACTAATCAACAGTAAGAATCTGGAAACTTTCAGCAGACATTTGCAGCAGTTGGAACAGGACACAGTATATTAGGCTAAAGATGTCAATGATAAATTTTATGTATTCCTGAATGAATTCATCACCATTTTTAAAGCTGTATTTCCCAAGAGAATTTCAAAAAACCACCAATCTGAATTATTACAGGAGACAGTGGCTCACTAAGGGAATCAAAACATCCTGTAAAACAAAGAGAATGCTTTATGCCTCACTTAGAAATTGTAACAAACCTCAGGATAGGGAGCACTACAAATTATACTGTAGCATCCTAAAGAGTGTCATTGAAAAAATCCAAGAGCATGTTTATCAAATCTGAAATTAACAATTCAAATATTAAAATAAGACTATTTGGAAGGTGGTCATAATGGAGCCAGGAAAAATTACAGAAGATACAGACAGTATCGAAGTGTGTTGTAATGGAAGCATTGTAGGTGAAGGTGATATAGTTGCCAGTAACTTCAACAACCATTTTTTGACATTAGCAGATCAAACTAGTGGTAAAGGGTCTAGAGTTGAAGCCATGAATCTTCTACAAAGAGCAGTGCAGAACAAAATTAGTCAGATGCATGTACCCTATATTACAACTGAAGATACTGAGAAGGTAATAAGACAAATCAAAATTTAAAATTCCACTAATGTGGATAATATATCTATAAGTGTATGGAAGCCCTGCTGCAAATTTATACTTGAAGTTCTCTGTCACATATTTAATGGGTGCATAAATCAAGGTACTGTCCCTAATAGACTCAAATATGCAGTTGTGAAACCACTGTTCAAAAAAAGATGATCTAGCCAATGTTTCCAGCTACTAGCCAGATTCATTGTTAACAAGTCTCTCTAAAATACTAGTGAAGCTAATTTCAAAGCACACTTCAGCCTGTTTTCTGATGACACAGCCATTTGACAAAACACCCAACTGCAGTCTATGGAACACTGTGACCACAGTATTCAAAGAATTTCTAGACTGGTACATTTCAAATGGTCTATCACTCAATATTAACAAGACTCAATTCATTTAGTTTCAAACACCAAATAAAAAAAACATGAAAATATTTGAAATAAAATGTGGTGACAAAGAAATATTGAGATCAGAGTCTTCCAAATTCCTGGGGTTACATGTAAATAACAATCTAAAATGGTCAGTTCACATCAATGACCTATGTAAAAAATTGAATTCAGCAACATTTGCCATTCGCTAAATTTCATCTGTTGGTGACTTGGAAATAATTAATGCTGCATACCTAGGATATTTCCATCCACTTGTGACATATGGCATCATATTTTGGGGTAACCAGTCCTGTGCAAACAAAGCCTTTAGTGTACAGAAAAAGAGTCATCAGAATTATGGCTAGAGTGCACTCATGATGCTCTTGCAGAAACTTTTTCAGACAACTCGCGATCCTCACCAGGCCATGTCAGTACTATTTTTCACTAATGTGCTTTGTGAACAATAATCATACAAAAAATGGCTCTGAGCACTATGGGACTTAACATCTCAGGTCATCAGTCCCCTAGAACTTAGAACTACTTAAACCTAACCAACCTAAGGTCATCACACACACCCATGCCCGAGGCAGGATTCGAACCTGCGACCGTAGCAGTTGCGCGGTTCCAGACTGAAGCGCCTAGAACCGCTCGGCCACCAGCGGCCAGCAATAATCATACAATTTTCAAAACAAACAATGAATATCAAGATCACAATACAAGAAGTAAACATAATATTCACAAAGATATAAAAATATGATACAGAAAAGGGTACATTATTCAAGTATAAAAGTATGTAATAAACTTCCATTTCATGTTAAATCAGTCATTGGGGATATAACTAATTCAAACGACAACTGAAACTTTATCGTTTCAATAGTTCTTTCTATTCTTTACAGGAATTTTTGACAATATATCACACGTAGTAACATTTGTTTAATTTTAAGCATTCCTATAAAAACTTACTATGTAGCACTGGCATATCAATTAATGACAGAATGCTTTTTGTATGTATTAGAATTAAAGATATAATTTGTTTGTATAGTCATTATGACTACTATAATCTGTGTTGTTGTTTATACACATGAATGTCATGTATCTCTTTATATATGGTTGAGTTTGTAAGCCCCATGGCAATTTAGATATGGTTTTTACTGTAATAAACTGACATGTTCTGCATCCTAGTGATACACTTGCATCAAGGATCTATGGAACACCAAAATATGTAAATAAATAAATAAAACTACAGATCGTATACATACAGGATTTGCAATACTAAATACAAATTACATCATTTATAATGTAATATGGCTTATACAGATCTTATAGGTCTATAAATTGATTTAAATTACACACAGAATGGTATATTACGAATTGTTTCTGTTTCTTCTCAAATACCTAAGAGTTGTTAATGTCATTTTACATATTCAGTGGGACCTTATTGTAAATTCTTAATCCCACCTGGACAACTCCTTTTTGTATTACATTGAGAGTAGCTGAGCTTTAGCAGAGGCTTTGTTTATTGATCTATTGATTCATCCTATCAATGAGTAGATGTACTGACTTGTCAGTGTCAATATCTCGAGTGTCTTGAATAGATGCCTACAAATATCTGATTTGAAACACCACAAATTAACCTCACAGCTCGTTTTTGTATTTTAAAAACTTCTTCCATTTCTGCAGAATTTCCCCAGCCAATTATGACACATCAGATCTGAGAGTCCAAATATCCAAAATATGTCAAAATTAATATTTTCCTGTCAATATAGCTCATTACAGTTCTTAGTGCAAAACATGCTGAACTTAGTTTCTTGAATAGGTAATCAGTGGTGTTCATTCCATCTTAATTTTCTACCCATTTGTATTTCTAGATGTCTTATAAGTGAAGTTTCATTCATTTTTTGACAATTGATGTCTATTTTAAGAGCTTGAAATTTGTTATATGCTGTCTGAAACTGTATTTAATTTGTTTTTGAGAGATTTAGTGATAGACTATTTACTGCAAAACATTTGTATATTTGTGTTATTGTTTCAGTTGTAATCTGCATTGAGGATTCCACGCTCCTGACCGAGATACAAGTATCATCAGTGAATATGTTTGGAGATTTTTTACTAATGCTGACCAGTGGTCCAAGGATAGATCATTGGGAAACACCATACTTAATAGCACAGGTCAATGATGGAAAAACGTTTTTGCTGAAAATACCTTATTATGTTTTTTAGGGAGGGAAATCCTAATATGATACTTAAAAAAACTGAATTGCCCACCATTTCTTCACATTTTACAGTTAAAATTATTAAATTAAGCCATTTTTTAAAGAATCTAACAGCTATTATAAAGTTAAAATAATTTAAAAAGAATGTGTAATGAATGTAGATGACATTGGTAGCACTGCTGAAAAACAGTTGCTGACAAAAAAAGTCGATTCTATTTTTGTGTGTTAACAGATGGTGTTCCCTCCCCATCTCTAACCTCAGTTTCCCGTTTCCTGTACCTGGGCTCAGTACAATCTCTAATCATGGTTTTAAGAACTCTGCTGAAAGTTTTTGTTGAATTTGTGATTGAAAAACACCCAAAGAAACATTACAGACTTTGTGGAAAAGGTGTATCTATCATACTTTGGACCTAAACTTGGTGATCAAGATAAATCTTTGGCGCCGTGTAGGGTATGTTGTGTGTGTGTTGAAGATCTGAGAAAATGGTCCTAAAAGGAGAAAAAAGCCTTTAGATTTTCTGTTCCTATGATATGGAGGCAGCCAAGAAATCGTTCTGATGATTGCTACATTTTCTTTGTTGATATTACTGGTCATAATTCGAAAAACAAGAAGGTAATAAGCTACCCTAACCTTTTGTCCGCCATTTAACCAGTAGGGCATGGTGTAGATTTACCAGTTCCTGAACCACCAGATGATTTAAATTTTATTCCAAGAAAAGTATTTTCTGATGTACAATGTGATTTAGATGAACCAGATGATGATAAATTCCATTGTAATACAGAAAGTCTAGAGTCCAAATTGTTTACTCAGACCGAGCTTAATGATTTGGTTAGGGATCTGGGCATAATGAAAGAAAAAGCTGAACGGCTTGGCACTAGATTAAAATAAAAGAACTTATTGGCAGTTCGAACCAGCATGTACATGTACAGGCAGACAGAGAGCATCAATTTTCAAAGTTTTTTTCAACAAGAAGGTGGTTTAGTGTACTGCTCAGGCATTCCCAGTCTGATGAATGAGTTTGGTATTAAATACAAAACGGAAGACTGGAGGCTGTTTATTGATTCATCCAAAACTAGTGTAAAGGCTGTTTTATTACACAATGGAAACTAATGTATGCTTCTATACCTGTTGGACATCCTGTACATATGAAAGAAACCTATGAAAACCTAGAAATAGTGCTAAATAAAATAGACTATTCTGCTCATGGTTGGATGATATGAGGCGATCTAAATGTAGCATGCAGTCTCCTTGGTCAGCGAGGTGGCTTTACCAAATTTCCATGTTTCTTGTGTGAATGGGACATCAGGACTAGAAATCTTTATTACTTTATTACTAGATCTATGTCATTTACCAGCCATGACTGGACTGACTGCGTCAAGATTAATTACATATATATATTTAAAAAAATATTCACAAAATTAAGACATTTATACTTAATAGAAACAATATTTGTTTGTACATTCACTTTGGCCACTATTAAAGAATTCACCAATGGAGTACAATGGACGTTCTTTCAGGTCCTGTGCTACTCTCCTTCTGATTGTTCCTAGTGGCAGGGGTTGCACTCCTTGAGTCAGTGAGTTGAACATCTTTAGGGCAACCACTGGAAAGCTGTCTTGTGTTCCCATCAGTCGACACCTACTTCTTGTGGATTTTTGGAAATAAATCATCAAATTTAGTTTTTAATGATTGGAACAGACGTTCGAATGAGGCACTGGCCCCCATTCCTGCAATTTTTTGCTACCAGTTTACACTTCACAGGGCTATTTTAAGGTCATTTAGTCTTTCTTCTTTTATGGTCCTCTTACTAAATGTGTAACTGGAGTGCCATGAGCTTGGTTGTGCAGTTGACTCAAGCATTTCATACTTATTTCCATTACTAATGCACTATGGTCAGCAATCATTGATTCAACTACACTGATATTATAGTTCCAGATATTGTGGTTAGTGATAACTGTGTCTAGGCGGGCATCACCTCGTGTTGGAAGTTGGTTTGCAACAAACAGCCTATAGCTCTTTATCAAAGTCATGAGGACTCTCTCTTTAGTTCCTCCATCACCTATATGTATGTAGAAACCTCCACACAGTGCAATTTTAGATGTAAGACGTGTTAGGTAGGACAAACAGGTTTCCATTTGTGCAATAAAGTTTTCAAAATTACCATCTGGTGAGTGGTACACAGAGATAATAATAAGGTCAATATCTGTTAACACTAGTGAAGCGAATTCTAGATCTAGGTCTGTGGAAAAGTTTTTTAAGTCTATTTCCTTTACACTAAAAGTCTTGCTTGCATATACAGATACACCACCATGAATTGTAGTAGTTCGATACCATGAATTTACCATGTCCAAATATTCAATGGCTCTGTAACAGTCACCTTCTGCTTCATCTAACCAGTGTTCACAGATGCATAAAACATCTGGTCCACTTTGGTTCTTAAACACTGTATATTAACAACTGCTATAACTATGGGCATATAACCATCATCTCTCCTGTTACTTCTGTGAGATATTATGGGGCCTTGGGTTTTTATTTCAGGCACTATTTTACTGGGGCACTGGTCGATCTCCGGAATAAAAAACGCCTGACAACAATATTCTTTGGCTATAGTGTTGTGTCCATCACCTTGTCCTTTAGATGGAAGCACACACCAATCTTGAAGCTGCTGTTCACACCCTTTGTTTCCAGTTTTTCTACATGAACGTTGCTATATCCTGGAAAGATTTTCTCAAGGAATTTGGTTACATTTTCAGTTGTTGTGCCGTTTTTCTCTTTTCCTAAATGAAACCGTGCTCTTTTCTTGCCATATAGCATTCCTTGTTCTTCACCAGTGCCTATTATCTGATTTTATCTTTCTCTAGTACTTGAATTTCTGACTGATGCTACGGCAGATGCTTGAGGTCTTTCTTCCTCTACACTTTTCTTTAGTGCAGTTGCATACAGCATTTTTCGTTGTGCAGATGCATTCTGCTTCGTTTTGTGTATGTTGTTGGTTTGTTGTTTTCATGTTGTGAATGATACTTGCTGATCTGTAGATCGAAAAGTTCTTTCCCTACACTGTACATCACACCAATTTGTATCTCTATTGGGTGAAGGTTTCTCATCTGAAGGTCTGATGAAGACGTAGGGACTGGTTACATTTATACTGGCTCCAATTTTCGAACTATTCAAAGAAGTATTGCTAACACATCGATCTTCTGTCGCTTCATGGACTGTAAGCTCTTTATTGGTAGGCCTATTTGTTCGTTCTGATTTGTTACATGCATCTGTCATTGTTGCAATGTTTTCTTGCCCTGTTTTTGTTTTGTAAGAGGAAATACTGGTAGTATTCACACAGAGATTCTGGTTTACACTGTGGGTTATTGATTCACTATCGTTTATTTGTTCCAACCCACCTATTGTGGTTAAAATATTTTTTCGTTTGCACACTCAGTTTGTTTTTCAAGTAATACAGGAGGTTGTGACGAACTTACATTTGAATTTTGAATAAATGGAGCAGAGTCGTGTGTTACAGGCTCAGTAGTCGACCCTAGATTTGCTATTAGACATTTAGTGTTGCTGTTTTTAGCAATCAGTGTGATATTTTTTCGAGGTTTTCCACTTTTTTTGTGAGACGATATTGTTAGATGTGTTGCTAGCTTTCCTAATCTACAGTTTGTGGCAATCACAGTACTGAGTTGCATTCTCATTTTCGAACTGTCTTTTTTTGGTTGATTTACTGTTTTTGTTAAACCTTCAACTGCACTGGTGGTTTTTCATATTATTTACATCACAAGCACTGTTTTCTATTTCCAGCAGTTCAACTCCACGTCCTTTACTGGTGCAGAAAGAACTGGCCTGTGAGGGAGTCTTTAAAACCTGGTGACAAGAACATTCTACACAAAAACCTTGTAGATCCAAAAAATGTACTCCTACCACCTCTACAAATAAAGTCAGGCCTAATGAAACAGTTTGTAAAAGGCTTTGCCTAAGGATGGACCATGTTTTAAGTATCTCTGCCAACAGCTTCCACACCTATCAGAAGCTAAACTAAATGAAGGCATCTTTGTCAGACCTGAGATTATAAAATTGATGTTTGATGTTAACTTTGAAGCCACAATGGCCTTAAATGAGAAAGAAGCATGAGTATCATTCAAGCAAATCGTTATAAGGATCTTAGGACATGAAAAAGAGCCAAAATATATTTCTACTATAGCTACAATGTTAAAGAAGTTTAAAACTTTAGGATGTTTAATGAGCCTGAAAGTTCACTTTTTGTACAGTCAGCTTGATTACTTCCCAGACAATATGGGAGATGTTAGTGAGGAGCAAGGATAGTGTTTTCACCAGGACATTAAAGTGATAGAAAAACAATACCAAGGCTGCTGGAACACCAACATGATGGGGGACTACTGTTGGTCACTTCACCGAGAAGTTCATTTAAGTGACTCATCGTAGAAAAAGCTACACAAGAGGCTTCAAAGATAAAAGAGAAAGAAAATACAAACCAATTCCAGATGACAAGTGAAACCTCTATTAACACATATCATTGTTTTAAATAGCTTACAGTAAATACAAACCATGCTTATGTTGTTACAAAGTGTTTCATTAATTTCCCCATTTACCGTATAGCATAGGATTTCTATATTATATAAAAAAAGCATATTTCTGGAAAACTATGGGTGATACAGAAAAACTAATGCTAGATTTGGATTCAGCTCATAAGAATCTATAAAGATCAGCTGTCAAAGTAAAAAAAAGTTTTTGAAAAAAAATTTTCGTTGGCCTGTGTATTTCTCCAACCTGATTTTATTGTTTCACTTACACCTGGTAGGGTGGCCCTTTGTTTCCTGTTATCTAGGTAGTATTCTAACCAAGCTAATGGTTGGTTTTTGATTCCATAGTGTGGGAGATATTGTACCTATATGTTATGTTTTATACAGCCTAAAGCTTTAGTGAGACCACAGAAAATACCTACAGGTACATTCTACAGTTAAGTTCATCTAGAATTTCTTTTGTGAGACTGAGTATTGCCCCTGTGTGGATAGCCCTTTGTAAAACCCAACTGGGAGGGAGCCAGTGAGCCATTTTGTGTTAGGTATTTATGTAGCTTGTTGTACACTACCCTATCAAATGTTTCTGATAGAAGTAGCAGCAGATAGATAGGCCTATAGTTCGACACTACACGTCTCTTGCCATTTTTGTTTATTGGCATCACTACTGCTTGCAATTAACAGTTCAAACAATAAAAACAAAACATACGGAAAATCATTAAATTGGAAACAAATGGGGACAAAATTTCAGAGTAAGCAAGGGTAGCACAGTTCATAGGAAATTAGACACAATAATCTGGAAAGGGTAGCATAAGGAGTCTTAAATTTTCCTCTCTGTAGCCAAAAACAAAGGTACACAACACAATCAGTCTCCCTCAGAAGCCATAAAACTACTTAATCTTACCCAACATACACCATTGATGACAGTACACTCCAAATTTATAGCACCCAATGAAATTATAAAAGTCATCAGATCCCTAAAAAGCACCAGCTCTTCTGGGCATGATGGAATCTCAGCCAGAGCCTAAAATTATGTGTTGAATTAATCAGCAACACATTGTGCTATTTATGTAACCAGTCTACAAAAACTGTTTAATAGTCTGATTAGGAGATACGGGCAGCTGAATCGGGCAGAAAATATGCACTTGGTGCCTCGGTTGCTGAATTTGGAGGTCAATAACTCAACAAATCTTCGCCATTGCAATGAGTCACTTGCAGCATCTAGAGAACATGGCCCCATTACTGCAATTGCATATGACAGATTATACATGTAGGGCAATTTTGGTAGCTAATTTTGGTTTTCAATAAGTAAATAAATATATCCGCCATTGCAATTTGTTACTTGCTACATACACAGTTCTCTCCTTATTTAGAGAAGATATGCAAGTTCTTCCTAATGTTTGACAAGTATTGGTGTTACAGTGCCCTGTTAGCAGGTTACTTCTGAGTGGCTTGCTGATGGGTGTTTGGCAATGTTGAACCTACCTGTGGCAGAGGACAAATGTCACCAATTCTGGGAATTGTGATAACTCAGGTAAGACCAGAATTTTGCATGTCCCATTGCCACTGAAGAAGAGATTGCAGAGGTTTGAGAATCTAGAGGGATGGTGGAAGTTAATTATGATCGTGTTAGTACTGTTTATGAATCCTTTAACTTGCGGAGACATAGAACCGCTGGCTCTACCCCCAAATAATATCACTGCTCTACCGCAACAAGAACAACTGTATCTTTGCCAGGTCAGTTCTCTGTAGTACACACTCTATGCATTGCGTATTGTGTATATGCTGCAAGAATAAACGTATTCACACTAAATGGCAGGAGTGCGAGTGATTATTTATCATTGTAACCACCATGCTCGATGTGGAAAATTCCATTCTACAAGTGACCTTCCTGAGACCATATTTTTCCAGGGCCTATGCCTGAACTTTACATTCTGCTTGACGGCGTACGTCATCTGGGTGAAGTCACACTTGATACTGCCACACCTTGACCTGCATCATGCCATCATGATGACATCACACCAACAGCTGTGCTGTGCTGCAGGCCACGCCTCCCATGTGTTGTCACTCAACAAGCAGGCACACTGTGTCTACCTGCAACCACATAGGGTTTTCACAAGTTACAACCACAGCATAGCAATACAGCAGATTGACACCAACTATGACCCACGCATCATGAAATACAAGGAATACCTACAGCAGCAGCCGCATTGGGTGACATACACTGAGGCACCATCTATCACGATTGCCACCAACCAGGACCTACCTACAGCGCTGTGTTCCTGGGTACCCCACTATGATGCTATCGTCCACAATGCCGACACACCGGCCATGACACCAGCACCGCGTCGTGTGATAAATAGTTAGTAGGACACCCACGTTACCAACACACCTACAGTGACTACAATGCTGTGACGCCAGCTGCCACCTCTACCAGTGCCACCAGGTGGCATTTACAAACCCGCACCATATACTTCACACAATTACAACAACCTCATACTGGTCCCAGCCCCTTGCCACCAGGCAGATTACCACTGGTCACACACCAAGTTACATCTGTGGCCACTACAATTTGATTCACAGCAAGTGCATGATGTAGTTGATGCAGTCGGCCAGGATCACAGATGCCCACGACAAGTTTTTGGTGCTTTTGAACTGCCTCCACACCAACACTGATCTTATCAGTGACCTCCTATTACAAGCACCAACCACTGACAGATACGAGACAATGAACAGTGCCTGTTGTATTCACCTGAACAACTCCACCTAGACATTGCTGAGACGTTGCTCGGCCATGCTACCCCGTCAGCACTCTGGTGCAGGTTATGCCTCCAAATCAACACAACCAAACCAGATCATGCTCCCTGGTCACTACAGCTTCTCAAGCTGCCTGAAAACGTACAGACAGCCATGCCAATGCACGATAACAAACCACTGGAAATGCAGTTATGCCTTGCCGACCAGATGCTTGCCCTCACACAACATCATGCCTTGATAAACGCTTGCATTGGCTTCGGCACCGACGTCAACACCTGTTGCATCTACAGCCAGCCCACACACTGACTATGCTCATGGAGATCACTGCACAGCATTCACCGTGCAGAGCCCAGCCAGCTGACATTTGCTGAACTGCTCTGACCTCAGCTGAGACACTCTGACCTCAGCCGAGCTCTTCCACACCGCACCTGCAGCAGCCTCTCAAGACTGCTGCAGTGAGGCACAAGCAACCACCTGCCACATTCACACCCAGCCATTGCCCCATGCCCAACCATCCCAACAATTCACCCGGCCAGGATGCTGCACCTATTCGTCCCACTCCACCCCTGCTGTTTCCACACACACTTCATTGCCTAACGCACCGCTGTTGTTCACCTTGCAGCTACCCAAATTAGTACAGCCGCCTGAGACAGGTGCATCATTTTGCTGCTCTGCTACAAGTCACCTCACTATCGAACATGACAACACTCATCATATCCCATGTCTACATTCTAACAGCACATGGCACTTCATCTACGACAACCATCTTAGAGCCTACTTCCTTGTTCACATGGGCGCCAATGTTAGCATGCTGCCACCTTAGCTGGCACCTGGAAAACGTACACCATCTGCTATACAACTACACTCTGCAAATGATTTAGTGATTCTCATGATAGGCACAGCATCTATCATAGTTCAACTGGACAACCACACCCCTCACCCATGGACATTTTTTGTGGCTGACACTGTAGACCCAGTGTTGGACACACATTTTTTGAGGCATTAAAATCTTCTGCCAGACCTGGGAAGGACCTTATTACTACATCACGACGGCCGCACACCGATCAGTGGAGGAAACAGTGACCACCTACCAATGGACAAGACTCCGCCGCCTGCGCCTCCTACCTCTGAAACAGTACTCGACCTCTCATTAAAGTGCCAGGCATTGTTCGAGGAGTTTAAAGCCGTGTCTACTGTGCAGACTGACCTCTGCTGCACCAATGCTAGATTAACAGGTGCTAACGAACACCTCCACAACTGCTGCTCTGAGCTCACGGCACAACTGCACACAGCAACAGCTGTCATCACACCAGAAACAATGAGAGCTACCCACCCGAGACGCTGCCAGGCATTTAGAACCAGAGGTCAGTCCAGTGCCTCTTACTTCTGGTGACAATGCTGTGGCAAGTGGGTTGCACGAAAGCAGTGATATTGCTCTCGCAAGCAGGTGGAGTGTAAACAGTGATATCACCTTTGCAAGTGGATAGTGGGCCTCATGTGCTACTCCACATCAGCCACATAGAAAGATTAACATTGTATGTGACAGTACCATAAACAGAATTAATACTATCCTCGGTCCACCAGTCCAATGCCACCTGCACCACCTTGCCCCTCACAAATTAAAGGCGGCCAAGGCCGCGATCAATGAACTGTTACGCGAGAGACACTTCAGGCCATCAGACAGTGCACGGGCCTCACTGATTACTATGAGAATGAAGGTAGATAAAACTTGGCGTCTGTGTGTGTGTGGGGGGGGGGGGGTAGTGGGGGGGCTGTAGACATTAGAAGATACACACCATCATTGGTAGTTACTCCATGACAGATATGCAGGGCTTCTCCCAGGAACTGGTTGGTGCAACCATCAGCAGGGACATCAACTGTAAAAGAGCTTATTCGCAGATCCCAGTGGCCACAGAGGAAATCCCAAAGATGGTAATAATTACACTATAAATGCTATTTGAATTCTTCTTTATGCCCTTGAGACTAAAGAATGCAGCCCAGACATGGCAATGGGTCATGGACAGCTTATTTTTTACCATATTCTTTTGCTATTGTCAGTTGGATGACGACATTATCTTCTCACAAACAACTCAACATCATGAGAAACACCTCCAAGAGGTGTTCAACAAACTAGCAGAGCATGGTGTTGTGGTCAACGAGGACAAATGTCAACTCCAGCAAAAATGCGTTACATTCATAGGCCACTTTGTCGATGCCTCGGGCATCCGCTCCACCCTGGAAAAGATAGACCAATCCGTAACCTCTCACCCCCACCAGACTATCAGTAGTTGGACCGTTTTTAGTGGTAATTAATTATTACCAACAATGCCTCCCCGATACTGCAGAAACATTTCTGCCACTCACAGAGTCACTCCACAGGAAGAACATGTCAGGCAAACGTAAGCTCACTTGGACTCCTGATACGCAAGTCGCCTTAGAGATCATCAGACTGAGCTCACTTAGACCACCACCCTGGCACTCTCATCGCCAGACGCCCATATGGTTATAGAGGCCGATGCCAGCAACTGGGCGATTGGGGCAGAACTACAACAGAAAGTCCCCAGTGCAACCCTACCCTTACGTTTTTTTCTCACAGAAACTTACTGACTCTCAGAAAAGGTGGTCATCCTTCAACTATGAGCTTTTGCTGATATACTTCTGAGAACACATTGGGGGCTGGCCTCTTACTATCTACACAGACCACCATCCTCTGGATGATGCTATTAAAAACCTGCCATCCAGTACCTTCCCTCGATGATTCTGCCACCTGGACTTGATTTCGCAATATACTATGGACATCCGCTATGTATGGGGAGCAGAAAACATGGTGGCTGTCTACCTCTCACAACTTGCCACCTCATCAGCACACCTTGACTTCAACCAACTAGTGTAGGCACAATCAACTGACACCGACATTCAAAATCTGCTATCTGGACACACAGCAGGCCTCCAGCTCAAGCATTGCACCATTGCAGGCAAAACCAAACTAGTTTGGTGAGATGTATCCCATGGTAGGCAATGACCAGTTGCCCACAGAACTTAAGGAAGACAGTTTTCGACCTCCCCACAACTTGTCCCTCCCTGAAGTATGCCCGACACTGAAACTCATAACGGAACATTTCATTTGGACTAACATTAAATGGGACTGCACTGCATGGACGAGAGCCTGCGTCCAATGCCTACGGGCCAAGACATGATGTCACAACCAACCACCCTTTGGGAAATTCCCCATCCCGAAGGGCCATTTCCAGCATGTCCACATAGACCTGGTGGGGTCACTCCCAGAGTCAAATGGATACAAGTACATCTTGTTAGCCATAGACAGGACTACTCAATGGGTGGAGGCCACACCTCTGACTAATACCTCAGCCAACACCATCACCCGACCTTTCATCACACTTTGGATTGCGTGCTTCAGCTGTCCAGAGTCCCTGACAACTGACTAGGACGAGCAGTTCAAGTCGGTCCTGTTCTCTGACCCCTGCCACCTCTGTGGGTGCCACCGATTCCGCATGACAGCCTACCATCCTGAATCCAATGGACTTGTGGAATGGTGACACCACACCCTCAAGATGGTGCTCGTACGCCACGACCAGGAGTGGACAGAGGCCCTCCCCTGTGTGCTGCTGGGCATACGAACTGCCTACAAAGAAGATCTGGATGCCTCGCTGGCAGAGGTGCTCTATGAGGAACCAGTCACCCTCCCAGCGAAGTTCATATCTCAAACCATCAACCCATTGGGTGTCAACCTGCCGGACCTAGTGAAGCATGACCACATCCACATCCCACCATTATCCCACCATGCCAAACCGACCATCTTTGTGCACAAGGACCTCCAATCGTGTACACACGTCACGCTCAGGATTGACGCTATCAAACCTGCCCTCCACCCTGTGTACAGTGGCCCTTACAATGTGTTGAAATAAGGGCCAAATACTTTTGATATCTTGCAAGCTGGGGAAATGACAACAGTGTCACTGAACCATCTAAAACCGGCTTGGACTTTAGTGGACACACCTGGTGTTTACCCTCCACCGCTCCAGCTCCAGGCCCCTCAAGCCAGTTTAGTCAGCCTGGACCTGCAACACTACTTCCCAGAAGACATTTACCCAACGCTGCAAAACTCACTACTCATGGTTAAGGCGAAATTCGACAATAGACAGTTGGGCTACAGCACGGTCTCGAGGTCATAAGAGCACTCAACACCCCTTCTGCATACGATTGACCCAGCAGGTCTGAAGTCTACTCTTTCTTCGGACGACTACCTGCTTGTGTCGGCCCCGGAGCACTTCATAACGACTGACACCCTGAACACCGCCTCCAGCGGACCGACAGCCTCACCAACACCGGACGACGCATCACCAGCCACCAACGCGTCAACAGACACTGCCACGGCCCCATCAGAACCACCGCTGACATCACGGCCCGGCCACCCAAGCAACTGGCGGCCTACGACATGTTGACCCTTGACATGTCGACCCTTGCCATCGCCAGTGGGACAACGCATCACGACGTTCACCCGTCACTGTGCTCTGCACTTGGGAAGGGGGAAGGGGGGTGGTGGGGGGCGGCTCTGTGGGGACTTTGAACCACTGGCTCTACTCTGCCTTAACGCAGCAAGAACAACTGTACCTTTGCCATATCAGTTCCTTGTAGTACACGCTCTATGCTATGGGCGTTGTGTATATGTAGCGAGAATAAAAGTATTCATAGTAACTGATGGGAGTGTGAGTGATTATTTATCGTCGTAATTACCACGCCCGCTCCCCACTACCTACAAACTCTCTTTCTGAAACAGCGATAGCAATGGAATGTTAAGCACGAATTTGTTGTCAGTATATCGTGCTGTTCAGAGTGTAAACAAAGAGAGGGATTATTTGTAATGTCTATGCTGCTAGTAGAGAGAAAAAACTTAATAATTACTGGTACAATGTTACCACACGAAGCTCTAATTCCATCTGGAATTAAGAACAGAGTAACCAACAACTAGTTTTTGTAACATATTCAGTTACAACAAACAGAAATGCAGCAAAATAAAAGTAGTTGGATGTGAATGTGCTGATTTTTACCAAAATTAAGAAATGACAATAGATAAGAGTGATGTATGAATGGCAGGAGGCACAAATACAAAAATAGTTACAGAATTATTACTGGTGCAAAATAATGTCCAGGGATTAAATGAAATTATACTAGTTGGTAGCAAAACAAACAAACTGTTAAATTTGCAGTTTTGCTCGCCTTACAGTATTTAATATTATTCAGTCATTTTCCACTGCAGTCTTAATAATTATTTTGTAGTGTTTCATCCACTTATACTGGAGGCCGATAAACGATATGGCGTTGTTAAAAATATTTAGTCGTTAGCATGTCACATCATTCCTTATTGGTCAACCAGCTTTTGTTAATTTCTTCTTCTGGCTAAAGATCTCCGTCATTATTTGAAATGATACAAACTTTGTATCGATTTCTTGTGACCCTCACTCAAATGATTCCGTTGCTTAACAGTTCAAAGAAAACTTGAGTTTTATCACAATTGTGTGGCCGGCCGGAGTGGCCGAGCGGTTCTAGGCGCTACAGTCTGGAACCGCGCGACCGCTGCGATCGCAGGTTCGAATCCTGCCTCAGGTATGGATGTGTGTGATGTCCTTAGGTTAGTTAGGTTTAAGTAGTTCTAAGTCCTAGGGGACTGATGACCTCAGAAGTTAAGTCCCATAGTGCTCAGAGCCACTTGAACCATTTGAACCGCAAATGTGTACCCCACTCATACAGTTATATTTGGTGATGACTTCAATCTACCATCGATATGTTGACGAAAATGGATATTCAAAGACAGTGGTACACACAAATCATCCTTAGAAGTTGTGCAAAATGCTTTCTCCGAAAGGAGCCCACTCAAAATGTAAATGGTTGTGATAACATATATGACCTCTTAACAACAAATAATCCTGAGCAGATAGGAAGCATCGTGGTGGATACAGGGATTAGTGACCACAAGATCGTTGTAACAAGACTGACCACCGTAACATCCAAATCCAGCAAAAGTAAACACAAAATATATTTATTTAAAAAGCAGATTAAAATTCGCTTAACGCTTTCCTAGGGGACAGTCTCCACTGCTTCTGAACTTTGTAAGTGTACACTAGATGGGGATTAAATTTAGCCAGCCGATGTGGCCATGCGGTTCAAGGCACTTCAGTCTGGAACCGCGTGACCGCTACGGTCGCAGGTTCAAATCCTGCTTTGGGCATGGATGTGTGTGATGTCCTTAGGTTAGTTAGGTTTAAGTAGTTCTAAGTCCTAGGGGACTGATGACCACAGATGTTAAGTCCCATAGTGCTCAGAGCCATTTGAACCATTTCTTAAATTGCAACAATCATGTAGATAATGATGTGGTGGGGAATGGAAATCAGAGACTGTGTTATTGGCAGAGCACTTCGAAAAGGCCGCAGATCTACTAAAAAGACAACAAAACTATGCCTATTTGTGCCCTGCTAGAGTACTGCTGTGCTGCGTGTGATCCTTACCAGACAGAATTGACAGAGGACATCGAAGAAGTTCTCAGAAGGAGATCTCTTTTTGTATTATCGAGAAATAGGGGAGAGAGTGTCACGGATATGATAAGCGAGTTAGGATGGCAATCATTTAAAAAAAGGTGTTACCCATTGCGGCGTGATCTTTTAACAATATTTCAATTACCAACTGTCTTCCTTGAATGTAAAAATATTTTATAGTCGCCAACCCACATAGGGAGAAATGATCATCATAATAAAATAAACCAGAGTTTGTATATAAAGATTTAAGTGTTCATTTTTTTCCGCACACTGTTAATGGAAGGATAGAAAATAGTCTGTAGATGGTTCGAGAAACATACTGCCAGGCAAATAAGTGTGAACAGCAGAGAAGTCATGTATCTATAGGTGTAACTACTGGCGGTGTTTCGTCGCAACCGATAGCTCCTCTCAATATATTTCTTTGTGCGCAGCCTGCTTGAGGAGTTTGTGTTCCATCTCATTTTGGGCTACATCTGAAAGAGGCAGACTACTTTGACTTTTATAACGTTCTAGTTCAACTGTGTAAATAGACTTTTTTACTTCCTTAATCTTTTGTCTTCTTTTCATTCAAAAGACCATTCATTTCAAGTCACTAACTTCTGCAGATCGTTCTCAACGATTTCTCGAATTTCGATGAGGACTGCTATCCTTACTGCGTTCTCGGCAGTGCACCCAATCAGGTCGAGAGTGTTTTTGTAGTGGACCACACCAATCTCCAGCGCGGAACTCCCTCTATCTGGATTCCAAACATAGGCATCATCGTCCACACAGGGCATTTGCTTGTG
Organism: Schistocerca nitens; assembly: GCF_023898315.1. Classification (NCBI taxonomy): domain Eukaryota; kingdom Metazoa; phylum Arthropoda; class Insecta; order Orthoptera; family Acrididae; genus Schistocerca; species Schistocerca nitens. The sequence continues at coordinate 885,960,078 of NC_064616.1, read as the reverse complement.
CGCTGGTGCTGCTTCTGTTGTTTGTTTGCTTCCGATTTGACATTTTTTCATTGTAAATTGGTGGTGTTAAACTGTACTACTAGAATGTAACGTCTTTCAGAGGATCTTCGGACGCTTGCTACGCCACAGTTCATATTGTGCGGGTGATCGAAAGACAAGACGTGGACTATGAAGACGCTGATTTTGATGATTGTGGAGTTCTTTCTGTCATCGAGGAAGTCACCAGTATTACGAGGCATTCTGATAAAAGGGTAACTATGAGTCGACTTCATAAATGGTGGCAGAAAGATACGGATGGAATACAACCAAAAGTGAAAGGTACGGTAACTTACAAGTAGTAAATACAAGGTCTTGCACGAAAGTGACTAATCGGAATAATCAGTCAGCGTCATTTAACTATGAAGTAGGCATAGTTGATTTAGAATTTGTTACCTGTGTTCTTCAAATTACGCACAACACCGATAAGGAGAAGTTGTTGATGACTCTTAGACTCATGCTTACTGAGATGAAATTACCTTGCGTCGTATGTTTCAAGGGGTTCAACAACGGTAGGTAAATACAAACATATTTAAGTTATGTTTGCTATAGAAAGAGCAAATATAACAACTGTACGACTTTCAAGTCCAACTGTGTCCTTGGAAATGGAATTGTCCGTGTTTATACGACTACAACTGATGTAATCGGAAATCACACAAATCAGGATAAAAAATTCTATGCCCTCAGATGTTCCTAGAGGAGAAGGATGAAAAGTATTCTTTGAGATGTCGCCCCAAGGCAGTTGTATCTGGAATTAATTACCTCTGCGATGAAAATTTTGCTTTGTGCAATAATATGGAATATGTACGGAAATTATGTGTTTTGCAGAAAGCCAGATTGGAACCTTTTTGTGATCGTGATTTGGATGAGAACGATCATCTTAATATGGTAAAACGGTACCTCAGTCAAAATGCAGAAGATAAGTACATTCAGCATGTATAAGTGCCGCTTCAGGTGTTCATGTTTTCCTCCGAATAGGTTACTTTGTTACCACCATATAAGGCTACTTCTTCATTCTGCGAAATTCCTCGGACTCCTTTCTGACGAAATGTCAACTTTGGCAACTGTTGTTGCAGATATAATACTATGTTTGCTTTGTTTGTCGTTGCCATTGTTCTGCTTTGTATTAACACCACTAGCACTGTAGCACTTTCATGAGCTACTTGTCTACTAAGCATCTACGCTCTGTAGCCTCATGCTGTGCACACCTATGAATGATACCTTCAGCCCCGTGACAGTCACGTGTGCAGAAACTGGATGTGCTAAATCAGTTTCACACGAATGACCATTGGCTGCACTGTACAGATGCCCCCGAAAGCGAATCAGATCATCATATGCCAGCATCAGCATTGTACGAACAGAGTAGATATTACTGATTTTTCAAAACCAAGGTAGAACAAAAAAGAGACGAAATATTTCTTGGAAATGATACCGCCCAGAATACTTTCCATCAGGAAGATTTTGTTACGCATACTTTAAGGAGATATGTGCCATTTGTGCCTTTGCGGTTTGGAACTGTCACAGATCTCCTGCCCAGTGGAGAAGACATCAAGAGGTGCAGCAGTGGAGAACAGGTTCGGACCGATGCAAATGAGACCACTTTTTAATGGGCAATTCTTAGAGATCATGGACACTCAAGTACGATCTGTTTTCTGGGACTTTAAAATCAGTAATTCACATTCACTGGAAGAAGTTGCAGTAGAGTCAAAAGGAAAGGGAAGACAGAAGCAATTTGAAAATAATGTTGGGCCAACTGCAGAGGAATTTTGACAAAAAAAGAAGACAACGTTTTCCTATTGCTGATTTAATTTTGACGTCACAGCCGTTCAGTGTTCTGTGAATGGTTACAAAGAAATTGAATGCACGGAAAGCAATAATCTTCCAAACTGTGTAACAGTAGGGCCTATGTTTAAACGATAGCTTGCTCAAGTATCTAGCCCACTATGAAAAAAGATGTAAAGCGGATTTCATTGTTGCTATTTTCCGTGACATGGTTAAACCACAAAAAGAACAATTCTTGCTAAGTGAGAATTATAAATCTCTTTTTGGTAACAATTGTCTGACAAACGTTATTGTAGATTATTGCGCAGAAACTATTTTTCATGGTCATGAGAAAGATTTCTACATTGGCTCTCAGACAGCCGGCAGCATCCGGACACGTAAAAATTGTGGAAATAATCTTACGTATCAGAAGAATCTCAATGATTTTGAAAGGCTTTTCATTCCACTACATGTAAATGGAAATCACTGGTCAGTGTTTGCTGTTTCATTGCTACAGCAAAATGGGAAAGGTGAAGATTGCCCGTCAATGTTCACAAACTTTTGTAGGTGTGAAATTACTTGTCTATATTCGATAAAATGACCTGCAGGAACTTGAAGGTGGTTGAGGTGGAACATTCAAGCCAAAAAGAAGCTTGGAGCTGTGGATTGTTTGTCATAACTCATTTGAATAACATTGCTGTAGGAAAGTCACATACCGAAGGGGTATAGCCTATCCATCTGATACGAGATAGTTTTGGCAACCAAAGCTGTTAGAGATATCTCTAAATGTACACAGTAGATGTATTTATTGTGGTTTAGAAGCAAATATTCACCAAGGCGTGTACTGCGGAAAATGCAGGCGACTGCTGCCTGACAAATTCTGTGATGGATTATGCAGTCTCAATGATGCAGAAAACTTTCAGTTCATTTGGAAGGTGTGCAACGCTGCTCCTCTTTCTGAGTGAAAAATGTGTTTCTCCATCTTTCTGCAAGCAGTGTGATTAAATGGCTACTGGCAAATTCACCAGTTATTGAAAACTGTACGGTAATGCACTGGGCTGCGTAGGCCTACCTATTGGGTGATGTGGAAACTGCATTAATACTGTTACGGTTACTATGTTTGGAACTACTATTTTCAACAGAGTAGATGCATTCTCAGTAATACCAGCCACATAAGTATTCCTACTATCCGTGTCATTAAGTTATGGGATGAAATCTGGTAAAGTATCGAGTACAGAGATCAATTATGTTGGAAAGATTTTGAATACTGCCATTGCTTACACTGATTTCTCATAACAAATTTGGCAAATTCATACTCATCAACACCAAAGCACCGTATTGCTTGAGTTGTGGCCAGTGACGGATTTAGATTCGTTGGAGTCATGGAGCAGCAAAAATTATGGGACACCTCCCTCCCTCCCCCACAAAATATTGCAAGAATGCATGGTAACAGTATTTTTAAATACATGAAAATTTTATGTTGTAATAATATTTAATCTCCATTAAAATTTAAATTTGATATCTCTATAATATTTTTTCTTTTCAGCATTTGTCCTACTTTAGATCAGGGTCCGCCTGTCTGCATGTCTTCCACTCAATGATGTCTTATGGAATAATTTTCTCCGGAGACATGACACTGAGATAGAAAGTACTGATTGCTCAAAAGTGAGCTGTAAAATAATATGTGATGTCCAACCACGTACGTCAAGGAACTAGGCATTTTAACTGTGCAGTCACAATACATACAGTAGGCCTATACTCGCTAATGAAATTTGTTGTAAAGAATCCATCGCAATTTAAGATGAACGGTTAGGTCCATACCTACAACAGTAGCTAGAAAAATGGCCTTTATTACCCATTATTAAATCTGTATAATTTAAACCCTCTGATAGACACTAAAAGAGAGGCATTGTACACAGCAATGTGTTGATTGTTACTTTCCTAGAAGAGTCAACCAGCGTATTGCTTCCCCCTAGTCTACACATTTCTCACACAAGATCGTTATTCAAAATTTATAGAGAATTGAGCTCACATACAAACTATCAACAGGCTTTCTTTCTGTAAACTGTTAGCGGCTGAAACAGGAAAGGGAGAAAGTGGTCTACTGAGTACCCTGCGTCCCACACTGTAAGATAGCTTCCGGTAAAAAGAGATAATATATGTTCCCGATTATTCTGCGACTGTTTCTCATGGGCACGTTTTAGAGAGACTGTAGCTGATATCGAGATAGTAACTGTACATATGTTTCTAGTATGGAAAGGAAGGGCTATAAATAGAAAATCAAACAGGGGTAATGCAGGAGTAGGTTTGATAATGAATAAAAAAATAGGAGTGCGGGTAAGCTACTACAAACAGCATAGTGAACGTATTATAGTGGATAAGATAGACACGAAACCCATGCCTACTACAATAGTACAAGTTTATATGCCAACTAGCTCTGCAGATGATGAAGAAATTGAAGAAATGTATGATGAGATAAAAGAAATTATTCAGGTAGTGAAGGGAGACAAAAATTTAATAGTCATGGGTGACTGGAATTCAAAAGTAGGAAAAGGGAGAGAAGGAAACATAGTAGGTGAATATGGATTGGGGCTAAGAAATGAAAGAGGAAGCCGTCTGGTAGAACTTTGCACAGAGCATAACTTAATCATAGCTAACACTTGGTTCAAGAATCATAAAAGAAGGTTGTATACATGGAAGAATCCTGGAGATACTAAAAGGTATCAGATAGATTATATAATGGTAAGACAGAGATTTAGGACCCAGGTTTGAAATTGTAGGACATTTCCAGGGGCAGATGTGGACTCTGACCACAATCTATTGGTTATGAACTGTAGATTAAAACTGAAGAAACTGCAAAAAGGCGGGAATTTAAGGAGATGGGACCTGGATAAACTGACTAAACCAGAGATTGTACAGAGTTTCAGGGACAGCATAAGGGAACAATTGACAGGAATGGGGAATAGAAATACAGTAGAAGACGAATGGGTAGCTCTCAGGGATGAGGTAGTGAAGGCAGTAGAGGATCAAGTAGGTAAAAAGACGAGGGCTGGTAGAAATCCTTGGGTAACAGAAGAAATATTGAATTTAATTGATGAAAGGAGAAAATATAAAAATGCAGTAAATGAAGCAGGCAAAAAGGAATACAAACGTCTCAAAAATGAGATCGACAGGAAGTGCAAAATGGCTAAGCAGGCATGGCTAGAGGACAAATGTAAGGATTTAGAGGCTTATCTCACTAGGGGTAAGATAGATACAGCCTACAGGAAAATTAAAGAGACCTTTGGAGAAAAGAGAGCCACTTGTATGAATATCAAGAGCTCAGATGGAAACCCAGTTCTAAGCAAAGAGGGTAAAGCAGAAAGGTGGAAGGAGTATATAGAGGGTCTATACAAGGGCAATGTACTTGAGGACAATATTATGGAAATGGAAGAGGATGTAGATGAAGATGAAATGGGAGATATGATACTTTGTGAAGAGTTTGACAGAGCACTGAAACACCTGAGTCGAAACAAGGCCCCGGGAGTAGACAACATTCCACTAGAACTACTGACGGCCTTGGGAGAACCAGTCCAGTCAAAACTCTACCATCTGGTGAGCACGATGTACGAGACAGGCGAAATACCCTCAGACTTCAAGAAGAATATAATAATTCCAATCCCAAAGAAAGCAGGTGTTGACAGATGTGAAAATTACCGAACTATCAGTTTAATAAGTCACAGATGCAAAATACTAACGCGAATTCTTTACAGACGAATGGAAAAACTGGTAGAAGCTGACCTCGGGGAAGATCAGTTTGGATTCCATAGAAATGTTGGAACACGTGACGCAATACTGACCTTACGACTTATCTTAGAAGAAAGATTAAGAAAAGGCAAACCTATGTTTCTAGCATTTGTAGACTTAGAGAAAGCTTTTGACAATGTTGACTGGAAACTCTCTTTCAAATTCTAAAGGTGGCAGGGGTAAAATACAGGGAGCGAAAGGCTATTTACAGTTTGTACAGAAACCAGATGGCAGTTATAAGAGTCAGGGGGTATGAAAGGGAAGCAGTTGTTGGGAAGGGAGTGAGACAGGGTTGTAGCCTCTCCCTGATGTTATTCAATCTGTATATTGAGCAAGCAGTGAATGAAACAAAGAAACATTCGGAGTAGGTATTAAAATCCAGGGAGAAGAAATAAAAACTTTGAGGTTCGCCGATGACATTGTAATTCTGTCAGAGACAGCAAAGGACTTGGAAGAGCAGTTGAACAGAATGGACAGTGTCTTGAAAGGAGGATATAAGATGAACATCAACAAAAGCAAAACGAGGATAATGGAATGTAGTTGAATTAAGTCGGGTGATGGTGAAGGAATTGGATTACGAAATGAGACACTTAAAGTAGTAAAGGAGTTATGCTATTTGGGGAGCAAAATAACTGATGATGGTCGAAGTAGAGAGGATATAAAATGTAGACTGGCAATGGCAAGGAAAGCGTTTATGAAGAAGAGAAACTTGTTAACATCGAGTATAGATTTAAGTGTCATGAAGTCGTTTCTGAAAGTATTTGTATGGAGTGTAGCCATGTATGTAAGTGAAACATGGACAATAAATAGTTTGGACAAGAAGAGAATAGAAGATTTCGAAATGTGGTGCTACAGAAGAATGTTGAAGATTAGGTGGGTAGATCACGTAACTGATGAGGAGGTATTGAATAGGATTGGGGAGAAGAGAAGTTTGTGGCACAACTTGACGAGAAGAAGGGATCGGTTGGTAGGACATGTCCTCAGGCATCAAGGGATCACAAATTTAGCATTGGAGGGCAGCGTGGAGGGTAAAAATCGTAGAGGGAGACCAAGAGATGAATACACTAAGCAGATTCAGAAGGATGTAGGTTGCAGAAGGTACTGGAAGATGAAGGAGCTTGCACGGGATAGATTAGCATGGAGAGCTGCATCAAACCAGTCTCGGGACTGAAGACCACAACAACAACAATGGAAAGGAAACCATGCTGGAGAGCAGTCGCAAATGGGCTGAAAAGACACCAAAGGGCCTTACACATGGTGAAAGAATATCCTTGAAAGATAATAGGAAAGCATATATAGCTACATTTTGCTTTTCCATTATCGTTCAAAAGATATTAATTTTATTCTTCATGAAAACTGTAGTAATGGGTTGTAGGAGTTAAATAAGAAATATGAACCAAATGTGGTTTGCGTGTTTTAAGAGACCAAATAGCAAAGGTCATTAGACTCCTATTCATCCCCCACGGCAGAAGCAGTGTACACATTCTGTGTACATAGAGAGCAAATTTTGTCTGCAAGTGTGAGAAAGTGTTGTCAGTGTTTGCATAGGTCCCATCTGAGGCAAAACATTGGAACAGGCCCAGTATTTTGCTAGTGGGGTGTGGAAAACCGCCTAAAACTCACATCGAGGCTGGCCATCACACTGACCCCACGCTGCTGAAACCTGGTATTCACCTAGTGGTGTGTGGAAAAGCTCCTGAAACCCACATCCAGACTATCCAGCCCACCAACCCCACATATTTTTCAATAACTCACTTTTATGGAAAATTAAAGAAATTTATGTCTTCTGATATACAGACATATCCTATATTGATATTCAAATTTGTATATCCAATCCAGTCATTATCAATTGCCCAAAGTAATCACGTTGTTAGCACTGTCAGTCGAGCAAGTGAAATGTTTATTCAAGTTGTTGCCAAATTTCAGTTTTAAATATTGATTTGTTAGCTCTGAACAGGGCATCTTCCCCCTTTTCTTTTATATTTATCATACTATAGTAAACTGAATACCATGTATAGTCTATAGCTGTGATAATTAATTGTTTTCAGACAGAGGACCCACACCTCATATTTTCTGCTCTATTTTGTTACAGATATCTCACCCTTGGACAGTCAAGCTGGCTTCATGTTTTGTTACTGAAATAAAGGAAGTATGTTCTCTGGATGCTAAAAGTGGAATATTGCAACGACAAAGATTTATTGACTTACTGACCTTTGAATTTAGCAGCCGAGGGCACCAAGTGTATATTTTCCACCATATCCAGCTGCCCATAGCTGAGGTCACCAGGTCCATATTATCTGCTGTATTCAGCTTCCTATATCTCCTAATCAGACTGTACGTAACAGGGAGTGTTCTCTGGATGCTGCAAGTGGAAATATTGTGGTCCATGGGGGAAAAAGAAGCTATCTGTTCACCAATTCATATTTTCAGTCATGAGAATATATGGGGTTTTAATAGCAACCTTTTTAATATGATTTCGAAACTCATTGGATAAACAAAGTCAGAAACTTGAAACTTGAAAAACAGCGGGAAAAATTAGACCAAAAAATAGATTGTTTGGATAAAATTATAAAGAAGCAGGGTCAAGCACTAGAATGTGTCAGAGAAGATTTAGATGATCTCAAAGTTTAGGTACAGAAAACTGCAGAGATAACTGGGGGAATAGAACTGGATTTGAAAGTGTCTAAAACATATGTAAACACAGAGCTCAAATAAGTTTAATAATAATAATAATGATAATAATAGTTATTATTATCCAACATCAAATAAACAAGTACAATCCTTAGAAATAATGTAATTTTGGGACATGATACAGATTATTCTTGTGAATATGTCAGTTTATGAGTTAAAAACTAAAGATTTGTTTATGTATATGGGGTATGGGTCAAACAATCATCATATTAAAAACCTGAACATCGCTTGGTATATAAACTTTATATTTGATAATAACACTGTACACAACACACCATCACATGCTAAGCACCAGAATAAGACTAAAGGAAAAACTGCAAAGGGGGCACACATTTGAAATGTCATAGATTTTGTTAGTTCAAAGATAGCATGTTGCATCGACACTCGATTCTAGTGGTCGATGAGCGCCACAGAGCTGTCCCCCCACCATAGTACAGAGCACGGGGAGACGTGGTAATGGAGGTGGGCGTTGTGCTTGGTTTGTGATTGTGGGGAAAGCAGGCCCATGGGTGTACATTGCATTAATGATGAAAATGCATTGCCACATCCATGGGTGGAGCGGGCAGCCATACCAGGAAACTGGGATCAGGCAGCCCAGTGATGAGGGGTTGTGGTGCACCATGAGTGGTACACGAATAGAGAGATGGCTGTTGTCCTCAATTGAGGTGGTGATTGATGTCTCCTCTGCATCTGGAGGGATCACAAAGACACGGAGGAGCATGGCGTGGCCAATCGAATCATCCAGTTGCGTTGATGTGCACGCAGGACGAACAGTGTGCCATCACATAGCTGCAAAGACAGGTCCTTGATGGGAAAGGATGAAATTTTGACGTGGAAGATGGCAACACAGGTGTTGTCAGATGCTGTCAGCCGGTCAGTGGAATCACTGTGGTGGGGGGAACGTGAGGGGATTCATTCACACGCAACATCACGTGCAACCTCCAAGCTCGGTGGAAGACACGATGCACTAGTGTCACACACTAGTGTCACACACAGAGCCAGAAAGAAAACATTGTTTGTTAGGAACACTGGTAGCAAGTGGTGATGTGGAAGTGGGGTTGGGGATGGGAGTTGTCCTCCAAATTTCTATCTTCGTCAAGCTGACAAGCTGGTTTGATGCATGAGATAGACACTGTTTGTATTTTACCGTTTTCCGGTCTGTGATAGAGAGAGGATGTGGTTTTCTGGTTAGGTCACTAATAATGTGAAATACATTAATTCTTATAGTACAAAGTCAACTTCATTTACTAGTTCCTTATTTCACCTGCTCTATCTGTCTGTCTCACCAGTATCTGTAACTGGGCGCCATAACATTGTCCACAAAGTTGATGAGGAAGTAAATAATTTCAAGGCTCGAAGAACTATCATCTAATAATCTAGTACTATGTGTTACAGTTTTTTGCATACATAAAAAATCATAATCCTAACTGTCTGCAGTGTGTGTCACTGTGCAAAAACTAGTTGAGGCACATGCTCCCAAGTGAACTCATTGTTGTACCTATTGTGTGGTGCCAGAAAATTTCCATTTAAATTATGGGGAACTGGTCATACAATTGTCATATTAAAAACCTGACCACCACTTTGTATATAAACTCTATATTTATTGAGAACACTGTACACAACACACAAACACATGCCAAGTGCCAGAATAAGACTAAAGAACAAATTGCAATGGCAGCACACATTTGAAATGTCAAAGATTTTGGTAGTTCAAAGAAAGCATGTTGCATTGACACTCGATTCTGGTGGTTGATGACTGCCAATGTTAGTAAATTTTACATTTTAATGCATTTTCCATTAGGAAATGTACAAATAACAATGTTACAAACATTGTTGTTATGAACATTAGATCAGTTGTGAGATACTTAAAACTATGTGCTTGACACACTTACAAAGCACTTTTCATAAAGATAAAGTACTCATTTAGGGAATAAAAAGGGTTTTCAATTAGAATTCTTTTTATCTGGTCTTTTAATTTGTTAATAGAAAGACGTGTGAAAATTTTTGGTAGGGCATTGGCATGAAGTGCATTTTTTTCTGTATAAAGCTGTTCTGTGGCTATTTACATGGTATCTGAATTTTTGTCTTGTATCGTGCTGGTGCAGGTCACAGTTTAAATTTGGGTTTATTGTTTTCACAAGCAATATAACTTTCAATATGTATATGAGGTGCAACAATAAAGTAATGAGACTGATGTGGAAAAAAAAAATGTTGCTTACAATTTTAGTCAAGTTTAGTGTTGTCTCATTCAGAGTAGTTCCCTTCTGATTGAACACACTTTTTCCAGTGCTTCTTCCATTGATGGTAACATTTCAGGAACTCATCTTCTGTAATATCCTCCAACACAATCGTCACAGTTTTTTGGACATCTTATGTTGTTTGAAAATGGTGTCCCTTGACTGACATTTTGACTCTTGGAAATAGAAAAAAGTCTAACGGAGCAATATCTGGTGAATAAGGTGGCTGTGGTGGTACTGAAATTTGTTTTGAGGTTAAAAATTGCTGTACTGGCAGAGCAGTATAGGATGGCGCATTATTGTGATGCAGAATCCTATTATTAGCACTGTTGGCATGGACACAAAGAACTCTTTTACGAAGTCTTTCTAAAATTTCTTTGTAGTAATATTGGTTAACTGTTATCCAGGATGCACCCACTCTTTATGAACAGTTCCCTTGCAACAAATCAAAGAAGCACACAAGCACGCAATTCACTTTTGGCTTTGACGTGCGAGCTTTTTTTGGTCTGGGTGATCCCTTTGAGCACCATTGCAAACTTTGGCATTTTGTCTCTGGATTGTACTGAAAAAACCAACTTTCATCACCAGTGATAACATGGCTCAACAACTCTGGATAGATTTCTGTTTGCTCTAACAGATTGGCTGCCACATTTTTCTGTGTTTCTCGCTGTTGTGGTGTGAGATTTTTGGGGACCATTTTTGCACAAATCTTTCTCATACCAAGATCTTCAGTTATGATTAGATGAACCGTTTTTTGATTGATGTTCAGTTCTTCTACAATAATTTTCAGGGAAAATGTTTGATCAGATCATACGAGTTCACGCACCCTGGCCAAGTTGACATCTGTCTGTGAGGTTGATGGTTGTCCACTGTGGTCTTCATCTTCAACATTCATTGTGCCTTCACTAAACATTTTATGCCAACAAAAAACTTGAGCTCTTGATATTACCTCCTATCCAAAAGCCTTCTGAAACTTACCGTGATTTGTTGTCGCATTTTCACCCAGTTTAATGCGAAAAGAAATGGCATATCATTGCGCAATATTATGCGGTTCCATTTCCATGCTGAGAGACACAAACACATGTTAACTTATTACAGCACAACTCACAACTGAGCAGTTGCATCGATGTGCTGCTTGGACTAGAAGCAGCTTATAGACCAAGGTCAAAGATATTGTGCCTACACAAGCCAGCAGGGTTGCCACATCTTGCAAAGATAATGTAAAATACATGACTAGTCTTTACTTAACTTCTGGTTTTTATCAAAATGAATTAGAATATGTCTGTAGAAATTATTCTGCATTTTTATATGATGGTAAGTGTTTTCAGTATTGTTTGGTTCTGGAATTCAATTTGGGGCAGAAAATTTTAACAAGATTGTCTATTTATGTAGATGACGTTTTATAATCCACTAAGACCTGGGAAGAGCATATGAATGCCTTAAGGGAAATTGGGGAGAAACTGAGACAGGGAGGTAAGTCTTCCAAGTTAGAGAAATGCAAATCTGCTGTGTTCTTTGCCACAGAATAACAGAGGAGGAAATTTCGTCTGATAATGGAAAAAATCCAAAACACTGCAAAATTTCCAAAGGCTTTGTCCAAGAGGGAACTATAATCATTCTTGAGTCTTGTAGGTTCCTACAGAAAGTATATCAAGACTCATGCTTTAAATGCACCTTGCTTTAAAAATCCATTGAAAAAGAATTTTGTATGGCAATGGAGTGAGAAGTGTCAAACTGGAATGGATTGAGAGTATTAGATTACCCTTCATGAAATAAAAGAGCTACTTAGTAAGAGTGAGATTCTACACAGACCACATTTTTCTTTGCCACTCTGTTTAGTAACTGATGATAACGATTCAGGCTTGGGTGTTTGCTTTTTTCAGGAAAAATTAGACAGGGTGATGCAGAACATGATTCAAGTGAATTTGAAACCAGAAATGTATAGAAACATGAGAAGAATTACCTTATTCAGATAATAAAATTCTATGTTATATTCAGCAATGTAAATTGTATTCAAGGGAGCATCAGCAGGTGGGAAGTTTATTTACAGCAATCTGATTACTCAACAGAGTACATTAAAGGAAGGGAGAATGCTATTGCTGATGCTTCGTCTAGATTACCTGAGCAGGGGGAGGGGGGTGTGGGGGGGGGGGGACTCAACGTTACATAGTTTCACAGCATTGCATATTCTGATGAATCCTGATATCTTCCTCACCATGTCAGTGGGAGGTCTCAAATCCATCCTCCTCCAGGGGAACAGCTCCTTCACACCTGTACTGAGTGACAGAGACAAACTGATGGCAGCTCCACTATGCTCTGGTGAACATTCACTTGGGCATCCATGGATCCAGTGGAGCTTGTGCAATGCACCATGATGTCCAAGGAGTATCACACACTGGTTGCAGACGACATACATCCGTTCATGACGATCATATTTCCCGATGGCAGTGGCATTTTTCAGCAACATAATGCACCATGTCATAAGGCCAGCAGTGTGATGGAGTGGTGTGAGGAACACTGTGCTAATTTCCAATTGATGTGCTGACCCCCCCCCTCTCTCAACTTGCCAGATCTGAATATTACTGAATGTGGCATCAGAGCTCATCGACCCCCAACTGGAATTAGGTGACATGTCCATGCAGATGTGGTGCCAACTCCCTCCAGCAACCTACCAAGACCTCATTGTTTCCATGCCACTATGGGTTGCAGCCATTATCTGTGTGAAAGGACGCACCAGCTATTAGGTAGGTGGCCATATATGTATTGAATTAGGACTCAATGTTTGTATTTGGAATTTGCGTTAGCACAACTGCTATGAACACCACTGATTTATATTATTTACTATGAAAAAATGATGTTAATAGCATGTTTAATTTCATAAAACATTTCTTCACTATTTCAATATTGCATTTCCATTATAGTCAAGGAGAATTTGAAAAAGAAATAGACAAATTCATGGGTAACAAAAGGGATAAAAAGCTCTAGCCAAAAAAAGCACTAACTGAAGAACTATCTGAAACAGCATATGGTGAATGATAAGTCTAGAACATACTGGAAATCTTACTGTTCTGTCTATAAAAAAGTAATTGAGCAAGCAAAAAATTATGTAATTATAAATTAATAACAGACTCAAAAAATAAAATGAAAGTCATTTGGAAAGTTGTGAAAAATGAAACCAACAACAACCAACATTCTATACACAAAATTTGAAACATAATCTACATTAAGAGTTGACATCAGAACTAGGAAAAATCATAAATGGTTTTAATGGCTATTTCAGTACCATAGCTGAAAACCTGATAAACAATAACTGCCATAGAGCCAGTGCTCAACACCCAACACACAAAAGTGTCAATATTTCTCCAAAAAGCCTCAAACACCGAAGAGCTCGCAGTTTCAAAAAATCTAAAGAATAAATACTTCAATGGCAGTGACAACGTACCAGATTTTATTGTAAAGAATTGTGTGGAATACACTGTAGAATCATTAACTGTTATAATTAATGCATCCTTTAGTAATGGACTTTTCCCTGACATCCTAAAGATTGATAAAGCTACATCACTTTACAAAAAGGGACCAGAAAATGATGTAGCTAATTACAGCCCAGTAGCACCACTCAGCACATTTTCAAAAATATTTGAGACATTGTCTTACACCAGATTAGACAGTTTTATTAACAGATTCTCTGTAATATCAGAATACCAATAAGGATTTAGAAAAGCTAAAACAACAAACACAGCAATGTATGAATATCTCAACACAACCTTAAAATCTTTAGATAAAAAAGAAATTACTAGTGGTATTTTTTTTTACATGTGTCTATAGTTTTTCATGTTACTGACCACACCATACTCCTTAGAACTTTAGCTAACAAAGGTGTGAGAGGAATTACAAACCAATGGTTAGAATCATATCTAAGAAATGGAGTACAAATAGTTGAAATGAAATTTGAAAAAAAAAATACTAATGTTCATCAATGTACTGTGCACTCCTCTGAGAAAATGCCAGTTAAATATGGTGTTCCACCAGGCTCAATCCTGGGACCCATACTGTTTCTGTTATATATTGACGACATTAACACAAAGCATACTTCAGGGCATGCTACACTATTTGCAGATGACACAAGTATTCTGGTAACAGGTGCAGACAAAGCTAACCAAGGTCAAAACATTAAACCACTTATGTCATTACTGAGTGAATGGTTCAGTGAGAACAATCTCATTACAATTGTGCAAAAAACAATCTTTAGCAACAGTGTGAATGAATCAGGTCTTGTGTAATACTGTCATGCTGTTAGTAAACATGTACAAAATGAACACTAGGTGTGCAGTCAGCTAATGGGAGAACAGAAATCAGACAAATCACCTACGTTCAATTGCCGCTGGCATTTCGGAACTCACACAGTTTGGTGCAACGTTGTGCACGTTACCCAAAATGCCAGTAGTACCAGCACATGACCTACTGTACATCAGGTGATTGTACAGGCGAGTGGGACACAGCCCTGCTATGGGAGTGTCTCGTGTATTTTGGGCAGCTGTGATCTCCACGGGTGCTGCAACATGCTACCAGCCAGCTAATCTGTTGCATAAGTTGATCAACCTTTGCTGTTAATGCATTGTACTCAGCTTGTGCTACTGTGGTGGCTGTACTTGTGCTGATAGCATAATAGGCACTGTTGAGACGGCATCCAACACCTTGTTCATCAATTCTAACATGGCGACTAACAACATCTCCAACTGTGTCACAGTAATCACCTTGTTAGATGGAGATAAGCGACTGCTCAAGATGGTATGCAGCAGATGACTGGGTATGATAACAGTGTCAATTTTACTTCTAAGATATCACAGATATTGTGACGGTCTTCATCCCCCAATACCTTCTTCATTACTACCTGACAGATGTGCTCTTCTTGTGATGCAGATAAACGGCAGATCAGTTCTATCTTCAGCTGCTCATATGCATTCCCTTCAGGTGGTGTGATGACGATATCTTGCACATCTGCTGCATATTGCTGCTCCAAATGGCTCACCACCAATGCAAATTTAGATGCATCTGCAGGAACGCCTGAGTAAAAGTAATTTGCCTCTACGTCTGCAAATGATAGTGCTGTATTTTGTGGCAAGAATGGTGACATCTGCCCAGGTGATTACCGACCCTGACGATGAGTACACCGCACTATTGAAGGACTTTCCAGTATTAACAAATCTACCGGGCTTACCGGAGGATGTCAGGCACAACACTGTGCACTATATTAAGACAACTGAGCGGTGCCGAACTCCTGCCGACCACAACGACTGGCGCAAGAGTCCCCCATACCTCTGCTCAACTTCAACAATGCATTGAGTGCCACTTTCATGGATAGTGTACTAGATTGCGCCAAGGCCTACGCACAGATCTGGTGGCAGATGAAGATATACCGAATACTGCAATTACTATGCTGTTTGGCTTATTTGAGACACTGAGTCTCCAAAATGCAGCTCAAACATGGCAAAAGTTCGTCGATTCAGTGTTGGGAGGCCGTCATTCTGTTTCGCTTACCTAAGCGACATTTTGCTCTTCTCAGCCTCACCAGAAGAACATCGCTTGCATATTTTTGAGATTTTTCATTGACTAAGTGAGTACAGAATTGTGTTGAATGTGGCAATGTGTATCTTTGGACAGTCACAAGTTGATTTACTAGGCCACCGCATTATTCCTTCAGGCTCGCTTCCATTGCTGGATAAAGTAGAGGCTATCCGCCAGCTGCCCCGGCCGGACACACGTAAGGAGTTAAAATGCTACCTAGGCATGCTGAACTTTTATTGGCGGCATCTGCCGCATGCAGCCGAAGTTAGAGAGCCACTGACAACCACGCTGGTGGACCTGAAGGCTAAAGGCAATATGCAATTACCTTGATGGATGACTTGGTCGAGACTTTTGGGAAAACAAAACAAGTGGTAGTGGATGCACATCCTGAGCCGAATTCACTGTTGGCTGTGGTTGTAGATGAAAGACAGACAGCAATAGGCGGTGTGCTTCAACAAACACATTCGTGAGGCCTGGCAGCTGCTAACTTTCTTCTCAAAAAAGCTGACCACCTCGCAAAACAAATGGAGTGTGTACGACCACAAACTGCTGGCAATGTATGAGGCTGTCCAAATACTTTTATCCTCATGTCAAGGCCCCACAATATTTACAGACAACAAGCCACCGACATTCGCCTTCCAGCAAAATAATCTGAACTGCTTGCCAAGGCAACACACATTTCTGGGATCGACAACATCATGGTGCACGGTCTCTCTTGCGTCGGCAGTGTCTCTACACTGGACTGGATGGCACTCACAGAAGCACAGAGGTCAGACCAAGAGCTGCAAGACCACAGGCTCCATTACGACTACAACCTGAATACATTCCAGGCGCTGGCGTGCAACTCTATTGCGGTGTGTCCATACCTGCCTGTTAACCTCCGATAGCAAGTGTACGAATCCCTACACAGTCTGAGCAACCTAGGTGCATGATCTATGCTCCATCTGGTTCTAGATCGCTCCGTGTGATCAGGAACAAAGAAGGATTGTAGAGAGTGGACGAAGTGTTGTCTCCAGTGCCAATGCAGTAAAGTCAGCAGACACGTACATGCACCACTAGGTAATTTCCACGATGTCACAGTGTGATTCACACATGTTCACATTTACATCATTGGACCACAGCCACCTTCAAACGCTGAATGCTACCTGCTCAGCATCATCGACAGATTCACTCGTTGGCTGGAAGCAGTACCAATTTGTCACATTGGATATCGCAGTTTGGCTGCCCACTCCATGTTACAACCGACAGAGGCAGACAATTCAAGTCAGAATTGTTCACAAAACTGTCAGTACTTTGCAGCATGAACCACCTCTGGACAGCCAGCTACTACCTGGCAAGCAATGGAATGGTGAAACAATGGTAATGCACCCTAAAAGCAGCCCTGATGTACCATGCGACTGGGTGGACTGAGCCTTTACCAATCGTCCTACTCAGACTCCAAAAACGCATACAGATCCAACCTGGGCGGTTCCTCAGCTGATCTAGTATATGGCAAAGTGCTGAGACTACCTTGTGATTTCATAGAAGCAGCACCAAGATGAGAAGAGGTTCCTTCTATGCTTGTTAGGTGTGTCAGAGAGCTGATCCAGTAGATATGCACCCCACAGCCATTCAGGCCTGGCACTGGACAGTCTCCTGAATGGAAAACGTACCACTGTCACTTTTGACAGAGTCAAACCGGCATATATTTTCCACGACCTACCCCCAGCAAACAGACAACTGCTGCCTCACCCACTGCCTGTTCCAGCGCCAACCCAAGCAACAGAACAACAGAAACGACCCAGAGGCCCACACCAACTATGCCAGCATCTCCCACCTACATTTTGATTGTGTGTGTGTGTGTGTGTGTGTGTGTGTGTGTGTGTGTGTGTGTGTGTCCAACAGTGTCGCGATAATCAACTTGATAGATGGAGGTAAGCGACTGCTCCAGCTTGTACGTAGCAGTTGATCAGGTACTGTACCAGAGTCAATTTTACTTCTAAGATACTGTGACAGACAATGGTCTACAATTTCTTCTTGAGTTAATAACTGATGGATGCGCTCTTCTTGTGATGCAGATAGGTGGTGGATCAATTTTGTCTTCAACTATCCGTATGCGTTACCTTCAGGCCCTGCGACCCCTCACACAAAATGCCCATCATCTGGCAGGAGAAAGGCAATCAGATGAAGCGCCTATGTTCAATTGCCACTGGCATTTGGAAACATGCATGGTTTGGTGCAGCATTGCGCACATCCCTCAAAATGCTGGGCTGCAGGTCGCTACAAACCTACATAAGTTTCAGCCTTTCATGTCAGAAATGAGAAATCTCCAACTCGCTCCTGAACAAGGAAGAGCTCTCCAGTGCGAGCTCCATTACACTTCTTGGTATATGGCTTGAAGAAAATCTTAAGTGGAACATACATGTCAATTACATCTCAAATAAGCTATCAACCGTGTGTTATAATCTAGGATTATTCAGCAAATCAGTTACCAAATTAGTCCTCACACAGATATATTATTCTTACTTTCACTCCATACTACAGTATGGGATCATGTTCTGGTGGGAACTCACCCTGCAGCAGAGATATCTTTAAAATTCAAAAAAAGGCGATATGTATAATATGCAATCTGAGATATAATAAGTCATGTAGGCAACATTTCAAGAAACTTGCTATTTGACACTGCCATCTATTTACATTCACAGTATTATATCATCTGTTACAACCTATCTATTAACACTGACAGCCCACTAATATTAAATGAACACATTCATAGCTACAAAACAAGACAACAGTCTGACCTACATATGTTTCAGTCCAGAACAACTTGATACCAAAAGAGTCTCCTGTGTGTTGGGATATGGATGTATAATAACCAATCAGCTGAAATAAATAATAATAATAATAATAATAATAACCAGAAATATCAAGAATTTTCACATTTAAATTAAAAAAAAATTCTTTTGGAGTAAAACTTTCGCACAGTAAATGATTTTTTTAAAAAAGGTGATAAATGTTAATAAATTTCTTAATAACTGATCACTTAGCTCATGTTTCCGTCCAGTATGAACAAGTAAAAGTACAATGTAATGTCTATTATTTTCTTGTAATATTGAACAAACTTTCATGAAACAATGAAAATTGCAACAATATAATTGTAAAAATTACTTGTAAAAATGTAGGCTGACTTGTCCAAAATTATACATGTAAATTGCACAATATTATGATTACTTGGATTAGTAAAATAAAATCAATACTGAAATCATTCTATAGGGAATATGCACTACTGATGATTTGCTGACTATGAAAACTTGTACAGGGAGATCTATAGTACGTCACTGTGTGTCATGTTTGAAGTGAAAGGCCGAAATATCAGTAGTGCTTGCCTGCCTCAAAAGGAAAGTTAGGATAAATGTTAGATTTATCTGCCTCATTCCAACACTAATGAAAATGAGTTATGTTAAAGGAAAAGACTGATCCTGTATTAGATGAGGAAAAGTTGAAAAAGTTTCATTCTATACATAATATTACTGCTTCACATGACCAATCACTTCTGGAGGATGTGTTGTGTGTGTAGTAATTACTGTCATATGTATGAATGCATAAGTTATTGTGCTCTGTTAGCCGTTTTGTGGCTTGCCTGCAAAAGTTTTGTCCAAGCTGTGGTTGTAAAATATTTCTGGAGGGGGTTCGAGCAAGTGTTATCAAAATGTAACAGCTCATTTTTCATAGGATTTCAAAGATAATTTAGATTGCTTGTTTAACTGTTACAGGGGGATGTAATGGATTTTGATCCAAAAAATCGATTTTTCAAAAATATCATTTTCGTGATCTACACAGTTATCTCCTCATTCCAACACTACTGAAAATGAGCTATTTTAAAGAATAAGACTGATGAGGAAAAGTTGAAAAAGTTTCATTCTATACATAACATTACTGTGTCACATGACCAATCACTTCCAGAGGAAGTGTTGAGTGTGTAGTAATTTTATCATGATAGCGGTTTTAGAAATACCTTTAAATTGTTGAACTGATTAACTCTGCACTGGCAGCCACTCCCACCTTTTCCGACATTTGGGAAACTGCTTGCTTCAGTGGAATTTTTGTCAGTGTTAAGGCCATTTTTTTTGTTGATACCTTTGGCTGACATCTATATCTGTGGCTGGCATCTATATCTTTGCCTGAAAACTTTCTTCCACGTTGTTTATTTACGTTTTGAGAATACTAACTAATATTAGTCAGTGGGAGGTTGGATTCACAAACCTTTATGTGGAAGTCAAGATTTATGCATAATGGGTGGTGGAAAAACTGTGTTTAGGAAATGGAAGTTTCATGGAAATTGGCTTACCAACAAAAAGAGGAAGCAGCTCAAAACGAATGACAGCATCGAATCTCAGGACAGGAGAATTGTACAGGTACTTGAATAATGTTGATATGGATTCCACTGGATTCAGACTTTTTGATTTAGAGCTTCTCTGCCAAGCTATAAAGTTTCTACGTTCATGTGTTAGCTGTAAAAATTTATTTATTTATTTATTTATTTAGCCATCGGTGGACATTTTAAAATGTATGGATGTTGTCAGTTGTATACATTCATATATTTATACATTTTTGCTTCTTATCAAAATATTGTGAAACAAAAGCTATTTACAATCATTTTGTACTAAGGAATTCACTTATAGTGTAAAAGCAGTGTTCCTTCAAAAACAATTTAAGATTTTTCCTAAAGCGGTACATGTTATCAGCTTCTTTTATTTTCTGTGACAGTTTATTATACAGATGTACACCTTCATATGAGAAGCTATTTTGACTCTTAAGTTTATTCTTCCTGTCTGGGTGAAGACAGTGACTTGTCCTTGTACTATAGTTATGAAAACTGCAAATTGTGCTATAATTTTCTATATTTTTCTTGATGTACACTATGGTTTGGAATGTAAAGGAACAGTTAGAATTTCTAACATTTTGAAAAGTTCTTTGCAGTGGGCCCACTTACTGCTTTTTGTTATAATACTTACTGCTGTGTTTTGCATTTTAAATACTCTTTGTAAATTCTGAGCACTGTTTCCCCAGAAAATAATACCATAACTGATATCTGAATGAACATAACTAAAGTATATAGTTCTCAAACATTCACTACTGCATGCGGATACAAGGACTCTAAGTGCGTAACATGTTGTGGATATCTTTTTCGAGAGTTTCATAGCATGTTCATTCCACTTCATTTGGCTGTCAATGTGCAACCCTAAGAATTTTGTTGTAGGTACATCATCTATAGATATGTTATCTAGTTTTAAATGTAAGAGACTCTGTTTTCTGTTCATTTTAAAGCATATTGTATTTGTTTTCTTTTCGTTGAGAGTTACTTTGTTTCCCTGAAACCATTTGTGAACATCCCTCAGCACTTCAGTAGAATTTTCCAACATTTGTGCTGGTGTCTTACTGGTGATTACTATGTTGCTGTCATCCGAAAACAATATCTTCTCTCCATGGCTGATATGTTGCAGGAAATCATTTATATATGCCAGAAATAATACAGGGCCTAGTACATTTTCTTGAGGGACCCCAATATTGATATATTGTGGATCACATATATGTTTCTCAATGTACTTTGATCCACTGGGGACATGTGTGACCTCTACTAACTGTACTCTGTTTTCTAGATATGAATGAAACCATTTGAGAACCTCTCCTCTTACTCCTAGCGCCTCTAATTTATGCAACAGCTTCTGGTGGTCAACGGTATCAAATGCCTTAGACAGGTCTAGGAAAAGCCAGTTACATAGCTGTTCTCATCTAGTGCTTCTAAAACTGTTTTTGTAAATTGTGCTATTGCAGATTCTGTACCTCTACCAGGCCTGAAACCATGCCGGTCATTGCAGAGGAGATTGAATTTACTTAGATAGCTCAAAAGCCTGTTTTTCATTACTGTTTCTATCACTGTGGAAAAGCATGACAATAGGACTATACAGAATGCATGATTGTTGTTGAAGAAAGAAAGAAGAGTGGGAATAGCTTGTGATTCTAAATTAATTTGTAATTCATGTGGCTATAAATTTTCATTTTCCTCCTCCAAAAAGCTGTATTTTTTTAAAGCAATTTTAGGTTAGCATATGCTCTGAGATGCCTTGGACAGGGCAGGGAAGAAGGTAATTTATTGTGTGGTTTTCTGAACATGCCTCCATTTTGTGCAAGGTTTGAAAAAATAAATAAAGAAATGTCTGATGCTGTATGCAATACTGCCCAAGTTTCTCTGAAGAAAACGGTGGAAGAATTGTGGAAGTAAACCAAAAAGAAACAGATCCTGGGGCAGATATTCACGATAGTGAATCTCCTAAAATGTTACTGACCTGTATGAGTCTGTGGACAGGACCTGGATGAAAAGGGGTCACACACCTCCATATGGTGTTGCATCTGTTATTGGTATTGACTCAGGTAAAGTTTTAGATGTAGAAATTATGTCTAAATACTGCCACCAGTGTGCAACAAGGAAAATGTCCAACAATGAAGACAGTGAGAAACAGTGACAAGAAAAGCATGCAGCAGCATGCTCTAAAAATTACAGTGGCTCAAATAGTGGCATGGGGGCTGCTGCAGTTATGAAGATGTTCTCCAGATCTGAGGCCCAGAGTGGTGTTAGATAATCTAAATACCCTGGTAATGGCAACTCCTCTTAGTTGAAAGGTGTAGCAGATAAAAATCCATACAGTACAACAATAGAAAAGCTGGAATGTGTTGGCCACATCCAAAAGAGGTTTGTGGCAGGCTTTGTCGCTTGCTGAAAGAGAATAAAGGTGAAGTACTTGAGGATGGAATACCACTAGAAGGAAAAGACAAACTTACTCTGTAAGTGATTGATTCTCTTCAGTTATTTTAGGGAAGAGCTATCAGGAAAAACATACATAATTTCGGGGCAATGAGGCATGCTTTGTGGGCCATTATTTTCCGTACACTATCCACTGACCAAACACTAATGCACAATCTGTTTCTGAAAGAAGATTGGTGTAAGTTCAACAACAGAAGTGTGACGTATTCCCACAAACACTTATTACCAGCAACTGTTATGAATGCAATTATGCCCATGTTCAGGTTTCTTGCAAACCCTGATTTATTGAGGAAGTTCCTTTGCAGAAAGACACAAAAAGCAAATCAGAGCCTCAGTAATTTAATTGGGATTAGATGCTCAAAAAGGACATTCTGTGGACTTGAAGTACTCAAAATAGGTGTCTATGATGCAGTTTTATGTTACAGTAATGGAAATAAGGGCAAAATTGAAGTGCTGAAGAGAATTGGTATAGATCTTGGTGTGTTTGTAACAAAAGTGTTTTACACCATCAACGAGAGCAGGATCAAGGAAGCTAACAAATCAGTTTCTTACTTGTAAGTACAGGCCAGGCAAATTCAAAGAGGAGATAAGACAAACATGGAGAATGAAGAGTATCAGTAAATTGAGATAAGCTTAGTACATGTAGAAGTATGAGAAGAAAATCTTTGAACCTCATTTCCTCTGTTTTTCATTTTGTACATTATTAGAAACCTTTTCTCAAAAAGTATATTCGCTAATTCTATGAAATTTTCAGGAACTGTTTGCATCTCGCTGTCTCTCTGGAACTAAAAAATATGAGATCCTGCAATTACATTCTGATTTTTAGATGATTGTATGTAGAAAAAAAGTTAATTTTGGATGTGCAAAATTAAAAACTCTGTTAATGATACAATTTGTACCATAAATTAATAACTTTAGTTCAGTGGTCTTTTAACCTTCTCAGGACATTACAATAAAATTTTCAGCTTAATTGCAGCATTATAATTTGAGTTATGTCTTTTTTTATAAAAAAGACAATTAAAGAATTAAAAATTAAGTTTTCTGGCAAAATGTTATTCCTGCATACTTTATTATATTTTTTCATTAAAACACAGCTTTTTTGCTTTACACATGCAAAATTTTAGATTTGAACATTAATAAATATGGCTGTAATGATTTTTTAAATAAATGTTTATTTTCCATCACATTCCCCGTTAAGTCATTAGGCAGGACCTATATATGTCTACTGAGGTAACAAAAGTCATGGGATACCTCCTAATGTCATGTTGGACATCCTTTTGCATAGCACAGTGCAGCAACTTGGTATGGTATTGACTCAGCAAGTCGTTGGAAGTCCCCTTCAGAAATATGGAGCCATGCTGCCTCTATAGCCATCCATAATTGCAAAAGTTTTGCTGGTGCATGACCTGTTGACTTTGTTCCATAAATATTTGATGGGATTCATATCGGGTGATGTGAGTGCCCAAATCATTCATTCAAATTATCCAGAATATTTTTCAAACCAATCGAGAACAATTGTAGGCCAGTGATGTGGTATATTGTCGTCCCAAAAAATTCCGTCATCGAATGGCTCCAAATGGTCTCCAAGCAGCCAAACAAAGCCATTTCCAATTAATGATCAGCTCAATAAGATAAGAGAACACCTCAATTGCATGTACACACAGCCGATACCATTATGGAGCACCCACCAGCTTTCGCAGGAAAAGTGCTGCAGACAGTGTCGTGCCATTAGCGAAGGTACACTTGTCGGTCATCTGCTGCCAGAACCCATTAATGCCAGATTTTGCTGCACTGTCATAATGCATACAGTCATCATACAGCCCACAGTGATTTGTGCAATTATTTCATGCAGTGTTGCTTGTCTGTTAGCACTGGCAACTCTACGCAAATGCCACTGCTCTGTTATTAAGTGAAAGCCATTGGTCACTGCATTGTCCATGGTGAGAGGTAAAGAAATGTGGTATACTCAGCACACTCTTCACTTGGTGGATCTCAGAATATTGGTGATAATATAACCATCTCTATATGTGCACTCACTTCAGTGAAATTCCCCCTTTTGAACTCTGCAGTGTGATTTACAACAACTTCATGAAAAAGTGTTGATTAATACTATGTCCATGGAACATGTATAGTCAATTTGTTGATTGCAATTTGGACCTTTAACCTAAAAACAATTTGATAACAGATAAAGCAACAAATATGCTGTACTTTATAATTGTAGGAACCTGTAACAACTCTGTTTGTCATACTGTCAACTTTCTATACTATTGTTTACCATAACAGCACCCAATTACTTCATAATTACTGTAATTCACAATATGAAACTAACTGATAATGCAAAAACTGTTATTTCAGCTACTGGATTATGCATTGGAATTCTGTCTACACTAAAAAATAATGCACTTGTGGCGCCGATGAGGTCGATACCAGAATCGATCTGAGTATCGTCTTTGAACTAAGCTCAACATTATCTTTGTGCAGTTCCGCCATGTCAGTTCTGTGTAAGCCTTTGATATGTTCAATTGAATAAACGAACTACTGCAAAATGGGAGTGTTGTTTGGTGTAACCGACCCGAACTTCCTCCTCACTGGCGACCCTGAGTTGTAACATCTTCCGTTTTCGCCATTTTACCATGTTGGCAGCCTCCACGTCGGGTATTTTCACGTGTTTTACATCAACACGACATTCGAACAATGACTTTGGCCCAATGCCTAACGCCGGATTTTGTCATCGACATGCATCGTGTTGCGGGCAATGTACACCCGCCAGGAATGCAACATGATGCATCTCACTTGGCGATTACAACGATTTCGCCGGACGTTTTCCAGCCTGCAACAATAAGTGAGATTAGGAGTGTGCATGACTCTGGCTATCAGACGCCTTTGTTCCCACCACATGTGCCCTCCCTCATCGGCGGTTCAGTTCCCTCTTACGGATCTCCATGCAGTGCGGGACCAATGCCGATTTCTGCAACTGCTTCGTTGGACAACCTACCACCGCCAGGACAACGATTTGCCATGACGCAATCCGTCCAATACCACGCGGATATCGGCCACATGGCTAGAACTGCTTCGTTCACAGGTCAACCTACTCAGCATCTGACCATGCCCGCACCTGCCTCGGTTCAGCATCAGCACTTACCTTCCTACTTCAGTACCTTGCCCTGCAACAGGAACAATTACTTGTTATCTGTGCTTGACCTCCACCTCCGTTCTACTACTATGCCTCAGTGTTTTGTGCCATGACATTCACCTTATCCGCACACCGTACACCGTTTTGAGTGGAGTGACAATGAACAGTGAACTTTCACACATTCTACCCCATGTTCGACATCATTTCCCACACCGTGCTTCTCGACAGCCCGCACCTCCGCAGCCTTCCTGCAACACAGGTGGTCCCAGCTCTGATCATACATCGAGCTTTCCGCAGACTAACACGCGCTCTCCAACTTTGAACTTTTTCTCACCTGTCACCCACGTGCCAGCTCCAGTCGAGCTTCTGCTACCGTTCTCGGCACATCTTGGTGCCTCATCCACGTTGGTCTTCCACAGCGTGACGGATCACGATCAACCACAACGTGTCACCTTCACGCTGCCACCCGAACAGCCATCGTTACCACATCCCCTGGAGGCACACTCTCCTGGAATACTACAGCAACAACAGCTGGTTTCAGGCAGTGCCTGACGAACTCAACTCAACCTGTTCTTCCAAACATTCTCTAATGTTTACCGACGCTGCCGCCATTTAATCCCGACACAGCTACTACCTGGTTCAAAATTGCGGACGAAGTGTTCGACTATTACAAACTTGATACGTCAGCCAGGTTTCTGTGCCTCATCACCCACCTGCACGACCAGGAGGACTTGATTGCTGACTTGATTGACGCTCCGGACTCATCTACCCGGTAAACTCTTGCCAAAAAGACAGTTCTACATTGTCTTGCACGCTAAGCAGAGGTGGCAATACGGCAAGTGCTCCACGTCGAGCAACTAGGCAACGACAAACCTCCCCAGCTCTGGAGATGGCTACATGCCCTGGCCAGCGCTGATCTATTCTCTGACACAGCTCTCCTGCAACTGAACCTGCTGCGACCAGTGAACCTCAGCCACCGCCACTGGCAACGAACGTTCCACAGGAAATGCAACCGCACCACCCGTACTGTTACTTCCACACACGGTTTGGTAGGGCAGCACAGAACTGCAGACCACCCTGCTACTTCCCAAACGCCTCCTACGCACAACATGACAGCCCCCCCCCCCAGTGCTACATTCTCTATGGGAATGACCGGTTAATTGTGGACGAGTTTACATTAAAGACATTTCAACAGGATACCTTTTCCTAGTGGACACAGGCTCCGATGTTTCACTGCTGCCTACGTCCTTAGCGTCGTCGAACCTCTGCCCTCATCAAACTTCACTGGAAGCCGTGAATTCAACTAAACTACAATGCTTGGGTTCAACTTCACATGTCGTCTGACTCTCCGTAAACTGCAAACTCCAGTGGACTTTTTTAGTGTGTGAAATTAAAGAACCTATACTAGGCATTGACTTCTTGCGACACCACAAACTTTCACTGGACCTAGTGCAGAACACCATGTTTCATCACCCGTCCAAGACTCACTTTCCCTGTGCTCCATCGAGCAAACCCCCCCGTGACAAATCGATCCTGGCTCATCTCATCCGTACATGCTCGTGTCTGCCGACGACGTTACAAGAAATCACGCATAAGTGCCTTGTCCAGCTCAAAAACGTCGCTCGCCTACACAAGGAAAACTTCAAGCTCTTCCTCTGGCTCCACGAAACTCAGCTCCAGCTCTCCGACGCAGCAAAGGAATTACAGCCACTGCAGCAAGGACAAAGCGAGGTCAGTAAGTGTGCCGAATCTGCTTGTAGTCCCAGCAATCGAGCCTCCGTGTGCTTACCTCACGCTACCCCTCGCAACTGTGCTATATAGTCTACCATAACGTGTACTGACAGTTCCACAGGACCACACCCCCTTAACACTGCAGCATTTGACACTCGGCCGGACACGAGTGCACATGCGCGACAAGCATCATGTGTTCCCGAACTGACAGCTCCTACCCCTCCCCTCGCGGACAGCACCTCAAACTATGCAACTTCGGCTCCTGGGCGTCACCGTCTGACCGCCACTGACAACACAAACAGTGCACTCGCGCCTAGCGCTTCGCCTGTGACCGTGCTGCCACAGGCCGCGCTCTTGGACAGTGGACTCACTAACGCTTCACGAGCTCTACTGAGCTCACCCGACCATGGTGTCACTGCTTCGTGCCGGTGGCCATCTTGTCACGTTGACTCCTGGGACACTTCACCACCTCGGCTCCCGTCGGATCTGCCGAGTGGCTCCGAACACCATGACCACGTCTCGCCTGCCCCGCCCGCCACACATTGTAAACAAACTGCCTCCTGTACTGCCGGCAACATTTCCGTCGTCACCAACGGCACGGTTGACAAGCTTCGCCACACGCCAGGTCCCCCAATCTCCGGTAAACCACATCGACTTTGTCTCGAGCGACTCTCCGACCTTAAAAAGCAGATTTCTGAACTACTAAGCTCCGGTGTCATTGAACCCTCTGCCAGTAGCTGGTCTACGCCCATACATATGACACCCAAGAAAGACCGGTCATGGTGCATGTGCAGATACTACCGTCGACTAAACGTATG